>NC_143397.1:188727809-189473377 GCF_052110815.1 Crocodylus siamensis | reverse complement strand
CTTTCTATGAGTCTATGATATATATAGACATGTATATGTATATTATATATATATTATATGGATATGTATACATATATGTCATCCCCATCACCCGCCTAGCAACATCACAAGAGAAATGCCAGCCAAAGCACGAAGAGGGGTTGTGAAGCCAACCTGTGCTCTATGCGCACAGCCCCTTCCGCTCCTCAGCTGAAGTGGAAAGCTATGTAGAGACAACCGCAAACACCAGTTCACTAGGCCTTCCCACTCTTCATGTCCCTACACTGGCTATAATACCAGCTTTTCCCTTCCAAAGATATACCTGGTGCAACCTGCTATGAAAACAGGCTAGCTAGACTGTGTATTATTGCATTAAACTACATGTGCTTAGAGGTCTGTTAATGGCTGTATGGTTAAGCACTTAGAAGTCAGGCATTGAAAAGGTGATGATTGCACACAAGCTCAACTTTGCCCCCTGGTGCGGATGCATTACAAGTCACTCTTTCATTACATTATGGCATAATGTTCCTCAAATAATATACTTTTGCTCTGCAACCTTAAATACTACTACATAGCTGTGCTTTTCATTGCTATTCCGTGTGTAACCTTAGGCTGGTAACAATCCATTGGGTCTTTATGGATGAAGCGCATCAATGGAAACTCCTCTTTCTACAAATTATGATAATTTAGCCAGCACTTATATGCTGCATATTGTATCCACTATAGTCTCTTGTCAGTGCTAACGCAGTTAATGAAGTTGATTTAGTGTCTCATCAAGTTTTCACTATTACTATATCATACTTAATCGCAGAAGAGTGTCTTGTACATTGCTTTTGATATCTTACTTTAAATTGCCTTTGTTTGTCATACATAGGGTAGTACAAAGGGCCAGAAGCTGCTAAAAAGGTATAGGTTATAGTATGAGAGATGAAAAGGGAGGGGTGATAGATGCTGGTCTTCCTTCTGCACCTCCTTTCCCTGAGCAGGCCTTCCTGTAAGGTTCATTATTCACACAGAAGAAGCAAGTGTGTTGAGGAAAGCAGATTGTCCCAATCAGTCACGCAGTAGGTACTCAAAAGGCTGTCAGAGCCCCCAGCTGCATTTCCTTACCTTGTGTGTCCGTTCTAGGAACCAACATATGTGCATGGAGCGAGGGACTTGGAGGAAGGCAGTGGTAGGAAAGGAGCTGGTTGCTGGGTGCAGAGATTCCCCTGACATCCTCCACCAGGTTTTAAAACAGCTGTACTGAGGAAAGAAATTTATGCCTCTGTAGGACTGAGAGAGGCAAAGTTGGGTGAGTAGAATCAGCTGGGAACAGCTTTTGACATGATCAAATGATGTAATAAAATGACATCAGAAATAAGTTTGACTCCTTTGCACCCCAATAGAGAGCTCTCGCTTGTGAGTTTATGTATCCAGGAAAGGGCATATGTGAGCAGACATGGTCAACATTAGCCCAGGCTGCATTATACTCAGCAGGACTATGTACCTAGCTGGCTCTTCTGAAGAGGTTAATTTTCTAGTTTCTGCATCAGTACATGGCTGCACATTTTCTAATTTGCCCTTTTTGTTTCTGTGGGATAGCTAGTGGTGACCACAGTACTTTGGTTCCATGGAGCAGTGAAGACAATTTGTTTCTACAACCTGTCTAGCTACCAATAGTTTTCTTTATCTACATAATGAAGGCCCAGATTTGTTCTCCAGGATTTTTAAAGAAGCAGTCAAGTCAAGAGAAAGACTTCAATTGACCATGGCAAATTTAGAGCTCAAGGGCAGCAGGTGTAGATGTAAACTTATGCCCACTTTAATGACGGGCATTAGATACTTGTACTTAAAGGGAGCTTTAGTGAAAATAAAAGTTTAATCCAAAATGCCAATAATGAGATGTGAAAACTATACAGGCAGCTCCCTTGAGTGGGAACATGCATTTCCCTGAGGGACAAATAGCAGTGGCACTTGTGGTTAGGTGCCCCCAGGCATGCCCCTGCATGCATACTCTGGCATGTGGCAGGTTGCTGGTGGGAGGGCGGTGGTGGGAGAGAGGGTAGGGAGGCTCAGCAAATTAGTAGTGCGGTGAATGCATGCACTTGTGCCACAGACCACATGTTCACACTCATGGGGACATGCCCTACTATTCCATTTAGAATCTGAACAATAATCTAATCCACAAAAAGGAAAACACCCAGGAGATCCCTTCTAAAATAGTTTCTTCCTTTTCTTTATCTCAGCTAGATAGATACCTAATAAAAAGCATTCAAAAGTAATGCAGGTGTAGGATAAGCACCTCTGTAGGTACAGGGATAAATTCTCCTCTGTGGTGCACAGATGAGCTTTGATGGAGCTGTAAAAGGCTTAGGAGAATTCAGAAATATACACATAAACTGGTGTGCATTCAGCAAGCCAAGGTCATTTCTGAATCCCAAGGGTATTCATTACAAAAAATAATTCAAAGGTAAACAACTATGATTGTGGGCATCAATATAGCTGCTTCAAAAACCAAAAGGTAAATTTCTCCTGCAATGACTATCTCCTTTCTTTGAGAAAATGTTTGCTCTCTGTTTGCTCTTCATCTCTCTGCTTAAAGGACGTATTTTCATGTGTGTAACATCTTGTGCTTTTGCTTTGTTAGAAGTCTTAACAAAAGAAAAACAGATGGAGCATCTTTTTTAAAAATCAAATAATCTTTGATTTTAAGAGCTTTTGTTTTATTCTTCGGGGTGGGGGGTTGTATTTGATTCTCTGTTTCTGAGTGTGGCTCTTGACCAACTCAGATCCTCAAGTCCAGAAAACTCCCACTTTGATTCCAACCTTTTTCTAAGAAGCATACCTTCTTCCTTTTTCTCTTCACTATTTATTACAGTTTTCTTAGATTCATAAATTATCTTTCCTACCGTCTTCTTTAGTGGTTCTATAAAGTGTCTTTATCCAGTGTCATTAATCTGATTTCTGTTCTTACTCACGGTTCCCTCATTTTCCCTTTAGAGTATCTTTGTACTCTACAGGATTAGTTACTTTCTACATGCATCAGATCCTGGCCTTTACCAAAGCCTTTTCTTTTGCTGGGAAAAGGATGCACATCCTCAACACACACTTTCAACAATCCTGACCCGATGCTCTAGGAGTGAGATCCTTTCCTGTCTTTTCTTCTAATCTAAACCATAAAAGGTAAATGTTTTGGGGTATTTCAATTATATTCAAGAAAACATTTAGCTCTTGATACTTACTGTAACTAGGACAGAAAGTCCTTTTTTGATGTCTTCCAAAGGTACTCAAAACCTTTTTCTCATTATATTGCTATGGCTTGCTGTGGTGTGATTCTATGGCATTAAACGGGTGAAACAATAGAGAATCAGACTGTTTTTCCTCTTGCTTTCAGTAACTCTATGACTTTTCTTTAAAACATTACTAGCACTTCCATAGTTCAGGCAGAAACTAGCATTCCTTCTTGGGCCTGATGTGAATTAAATCCAAGACCACCAGCCTATTTTTTTTAAAGAAGCATTCCATTCAAAATTATCATTGTACAAAATATTCATTGATTTGCCTTATTTAAATCTATTATTGTCGAAACTTAAAATACACACACAAATGCTAGATAGCTAGCTCTGATAAAGTCTGCAATACACAATATTTGTTTAATATTTACATAGTACATGATTTATTTACTTTATTTCCATGAAAAATACACTGAAAAATATTTTGATGACATATCTATTTTTTCTGTGGGTAGGGGAGGGGGCATTTTACAACAATGAAGTAGATTTTTCAGTCAGTTAACTTATAAGTACAAAGAAAAGAATCAAAATTTGCTCAGTGATGTTGACTTTGTTCACCTGTACCTTACTGTTTCTTGTAGTATTATATAAAATAATAAGTGTCTAAATGTAATGTATTTTTTCAGACCATGTACTACTTATTCTAGATCACTTCAAGATTCTGTAGTACTGCATGTATATAATATAGGTGGAAATATGTATACAGGCATGTGCCAGACATTTGGTTAGTTATAAAAAGGTTAAAATTTAGCAAGGTCATTCAGAATTTTTTCAGAAATTATTGTGTATTGTAACATCCATATCTGAATATATTTTCTGATATAGGTATATTTAAGGTACAATTTCTAGCATGTGTATGGGTAAAAACTATGCAGTTTTGTAAGGCAATGGGCTCCAAACGATCAAAGTACTTAAGTAGTTACCAAACATTAAGCAGTCCAATTGAGAGTCCCAATGGAAGCAGTGGAAATGCTTATGTACTTAAAGTTAGACAAGTACTCAAATTTTTTGGTAAATCAGGGCCCTAATTCTTAATCTGAATTTTCACCATTAAGAGTAAACATTTAATTGTGAAAAACTGTATTTAGATTTATGTAGCCAGGGTGAAAGCTGCAAACAGACTTCTCATTCCTCTTTATATGTGAGCATATGAGTTGAAATCATATATGAATCTATCTATTCTATATCTATATATCAATTTCCACTTCAGCATATATATATATATATATAGTTGAACCCTAACCTTGTGACATTTTTAATCCCTTCAACTCTTCTCTGCCTCCCCAGCTCTCCCCCTACTCCAAAGACAACTAACAAAGAGTGAAACAGAACTTTATTACAGGAATAAAGCCCGCTGGGGGATGGGGGGACTACTGCCCCTGCTGGCCCGCTGAATGGCCCTTGCAAAGCCAGCGGACCAAGGCACTTAAAGGGGCACTTAAGGGAGCCCACCCCTGCCCCAGCCCTGGCACAATCTGTGGGCAAGGCAAGAGCCCCCAAGGGGACACTTGCCTGCCTATACACTAATGCCAGGAGCCTGGGCAACAAGCAGGATGAGCTCGTCCTCCTGCTCAGTGCAAAGAAATATGATGTCATTGGGATAACGGAGACCTGGTGGGACTCCACCCATGACTGGACCGCGGGTATAGAGGGCTATACCCTGTACAGGAGGGATCGTGTTGACAAAAGGGGCGGGGGTGTAGCTCTCTGTGTGAAGGAAAGCTACATGTCCCTGCAAGCTGATGTTGGTGACCGGCATGGACAGCTAGAGACCCTCTGGGTAAAAATTCATGGGGAATTCGGCACAGGGGACACAACCGTGGGAGTCTACTACAGACCTCCCACTCAAAGTCCTGAGCTTGACCAGGAGTTTGCCCAGGAACTGACTGAGGCCGCTTGTTCCAGGACCTTGGTTGTCATGGGTGACTTCAATTACCCGGACATCTCGTGGGAAGATCACTCAGCTAAATCTGAGCGGGAGCAAAGCTTTCTCTCTTTGCGTGGATGACCTCTACCTGACTCAAGAAGTCTATGGGCCAACGAGAGGCAAAGTGCTGCTTGACCTGGTACTGGCTACGGGGGACGACCTAATCGGCGACCTAGTGATTGATGGGAAGTTGGGTGACAGCGACCATGAGCTGATCACCTTCACCATCCGCCGTAAAGCTGGCAAGTCAGTCAGCAACACAGAAGTCCTTGACTTCAGAAAAGCCGACTTTGACAAGCTCAAGAGGCTAGTCAGTGAGGCCCTCAGGGACCATGACCCCAGGGAGTTGGGAGTTCGAGAAGAGTGGTTGCTTCTCAAGGAAGCGATCCTCAGTGCACAAGCTAAATCTATTCCAACACGGAGGAAAGGCAGCAAGAAGGCACAGCAGCCCCCCTGGCTCTCCAGAGACCTAGCGGACCTCCTGTGGCTAAAAAGGAAAGCCTACAAAGGATGGAGGATGGGATTCACCTCCAAGGAGGATTACTCCGCGCTGGTCCGGTCCTGCAGGGAGCAAACCAGGAAAGCCAAGGCTGCAACTGAACTCCAACTAGCTTCAGGCATCAAGGACAACAAAAAGTCCTTTTTCAGATATGTGGGGAGCCAGAGGAAAAGCAAGGGCAATGTTGGACTCCTGCTAAACCAGATGGGGCAACTGACAACTGACGCCCAGGAAAAAGCCAACCTATTAAATAGGTACTTTGCGTCAGTCTTTCATCAGTCACACGGGATGCCCATGCCTGCTATGGGACAGGGAAATCTGGGTGAGGGGGATCCCCTACCCTCCATCAATGCTGACCTCATGAAGGAACACCTTGAGAAGCTGGATACCTTCAAGTCAGCCGGCCCTGACAACCTGCACCCCAGGGTACTCAAGGACGTGGCGAGCGTCATAGCCCAGCCCCTGGCACGGATCTTTGAAAACTCCTGGCACTCTGGTGTAGTGCCCGAAGACTGGAAGAAGGCCAATGTGGTGCTGATCTTCAAGAAAGGGAGGAGAGTGGATCCGGCTAACTACAGGCCCATTAGCCTGACTTCTATCCTGGGGAAGATCTTAGAAAAGTTTATTAAGGAGGCCATCCTTGAGGGACTGGCCCAGGCTAACATTCTAAGGAACAGCCAGCATGGGTTTGTTGCGGGTAGGTCTTGTTTGACCAATCTCATTTCCTTCTATGACCAGGTGACCTATCACCTGGACGAGGGAGAAGACATTGATGTCATATATCTTGACTTCAAAAAAGCTTTTGATCTGGTATCCCATGATCACCTCTTGGCCAAACTGCCCAGTTGTGGCTTTGGCTCCACCACGATCCGCTGGCTGGGAAATTGGCTTCGTGGTCGGACCCAGAGGGTTGTAATTGATGGCAGTCACTCATCGTGGTGCCCTGTGACCAGTGGGGTCCCTCAAGGCTCTGTCCTGGGACCCATACTGTTCAACATATTCATTAACAATGCGGACATTGGAGTCAGGAGTGGACGGGCTAAGTTCACCGATGACACCAAACTTTGGGGCAAAGCATCCACGCCAGAAGATAGGCGGGTGATCGAGGCTGACCTGGACAAGCTCAGCAAATGAGCAGACGAGAACCTCATGGTGTTTAACACCGAAAAATGCAAGGTTCTTCACCTTGGGAGGAAAAACCTGCAGCACCCTTATAGGCTCAGCAGTGCTACGTTGGTTAGCACTACAGAAGAAAAAGACTTGGGGGTCATCATTGACCACAAGATGAACATGAGCCTCCAATGCAATGCTGCAGCTAGTAAAGCGACCAAAATGCTGGCGTGCATCCATAGATGCTTCTCGAGCAAATCCCGGGACGTCATTCTCCCCTTGTACTCGGCCTTAGTGAGGCCGCAGCTGGAGTACTGCGTCCAGTTTTGGGCTCCACAATTCAAAAAGGATGTGGAGAAGCTTGAGGGAGTCCAGAGGAGAGCCACGCGCATTATCAGAGGTCAGGAAAACAGATCTTACGATGACAGGCTGAGAGCCATGGGACTCTTTAGCCTGGAAAAGCACAGGTTCAGGGGTGATCTGATGGCCACCTACAAGTTTATCAGGGGTGACCACCAGGATCTGGGGGAACATCTGTTCACCAGAGCGCCCCATGGGATGACGAGGTCGAACGGTCACAAACTCCTGCAAGACCGTTTCAGGCTGGACATAAGGAAGAATTTCTTTACTGTCCGAGCCCCCAAGGTCTGGAACAGTCTGCCAGCAGAGGTGGTTCAAGCGCCTACATTGAACACCTTCAAGAGTAAATTGGATGCTTATCTTGCTGGGATCCTATGACCCCAGCTGACTTCCTGCCCTTTGGGCAGGGGGCTGGACTCGATGATCTCCCGAGGTCCCTTCCAGCCCTAATGTCTATGAAATCTATGAATTAGGAATGGTAATATGGAGGAAGGGGAAACGATTTGTATTCTCAATTTCCTTTTTTTCACTCAATAAGTATACATTTATTTTCTTTTTTTAGGTGATGAGTTTCTTCTGGGCTATATTGAAGGTTGTTCTACAGCTGTGACAGCACTAAGTGGCCTAATAACCCATCAGAGAATAGCTTTCAACAATTTATTTCCAAAGTCATTGTCTTTCGAGTCCTTAACCGCCTTACAAGAAAGCATGAGAGACTCCTAGGCCTAAAATAGGTGAGAAACAGACTCTACAACATTATACTAGCATACAACAAATGAATATATTATCCGAAAAGCGTCTTTGGGTAAATGTGACATCTTTTCTTAGAACAAATAAATAGTTGGAAAAATTGTTTTTTGCAAGCTTCAGGGTACAAACACCCTTCTTGAGGCATAGGGAGAGTCTTCAATTGTTATGATATTATCCTTCGTAAGTATATCATGAAATTTAGCTGTGGAGGAATGGTAGAGATAAGGACCTGAGTTATGGTTGGTAAATCCTGGAATTTTAACTGAGGTTTTTTTAGACTTTCTAACGTTCTGGTTTTTTGAGTCACGATGTTCTAATTTTCTGGTCAAGCATTTTCTTTAATCCCTAAGTCTGTATTTCTAGCCATTTAAAACATAAACATAAGCTTTAAGCACTTTTTGAAATCAGTACCTTGTTACTGCTACTTACAAGCTTCATTTTGCCTTAACCAATTTTTTTGTCTTGGAATTACTCAGATCTTTCATCATTCAGCCTTTGAAACATTCAGACGAAATTAGAGGGAGGGACTCTCCCACAATTTCAGTGAATGCCAGCCCAAGCAATGTGACAGAAAGAGTCTCTGCTCTTTTAAAATTGTGCTTTTGTAGAAGCAGGAGTCCCAGCTTCTTCTCTGACTTTTAAAGGCCTAGGGGAAGTAATTTCTTATATAAGTGACTTATTGTATTTAGGGATTTGGAGTTAAATTTCCAAAATGCTTAATAACAGAGTCTAAGTCCCAGTTTGAAAACAGATTCTGCACTTAGGACTAGATTCACAAAGTGACTTACACAACTAAACCCAAAATTCAGATTCTGAAAACCTGCTGCCTAAAGTCTGTTGGGACCTAAATTTCTGATGCTTGTTTTCTAAGTACCTATAGTTCTGTTGTAGTGTGCTGCCTCGAAGCATCTCAGTCTTGACAATGATGGGGAAACAGGTGCTTCCTGCATGCCTACATCTTAGAATGAGTCCTTTGCTTCTTTCTCCCCCTCTTCATATCCCAAATGCATTCTTAGAGCACACTTACCAGATCAGGCTCTATACAAGACACCAGAGATGAAGTCTGGATTCTCTTATATTTAGTAGTGCAGGGTTTAGAGTACACACTTACACACTCATAGAATTGAGCCTTGACTTTTCCATCTCCTAGCTAAGGAGAGAGAACTCCCATGAGATTGTCCTAACTGTTCAGCTGATGGGTATAGCAGTTGGGTGCGCTCTGAATCTTTGCTGGAGTTGCTCCAGGTTGCTTGGACTTACTCATTTACCCAGAGAGAAAGAGAATGCGACTCTGGTGGTTTGTGCAGCCATCTGGTATGGAATAAACCTGGGTTCTAGTCCCTTTCCAATCAAAGTATTTAAAAGATTGTCATAATTAATTATTCCATGCAGAAAGGAACAACTAGAACAGAAGGGAGTGAGAGAGCCCCACCCACTAAAACCTTACTTTTTTGGTGGTTAGACTATCCACATGGAAGATATGGATTCAGAGTCCATCAGCTAGAGAAGGGTATTTTCCTTGGATCTCTGAAATTCTAGGCAAGGGTGTCAATCAGTGGGCTATTGGGAACAAGGACTGAGAGCATCTTCGCTAGCAGTAATGAGAAAGGGCTCGATTAGGCACCTAACTACCAGAGAATGTTCAAGGCTGCTCCTCCTGAGTGGAAAAGGTGCTTCATTCCAGTCTGGAATTAGTCACCTAGGACCCAGAGTAGAGGCCTCATGAGCTTCTTTGTCCATCTGGGCAAAGCTGGGAGGATGGTAGTGGATTGGCACCCAAGAGCATATCTGGGACCAGGACCCCAAGGGTGAAGTCAAGGGGCTCACATGCCTCAAGAGCTGCAGGGCCCCAGCTCTATAGAGAGGAGAAGATACCAGGATGGAGTCCAGGCAGCTGGGGGGTTAAGTCTCTCACCTGTCCCCACAAAGTTTACTACCACATGCCATGTTGAGTGAAGAAATTAACCCCCTAATTTGGCACTATAGAGAGCACCCCCTCTGTTTTTACCCTGGCTTCTTTCTTCCACAGCACATATCTGTCAGGACCTGAGAGCCTCCTTGACACTACATCAAGCTCCCAGCCTCTATTTATATGGTCCAAGATTGAAGCTGCTGGCATAGGAACATAGCTGCTTCAATTCCAACCCTCGCCTCTCCAACTTCTGTTCTAGCGCCCCCTCTTAGTCACTGCCCAGGGCTTGTGCCCCCCTCACCCAACCCTAGCTATACTACTGAGCCTGAGAGAAGCAGAATTTAAGATACATTTATCTCTTTTAAATTTCCTATTGACTATCTTACATGGCTCCCTGGGCAGTGTGTTGGCCTTTATAGAGCACATTCTTGGGTGCTTGTATGTCCCAGTGTATTGTGTAGGGGATCCTGGGCTTTCAACCTGGGGCCCAGGATTTCATTAAGTAGCCAACTGCCTAGATTTGGCACTATAATATTCAGCTTTGTGATGCCTAAGTCCTTTTCTGAATCTAAGTATTAAGAGCCTACATCCTACTTTCAATAAGAACTTATTTTCTAAGGGCCAGAGTCTTTTTTATAATGAACCTGAAGCAATTAAGTCACTTAGGCACTTTTGAATATACTACTCCAGAGCACTGTAAAACTCGACTTGGCATACTAAATTCTAACTGTTCTAACCTATCACTTCCATGTATGACATGGAAAGAGATTTCTTTTAATACTCAATACACCATGGGACAGATCTATTTCTAGGCACAGTGGCACAACTACAAATTGGGAGGGGTTTGGAGTCAATCAACTCTGTCCACTGGGTGAGTGAAGCCAGTGCAGGGTTTGGAATAATCGTGTGTTAAACTATGCAAACTCAGCACATTTTCCAAGCAGCTTCTGCTAGTTAGACTTCTATGTTATTTAAAGGTGCCCTCTCAAGGTGGAATCCCCAAGGAAATATAGGGAATATATCTACCATAGCCTTGAAGTGAATCCCTTGTAGTGTTGCTATCCTTGTGAACATAGAAGGGAGTAGTTTGTGTTCCCCTGCACCCAGAGGACTGAACCCAATACCTTATTTGTACGCAATACAGGTAAAGGAAATCATTTTCTAATAAAGAAGCCAGCTGCTGAAATAAGGTATTCACAGTTACTAATGAAAAACAGATTAGGAAGGCATCATTTACACTTGATAAATCAGAAATGGCATCAAAGAGAGTTAGTATTACAAACTATTAATGAAAGACATAATAATGAAACAAATCACATAATAGATCACAACAAAGTGATTCAGTGTAATGAATACTGATACTAAGTAACTGAACTGTGCACTCTGGGGATACAATTTTAAATTCATTCCAATGTGTATAGTAGCAATGTAAGCACAAAGAGCACTTTTAGAAAAGATAAATTGACCCTGCTCAGTCAGATCACATCATATACTAGGTCTTCTGTTTGATGACCTTTAGGTAGATAAAAACAGAACTCAAATGCCAGAACCCATTACATTTCTTTATTAGATCTTGTATCAGATTAGCCATTGAGGACTCATTTTCTATTAAACTATCAGCCAATATTCTTTATTTGAAAGAATAATGAGAGATTATGAATATAACATATAATTTCTTTAAAATGATAACATGCAAATAATTCCTCAGAATGCATTACAAATGAATTTAATTCCTATAGTTATAAACATTTAATGTGATTTCTTACTGCATACAATTTGATGGCCCTCTGAAGGGCAACTATGGGGAGAAGAAAAAAGAAGAGAGGCCTAAGCACTAAAGTTAAGATCTGAAAACAGAGGTTAAGATTTAGGAGTGTTTAAGACAGGGATTGGGGCCAGTCTTCAAAGGGGACAGGTGCACTTGTATAATTCACATCTAGAACTTGGTGTATATTCAGATTGCCTTTACCACCAAACTTCAGGAGTTCTTCAATTCTTGATTTTATTTCAGGCCCATCTCTACTAGAAAAAACAACACTGGTGATGCCAATAGAAATAATAGTCCTCTTAAAAGCGTTAATGGCTTTTAAGAAAGAGATCCACAAAAGTCACATACTGCATAGGCATCTGCCAAAGATAATCATTGCAGTGTGATGATTATCACTAATGAAGCTGCTAGAAATTCTTTGTTTCAGGATTCTCACTCATTACATAGCCTGAGGATCTAAAGATTCTTGTTTCTGGTCTTGGCTGGGATATATTTATGCATCAAATTTCAGTGGGTATAGTTATTTAACTACATGGATGTGGAGAAGTGGAATATAATGCATGGTTATGTTGGAGAGGGCTGTGATTTAAGAAGTGATTTTAAGAAAATGTAAAATTTAATAAATATTGACATTATTAAAGATTTTACCCAAGTGTTAAATATGACTAACGTACACATGTAAAAATAATGAAAAAGATGTTTTGCTTAATATGTTACTACATATAGCTTATATGACAAATGCTCATCTCTAACTCAGAAAGCCTTAACATAGCTTGGAATTTCTGCTTTATTTACAGTTCAATTGTGCAACGCTATTAAGCACTCCTCATAGGATTGCAGTGCGGTGTTCACATTAGACATGTTTAATTGACTCTGAGGTTTTAATGTATTGTTTTGACATTCTTTCATAATAATTACAGTACCTTCATAATTATAAAAATACAAATAAATCAAATCAGCATGAATTTGTAGACGTGGCATATTCGGTCTGAGTCCTAAAAAATGTAACTAGGAATAAAGCCGTACTACAGTGCGTCCATCATTTTCATCCTCAGCAAGCCACCTTGAGGGAAAAACATAAAAACCCATAATAGATGCAATAATCTGAAATCCTCCCCCGCAAAAAAACGCCCCCAAAAACAAACCAGACAGGGATATAGGCCTGCTTTTGCTCCTACTGATTTCATTGAAGATTTTGGCACTGACTTAAAAGAGAAGCTGTAGTAAGCCAAAAGGAAAACATGACATCTGCATAAGTCACAGAGATTATTTCATTTTGTGGCCCAAATCCTAGAAATCTAAGACAAAACAAGTACCCCTTTGTTAAAATATATTATGTTCCAAGAGTCAAGAATGAAAATGAACTAAAAGATGCCTCTTTACTGGCCCACAGAACCCTGAAAATTGCATAGTGGCCCAATCCTGTTCCTGTACAAGTCCCTGTATGTTTTGTCACGGATTTCAATGGCAGCAGGATTCAGTTGATACTTGCTGATGGAAGACCAATAGTAACATTACAGGCAGCAATTTTAATCATCAAAGATCTTTTAAGAATACAATTAAGAGTCTTGCAGCCCTTCTGTGAAGTAGGTTTGATAAACTAGATATTCTTGAGTTTTCTGGCCCATTTCTGTTGTTATGGCATGACCATGATGCTGAAAAACCTCTGAGTGTGAAGGATTCCCCAGTTAATGAAGAGCTAATTTAACTGGCTCTGAGGCAAGCACTCCTGTAGCTGTGTCAAGGAGAAGGAGGGGATATGGCTGCAATACTATTGCATCATACCTAATCTTAACTGGCATAAAGGTTTTTGGGAGTTGCAGTCAAGGAGAGGAGTGGGACGTAAGCCATAGCCTTTTAAAATAACTGAACTCCTGGCTGAAAAGGAATAGCCACTTCCACTTATGATCTGAATTTGTGAACCCTCTTCTGCAATTAAGTGCCTACGCCATTTTTTTCAAAACAGGCATCTGATCCATAACACTCAACAGTACAATGGTTAAGCCAGTCACCGGGAAGATATGAAGACTGGTTTTCAAATCTCACTGACCCCAATTTGGAACAAGGGTAGTTATACATCCCAAAAGTATACCCTTATGTAATGGGGCCTTCACCTCAATACTGAGGGAGAGAGGGAGCCAGAGAACAGCTGGCTGGCTGGCTAGCTCCAGCCTTCTAAAGGGACTAAAAGGGGCAGAGGGCCCTTTAATGAAATGGCCGCCTGCCCCAGATGCAGCTAGTACAGTGCAGCTAATGACTGGCAGGCCTGGGGTGGAAGTGTTGGGTCAGTTGATTCAAAAAGGGGGTTAGAGGTCTGAGGCCTCAGGGGATGGGGGGTCTGACTTATTAAGGGGGAAGGACTCCAGCCTGTGGGGACCTGCAAGGAAGCCCCTGCATCACTGGGAAGCAGAGCTAAGTACTTTGGTCACAGTTTTGTTTGCTATGATGTGATATTGAACCAGAGTTGAGGGAAACCTTTTATTTGGGAACAGATACTCATATTTTTGTTGTGTTGAAGTTTGAACTGGAGGGCTGGGTTGTGGATCTATATCCACAGAAGAATGCCTAGTACATTGGGTCCTAAATCCTTCAAAAGGTAGGTGGGTACCATAAGGGGGATAAAGCTGAGAGGGTCAAAGTCCAGCTGTGAACCCTGAGAGGGTGGAATCTGAAGGCAGTGTCTGGGGGAGCACTGCTATCAACTGAAGACTGCATTGTGCATCAAAGAGACAAGGGATGAGGGGTCCCTTGAGTTGAGAGGCCCAGCTAGAGCAAAATGAGCTAAGACCAGGGGGCTGAAGCCCAGACAAGGATCTAACACCTGAAGTGAATCCCTCTGACCTCTAGGGGCAGCCTCCAAGTACAGCTATAACATCCAGACATGGCAGGAAAATGGCAGGATGGACCCCTGAAAGCTCAGAGTGGGTAAGGGAAGGGGAAGATCCAGGCAGCCACCAGAGGGTTAGGAAGATGTGGCCCCTCCAGCTTGGGGCTTGGACTTGCTACACCTTACCTCAAAGCTAATTGTTATTCTGGAATGAGGTTCTCTGACTCACATGTTAGAGCTTTTGCACTTTGTATATATACCTACATATTCATTGGAGCAGGAACTTGAACCTGATTCACCCACATGCCAAGTGAATGCCTTAACTATATCTGCCTGTACGGTCTCTGTCTCTGTCTCTGTCTGTCTCTCTCTCTCACCTCCCCCCCCCATCCCCTTCCCCACCCCCGGCTAATGAATAGTCAATTATATATGTAAAAGTTATAGCTCAAAAAAAGGAGTCTGAGAAAGGATCTAGGATTTAGGCAGTGTTGTGAATGCCCATTGACAAAAGCTCAGGTATCGAGGAGGCAATAAGAAATTTCAGTGCCTTACGTCTTAGTGATGCATGGGACAGTTAAAGAGGGGTTTTGAGATATCACAGGGTGTGTCTACATGGATAGTTATGCATGCCTAAACTCAATGTATCTTTTTTTAAGGCACATTCAGGCAGTCTAGGCACGTGTCTACACATAAACATGCTAAAGCACATTAAGGCGCATTAAATTTTGGCCCGTATAGCTAAGTCGCATTAGCTCACATTTAGCTATGCTAATGTGCATTAATGCAGAGTGTGTCCACTGATGCACACTGCTAATGTGATCTACATGTGGTTTAATGTGACTTAGCTAATCACGTCTAAATTTGGTATTTGCTTTAAGCAAGTATCAAATTTAGATGGGATTAGCCTAAAATTACATTTTTTAAGGTACATTAAAGACCTGCACATGTGGACACATGCCCTTAATGCTCCTTAAAATAGAGATTTTATGCTAATCCTGCTTAAAAGGGCCTGTGTAGACAAGCCCACAGTGAGGTAAATGTGGAATTAATATGGCTAAAGTGGCAGTTCCATTCCTAAATCTCTTTGAACATAAGCATACAGGTTTGGGCGGTGCCCAAAAGTATTGTTAAGAAGTATACTTTGCCCACCTGCTCCTGCTTTGCACCTGACAAACCTGGAATTGAGGTAGTGAAGGCACCCAGATGGCACCCCATGTCAGAGCTCTCCAATTTTCTGTGCGGTAACAATAGTAATGGGGCGGTGGCGGGGAGAGACACTCAAAGTAGTTTTGATGCCTCAGTCCTGGATTGGCAGAGCAAGAGTGGGTAGGTACCTCTCCACAGTGTTCCCAGCAGCACTGTTGAGGCAATGTATGCCCTTTGCTGATATGGACCCTAGGGCCTGAGTTTCAGAATCTCTCAAAACTCAAATCTCTACTTAAATGAATGGCATTTACAGGTGCTCAGCAGTTCTGAAAATTGCATTCCAAGGGTCTAAAATGGAGTATGCAAAAGACCTAATATTATTACACAGTTTTAAAAAAGTGATTTTTGTGACTTCTCAAACTCAGAAAAATATTTAGAGTCAGGAATATTATTGGCTTTCCTTGGTTCAGTCCTGTTTTTTTAAGATAAATGGAGTGCATCCCTTTTAACAGAATCAGAATACTTATGTAATTTCTATACTTTTGTGTTGTTTGGATGAAGTCACACCTCAAAATGTTTTATTGTTTACTCTGTAATGCTTTAGGGTGCGAAGAATTCATCATACTGTGGGGAATATCACACCAAATGTGTAAGAGTTTACTGTTTCAACTAGACACTAGTTAGGGTGCTTGCACAGTAGAAATCTTCTTATCCAAGTCCTTGTTTACCAAGTAAACATCCAAACTTAGGTTATAATCCCTTTGTATAAGGGATCCCTTCCATAAGATCTCTATTTATCTGTACTCCTGTTTATTTGAAAAAATGCAATTCCCCTGTACCAAACAGATAGACATTAAAATTAGGGTTACCATATGTCTGAGTTTTCCCAAACATGTCCTCTTTTTTGATCCTCCAATCTCCATTCAGGCGTTTTTAAACAATCTGATCAGATGTCCGGGATTTTGCTCAGCTCAGCTGTGTGTGTGTGTGTGTGGGGGGGGGGGGTTGCTGCCTGAAGATGCTATGAGAAGCTGCTCAGGTACCCAGGCTGCAGCTGGGAACTGCATAGTTGTAGGGGCGGGGGCAGAGGAGATGTCCACAGGGACATACCAAGTTCAGTTTAGCTTCTCTGCCACACCAGACAAGGCACCCAGGGTCCTAGCACCTGCCTTTTTCTCTCCCCTTTGCAGCAGCATCTGGTTACCCTGGGGTGTGGGACTGCAACTTGTGGAGGGGACTGGGTTGTAGACTGCAGCCCACTTTGGGAAAATGTTGCAGGGACTGGGACAGCCAGGAGATGGAGGGAGCTGTGACTTTGAAGTGAGGGGCAGGGGGACTGTAGGTCTGGAATGTGGGTCACAGAGATGTGGGTCAGGAATGACGGGAACCAGCAGGAATGGGGAAGGGTGGAGGCTGTGGTTGGGCATGGCCCAGGGGGGCAGGGTACTGTGGGTTGGGAGTGAGGGGTACTGGCAGGGCCAGGAGTCCCTAGGTCAGGAATGAGGGGCAGTAGCAGGGCTGGAGGGGCTTTGGCTTGGGAGTGATGGGCAAGAGAATTTGCAGGGCCAGGGCACCAACATATCACTGCCTCTCACTGGCATATACCACTCCCCCCACCCTCGCACGCATGCACACAGCGAGTGTCCTCTTTCTTAGAACTGAAAGTATGGTAACCCTATTAAAACGGAGCATTTCTAAAAGCAATTGTGAGAATATAAAGAACAATTTGCAATACCTTTTATAAAGGAAAATGGCTGTCTAAATTTCAAATATTACCAAAGAATACAGACCTGTTGCAGTTGAAACAAAACATTTCATTTGTAGATACTTCTGTTATTTCTAATTTATCCAGAAACCAGCCACTTCCTGTAGAATGAAAACACGAGCAAACATTTAATACACTTTAATTGCACATAAACTATAGAAAAAGCTTTTAATTTCATTTTCTAATCATTATGAGGCTCATATCAATCTTCACTTGCATCCAATATAACTAATAAAACTGAAACATGATACCAAGATATTACCAACGTTTTCTGTTTTAATGAAGTCTTTGATATTTTTTGCCTAGATTTTAACTATATCTAAAATCAGTTTTCTGCACTGAAAATAATAGCTAGTAGACTGAATGCAGCAGAGGGCATAGCAGTGACACAAATTCTTGAAATTTGATTTTGCTGTTTTTCTCCACTGTGAAATATCTTTGGATGCAGTATAGGTCTAATGTATTTTGATGATCAGTGGGAGGATCTACACATGTCGTTTAGTACTTGCTAAAATATTATTTGCTAAAGTATTACTGTATCTCACAGTGTACAGGTTGATGCAGTGTATAAGTTGACTCCATTTTTCTGGTTAAAAAAATCAGGAGTTTCATAGATTTAGTGTATTAAGTTGACCTAACTTTTTGGATTAGAAATATGGGGTCAACTTATACTGGACCCTGTGTACCCTCACTATGAGCTGGGCACCCGGGGTGAACACATGAGCAGTGCCATTCACAGGGGAAGGGGCTGGGCTAGGCACTTGGCTTGCATGGCCCCATCCCCTGCAAGTGGAACTGCCCGGGGCCATGCCAGCTGAGCACTGAGCCCAGGGCATACACATGAGATGGGGCTGTGGCAGCCAAGTGCTGAGCCTGGTGCTCCTCACAGGGGACAGGGCTAGACTCAGCATTCAGCTGATGTGGCCCAGGCAGCACCACTCTAAGGGGATGGGTCTGGGCTCAGCATCCAGCCAAGCAGCGTCTCCATGGTGATGTCAAGGCCCATAGGCTGTACTCAGACTGCACCCGGGCCCCGTGGCCTCCAGCAACAGGGATGCAGTCAGTACGTGAAGGTTGGGTCAGGCTGGGGCTGGGCTGAGGCAGCATTGGGGTGGGGGTGGGGCCAAAAGTATTAATACGGTGTATAAGTCAAGGTGGAAATTTAAAGGTAAATATTTTAGCTCCAAACCTTGACTTATACATCCTGAAATACAGTACATGCTAAAGTGCACAAGGCACCATAGTGATGAGCTATGGTGACTTAGCTTGTTGCTGTGGCAACGTAGCGGCGGGCATGATCCATGATGCCATTGCTACTGCGCAGTAGGTTCAGTATCAACCCATGGGGTGCCAGCACTACTCAGTACCGGTGGTTACTGCACAGTCATTTTAGTACTTGCTAAAGCAATATATTCCATGATTACCTGTTCCTCTCACAGGCCTCAGGTGAAATGCCACTGACTTCAATGGAACTGAAGCACATGCTTTAAAAATGTGTGAGATCGCTGACCTGAACAGGAATGATTTTCTGACTCTGGACCATAACTGCAGGGAAATAATAGATAATCAAATTCAACCATTAGTTTAGACAAATCTAAACCAATTAATTAAAAGAGTGCCTGTGTGTGTCGTGGAGGGTGGGGAAGGAGGATAGTGGAAGAGAAGAGGTGCTAAAAAGCCTTGTTTTCCTTTTCGCCCTCTTAAACTCAAAACTCTTAGTAAAACAATGTTCTCACTTGTAAATTCAATCTTTTAAAAAAAAAACAGTTTTGGCATATGATGGTGCATCTACATGAGATGCTACATTGTACAAACCATTGCTAATACACAGTGGGGTGAGAAACGGCCCGTGCAGTGCCAGGACTGCGCAGTACTGGCAGTTACTGCACAGTCATTTATGACTTGATAAATGACTGCACAGTAACCACCAGTACTGCACACTCCTGGTACTGGACAGGTCATTTCCATCCTACTGCACAGTAGCGAAGAGCAAAGAGCTTGTTGCTACTGTGCAGTAACGGTGGTGTCACAATTTGTGCCCACTGTCACAACGTCAGCATAGCGATGAGCTACATTGCCATAACTAGTCGTTATAGTGACATGGTGTCTCTTGTCTTTGGCCCATTGTATGCCAAACTATTAAAAATAAGATGGACTTTACAAGTGAGAATATTGTTTTACTAAGAGTTTTGAGTTTAAGGGGAAAAAATGGGAAAACAAGACATTTAGCACCTCTTTTCTCCCACTCTACCTTCCCCCCACACAGGCACTATTTTAATTAATTGGTCTGAATTTGTCTAAGCTATTTGGTGAATTTGATTATTTATTATTTCCCTGTAGCTATGGTCCTGACTCAGAAAATCATTCCCGTTCAGGTCAGCGATCTCACACTTCCTTTAAGCATGTGCTTTAGTTCCATTGAGGTCAATGGAATTTCAGCTGAGAGGAACAGGTAATTATGGAATGCATTGTTTTCTGAATTGCAGAATTCTGCAGAATAGATTTTGAAAGCATATCCTTCTAACTTTCATTTTGGGAAATAAATCTCTGTCTTCTGGGATTGTTTTGCTAAATACAGAGGTATCTGTCTTCTTGTACTACAGTTAATTTATGCCACAGCACGCGTTGTTTCATTTACCCTTACAATAGAAACACAGTTTTTATTGTAGTCAATAAAAACACTACATTCTTGGCTGCCGCTTGTAGGTGTTGCATTTGACTCAGGAAGGATTTGATGTGTGTGTGTGTGTGTGTGTGTGTGAAAGCTAACTAGGGACAATGCTGATATTGGCTGAAATTATACGTGCATTATTTGTGTCAGGAATAAACTAAAATGTAACGGTTTCATTATATTTTCAGAAAAAGGAACAGTGTATAAAATATGTTGAAACCCCTTACATATTTTGCACAATCTCACTGATAAATGTGAAGACTTCAAATATTGTTAAGATTTGTCATTAACTATGGCAAGGATTTCCTAGGGTGCTATATTTCATCTGACCAACTGGTACAGTTAGGCAAGGTTTTGAATGCAAGACATCCTTCATCAGGTCTGAGCAGTGACAGCCAACACAATACAAACAACCGTTACACGTTTTTAGTTTATACAGCTTCCAAAAGATATAACAGTCACGTGTGGGGAATATCCACCCTTTGAAACATCAGTATTCTCCATCTTCAGCACTCTAACCAGTTCTTCCTGATTATGGTAACTCCCCCATGACACCTCTTCGTGGTTAGATGAATATTATTTTGTCTTTTTTATTAAAGCACCAGAGAAGTGAGTTTTAACTAAGCTATCTGACTAAAATATCTCAATACAATTAGAAGACTTAACCACAAACTGTATGTTGTCCTCAGATTCCAGTTTTGGACTCTATGTTTATATTTTTTCTTTTTTAAGCAATACAAGCTCAAGACACTGTATTCCCCAATACATTGTTTCCTGTACTTTGTTGACTTCTTGTTGAATCACACTGCAACAGGACAGTCTGTCCCTTTAAAGAGGAATAGTCAGCCCTGTTAAGAAAGCCCAGCCAGTACCATAGCAAGCAAGTGGCTAGACGCCCCCTGGGCACTGAAGCGAAAGGGCACCAACAGGTGCTGCCCAGCTGGGGTGGGGCATGGAACAGAGCTGCGAGTGGCTCATTTGGTGGGGAGGGCGCAGAGAAGGGGAGTGGATCCTGCCACTGCATGTACTCCTGGGCAAGCATGGGTGGATGTGTGCCCACCTGGATCTGTGGGCACATGGTGAAGGTGGGCTGCTGCTGTGGGCTTGCTCTGAGTACCAAACCTCCTTGCTACGATACTGAGCGCAGCAGTGGAACATGTGGTAAGCAGAGAATGTCCTACTGGGAGTTTTAAAATCTTCCAAAAGAGTATGCAAGAGGAGGAGGAAGCACACTGTAAGAGGAACAGCTTGATGCAAGGAGGACCTAGGTTGCTATGCAAAGCAAAAACAGCCCCCCTCCTAGTGTCCAGGGCAGACCAGAGGGATTTTGTTTTGTTTGTTTAAGACTGAACTTTGCTTTACGGAATTCCCTTGCAAAGCCAGCAGGCTAAGCAACCAGCTTACACAGATACTAATGTTGCATAGTTATGTATGCCTTGGTGTTCTCCCTCTGGTGTGATTTGTCTTCAATTTAAGCTTCTAAATAAACACATGCTAACATTCACTCTTTGTCTGTCTAGATAGTACTTCAAAGCTTGAAAATGTTTAGATCTAGTCTTTACTTTTAGGCCTCAAACCTAAGCATGGTAATAAGTTGGCTGAATTTAAAAGCATTTTGGGCTGAATAATGCAATCAAGATCAAGTCCTCCTAGATATGTACTAATAATAAATGTAAAGATACACTTTCAGGGAGTAAGACAATTTTATTTAATAAATCCTGGGCTTGATCCTTTGCTGCTGTAAGTTAATGTAGCTCCATTGACCTCAATGGATTTATCAGCTAAGTTCTTCTTAGCTGAAATCCCTTTCCAAATTTCAAACATGCTTAAAATTACTGTTCCTTTTACACAGGCAAGGTTCTTTGGGTAGATGTGATATCTTTTATTAGCCCAACTAAATAACTGAGGAAAAGTTTTTTGCAAGCTTTTGAGCACAAATGCTTGCAATTTTAGTGAAAACCAAGACGGGGAGACAGGAGCCAGGATGTGCATCACACACACACATTTGCTGGGGCACAGGGTTTTTGTAGACTTAAGGAGGCCTTTGACACTCACCCCATTCTCATTAATAAATTAAGTGACTGTGGAATTGATGCCTACACAGTTGGATGGGTAAAACTGGCTGATGGGGCACACCCAGAGAGTAGTGGTGGATGGGTCGTACTCAACCAGGCAACATGTAAGCAGTGGGGTCCCCCAGGGCTCAGTCCTCAGGCCTGCACTGTTTAACACCTTCATCAGTGACTTGGACAAGGGGGTTGAAAGCACATTTTCCAAATTTGCTGATGACACTAAGATGTGGGGCGAGGTGGGCACACTTGAAGGGAGAGCAAGGCTGCAACTAGATTTAGACAGACTACAAAAGTGGGCAGATGAGAATAGGATGGGGTTCAATGTAGATAAATGCAGGGTGCTGCACCTTGGGAGAAGGAATCCACAGCATACATACAGGCTGGGGAGTTCCCCTCTAGAAAGTGGAAAGGGATCTTGGAGTCATTATTGACTCCAAGATGAAAATGAGCCGCCAATGCCAGACCACAGCCAGCAAAGCCAGCCATACCTTGTCATGCATTAAAGATGCATCTCAAGTCAGTCCAGAGAGGTGATGCTCCCCTCTTTGTGACATTGGTCAGGTCACACTTGGAGAACTGTATCCAGTACTGAGTGCCGCACTTTAAAAGGGATGTGGCCAGCCTGGTGAGAGTTCAGAGGAGGGCCACCCACTTGGTGAGAGGGCAGCAGTACTGGTCCTATGAAGAGAGACTGAGGGACTTACACCTGTTCAGCCTCAGCAAGAGGAGGCTGAGGGCAGACCTGGTGACTGCCTACAAACTCATCAGGGGAGATCATCAGCAAATAGGAAGAGCCCTATTCTCTCCAGCACCACCTGGAGTGACAAGGAACAATCGTAATAAGCTGATGGAGAATAGGTTTAGGTTAGAGATCAGGAGGCAATGTTTTATGGTTAGGGTGGCCAGAATCTGGAACCAACTTCCTAGGGAAGTAGTCCTCGCCCCTACCTTGGGTGAATTCAAAAAGAGGTTAGATGATCACCTGTCTGGGGTCTTGTGAACCCAGCATTCATTCCTGCCTGTGGCAGGGGGTCAGGCTAGATGATCTGATCAGGTCCCTCCTGACCCTAGCTACTATGAAACGCCCTTCATCAGGCATTGGGAGACTCTCCTGCCTGGAGAGTTCTCCCAAGGTAGAGAAGAAGCTAAAGTAAACAAAAAGTTTGTGAAGACGCAAATGAGTGGATGTTTGGAAGACAAAGGGTAGAGATGGGGGAGTGGGGAGGGAGGGAAAAGTTTGAAGGAATGCCAATGGCCAGCTAAAGTCAGGTTACTTGGTGTGTTAGATGTCAGGCAGTTTTTAATGTGACATAAATCCAATGTTTATATTAAGTCCATTATATGCCAACCTTTTTGTGGCCCATCCAGAAGAAGAATTCCCCAGGAACTGAACCATCAAACCCATGCTATACCTAAGATGTATAGATAACCTCTTCATCATTTGTACCAAAAACCTGAAATCTTTTATTGATTTCCGTCACAAATTCAACAACCTTCATCCTTCTGTCAGGCTCTGTCTTGAATACTTCAACACCAACATTTCATTTTTAGACACCATGATCAATAATCAAAACAATAAAATACAAATCACCATATACAAGATACCCATGGACCAACATATACATCTACACAGAACCAGCAATCACCCTAAACACACTAAAAAAAAGCTGTAATTTACAGCCAAATTCTCCAATACCACCAAATTTGTACCACCCACGATTGTCACTTCACAAATCTCAAAAGGGCTTTCACCCAAGAAGGACACTCCTCCAGAAAGATAGATTTCACTTTTGAAAGAGCCACCTGGATACCATGCAAAGAACTGCTGCAGCAGAAAAAGAAAATCTCCATGAACAGAACACCATTAGTTATGACATAACATCCTTTTCTGGAACCTATACAGAAAATCCTCAAACAATTGCAACCCATACTAGAAGAAGACCCAATTCTTAAAGAGATCTTTCCAGAACCACCCATCCTAGCCTTTAAACAAACACTGAACTTTGCTAACCTGGTGACCAGAAGCAAACTTACTATGATGCAAACCACACTAAATGGATGCCAGGACAAGAAATGTAAAACCTGCCAACACATCTCCATGAGTCCTACAATAACTACATCCCACAACAGAACCATCACCTTTCCTGTATCTTACACCTGCACCTCTAGAAATGTAATGCATCTCATCAGTGCACCAAATGCCCTGATGAAAAATATGTAGGAGAAACCAAACAATAACTGTGTACCAGAATGAACGCACACTGAAAATCCATCAAAGACAAAAACACCCAATTACCTGTGGGTGCCCACTTCTCACAAGACAATCATTCAAGCTCCAATCTCTCAATTTTAATCCTCAAAGTGAATTTACAAAACATTTTTCATAGCTAAGCCTATGAACTTCACTTCATGAAACTACTGGATAAAAAAATCATGGACTTAATATAGATGTGACTGCCGGACTGGGGCCCTCCCTGTAGGTGGTTTGCCTTTGGTAGGGAGAACGCGGCCGATCACACCGGATGGCTACGGGTTCGGAGTAGGTCCCTTAATGTCCAGTCCCCGCCTTAGTTCTCGCCCGCCATGACTTGCTGTCAGGTTCAGTTAAGGACGGTTCGTGGGTGCTCCGTGGCCTGGGATCCCTCGGCGGTCACGTTGTGGGGCTCTGCCACCCCTACAACCCGGCCTCACACCACCTCTAGTGCTCTCCCCTCTTTTGTGGGGCCGACCTCCTGCTGATGGGCCGGCAACTCCCCTTGGCCTGACCTGCCCTTATAGGATTACTCGTGTGCCGGCCTGCCTCGTCCTCTACTTCACCCTATCCTGTTTGACCCGACACTGGGTCCCAGCACAGGTAGGGCTCCCCTAAAATATCTTTGACTCTATCTCCCCAAATGTGCCCCTCAGTGATTCCTGCTGGGGTACCCCTTTTAACTGGGAAACAAAACCTGCAAACAACTTAAAGCTTGGCCCCACAGCCCCTTACCAGCTGAGGCCTCCTATTTGGATCTCCCTGGGTACCGTTGGGCAATATCTGTCGCTCAATCTCTCCGGTACCCCTATAGGTTTCTGACCACAGCTGGCTGGTGGCGACCTCCGCCCAACGGCGCCCTCTCAGGGCTCTTCTGGGTCCTGGCCCCCTCTGGCAGGGTCGTGTCCCTGCACCACTGGCCCGGCACTTGACCTGTGAGTCTCGCAGGCTTCGGGTTCGTAATCCAGAAATCCCACCTCGCTGGCTTCTCTGTCCTCGTGGTCTGTCTCCGGCCTCCTTCTGCTTACTTGACACCCTGCAGCTGGTGGTTGCTGCTATTCCCTCCTCCAGCTGAGCAGGCGGCAGCTCCTCTCTGGGGCTCTCTGCCCCTCTCACTGGGGAAGCTGCCGCCTGCTCCGCTCTGGAGCTCTCTGCCCCTCCTATTGGGGAATCTGCTGCCTGTCCCGCTCTGGGGCTTTCTGCCCCTCTGGCTGAGGGGTTTGCAGCTTGTCCCGCTCTGGGGCTGTCTGCCCCTCTGGCTGAGGGGTTTGCAGCTTGTCCCACTCTAGGCGGGCTGAGGGACCCAGTCCCAGTGCCTCTGCCTCTGCCCGCCTTTCTACCGCGGTGGCTTTTATCCCCGCTGGCCACTTGCTTGTGATGACGTCATCTTCCGGTCGCGTCGGTACAAACAAACGGCAGACTTGCCGCGCGGGTTTCTCCGCCATCACTGGTAAGTCCCGTCCTAGCTCCCCGGGACAATAGACATTGACTTTATGACGCATTACAACCTGCCCAACATCTGACACACCAGGTAACCTGTCTTTAGCTGACTACTGGCATTCCTTCACACTTTTCCCTCCCTTCCCTCCTCCCTTCCCTTTGTCTTCCAAACTTCCACCCATTTGCATCTTCACAGACTTCTTGTTTACTTTAGCTTCTTTTCTATCTTGGAGAACTCATAACAGCAGCAGAGTCTCCCAACTCCTGAAGAAGGCCATTTGTTCCCAAAAGCTTGCAAAGAACCTTTTCACAACTATTTAGTTGGTCTAATACAAGATAGCTCATCTACCCAAAGAACCTTGCTTGAGTTTGTCCTTAGAACAGTACAGCTGCAACCAACAATCCTGTACCTTTTACAAACATACTGAAAATATATCTAGGGATACATACCAACTCCTTTACCATCATGACCAATTTCAATTGAATGAAGGCTTCCTAAACTTTTTGTCTTTATTCTGAAGGTATCAACCTTTAAATTAAAAAAAGAAGCAATGATTAGAAAATAGTAAGTCTCAAATGTACTAGGCTTGGCTAGCTTTGTTCTTTGATTCATTCGAAAGTAACTGAATGAAAGAAAATGAAGATAACTGGTGGCAGGAATGCATTATTATTACTAATGAAAGTCTTCTTTTAAACACCCATTATTTATTTCTTAAGTTATTCAAATACTTTTTACCTTTTCTTACCTTGGTTTCTATACACAGGAGAGATGTTTCTCCTTGATGCATTACAATTTGGCAACAAGATAAAGAAATGGTACTTTCTATTACCTTTGATTTATAATACAAAATATGCCTCTGAGAATGTAAACATAAGTGATTTTAATTCTATTCATTGTCATGCCCATCAAGTACTCCACATTTGGCTCCAAATATATACTTGTTCATAAATTATAGGAAAAGAAAACATTTTTTTTTCATTAGAACAATATTAAAAAAGTTAAAGGGCACCTCATTGGCACCTATCCATAACTGACATTGTTTAATTGCTCATAGTTGTTCCATCTAACTGCTTCCAATGGACCATAACACTTGCTCAATAGTATCACATCTTCATTAGCAAGCAGTATACCCTGCTCTTTCCTCCTTGTGCTTGCACCAGTAGCTTTCCCCCACCACTATGAACCTACTATATGTGGAGGATATCACAATTAGTGAAGATCCTCCAAATGATACTGACAGGCAGCTTGGCTGAAGATAGGGCAAGTTCAAGAAAGGAGAGGTTTGTGATCAATGAAAGTTCAACTGTATATTATGGAACAATAGGGGGAATTTAGTGTATCTATTGCCTGTTACACAGGAAACTCAAGAGCCAGAATGATCATTTTGATACCACAAAGTGATTCAAAGTAACCTGTGGTGGATAATGTTTCTATGGTTGTATGGTTGTGTGGTATTTGCTGGATTAATTTTTTCTTCTTTTTATAAATTAAAGTTAAGTGTCCTATTACTTGGACAAAGCCTTCACTTGATAAGATTTTTATCTTAGCATATTGGAACCAAGGATCTGGATGTGGTTTTGAGTAAGATGGACATCAAACACTGAGTGGAATACATGGGGTTATGTTTTTCTGGTTACATGGCCAATCACTATTTGTGCCTCTCAGGACTCTTTAGAGTATCTGTTCTCATGAACTAGAATGCTACAATTTACTGGGTTGGGATATTTCTACCCTGTATGAAAATGCAAGCAGAAAGTTTGCACAGCGTAAGAGACATTCATAAATGCAGATGATGTTGACCCACATCATCTGCATTCAGGAACATAGGACTGGGTAGGAAAGTGGATGTATTCAGAGGCAATGGCAAGGGCCCCAAGCAGCCAAAAGGCCACAGGGTTAATTAGAATACCTTAGAAGAATAAGGTTCCCTAATTCTTTTAGGACAGAAGACCTGAAACAGCTACTCATTTATAGTGAGTCAATTAGACTATACATTTGTCAATGTCCTAGGGATTTAATGAACCGTTAAGAGGGTTAGAGCCATGCCTTGGAAAACAGAATAGGTGTCTGCAACTACTTAAAGGTCCTTCCTACACCTAACTTGTTAGTATCATACATCAGATGACTGCAGCACTTACCTTCCCTCTTTCAAAAGGATCTCTGTGTTCCAGTGATTCTATGAGCTGAAATATTTCAGATGTGTCTTCATTCCCAAATAAAATAATATGCACATTAGCATCAGTTCCTGCTCCCCTTTTGTCACCTGTATATACTTTAATGATATATTCTGCCACATTTTCTGTAGGACTTTTTTCCTCAAGTAAAGTGTGATTTACTTCATTTCTTATTCCATCTCCATCCTTGATAACAAAAGATACTGGGATTTCTCTTATTTCAGGCTCACTGGCATCCACCGAAAACATTCTGGAAAGCAAAATGATATGCAGCTCCATAAACCATTTATACATGTTAGAAAACACATTTCCATCAAAGTGCTAAATGGAGAAACTAGTATGGACACTTTTGTTAAATACCCACTAATTAACATACTTTGTGACAAAAGTAACTTTGATACATTGCCTAATACTTTTAATTATCATAGGATAATGATTAGTATAAAAGATGAAACTTACTCATTCACTTCAAATATGTAGATATAGTCTGGCTTCAGAGCTTCTTTCAAATGTATTTTTTTGATGTCCAGTTTACAGTCTACAGATAAACAAAATCCAATTAAAATAATGAACTGCGTGTTCAGGATTTGTGTGGTGCGTGGCATACTAACACTATAATAATGTGGCTTTTTGATGAATCGGTCAATCAAAATAGTGCTGAGCTCCCCTCTTAATATATGTTTTAGCAGCATTATAGATTATGATTGAAATGATCGTTTCTTTCAGTATACCTGTTGTAAACCTCAAATTTGCAGTTTAGGGCAAGATTGTTACTAGGTCCTATGCAGAGAACTAAGGTTCTCTGAGTACGGCTTAGCTATGTATGAAGGGGAAGAGCAGGGACTGCATGTCTACCACTCCCACATGCAAGTGAGTGGTTAACAGAGGGTGTAGCTGGCTCTAATCTTCAGGCAACAATAAGAAGACGTGGCTAAAAGCGTGGAGTAAAGTGAGTTATACTTTAAAAGGGATGTTGCAATTTACTTCATTCAGAGTAAGAGGACAGAAGAGGGAGGATGGATACCCTGAGGCCATGTCTACATGGTAAACTTAACATGCCTGGCAGTACTGCCCTCAAGCCCCGGGCACCAAACTTCCTTGCCACGGCACTGGCACTGCTGAGGCATGGTAAATTTGGCAAACATGTCCTGAGTCACAGTTCCTTCCTAGGACTCCTCCTACATTACTGCAGCTACATGCAGCCCATTTCACAGGCTGGAGTCTACTGCCTTTGTTTAGCCCTTAACAAATAAAAACATTTTCCCTTTCTTTGTCCCAAATTCACCTAAAGTATACCCAACTATCTTTCCTTATATCAATAGCTCTGCTTAGCACTTAAACAGACTCATTAATGCAAGAGTGACTTAAAAAAAAGTTATAAACATAAAGCCCTAGAGTGAAATCCAGAGCCCTGTGTTACAGGAATCTCAGAATGAATGGAAACACAGAACAAGGAGCGTCCTAAAATTAACAATTCATTAATGAACTCTCTTTGCTAACTAATAGGAAATGATAGGAATAAAGGTGCATTTTAAGCCTTAACCCTCACATGCAAGTGAGGGGTTATCTCACTTGCATGTGGGGGTTAAGGCTTAAAATGCACCTTGGAAACTTCTCCTGAAGACATGCCTACAAATTTTCTTTCAAAACAGAGAAGCATTTATACCTTTCTTTTAAGGAGATGGTAGTGGAGTTGACAGCACCCCTCATATAACAACCTAGTTGTCAGACAACTCATCTGGGAGTTGGAACACCCATGTGAGTTTCCTTTGCTTGAGTTGTGGGATTCTTACCCACAAATCCCATCTCCCTGTAAATACCCTAACCATCAATTCAATTTAGAAATTAAATAAATATATTGAGATGAACTCGTTCAATTCAAGATGGGCCAGAGAAACAAAACACAAAGAACCATGGCTCTGTAGTTTAGTGGTAAGGGAAATCACCTATGTTCCACTCATTGTCTCAAAGACTGTTTATGCATGTTACATGAAATCATCACTGGAGGTCATAAATCAAGGTGAACACAATCCCTCAGGGCTTAGAGCAATCCACTGAATTCAACAGGAGTTTTGTCTGTGCAGCTACTGCAGGAACAATAACCTCTGTATATTACTTACATCTAGCCAAAGTAATTTACCTGTTTTGCTGCGGATGGAAAGGACAACTTTGTGCAGTTCTCCCAATTCAACAGCAACCATGTGAACTGTAAAGGACTGTAAAAACATTATCCAATGCTACATTTTAAGATAAATACATTTAATACTTCAAGATAACTTTTCAGTATTACAACATTTAATATTTTAAGATAACTTTGAGATTAAATACCTCATTATCTTCTCTTTGCTTAGGATTCTGCAACAGATGGAGAAGGGGTCTGTCCCCTGTGTCACCATTGGTTCCATGTACACACATTGTCACCTGTACTACACTTTTCTTTTTCAAAACATTGCTGGAAACTACTGTTACATGATATGTGACCACTGCAAGACCAAAAGGAAAGATGCCATGTCATTACAATAAAACAGGCATTTCTACAGGTATTTAACACTGCAACAATGTAAGTCTGCTGAAATGCAACAACGCAAACACTAATTTAGGCATAAAAAGAAAAAATCATATTATGTTGCCAATGTGATGGGCCATTTTCACCTACCTGATAGGGCAGTGAGTGCCCCCGCTCTACCTTAACTTCTAAGTATATAGGGCACCCATCTATGAAGTGGGAATGTAGCTTTGAACCTTCTTAGGCTGCAGAGGGAATGTGGAAGAAGAACATGAGTCTTCTGCTTACTTGGGAGAGTCCGCTAGCCACTAAGTATATAAAAGATAGGCACACCCTCTTCCCTTGCTTTTGAATGAAAATGGTTCTGGCTGTTGAGTTCTGTGCTATACTCAGTGGTGTGTGTGTGTGTGTGCGCACGTGCGTGTGTGTGTGTGCACTTGCAAGCGCTTGTGCACATTAGTTCTGCTGTGAGCACATCTACCCGATCAAGCCCCTGAGAGCACTTGAGTGTAGGGATGCCTAATTTGTGAATATGCACCTGTCTTTGGCAGGAAAAGCAGCTCAACTATAGCTCAACAGAGGGTAAGAAGCAGCTCAACTATAGGAAAGGGTCAGAGAGTCACAGGACAGCAACAATTGATCCAGAAGGGAAATGAGTAATCAGAATATAAAATATATCTGATGTATGTGTACAAATATGAGAAGTGTAGGAAACAAACAAGATAACTGAAAGTGATAGTCTGTGAAAAGAGTTATGATCTGTTTGGTGTCACAGAAACTTGGTGGGACAGCTCTTATGACTGAAACGTCAACACAGAGGCTTCATTGTATTTCAGAAGGACAGCTTTGGGAGAAAAGATGGCAGTATTGCTTTGTATGTCAAAAATATATACACTTGTTCCCTGGTTCAGGAGGAAGACGGTAACAGATCAGAATGTACTTGGGTGAAGAGAAGCTACAACACCAGTATAATGGCAGGAATTTATTTTAGGCTACCAAGTCAGGAAGAAGAGGTGAATGAGGCACTCTTCAAGGAAGTGACTGAAAATTATCCAAATGTTATGACATGGTACTGATGGGAGACTTCATTTTTTGAGTAAATTCTAAACTTGTGTGGAGACAACTTTATTTTCCAGAAAGTTGAGGATGCAACTAGGAGATCATCTAGGTTGGATCTTGTACTGGACAATAGGGAAGAACTGATGGAGGGTGTCAAGGTGATAGGAAACTTGGATAATTGGATCACAGTGTGATGGAATTTATTATCTTGATACAGGGAAAGCATGAGGTCAGCAGAACTAAGACACCGTATTTCAAAATGGTGAATTCAAGTGACTTAAGGAGATAGTGTGCATAGTGCCAAGGGAGGATAGACTGAAAGATAAAGGTGACCAGGAGGGCTGGAGGCTTCTAAAGGACACAGTATTGCAAGCCCAGCAAGAAGCTGCTCTGACACAATGGAAACAAAGAGAATGGCAAAGCACCAATGTGGCTGTGTGAGATGTTTCGAAGATTCCTCAAATGCAAAAGGAAAGTATACAGGCAATGGAAAGATGGGCAGATCATCAAGGAGTCATAACCGGAAACAGCAAGAACTTGCCAGGACAGAATCAGGAAGGCAAAACAAAGAAAGAGCTGCACCTGCAGAGGGAGGTTAAAAGCAAGAAGAGCTTTTATAAATTCCCATATAACCCTCCCATAAACAAGCTGAAGAAATGTGGGCTGGACAAAACTACTATAAGGTGGCTAGACAACTGGTTTGATAGTCACAATCACAGGATAATTATAAATAGATCCATGTCAGAATAGTAAGAGCTTCTGAGTGGAGGCCCTTAGGGGTCTTTCCTGGGCCCTGTTTTGCTCAACATGTTATTTAATTATTTGGATGCTGTAATAGAGAGCTTCTTGAGCAAATCTGCAGATGATACAAAACTGGGAAGGATCACGAACACTTTGGAGGACAGGAGTGCAATTCAGAAGAAACTTGACAGAATGGAAAGCTGGGCTAGAGCTAACAGGATGAAGTTCAGTGTTGACAGATACAAGATGCTACATCTTGGGAAGAATAATCAACAACACAAATACAGAATGAGTGACATTTGGCTGAGTGGCAGCACAACAAAAAGGATCTAGGAGTCTTAGTGGATCACAGACTCAGTATGAGTCTGCAGTATGATGCAGGTACACAAAAGGCGAAAGCAGTTTTGGGCTGCAAGCTGCATCAATATTAGCACTAGGTACAAGGCACAAGAGGTGATAGTGCCTCTTTACTCAGCACTGTTTAGGACTCATCTAGAATATTGTTTAGTTTTGGGCTCCACATTTTAAAAAAGGACATGGAGAAGTTAGAGAGCATCCAGCGACAGGTGACAAAAATGATTTAGGGGTTGGAAGGCAAGGCATACAAGAAGTTTAAGGGAATAGGCCTGTTCTGTTTACAGAAAAGGTGTCTAAGAGGGGATATGATAGAGATATCTGAAGAATTTCCATAAAGCTGAGGGAGAACACTTTTTTTCTTTGGCTGCACACAGCAGGACACAGACCAATGACTTGAGGTTGCAGCAAAGTAGGTTTAGATTGGATATCATAAAAAAAAAGTATTTACTGCTAGAACATTGAGAGATTGGAAAATAGACTACCTAGGGAAGTTGTGGATTATCTATCTCCAGAGCTGAATAAGCATTGGTGAGGGATAATCTAGGAGCAGCTATGCCTATGTTCTACTATGGGTATTTCCCATGCATCTGGGGGATTTTTTGGGGATATTTTCCCCTCCTAGTGCTACCAGGGTTTGTTGCCTTCCTCAGAACCATTGAGCACTGGCTGCAGCCAAGGCTGGAGACTGACTGAGGTGTGCCAGTGCTCCTGCTGGGACTCAAACCCAGAAGTTCCTGGCTCAAAAGTCTTGACCCTTGCTCACAGTCATAGCAATCACCATATTTGGGGTCAGGAAGGAATCATACCCCATGGTCAGACCAGTATGGACAGTGCTGGGACTGCAGTTACTGCTGCTGCTCAGCTGGGTGGTGCTTGAGGCCTGGTGCCTTGTGAGACCTCAGGGCCCCGGTGGGGAGCGGGACAAACCCATGGGAGGTTTGTCCGGGGGGGCAAGGTGGGGAGCTGGCTCCCCATTGCTGCATACACTCCTGTGGAGGAAGGGGGAATGTGCCTCCAGATCTGTGCGTGGGGTGGGGGAAGGGGCAGGCTGCCCACTGTGGACGCAGGGCTGGGAGGGCTGTAGGTGGGGAGCAAGGAGCCTGGACCTACATCCTAGTAAGCTACGGGGGCAGAGGGAGTTCTAATTTTCCATGATAAAATACCAAAATGTATAGGTACTTAGAATTTATTTTATTATAGTGGATGAGGCACTGGTAGGCTTCCAACTCGCTTTAAAATTGTAAATGTATCAATAAAACACTGTGTTCAACTGATACCTATCTATACAGTGGCGTTTCAATCTAAGTGTGGATTTGGGGTGGGGGGCGTTAATCAGTGAATTTGAAATTTTTAAACAGAGAAAACTGTAACTTAATTCAGGATTTCCAGTTATCAAGCAACATGTTACTGTTACACATAGTATATGTACATGTAGGGCCAGGTCCTATCCCACCTATTAGGCAGCTGTTGGTAGATGGATTTAACTGCAATTTTGTTCCACCATGTTTGAGTCCCTAAAATTCCATTAATACATTTGCTTTCATAACCTGCTATCATCTTGCCATGAAAATTAAGTAAAAAAAGGCAGTAAGGAGGAGGAAGAAGAGAAGGGCCTGCTATATTATTAGTTTTTCACAGGCTTGATCAAGGTGGAAGAAGATCATACTTAGGCATCTAAGAACACTTACATGCCTAACAGGTGTAATAGAATCTGGCCCATAGTAAATAGATATCATATTATTTTCCATTATATTATATTAATACCTACATTTTGCACAGCATCTCTCACTAGCAGAGTTCAAAGCACTTTATAAAGGAGGAAAGTATCATTATCTACAAGTGACAAATGGGGAAACTGAGGCACAGAGAGCTGAAATTATTTGCCAAAGAACATCAACAGATTAGTGGCAGAACCAAAAACAAAACCTAGTCTAAATTCCAGCAAGCCATATTGCATTACACTCAATGTGTGTGTACATGGCTATAGCTGTATACAAATATACATGGATGTGTCAGTAAAACTCAACCTAATTTTTAACACTATTGTCCCCATACTGCAATCATGGTACACAGTTCTGCAGACAACTGGAAACAGTAGACTTGATTATGAATTTAAATGTTTTGTGCTAGTCAAACCAACAAACAAAAAGAATAGTCATACCAAGACTACTTGAACTGAGACATCTTGCTCATCTTGCGCAACCTGTGTTGTGCTCCAGGGAAAGACTAGCACTGATTTCATTTGCCTATGGACTAAGTCTTTAGTAAGCATACTTTGTTGTCCATGTTTATGTGAATGGGTGTTTTTCTGAGTAACACCCAGCTGCAAATTGATTAAAGATTAAGTTTTCTAAAAGACCCTTAATTTTGAAAAAAAATCTTAAGTTTATTTTTAATAAAACCCTTAATTTGACCTGTTTGTTAGGCTAAGAGTTATGGTGCTAAGTTAGTGTAGTTTACTTTTTCACTAGTAGAGAGAGCTAGTTAGCCATGATAGTCTAAAGCCTGGCAGAAGGCTAAAAATCAGTCTTTAAGATGGCACCCCACCCTGCCTTCTACTTTTCTCACTAGAAAAACAAGAAAGGTGCAAGGTGAAAAATAAGAAAGACTGTTCCAGATCCTTATGCCTTGCTAAGAAAAAAAAGATGACATCTATAGGACAATCTTTGAGTTAATTTTTAACAAGCATAATTGTTTGTTAAAAAATCACTTATTAGAAGGTGAGTGGTAATAAGTACTGTTATAAAAAGCAGCAGCTGGAGACTGAATGGAAATGTAACAAAAGAGAAGAGCATTTGCTAATACTGTTCTATGCCGTTCATAATGTTTGTGTACAATACATTTTTGTTGCATATTTTAGGATACAAAAATTAAGCCAAATGAATAATGTTTACCCTTACAGGCACATGTAAATTCTTATCTAGATTTTATGTAACATTAAGTATGGACAATGAAACATTTTGCTTGATAAAGACTTCAGCTGTTATATTAGAACATGTTAACCTTCTGGACCATTCTACTACTTTAATGTAGATTTATACCTACCAGAAAGTGCATCTTTTAATGGCCATTCTATAGGGAGCTCCATCCATCTGTCTCCATTAAGAGAAAGAGGAAGTGTTTTATTTATAGTGAGACTGAAGGTATCCAGGGTTTTTGTGTTCTGCATTTTAAAGTGACGTAGAAACAACTGGGATGTGTTATTTTCCCAGCTATGAAGCCCAAGTCTCACTTTATAAAGCATCCCCAAGTCAGAAGGGAAATACACCTAGGAAACAACAAATCAATCTGTTAGCATTCAGCATCATACAACTGGTTAAAAATAAGTTGGATATTCAAAACTGGTTAATCCTGTCCAATCTCCTGCTCCCACTGATGTTCCTAGTAAAACTCCCAAGAATTTTACTAATGGTAAGAGCTTTGGGAAACACCAGCTTTATACTGCAGTGGCATTTATTACAATTCTTTTTAATTTTTGTAAGCGAGTCTAGACTCAACCTGAATGTACGTACTGACTTGGCTTGGAAACGTGAATATTGAATGTCAATACAAATTGCATACATTTGCATTATCAACTGTATCTATTTGATGACAACCCACCTCCACCCCCCCACCCCCCCACAAAAAAACCCAAAACAGAAACAAAAAACAAATAAAACAGGTTTGGTCACAATGAGCCATGACAGCATAAAAATATTACAAATGAAATAGGTTATATAACTAAAGGTCCATTTCTGCTTTCTTGACTACTGGAAGAGATGCAGAATTGGTTCTTAAATTGAAATATAACAGTACCTATTTTCTATTTTTATGCAAACAGCACCTGCTTATGAAATTGGATGTTAAAAAGGTGGATAGTAAAAATGTACATAGAATTTTACATCATATGTTATTTGGTCCTCTGCTTCATGTTCCACTTTGTTTTCCATGGAAATTGGATTTGATTTGCCATTGCTTCCATAAAAAACCATAACCAATGCAGAAATTTTCTTTATTAACTCTTCAGATCCTTCTGTTGTTTTATCATGAAACTGCATGAAATAAATCTTCCATGTGCCTTCTGAACAAATGAAATATGGAGCATCAGAAAGGGAAGAATGATTAAAATATGTTCCTTCTTTCACATGTTAACCCAGATATTCAAGATAAAATTCATAAGAGAGACATTTATTTTTAGTTTAATTGGGAATCGTAATACATAAGTATTCAGTTGTTTTGATCAGCTAATATATATCTAGGCTTATTTTCATTTCTTAATATTACAAGACAAATAGCATTACTAACACTAGAAGATGTAATTGCAAGTTTATGATGAAAATGTTTTCATAATATTGTTTTAAAATTGATTAATTCAATATTGTGTGTAGGGGCATAAGAGCTACCTGATTTCATTTGCTGGTTTCCTAATGTTGAGGTGGCTGTGCTCCTCCTCTCCTGATTTTCTAATCGAAAAAAAAAGATTGAAGAGAAAATTAATGTGTTTGTAAAGCCGTGTCTAAATTATAATGAATGTCTGGATTCATCTGTAGTGAGTACTTCATCATTTGGATTAAAGATTTGACTAAAACATTGCAATGCCATTTTCTCCTTAAGCTTCCTATCCTAGATACTGTTTCATCTAATAAGGTGTGTTTACAACAAGCACAATTCCTCTAAGTGGTTGTGATCTGAATGCTCAATTATTTTTCACAGTTAAATAATTTATACTTCCTTTACATAATCACGGCTCACATTGCTTTTGGGCAATTGATCAGCTGTGTTTAAAGATGATCTTAGGGACTGGTCCTGCTATCATTGAAATCAATTCCCATTAACATGAAAGGATTGGGCCATGATTGCTTAAATCATAATTAGATGCAAGGGCCTGAATCTAAGGTGGGAATCCTCCTATTGACCTCAATAGATTTTGGACAGGCCATAATTGCTTTAAAAAAAATACAATTCTTTCTTCTGTGAAGCAAATGAAAAACTTTTGTATTCTTTTAGAAGTATACTAATGCCCCATACAAAGGATTTTGTGAAGAATATTTCAAGTATTTTCCCCAAAAAATAAAAGTTCAAAAAGCCATAAAATCTACAGGCTTTTTTTTATATGGTTAACATTTTGTTTTGACTTCTTTTCAAAATCTGGATTATTAGGTAACATCCTGCCCTGGGCTATACAGCTATGGTGAGCAGAGATAATATTGGTATGGTTTATGCTAGATTATTGCTTACCTTCAGGACAAGATTCTTTATTCTAGTAAATAACTGTTTTTTAGCCACTGTCTGAAGATTACTGCTGATTGCAGCATAGATGTTGGCTAAATACACAGTACTGTATACAGTATATACTTTCATGGCAATGCAGTGTAGAGGCCAGAATGTTAGACTGCTGTCTTGAAGACTACAGAGACTTTTCTCTACAGCTCGAACATGGTGAAGCAAACTAGCAATCTCTCTTTAACCAGGTCTGGCAAAACAGCAGAGGATTTAGACCTTGTAGGAATTAAAAGCAAACTTTAAAAGCAGTAGCCTTTCATAAATGACAAAACAGGCTTAGAGAGACAGCAATTTATGTAGAAATTTTGTTCTCATTTTGTGCCAAAATAAATCTGAAAAAACAGAGCCCTGACTGTCTCCTTGCAGTACTGGTTACTAAATAGTACTAAAGCTCATCAGTGTTCAGCAACTGTAATTCCTATTTAATTACAACAACACATTGAAGTTTCTTACAGTATAACCCATTTATAGAAACAAAAACAATATAGTTGTCAACACATTTCTTAATAAATAATGTATTTCTAAAATAATTTTGACCTGTAGCATTCAGAGTTACTGAGGCCAACTTTTTCCCATTCTTTCTGTCTTTTAGCCATGTTTGAGCCATAAACAGTGTTTCTGTCCCAGAAAATGTTGGCTCTTTAACAATAATCTTCTCCAGTTGCCAATCCGAGCCTTTCCCTTTTTCTACAACCAGCTCTTGCAGGGATCCAAGATCTACTGCTTCCACTTGAAAAACATCCACCTGAAAGATTCAAAATTAGCAAGTAAACAGCTGCAGACCTCAGATCAAAATGAAATATTGCTAAGAGGACACAATAAATACACCAGGTTTCCATGCCAATTTAGTGCAAAAATAATAGAATTGGAGACTTCAGGACTTGGAAAAAACAATTTATTTCATGAACCAGAAGTCCCTCAAATAATTTCTTTATTCTATGGCCAAAACACATCAGCTTTCCTAAACTGATCATGTAGTTGATTGCCATCCCTAAGTGCAAATGTTTTTCTTCCTAACTCTAACTTAATGGTTTCTGAGGGTGCCATTCTGAAGATGAATGGCTGCGGGAAAAAAAACACCCCAGGATTCATATTTTAGGAGAAAAAATTGTCAGAGTAAGGGAATGGGAAGTAATTAAGGTTTTGAATGGGGTATGGCTATCCTCTGTCCAATACATGCGGGGCACAGCGGTTCAGACGTGAACTGAACATGGGAAAATGTTAATTGTTTATTTCTGAGTGGGATTCTAATAAATATTCTTATTAAAAAATCAGTTTGTGTTTTTAGGTCAAAAGGCATCTGAACAAATGATTAATGAAATTAGCTCCCCCAATTCATTGTCAGTAAGAAGTCCAAAATACTTGAAGAAATGCTAAAAACAGTGAAGGAACAGTCATGAATAAGATCCATGAATGGAGAAATGTATTGGTTATGTCATCAGTTATTTTTATGATGTGTGATTTTTGCTGATTATGGGTCTTACATCCATTATCTCAGTGTGAAGTTGAGATCACCTATCTTAGCAAAGGTACCTAATGCATCCTTTTTTATTTCTGGATGATCGTCTGACTTCACTCTGATCTATCCAACTTGGCAAAAAACATGCCATGAATCAATTTCTACCATGAACTGAGGCCTAAAGATTTCTCACTCTGAAAGCACTGGATAATAATAATCAGCTAGAACATGTGGTACATTTAACTGGTTCTGAAGACGTGAAGGAAGGGTAGAAAAACTAGGAAACTATTCCCACAAAAGCAAAGCAGAGGAAAAGTAGCCCTCTTTTTCTCTTGTGCCATTACCAGCATCTGAAGCTACATGAAAGATGTGACTCATTAGCAAGCCCATGAACAATTTGAAACTCAACAAGAGACCTCATGTGTGTTACAACCTCTGGCCAAACTTCTGCCACCTGGCTCCAGATAACAAACTGCTACAAAAGATAGCAAGAAAAAACAAAGAAGAATTTCAAAGCCCACATTTTCAACTTCGTTTTTGACAGGATGTCTTTCATCTCTCTCTTTTTTAATGGTTCATTAGTGTGTGTATGTGCATGTGTGTCTGTGAGAGAGAGGCAAAAACGACACCTTTAATAGTCTCCTAAAAATAAACACCAACCTGTCACTGAATTAGTCAGTACATTCTTTGGATAAAAAGCAGAATAATTCAAAGGCTGGTATGGTGTGTGATTTAACCATCACCTCTACATTAAGACACTTCAGTTTCATTGTGTGAAAGGAATGAAATGAGAACAACAAGCTGATCATGTATAGTAGCAGTGAGATTAAAGAAGAAAGTGTTAAAGTAGCATTAGGATAGTTGTGTTTCCTGAAGCTCAGCCAAGACATGATTGTTGCTTCCTTGGGAAATATAACTTGTGGTGACCTAAGACCAGAATATATACTTAGATCCTTTTTCATCTAATAGACCTTTCAAACACCTGACACAAGCTTATTTAATAGTCCCATGAAAACCAATCCATGATCCCAACAATTGTGCCTCCTGCCATGCCACACATGAAACCCTGCCCCTGTGGTTTAAAGTCATGCATGGAGAGAACCCTCGTGCTTCTCTCACCAAGAGCCCAAGATCCTCCCCTCACCCCCACTTAACAGCCCTGCCATATTATACACACACACACACACACACACACACAAAATTTCCTCCCAGTCAGCCTAGGCAGCAGGGGACCTACTGTTGCCTGGCTAAGCCCCATATGGAAAGGAGTTGTGCTGGCTGCAGGGACAGCTGTCTTCCCACCGCATGGGGATTGGGACCATCCTGATCCCCACATGGCTGGGAGAGATGTACTGCTATCTGGGGCTGCTGCATCCCAACCAGAAGCATACACACTTAACTGTGAGTTTTTCCTGCCTGGTGGAGACAACCACATAGGGACTGGGCCCCTCCTAATCTCCATGTGGCTGCCAGACAGAATCCCTGCTGGGCAGGGATGCCTCTCCTGGCCCCATGTGGATTGGGTCCAATCGCCACATAGCTGAGATTCAGCAGTCGCAGCAGCTGGGATAACTTTTCCCCTCTCCCGCATGGGGATTGGGACCAGCCCTCTGCCCACTGCTAGCCCTGGGATGGCACCCCGGGGAGCCTGGAGCTCCCCCTGCATGCTGCAATGTGGCAGAGCAGGGCAGGGTGGCAGGAACATCCATGGTCTCAACTACTCCAGTTGGGAGCACAGTTTCTCTCAAGCCAGTGTACATGTAAACCCTTTCCTGGGGTTAATTTACCAAACCCTTTTTTAATGTGCAGTAATTTTACTGTGCATTAATAGCACAGGTAGACATGCCCACTGAGTACATTATTTGTCCCACAAAATCACATAAGAATTTTTTCCATGATTGGGGGTGTAATTTAAAGGAACTACTCTGACACTAACACTAATGAATCAGAGAAATATAAACTAATCACTGACTAGGGGTAAGATCACTTACTAATTAATACTAGGGATGCTCAACTTCCAGATTTGGCTTATGGAGCCATGACATCTGCCCCACAGGAATCCCCAAGGGTTGGAAGAATTGGAAGCTAGAGAGTGGAGGAAGCTTTGCATGGCTAGGTCCAGCCCAGCCCAGCCCATGCCACTAGGCTTGGTCCACCTCCACATGTTGGGATTGAGTCGGGCTGCTCCCTGATCTCCTATGTGCCCAGATAGGGGCCACTCTACCATATCCATTCCTCAGGCATCCAGATAAGGTCTGGGTTGCACTGCCCCTGCCACATGTCCAGATCAGGGCTGCTCCACCCTGCCCCCCACACCCTCCCCCCACATCTATTCCACATACAAATTGGGCAGGCCTACTTACCCTTCTCCCTCACCTGTGGATCCAAGTTAGGGTCACTCTGCTCCACCCTCTCCCCTCATGTCTGGATTGAGTCTGCTCTGCCTTACCCACCACCATGCATCCAAATGGGGACCAGGCCACTCCCATCCTCACCAGTAGATGGATCAGGGTTGGACTGGGGCCCTACCTGTTGATCCTGCATGCCAGATCAAACCCAAAAGCTGGATTCAGCCTGTGCCTGGACCTGGCACTGCCAATCTGGCCCATGTAGTGAAAAGGTTGGGCACCACTGGCTTATGCAATTTGTTTCTAAATCGACTCTCCTTTTCCCTATTTTTCCTTTTTTATGACTGAATAACCCCATCTGAAAACTCTGAAGTGAATTTTTATATTAGCTCTGATATCTCCTAATTTCTTTCTTGTAAACCTGATGTCACTATATTAATATGTACCTATATTAAAGCACACCACACCTCAGGAATTGGTTGGATCTATGGGAGATTCAGATATCTAATAAACTGTGGGCTGAGTAGCTACTTTTAGAGTTATAAGAGGCAGAGTAAGCCCTCCTCACAGACAAGACTGCATTCTTCTTTAATGTGCACTTTTAAAAGCTTAAAAGGCAAGATGAGCTTAATTATAGTCAAAAGGCAAATTAAAAGCAAGGAAAATAGGGCAGCAACTATAATTATTAAAGCTGGGTGAACAATTTACTGGAGACAGTTCATTTGGCAAATTTTATCCAATTTTTTTGTTCACAAACTATTTGCAAACAGCCTGTGATATGCATTTAATTAGAATATTAAGGAACTTAGTATCTATTCACAATTGTTCCGCAAACATTCTGTGTAGATTCATTTCAGCCTATGTATTCTTCATGAGCCGCTCATTGCAAATGTCCATTTGGCTATTATATATTTAAACAATGTGATTGGTGTCCTATTATCACATGGCATCATTTCTATTCCTGGATTTGAACAGGGAAAAGGATTGTTTAAATCACAAGAGACTTGATTATTCTGTGAGGGTACAGAATGGGAGAGGGGAAGGGGGAGAGAGAGAGAGAGTATAGAACAGGAAATAAGGAGGTCTATGGAATTTTATGAATTAAATTTTTTCCTTTCATTTTTCCCAATAAAATATTGACTGAATTTACCTATATATTTAAAACCCAAATTGGAATGGGAAAAGGTCCTGTAAGCCATAAGAAACAAGACTTGATATCTATTTTGCAAAATTTATACTCAATTTCCTTGGCACATTCACAGAACAAAACTATTTGAACACACAAATTCCTATTTAACTTTAGTTGCAAATCTGAAGGAAGCAAGCTTTTGCTAAAGAGTGAGAACTGACAGTATACACACTCTCAGACCCAGAAAAGTTCCTCCCTCTAATTAGGAAAGACTGACTGATATTCCTTTATTTTTTTCAGATTGAAAGAAAATGGATACAAACTCCTTCACAAACAAGGAGCAACCAGTCTTCCAGACCTCTTTTAATACCTGAAAACTCATGAAAAGGGCAGAAACCTTATTTTTGCCAATCCCTTTGCAGATCCCCTTTATATGCAGCTGTTTTATCCTGGGACATATGTTTAAAGATTATTCTTTACTTTATAACCCAAAATGACTCAGTCATAGTGAGCTCCTGCAGCACCCCGGACAGCGCCAACTACTGCAGAACCAGGGGAGTGGCGGTGACTGTATCACCTGCCTCAGCTCTATCCATATTCTGGTAAGAGCTGCTGCTGCAGCTGAAGAGCAAGCTCACCACACACCATCTGGAGCAGGGGGCAGCAAAATGCCCTCCACCCTCCAGAAGTCTTTGCAATGGCAGGTGCAGCCCAGCAGTAGAAGCTGGACAGCCCTGCACCCAATACAGCATAGGACGAGGGGGAGGGTAAAGCAGAATGGCACCCCTGCCCCCCTCCCATGATTTTTATCACAGGATGCTCAAGTCCTCACCCACTAGTAAATGTGGGAAAGGACGGTGGGGAGCAAAAAAGGCACTAGAGGCAGTCCCCAGGGAGCCCATAGCATGGGGTTACTGTAGTCAGTGTGCAGCATTCATCTGCAACAGGCCCACGGTTTGGACTCACTGGGGTTGCCCTGATGTCTTTTTCACTGGGTGAGGATCTGCATCTTCCACAGCTAAAATCCTGACTAAATCCAAAATCATTGGTGTCAACACTGGAAGATTTATCACTGTCTGTATCAGCATTGATAGCTGTTACAGCAGCAACCTCTTTTAAATAAAGTCTCAGGACAACGTTTACTTCTATAAAAGTCAATCATTATATATCCTCTGTCTTTCAAACTTGATGGTTGCTTAATGAAAATATTCCCACAGCAGAACTGAAAATGGCAGGTCAAGGCAGACCATATGCTTAAGTTTGAAAACCTGCATGCACAGTGATTTAAATACATTTTCAATAGAGGAGGATCTGGGGATAAGGAACCATTTTTGTAAATCCATTGATTTAAGGTCTGATTACTCAGATCTTTCTTTTAGATCTAGAGGGGATTCACTGAAGTCATCAGAATGTTATCAGTGTCAAGCAAATCAAAGTCAGGCCCTTACATTTTGAGCCAGGGGCTCAAAAGAGCAGAGGCTGGAAATACTCGTAAAAGCAGGAGACAAAAGAGAAAGATTAGTCCTCGCTAATCTTTCTCTTTTCAGATTCTCAGTCTGTACTTTGTACATTTTCCCTAAGATCTCCTTTATCAAGCAAATCCATACCAGAATTCCCACAATGTTTACATGTGCCTGTAATCTTGATCTTGTTTTGTGTTCATTTCTCATTCAAAATTGCTTTAAAATGTTTATCTTTCAATATGCAAAACATTAAAATACTTTAAGTGGCAATGAATATGCAAGTAGGGGTTTCTTTGTCCCTGTCATTATCACAGTTCATCTATCTGCAACAAAATTAGTGGGATGGAGGAATCCATAACCAGGAAAAAAAGATAGCTAGCTAGGAAACAAGCAGTGCCACCCCTGAACCTTGATATGAATTCACCGGATCCAATTTTTTCAAACAATATTTTTATGATATAATGATGTTTTTGAAGGAATTGTGCCACATTGCAGTAAGTGGCAGCAACAGCCATCCAACTAAGTTAAGCTCTGACCCGCAGTTTTCTGTAAGTAAAATGAATTTAGTAAAATAAAGAACTAAACAAAAGACTTAATTCCTAACCTTTACAATATTTTTAATGCTGTGATTGCTTCCATCATTTTCACCTTTTGTATCTACACCTATAAATACACATTACACTATAAAGAAGACATCAAAACTTAAGAGTTAAAAGGCTGATGAAGTGAGATTCAAACAAATCTGGCATCTACTGCAAAGTCTTTCAGTTTATCTCTGTGGATCCAAAATGCCCACAAGGCTCATCACAGGCCAGATCCAACCTGTGATGAGCCCCATGGACTGGACCCAGCTCATAGGGGTGACTGAGTTTGACATTTTTGCCCTTACTGGTGGGAAGACTTGTCTGACTGTATGCTAAAAGCAGCAGTTACAATTAATTAGGAAGTATTGACTTGGCAAAGGGGGAAAGAAGATGGTACTCCAGTGTTACTGGTTTCTGGAGTCACTGACAACTTGAAAGCAAATCAATGTTTATGGATCAGTCTTCTGAGAGACAAATGACAAGACTTGAGGTTCAAGTTGGAAAAAGCAGGTTAACTAGCTCCTTAGCATCTATCTATAAAGTAAGTGAAAAAGCTGAATTATCACAGGAACTTGGATATGAGTGATATGTGTTGGAGACCTCATATTGCCTCTCTAGGAATCTCTGAATAATACAGATGACAATCTCCTAAATCAAAAATGTTTCATTCAAGAGTGGGGGGGGTGGAGAAGGCATAGAATTGGGACATATAAGAATGACATATAAGAATAAGGGCATTCTATATTAGATCTCATCTTGACAGATACAAAAGAATCAACCACTGAACTAAAATTAATGGCTGTTTATGTGCATGCGATCATGACTTGAATACTTAGTTATGTAAAAACAGAACACATTCCAAGTCAGTAACTGATAAATGTGGTGCTTTAAAAGGGACAGTTTCACAAAGCTGAAATGATTATGAGCCAAATCAGCTTGGAAAAATTATTTTCAATGAAAAATGTGAATGAAAATTTAGAACTTTTCAAGCACAATCTGATCTCATATTCCTATAGGATAATGATGAAAAGTATTTTCCACTTCAACAAAAACTCAGTATGATATGCAACAGGCAGATCTAGATAACTTGCATTCATGAGTTTTAAGAGAGCTGGCTAATGAGCTCCCCTTATAGTTACCAACAACATTTTTTCCATAAATCTAGGAATGCAGGGGAAGATCCACAGGACAAGAAAAAACTAAATTTGTATCAATATTTAACAAAGGTAAAGGGGTTACATGGGTAATTATTGACTTCAGCCTGAAATCAATCCAAAGCAAAGTAATGGAAGAGTAATGACTCTTAAGGGATTTGATTAAAAAATTAAAGAAATATAATACAAATTGTGCCTGTCAATACAGTTTTGAAAACAGATCTTGTCAAACTAATTTGATGACATTGTAGGTTTGACTGATAAAAGGTGATGGCATTGATATAATATACTGTGATATCAGTAAGGTGTTTGACTTGGCATGACATCACATTTTGTTTAGGATACTAATATAAAATCAATATGGTTGGATAAATAAGTAAAACGATGGCTAAGGGGTGTATTTCAAAATGCAACTGTAAAGGGAGGATCTTCTCTAACAGGTGTATTTGTAGTAGGTTCCCACAGGGAGCAATTCCTATTTAACATTGCCATTAGTTACCTGGAAGAAAACAGACATACAGATGACACAAAAAGAAGGGAGGGGTAAACAAAGACAGGACAGAGTGATCCGAGTCTCTTCGAATACTGAGAGAAAATAAATATATCCTTATGTAAGGTCATACATTTAGAAACAAAGGATGCATGTAACACTTAGGATGGAAGACTCTATCCTGGAAAACACCAGTTTAAAAAAAAACATTTGGCAATCATGACACAATACACTAATTGTGAGCTCCCACTACAATGCTGTGGACAAAAATGCTAACACAATCCTTGGATGTGTTAAGCAGGAGAATAGTGCATAGGAACAGAGCGGTTATGCCATGTTAAGTTTGTTGCTGGTAATATTGCTATAGGAATACTATGTCTGGTTTTGCTGTCAATACTTCAAGATGACACGAAGATGTGGGGGGACATGGGTACATTGGAAGGATGCAACAGGCTACAATCAGACCTAGACAGGTTACAAGGGTGGGCGGACGAGAATAGGCTGGGTTTCAACACAGACAAGTGCAAGGTGATGCACTTCGGGAGGAACAACTGGCACCATACCTACAGGTTGGGGAACTCCCCTCTTATCAGCATGGAGGCGGAAAGGGATCTGGGGGTCATCATTGACTCCAAGATGAACATGGGCCGGCAGTGTGGAGAGGCAGTAAGGAAGGCCAACCGCACCTTGGCATGCATCCACAGATGCATCTCGAGCAGGTCCAAGGAGGTGATCCTCCCCCTCTATGCGGCACTGGTCAGGCCACAGCTGGAGTACTGTGTCCAGTTCTGGGTGCCAGACTTCAAGAGGGATGTGGACAGCATGGAGAGGGTCCAGAGGAGGGCCACTCGTATGATCAGGGGACAACAGGGCAGGCCCTATGAGGACAGGCTGTGGGACCTGAACCTGTTCAGCCTCCACAAGAGAAGGCTGAGGGGGGATCTAGTGGCCTGTTATAAACTAGTCAAGGGGGACCAGCAGGCATTGGGGAAGTCACTGTTTCCCCGAGCACCACCAGGAGTGACCAGGAATAACGGTCACAAGCTGGCAGAGGGTAGGTTTAGGTTAGATATCAGGAGGCGCTACTTCACAGTCAGGGTCTGGAACCAGCTTCCAAGAGAAGTGGTGCAGGCTCCTACCCTGGGGGTGTTTAAGAGGAGGTTAGATGAACATCTTGCTGGCGTCATTTGACCCCAGTATTCTTTCCTGCCATGGCAGGGGGTCGGACTAGGTGATCTGCTCAGGTCCCTTCCGACCCTAGAAACTATGAAACTATGAAACTATGAAGGATGTTGATAAATTGGACAGGATTCACAGAGAATTCTGACAATGAATAAAAGATCAAAAAACTTTACTTTGAGTAACTTGAAGAACTGAATCTACTTCACTTTTCAAAGGTCTAAAAGTAATTTGATCCAAAAGTGCTGTCCAAGGGAACAGATTTTGATAACTGCTATTCAATCTAGCAATCAAATGTATATCAAGATCCACAGACTTGACACTGAAGTCAGGCACATTCAGACTAGAAATAAGGTAAAAATCTGAAGTTAAAAGCACTGCAGTCAATTAACCATTAGAACAGTTTATATGGTTACAACGGTTATCCATTACTATGCAGCCTTAAATCCAAAGTAGGTGCATTTCTACATATTTTTATCCTTGAGATCAACCAAAGTTATTAGACTTAAAGTAGGAATTAAATTTGCACATATGTAGCTGGGTGAACTTTTTTATCAAACATTTTATCTGTTAAATAATTACATTCAGTTTGACTGAAACTATTTTCAAATTCACACTGAATTTATAGAACTTTTTCAGATGAATAAAAGGATTGAAATCAAACTTTTATTTCAATGTTTGTTTTAGAAAAACACATTGAGACTATATTTTCTTAACTTCAATTTTAAAATATTGTTACAAGTAAAACAAAGAAACAAAAAAACCCTTTTCATCTGAGGTTGAATGAAGTGTTTCATTTGAACCAAAATGTTTCGTTGCTGTTGTTTTTTATTTTGAGAGGAAAACCAAAGACTTTTCAGTTGATTGACTCAAAACATTTTTTTTTCAACTCTTCAGTTTTGCCAGCCATAAAATAAATTATGTTCAAAAGTCTAGTGCTGTGTCCTGTATTATGCAGGTGGATACTCACAACAATATCTTACAAGCTTTATTGACATAACACAATCCCATGATCACTGACTGTGGAGCCCAACATGTTTCAGAAATGTGTTTCTCTCTCTTGTAAAAGAAGCACCATACAGACTTCCTCACAGAAACTGTACAGGAGTAATGGGAATTGGTGAGGTCATCATCACTGGCTGATGGCTTCCTGACTAACACTTATCTAAGAATTTTTGGAAGTCTGCTTTACTCAATTTGAGAGATCCATAGAAGTAAAAATAAGTAGAGAGATGTGAAGCAGACCTTGCCACCCTCTATAACCATTATTTACCTAAGAAATGAAAAAGCATAGGCAAGAGGCTGATATACTTTCAAATTTTTGCCTGGAAGAGTGGCCCAAATAGGGTCAGGGTAAATGATACAGTTTTCTTTTGCTACTCGGGCTCTGCATACATAGTGCTGGACTGATGATTTCAGACTGACAGAAAAGAAGGACCACTTTGCATGCTTTACAATGTATATAGGATTGTACAAACTCCTAATAAGGCTATCAGTATCCTGGATGAATGGGAAACTTCTCTAGGGAACAGAATAGGGTTCCGAACTGGCCATCTGCGCATAATGGTGAAGCCTGGCTTTGGCCTTACATTTTCCATAGCCTTTTATTAGTACAGATGAGATTCGTGTTTTCTGTAGTTAAGGTCTCTCTTCCTTTCACAAGTTTTTTTACAGCCACAATCTTCTGACTCCTACCCTCTACTTCAGGGATGGCCAACCTGCAGCTCCAGAGTTGCATGCAGCTCTTTAGAAGTTAACATGCATCTCCTTGAATCTTTGCACAAGCACACACTGACCAGCTTCCATAACCATTACATCACATCGTGTGCTTGTGCAAAGATTCAAGGAGACACATATTAACTTCTGAAGAGCCCCATCTGGCTCTGGAGCTGCAGGTTGACCGCCTCTGCTCTACTTTATCTGTTTTCCTATCCTTTAGGAAACGCTTTTGCTGCCTGGCCTAGCAATGCTAGCCACTGCTGTTGTTGACCATTGTGGGCACTATTCTATCTTGGGCCATGTGTATCAATGCAATTATTACATTTGCGTCAATAGCACTTTGCAATTATATAATCATTACACAGGGAAAAATTCCTATTAAAAAGCAGCTTTACTAACAGTTACTAAACAGTGGCATCTGAGATGTTTCATTGTACAATAATTGCAGACAAATTATAACTTTTTCATAGTGACCACCATGTATTTGGTTTCCCATGATCTGTCCATGTTTAGTATACTTCTGTACTATGTGCTTTGGTCTAAAGTAACACTAAAAATTGCCAATGCTTAATCCATTAACAAATAATGAAACTGAACACCAACAATCACCTCTTGTTAATTTTTATACATGCTGCAGTTACCATGGTACCAACCTGAATGGTTAGTGTCTAAATATAGGGCAGGATAAAGGATATCTCTTTCCAACAACTAATAAAACACTGAGTTAAAAATGTTCGTGGAGATTTCATTCCCACAAAAATTTAGAGCAGTTGATTTCTATGTTCCCTGCACATATGTTGAAAGTGGCTGAAACTTCAAGCATGCGTGTTAGTCTAAATACACTGCAAGTAGTATTTTAGTATTTTTCAATAGGATTGGTATGAACAAAAAATCATACATTGAGAGAGAACAAAATGGATAACCTATATTTATGAGATTGAATATATATTCAATCTGCAGAATAATCTATAGATGACAAACAAAGGAGCACCATTGCTTGTCAAACACTGCATTATAAAAGGGATATCCGAGGAGTCACAGGTCAACATAAAAATTATTTGACAAACCTGGACACAGAAGTTTGCATGTCTGCACAACTTGTATCTGGCTAAAGTCAGTGCTAACTGGTTGTAATGCTTCTTCATAATACATTTACAAAATATTAGTAAATACTATTAGGGACTCACACCAACTAAACTGTATAAAGATATGCAAAAATCAGCAAAAATAATCATGCTTACCTGCCCATTTTGCTACTTTTGGGAAGGACAGGAGAAAAGACAAAATGAATTTGAGGAAGCTCAACCCCATACAGAATGAGAGACTTGTTAAGCTGAAATGACATATGGGCAACTAAATAATGAGAAAAAGTGGATCCTTAGATATGTGGATCAACAATAAAGAAATACCTAGAAGTGAGGATTTCATTTAAATAAATTTAGCCTGTTCTCTTTTTAACTCAAAAAGGTCAAAACTTAGCACCTTGAAAGGCAGTTTTTGAAATTTAAAAAAGTTAATCCAGCTTTCAATGATCACACATGGCATCCAGTTCATGCAAAGATCTATTGAATGAGCTGCTGCACTGCAAAGCTATTTGAATACTTCTCACTTTCTATTAATACTGCATTGCTAAGCCATTGTTTATAACAAATCTGGCAATGTTCAAGACCAGCGCCATATTTTGACATGAATGCTAACAGAAGTGCTGTTTCAGTTCACTAGCAGTTACTGTATAGCAAGGGATGAAATTATTGGAAGGAAAAGCACTTTTTAAAATGTTAAAACAAGTGTTATGGTTCAGAATGCAAATTCCATGTCTGTTACATTCCAGAATCCCCCAAACCAGTCCAGATTTTCTAACTGCAGGGGTGCTCATCACAATATGTGAGTGTACTAGCCAAGAATGAGGCGCTCCTCATTTGAGAGCCTTTTTGGAGGTTATTTATAAAGGAAGAAAATATTGGGAGATTTCCAAGAGAAGCATTGAACAAAATGTTGCGACTAAGATATTAGGCTTGCTTACAATATCCATTTACCCCTTATCACTTACAGGCTTCATCTAACACCTTTATTATTACAATTTCATTTTTATTAGACAGGAAACAAATCAAGAAATTTAAAACAATAGCTATTTATCACTTTTAAAACTGACATCACAACTTCACTTTAGGTCCTAAATAAACACATGCTAGTATTTACCAAGATTCATTAAAAATTCATGAGCACTGTGTTGCTTTGACACATTAGCCCTATGATGTGCCAAAGCAAATACTGAAGCAAAAAGTACACGCATACTTTGTTTCCTGTGCTAGGAAATTATGTATTATCTTCTACCACCTGACAAGTATAGGCAATGGCCAGAAAAACTTCTTTCATGTAGTGAAGTTCACCTCAGTTCTACTGTATATTTCTGTTCTTCCAGCTGTCTCGTCTCTTCACTAGAGACTATCAAACATATCACCCCAAGTCACTACTAAACCATTCCAATAGCCTTGTTATTTAGATACAGGTGTGACTGGTGCCTCCTGAGTTTTGAGAATTGAGGGGCACAATTTGTGGGTGGGCCCAGGGGTGGGCCAAAAGCCCCATATCCACTCCCATACTTCTGCACTGTGGCTTAGTACCCACCCCACTCCTCCCAAACACATCGCTGGCCTGCACAGCAAAAAAACTGCACCATCCTGAGCAGTGCCGAGTCAGGAGCCAATCTCAGCTCCCCCTGTACTCCACCTACCAGTTGTCTGTGTCTAGATATGTGGTTCTCAAGTTGCACTCTTTCAGAGAAGCTCTGATCTGAAAAACCTCGAACCAGACATGCAAGAAGACTAGGTCAAGAAGCCAGGAGAGGGAAAAGCCAAGCCTCAAACTAAGCCTGTCCTCACCAGTAAGGATAGGAAAGGTGATTGGAAGGTGGGAGTCCAGGTATGGGAGAAATAAAAGGAGCTGCAAGGGAGGAACTTGAACTAATTGGACGAGATCAATGGGGATAAGCAGCTGTGGAAGCTGGAGGAGCTGAGGTATGAGAAACTGGAAATAGTTGGACAAGGACACTAAAAGTATGAGTGATGAGAGAAAGAGAATGAAACAAGGACAAGCTGGATGAGAAATCTGGAATTGGGATAAAAGCCTTAAGCATGAATACCTCATTTATGAGACTGGAAATGGCACTTGAATGAGGAGGCAGGGTAGAAGTTTTGCAGGACAAAGGCAAAGCCAAATAAATATGGAGCTGTGTTTGGATGGGAATGAACAGAAGAGTACATGATTTAATGAATGAATGATGAGCAGAAGAGCCACCACTTGAGGTTCAGACTAATAGGGGAAGCAAGATCTTGAAGGAAGGAAACAGCACCCTTCCATCCAAAACCTGGAATGAAATCCATGAGTCATCAATCTCGCAATCCTTCTTCTGGCAGCAAATATCTGTGAGGCCCAAATGGTACATAATACAATATTATGTCATACTGCACATACATAATGAGACACATTACCTCAATTGTGTTATTTCCTAACTAGTGCCTAGAGTACACTTTTAATTTGGGTTTGTTTGAAGGGAAGGAGGGGGGTGTAATAGATGCACATACACACATACTTGCAAACCCACATCACTAGGCACTTCAGGCTAGAAATGAAAGACCCATTTCAACTCTCACCTCATATCAGTCAGAACTGGATTGGGCTTCGATTTTAACCAAAAGCCTCTAGATATGATAACCTACCTTTCCTTTGGTGAAAAGTTTCTCTCCTTTCTGCACTAATTTTCTTCGACCTGTGTCTCCCAGGAAACCTCGCAGTACGACATACACATCAGCATCTGTTCCAGACTGTGGAGATGCACCCGTGGTAATATATAGATTATATTTTTTTACTGTTGGAAGGGGAAAAAGAATTAGGCATTGAACCACAGGCAGTTAAGGCATATTCTTTAATAAATTACAATTTCTAAAATCTTCCTGCCTGAAATAATCAGTGCCAGACAAAAAATTGTTTTATTTGTAAAAGTACACTGAAGCACTGCAATTAAAATGAAAACCCATTGTGATTGAAAACAAAAACTGAAATACTGAAACAATTTTCAAGTGGGTCTGATACAAAGAAAAAGAGAATGTGAGAAAAGGGTAATCCATCAGCAAAGATCATTCTAAGAAAAACATATATTAATATATATGTGTGTATGTGTAGGTAAACACACACACACATTACCACATTTTTAAAATTTATTTAAATTAATAACACCCATACAACAACATCCATCCTAGCTTCTAGAAGCTCTGATTATTCAGAACCACAGGCAATATTCTATCCTGAGCTTAACTGAAGACAGACCAAGCCCAGTTTTAAAGACTGGAAGCAAAGAAACCTTTCTATTTTCTCTGAACATTTGTCCAAATAGTGACTGAGATTTTTCAATTTTCACTAACTGTGACAGTTCCTGGGGGAATATGCTACTAGCAATGGAGCAAAAGGAGCACTCTGGGCTCTTCCCCTACCCTCTCGGGAAAATCCTTCCTTGATGCTTTGGCTGAAGAATTCTTGTCTGTCTACCTAAGGAAGCTGTACATATCCTTTTGAACTATTAGAATAATCAAAAACAACACCCTTGTAGACAGCAACAGCCAATGAGACTCCTTTAATAAAGGGACCAAAAAAATCACATCCTTCCTATCATTGCCCCTCAGACAAATCCATCTCAAAATGTTCTTTAAAAATATGAGCATCACAGAATCCCAATACAGATTACTACTTTTTTTTCTGTTTTGTAAAAAGGGGGGTGGGGGGGGGGATGGAAGAGGGAAAGGGCAAGACTTTCAAAGTCAAGAAGACTTCATAAAAAAATGTCCTGCCATTATCTGCTTCAAGTTTATATCTAGAGAGCTCCAGCTTGAGTCTTTTCACTTGTCATTATGTTGAGGGAGAAGAACAGGCAGGATAGGCCCTTTAGGATTTATAGCATATAATTAAGAACCTAAATTCTATCAGAAATCCCAGGGAGCCAGTAGAGCTAAAGGAGTGCTAAAGGTAATTCCTTCATGACCAGATACCTATTTAAGGCTACTGAATTCTGCATGAGTTTCTGTTGTGAACAGATTTAAGTTGTACCTCCAAGTAAAACACAAAGCAGCAATCTAGGGTGACAAAGGTATAATTCATAGAAGGATATCTATGGGAAAACATGATAACTGTGTCAAAAGAAATAAATGCTTTAACACTCCTAGGAGCAAAAACAGGACACATCGACATGAGAAGCTTAATGCCCATTGGACTAATTCTATTACACATTAATGTGGCCGGCAAAAACCATACTACTGTACAGTAGATTTGTTTGATGAGACTAAAGTGACACAAAAAAAGCATCTGTTTGTGCTAATGTGCAGCAGACTTAGTCCAATGAGCATTAAGTGTCACAAAAAAAGTGTTCATTTGTGCAGTATGCCGATTATGGCATATTATGTTAGAACCTGTAATACCTGTAATTATGGTGTATTAAGTTATAGGCCTGTGAGAAGTGGCTAGTATTTGCTTCAGAATTGGATTTGGCCGATTCAGGGGACAGTGATATTTGGTGATTCAAATCACTGTTATGAATTGATTCGGCCAAATCTGATCGGCCCCACCCGCTTTCAGTGGCTGACTCACCTGTTCTTTAGAAAAAAGCCCCCACTCACCAGCTGCTGCCAGATGGGGGGTGATCCCTGCTGGCCCCCACTGCCCCACACTATGGGGGGCTCTGCCACCAGCACCCAGAAGTCCTGAGGCTGCTGGAGCAGCTGGTGAGTTGGGTTTGTTTGTTTTCTTAAAGTGCCAGGGGCTAGACGGGGCAGCCATGCGGGGTGGGGCTGGGAGAGTGAGCAGGAGTCAGGGGGTACTCAGGGGAGCTGGGGGAGCAGGCAGGGGCTGGGGCCTGGCAGGGGTCCCCCCATGGTCCCCTCCCCCCATCTTCAGCTCCCCTTCCCCTGCCCCCTACTTACCAACATGGAGTCTGGGTTCAGCTCCCTGCAGCAGTGAGCGGGAACTGCCCAAATCGCTGAAGCTCTCCAAATCTTTCTGGAGAGCTTCCAATTGATTCAGACCTTTTAACTGGTCTCCTGATTCGATCGATTTGGATTCAGGGATTCGGCCACCAAATCAGGCCGAATCTCCTCCAAATCGAATCAGCACCCAAACCTTTGCACAGTCCTATTAAGCTAGTACCTGATACTAAATGTGCCGTAATTATGGCACATTAATGAATATGTTGACACGCCCACAGGTATGCATTTTTTAGGAGGAACCATGTGTCTCCTTCTTACCTGAAACTGTCATTTCCTTTGGATCTTCTTCATTTGTTTGGGGAGAAACAGAGTAAGATTATCTAGATAAAATGAATGGGAGCCACACACAATATTTGTAATCTTTTCAGAGATAAGTACTATACTACCAAGTGCCACAAATCGGTATTAATCATGCTTGGAGAAAAATGCAATGCTAAATATATGGGATGAGATTTTCAAAGCAATGCAAGAGATCTAGTTATGTGCCTCCTCTTAAAATGAAGACTCATGGTTAAAATCCCATTCAGCGCTTTGAAAAACCTCAACTAAGATTCTCAGCTTTTGACACATGACAAACCTGTTGGAAAATTAAAGCCAGCTGTGAGAACTGGAAGTTCAGCCACTGAAGTGCCTTCCTCTTCAGTAAAGCTTCGAAGAAATGGGAATTCTAGAGCTTCTTTACTTTTTCTGTGTTGAAGCTTTACCTACATATACAAAAGGAATAAAAGCCACATTCAATAATTCCATTTCTGGCTCTTGTATAAACTACGGTAAGGTAAAGAGGGGATCAGAGATGAGAGTATACAGATCTTTAATAAAAGAAAGATAAAAATTAATATTCTAAAATACCTTTTGAAACCACACTTTACAAGAAGTAGAAATCCAGACAATTAGAAACTTATTAAGATCCTATTAACACTGTTGTTGCACCCCCCCACACACACTCCTCCCCCAAAAATTAACCCAATTTAAGGAAGTTCTGAGGGAAAAAAAAGAAAAAATGTAATCAAGCATATTTCTACTGTATGCATTACACGATCCCGAGTAGTGTTAATGAATTTAGTACATCTCCTGGAGATACTGTTTGAAAGCAAAAGGGATGGCAATGAGCAAAGAAAATGCTAGTCTGAATTTTAGAAAAAAATAAATGTGGACATGATGAGATCGTATTTTCAGCAAAAAAAGTCTCATTACCTCCATTATTTAAAGTTAAACTGGACAAAGCACTTGAAAATATACTGTAGAAAGTAATCCCACGTTGACTGAGAGATGAAAAGGGTCTATCTAATCTTTCATTTCTATATGACATAACTCACTACCTTTGAAAAAAAAATGTCCAAATTCTTTACCCACTAAGCTCAGCTGTCTTTAGTTAGCAATGTTCACGGGTATGTGGTAGCATTATTTCAGCCTTCAAAGTGCTCTTATATTTTTCATGATATGACAGAAACATTTACAAGATTTAAAAAATGAAATGTAGACTAAGATATAAAGTTAAAATACTTTTTCTTTCATAGTGATATCTATGTGTCTGCAGAGATTGTTGAAAGTCAGACCTCATTTACTGTGCTTTGTATCTTCAAGAAGTAAAAGTGGGAAGAATAAAAATGGTGCTGTCTTTTGGCTATTACACTCTCTATAAATAAGACATGTACTACAATTTATTTTTTATACGATATGTTATATTAATGGGATTTCAGGCAGTTTATTCCAAAACATAAATGGAATTATTTTTCAGTGCTCCTGATTATAAAAATGAGGGAGATCCCAGTTTTGAATCCTATTATGTGATGTAAAACAGTGGAATGACTAAGCTCCAGACATCTATCTATGTTGTAATAGAAATGCTGAGACCTCTGGGAAGTCCTGTCTTGTATAGTTTAAATAAAAAAACATTAGAAACATAGAAATTACCATACTGGTTCAACTGGTGGTCTAATTAAACTAGTATTTTCTGTTTCTGTTATTACCCTATCCTAGATGTATATATTCTGAAATAAGTATTCCTGTTGCAGAATAGCCCATGGCATGTCTACAAATGTGCTTTAGTGTACATTAGCCTTTTTTAATGCACATTGAACCATCACTTTACAAGCATGCTCTTTAGTTAATGCACATTAAGACAGGCTAATATATATTTTCCTAGTACCTGACAATGAAAGGCATCTACACATGTGCTCCAGGGGGTGAGGGTCTGGGGGCACTTTACTTAGAGTGGCTCTGAGAGCTGCTCTAATTAAAGCACCCAGAGCATCTCATGTATTAGTATCCCCACACTTCAAATTGGTGGCAGGAATGCTTTATCTAAAGCTCACTGATTGAGTCTGCAAAGTGCAGTAATTACTGTGCTCCAGCCAACTTCTGCATCTCATGTATCAGTGTCCCTGTGCTTCAAAATGGCAGTGGGGACGCTTTATCTAAAGTGTGTTGGACAAATTTTAGATAAAGTGTCCCCTGTTGCCATTTTGAAGTGTGGGAACACTGATACACGAGGCACAGAGGCTGGCTGGAGCGTGGTAATTACCGTGCTTCAGAAGACTCGACTCTTTGAGTCTGCTCCAACATGCTGTAATTACAGTGCATTGGAGCAGCCTGTGCACTTGTGTATAGGTACCCAATGGTACTAGATTTAATATGCATTAACTAAAGTGTGTTAACACATGTGTAGATGTGCCCAGGTAAATGTCTTTTTAAGTCCAGGAAGCCAGTGCTTCACTTATTCTCTGAAGTAGGAAAGTTTACATCCTTTTTATAGCTAATTCTCCCTAATGTAAGTGTGAATATTTTCATTATCCATAGCGATCTTTTTCTAACTAATCTTTGAACCACTACTGTGAGTTAATGAAATAAAGAAGGCTAATGGCTATCATTGTTGTAATTATCAAGTTTCTGTTCTCAGGATACAAATTTCTATTGTGATCAACTGTCTTCTATAATCTTGTGGAAGCAGTTGTTATATTTAATGTGTAAAGGAAGATGAAATTAACAACTTGCCTAGAAGATAAATGTCAGGTGTTCACCCTGAAGATTAATATCTTGTATTAGGAGTGAAAATTAACATCTTTGTCACTGAAATATTATAAATAGTCAGAGACAAAGATATAACTAACATTTGAACTGGATCATTCTTTCCCTTAGGTTTCCTTTGTTTTACCAGCAAAGTAGATACAGATCTTTTAGTGTAGTACCATACCATTTTGATGTGATGTAAGATGTTAACTTCACCTTCTTAGACATCAGAAGAAAGACTGTCTCTTTTGCTATTCATTTCTTTTTCTAAGATGCCAAGTTAAGTGACAGATATTTTTGTTAAAAAGGATTTCCAATGTCTCACTTCATTAACTGTCTTGGATCCTGGGTCCATAACATATAATAACCAGTTTAGAATTATGTAAATACTGCCAGGCATGCCAGCAGCAATAGCTTTGAAAAGATAACACTGGAAAAGCTACAGACAATGGCTCCTATGTGCAGCTGCCCTAAAGAAATCCAGCTTTAAATTTACAAGATTTTTGCTATTCAAACCTAGTCTCCTTGCTTGGAGCATGGTGGAAGCATCCACACATGCAATTAATGTGACTGAATAAACTCCAGTGCAGTTGCTTCCAGACACTGTATTTGCATGTGTGCCTGAGATTGCAGCACACTGAGGAGCAGAAGGCCCCAGGGGTCAGCTGCTCTGACCCAGCTCAGTATGTTGTGGAAGGAACAGCTGGGCCACAAGGGTGCTTTAGTGTGGGGCTAGCTGGCAGGGAATCCTCGCACAGAAACACCCTCATGACCCAGCCAGCCCTGTCAGCATCTACATGTGCATTGTGGCAGAGTGAATAACTCCTCCACAGGATAGTACTTGTGTCTGGCAGTATTAGCCTACAGCCAAGTTAATTAATTTATTCCATCCTAATAGCAGTACATATGTAGACAGTGGTGTTTTAATACGGAGCTAATGAGTCAGCTCTGCAGTAAATGCCTTATGTAAACGTGCCCACTGACAAGCATTATATCACAAGGTTAACCACAACAGTTAGCAGTTCCACTTACTTCATAAATAAGGAGCTATGAAATGTTGACCATAACTGGAAACTGCAACTGGAAAAAAAGCTGTAAGATTATGAAAAGAAGAGATATTAAAACTAAACTGAACTAAGTTCTTTACCGCTTGGCAATACCAAGTCTCTCCATTTCTGGCTTCTTCAATTTCCAGGCGAACTTTGCATATAGCGTTGAATTTCTTATCTAATTCCAGTGATGTATGATAATTCTGGCCCTTTTTAGGAGATCCTTTGGGGAATACGACTGAAGCATGCACCCCTTTTTCACCACAAACATACAAAGTCATTTTGGGGGTTGTGAAACTAGTAGAAATATCATCAGTCACAACAATTACATCCCAAGTCCCTAGAAGAAAAAAAAAGCAGATAATTAATTAATAATCTATACCTAAATTCCAGAATAGAACAGATGCTTTTACTAAGGAGTGAGTGAGTGAACTAGCATTCATTCCCATTATCCCATTGATCTAGACTCTTGGGATTTGTCACACTCATTCATTACCATGCACTCAGTACACAGAAAAAAATACCTTGAACTTTGATTTTTCAACAAGATGTTGCAAGTTGTCAGTCATTTTACTGGATTTCAACAGTTCAGTTATGCACCTAAACTATCCTCTTGAAATTTGCAATGTTCACAGCCAGGTGGTAGTAAGAAAATTCTTTAAGTTTCAAATTAGTCCATCAGGTACAAAACCATGTCAATATCCTCTGCTTAAGGTGGTTCCTCAAATTTACTGAAATCCATGTCATTTATTGGATTTTAATAGATACATTTTGTTCTTATGAAGACTTCCAGTTATGGCCCCAGTTCAGGAAAATGTATTTTGAGGACAGCGCATAAGAATGCCCTTAACTTTATTAAATGCTTAAAAATTGTCCTAAATAGTGATACATATATTTAACTGATTCAAAATCTAAGAAAGCATTAAAACCATCACAGACATAGGTTTCTAAGAGTTTTATGATTATAGTAGAGAAAGAAAAGGAACAATAGTCACTTTTTAAAGCAAATGCCTGGATACTTGGAAAACACCAGGGTCCAACAGAAACCAGAAAGCATTTTGGTTGCACATGAAATACAGGATCAGACCCCATTTGTTTAATGATGAGATTTGACCCTACGATGGAATGCCAAAATTTGTTTGAATTTAATGCAAATTCATGTAAATAATATGACCAATGATTTTCCATTTATTCTCATAATTTCCTTGTAAAGTCATACTGGCTGACTGTGACAACTGGTAATATCCCCAGTTATAATTTAACTATCCCTGTATAGTCAATGCTACAGGCCTCAGTTATTTTGGAAGACAATATTCTTAATATGATCTATGAGAGCTTTTTTAGCAATTGAGATGCTGCAGATTTAAGGCTAATATTTCAAAATCAACTGAAGTTAGAAATAAACAAAAACAATTATACCAGTGAAAGCAAATGAAAGTGAAACAATGATATGCCATCTCCCCCATTGTCACATGGCATGAATTTTTAGCTTTTCTGGAACTGAAAGATGGAAAATTTAAAATGTCAGTGAATGTCTACCTAGGAACAAAGTGCATTTAAAGACATGCTCTGGAAGGCACTTTAATTAACAAGTCATGCTAATTAAATGCAGCCAAGCGTCATGTATCAGCATTTCCATACTGAAAAATGGTGATGGGGCATTTTGAAATAAAGTTCATCGAACCAGTTTAGTTCAAAGCATCATTTTCAGCACGAGGATGCTGCTACACATGACACTGGGGGCTGCTGGAGTGCATTAATTTCCACACTCCAGCAGACTTGATTAATCAAGTCTTCTCCAATGTGCGTTGGAACAGCCTTGCTGCATGTCTATAGGGGCCCAAAGGTCTGGAAGTGAATTCACGGGTCACTGAGTCCAGTTCGTCACTATTACAGACAATCGCATCATATCAACCTTTTGTAAAATCATCAAGCTTCATCTTAAAACAAACAGAAGGCATTACCTATCTCATCTTCAAGCAATTTAGCTTTTTTGCCCCTGCTATTACTTTGGGAATCTGTTTCCAAATCCCATGCTTTTGAAGATTACAAACTTTCTTCTAATTTTTAACCTAAATATAATTATTTTCAGTTTATACACATTTGATTTTGCACTAGCATTGCCCTTCAGCTTCAAATAGCTCTATTTTTTTCTCTTGTTCTTTCCCCACTGATGTCTTTGTAGATAGGAATTGTCTCTACTTTCAGACATCGTTCTATTAAGCTAAATAAACTGAATTGTTTTAGATTCTACTCCTAGTATAGTCCATGACGCCCCTTGAACCTCTTAGCCAACCTCAGTAGCCATTTACATTTAAATTAGTAGTTCTTGGAAATAGATTACTAGACCTGTACAAAGTATTCTAAATCAAGCTTTACTAGTGCCATGTGCAATAGCATTATATTTCTCTGTCTTTCCTGGAAATATCTTGACAGATGCATCCTAGGGTTATGGTTGCCATTTTCTACATCTGCATCACCTTGTTGGCTCATTATCATCCTGTGATCAACCAATATTCTCAGGTATGTCTCCTCTTCTGCCATTTCCACCTGACAAATGTCCTTCTTGTACCTTATTATCTTATTAATAGTTAGATAATAGTTGTACCTTATTATCTTAACTTAATAGTTACTAAGAGAATGAGTTTGCCCCTTGTAATATAATATTCCATTCCACTGCTATTACTCTAATGCTCCAGGTCATCTGCCATATATGATATTCTGATCTTCCTCTATATTAACAATACCTCTTAACTTTGTATCGTCAGGAAATTCACCCAGTGAATTCCTCCTACTCTTTGTGCCAAAATCACTAAGGAAAATATTAAATAAAAGCAGGTTAATTCTTGAGGAACTGTACTAGTTATGTCCCCCTAACCCAATCGTTCCCTTTTTACCACAATTCATTGTCAACAGTCTTTCAGCAGGTTCTTTATGAACCTTACAGTTTGTCATATAATTATTATCTTCTCCAGCTTAATTAATAATTTTCTACATGGCATCGTACCAAATGCTTCACTGAAATGCAGCTACATGAGATATACATCATTTCCCTTTCCTAACACATCAATTATCAAAGAGAGATACCAGCTTAGGGTGGCATGGTCTACCTTCAAATATATCTCAGTTGCATTTTATCACATTTCTATTTATTTCCATGCCTTTAATTATTCTTTCCTTCAACATTTGCTCTAAAACCTTTCTTCCTATTGAGTTGAAACAAATTGGCCTACAGTTGCGGTAATCACTTTTCCTCCGTTCTTAACTATTTTTAAGTTAAAAACACTTTTGACTTGACAGTTACTTAAAACTCTTGCCATTAGAAGTGTGATTTCATACCCTGGTTCTTTTGGAATTCTGGGGTGAAGTCAAGAATTAGCCGATCTCCCCAGTTTAGGTGCATTAAGTTGTCTGCATTTTATTTACAGCTTGGATACTGTAATGTTCATTTGCGCTTCCTCATTCTCCTTAGCCATCCTGCCATTGCCCCCACTGTCAACACTTTCACCCTATCAAAAACTGGGGCAAACTATCCAGTTTATTTTGGGGTATATGTAACAATTCATCTCAGTTCCATGTATAGTGCACAACAGCCCAACTTCTACTTTCCCTTGTCTCTTTTTTATTAAATATGGCTGAGGAACCTTTTGCTATTTGTTTTAATTTTCTTTGCAAAGCCTCATTCAGCTTGACTTTTAGCAGTTCTCACTTCATCTCTACATTTCCTGACCTTTAAGACAGGCTCTCTTCTTCCAGCTAATATAATTTTGAGGTAGTTATGCATCCTGAACTGAATATCACTAGTCACGGGTGTTGAGAGAGAACCTGAATCTGGATTTGGGGGACAACACTACATTCTGGGTGCAGTAGTTCATTGTTCTTGTTTTTAAAATGGCAACTATTGTGATGGTTATTCAGAAATTTAGGAGGTTGTTGTTAACTATTGGTCTTATACACATATTTCCAAGCTGTTCTGTGTTTCTGTTGCCTCAGCAACATTGCTCCTGTAAACTGGAACAAAAGCTGCATGGCAAATATGCAGCAAATACTGGACATATGTATTACTTCCTGAGCTTTAATCAAAACTTAATTTAAAAGGGAGCATCCATAGGTAACTTTAGTCACTAAGTTATATTAAAGCACTGCTGAATTTGTTCTTATTGGTTAGGTCTTAGCCTGCAGAGTAGTCTGACATTTCTGGTTTAGGTGCCATAAACAGACCTAGAGTAATATTTTATTCCCTTTCAGAAGTATTTAAGGTATGGGGGGAAGATATGATATCCGTAGAGTCATTCACAGGTTTGAAAAGGGATTTCAAGAGTCGTCCTCAGCACAAATGCAGGATTCATTATTCTTAAATAATCCCAGAGAGAAGCCTTATTCAGCCTCTTCCTGAAAAATTTCCAGTGAAAAAGATTCCACAATTTGGTATAGTGACAAAGGATGAAATACTTAATTCTTTTCATTGTCCAAACTCATTCTGAAGTCTAGTTCTCGCATTTCATGTTTTGAACAGAATTATGGTTTCCAGTCAACCCTAACCAAAGTACTTGTGAGAACTGTCACTGCAGGTGTATCATTTAAAAGAAAACACAATGTGAATAATGGCAAAAGCCATTGACAAACATGTGAGCATATGGGAAAATCTCATTGTTCTAAAAGAGAGATTTTTGTGTCTCTTCGTGTGTTCTCATCGGTATTGCAAGAGCCTTCTGCTCCGCAGTTACTACCATATGGAACAACCTACTTTCTTTCTGCCTCATTAACAATATTTTCATACCTCATCAAAAAGCCTACTTTCTGTATTGTCTATATTTCTTTATCTCTCTTTCTGTATGATTACTGGTGTTTTTCCTCTTAACTTTATAACTGTATTTTCAGCCTTGAAAATGCTTAAGATGACACTTGTATAAGAGATGCTACACAGAACAAAGTTGTACTATTCTCCTACTGTATTTTTAGTTTCAATGGACTTGTCTTGAAAATAAACATAAAATACAATAAAAACAGACGTGTAAAAGGATTTTGGCATCTCACCCCAAATACTTCCTTTTAACTGCTCCTTCCTGACTATTCCAAGAAGTCTCAGCTCTCGCTGAATCTGTCCATCACCAACTCCGCTGTCTAACCATTCTTGGCACGAGAAGACGTACTGGATGTTGTTTTCACCTGATTCCTGGATGGTGATTCGGTCCAGATACCATCCAGCTCCATAACCCACATGACTGTGCTCAACAAGCATTTTCCTTAATATTCCAAGGTCTACTGCTTTCATGCTAAAGGTATTAATCTAAGAGGGATAAAATTTCAATGAATGACACATAACTGATGTCAATAATTACTGATTACATATACAGACAAGGATTGTTAGGCAAAATAGATTAGTTTCCTCAAAGGATGGGTCTACTGATAGACATAATAAGTGAATATCTATGTTTGGAGATCTCACTATTCAGGAAATATTTGGACACTTGAATCTGCACATTTTCTCAATTTCTAGCTAGCAAGTCTATCCTCCTACTGGTGAGGAAAAGAGAATCTGCCATTGGATCCTCTGTCTGAATTACTCCTCATTTGAATAGAGCAAAAGAATGAAGCATTAATTCACTTGTAAAGGGCCCTCACTCTTGAAAGCCCAACCCATCAACCCTTTCACCATAATCCAACTAGAACTCTATGGAGGAAGAAGGAATGGTGCAGATCAATATGAGAAAGCATCTATTAAATGGGACTTCAGATTAGATAGGGGGCTTTTATTCTTAAAATGTTTTTAAACTTTTTTAGAACTTAATTTGCCTTATTTCACAGATGGGAGAAGACGTCATATTACAAAACCACCAAATAGAAATACCAACAAACTATGCAAACAGAGGATGATACTGACAGAAGAAATTAGAATGAAGACTGTGCATGCATGCGAGTAAGAAGTGATGTGCTCTTTAAATGTACATAGACATCTGTTTAAATATTGCTACAGCGACCAGTAAACAAAAACTGAACAGCAATTGCACAAGTGCATGTTGGGATGAATAAATTACATGAGTGAGAGAATGAATGTGTTCTATGTGAGAGAAAATATGAGCAGGTGGGTGGATATATGGGCCTATGTGTGGGTGACATTAAGACGACCAGATGGATAGTAGAAACAGGCGGTGTAATTTTACTTGTTGCCAATGACTATGTCACCAGGCAGGATAAAACATGAAGACCAGAAAGCATCAGAAGTGGAGATGAATGTATTTATTAAATTATGTCATCCCTAGTCCATCCTCCTTCATACATAGGATTACTCCCTATAACTTGCTCAGAAAGAGGAAACATCAGAGTTGTTATTCCTATCACAGCTTCAGAACTTCTGACATTTTTACCTTCACTTATCCATGATCTTCCCCAAACAGTTACCATGGCAAATCACAGCCTTTAGTATAATGCATAAAAGAGGCCCAAAATAGGAGTTAGCTGAGAAGAACATGTTGTGAATAACTTTAGGAGCAGTGCCTAGCATTTTATTTGTATTCTTTGCAGTTTCAAGATGAATCTAATTTTCTTGTCAATCTATGTGACCCTTAACTTGGAGCATCTAGTCTGTACTGGTAATATTCATGTTCCTTCATTGCCACCTCTTTTCATTTGGAGACCTATCATCAGTTTCATTCTTCATGACAATAATTGATAGTCAGTAGACAACAGTGGTCACAATCACCCATTGTTATCAAAGAATTCTCATCATAATGCAATAAATTACCTACTTTCTCAGCACTAGCAAGAATGTACTTTTGTCTTATGTCATTATACTTCTTTTTTGTTATTTTAGTTTTTTTTTTGGTGTAAAGACATTCAGCTTTGCATTTATGCACTTCATTGGAAGTGTAATTGATGAAAACCAAAATGATTTTATTTAAATTGGCTTGCCTGATTTAGATCCAGCTTCAGCTAGGCAAAAATATAATTTCCCACTCATTTAACCAATGTAACCAGTGAAATGTTAGCCAGAAAGATAATTACTTAAATAAATATAAACCAGCTTCACTTTCTGCAGTTTAATTAAATTGATTTTAATTATTTTATCATGCTGTTATGATAGAAATGTATTACTGGTAGCTCATTTAATTCCTTTGTGTTGTGCAAAAAACTGTTCCTTGGTCTTCTTTCTAAAAGATATGAGCAAACCTTGCTGCATCCTTCAAACCAATCTTTTTTTCCCTCTCACCTACCTTCCCCTTCACATTCCAGTCTTTTCTCGGCAGAAGGAGATGAGTCCACTTCTTTATTTCCTTCCAGAGTTTATTTCTCCTTCCTCATCTCTCCTTCCCAAGTCTGCTATTTCTGATATAATTTGGTCTCTGAAGAAAACTACTTCTCGTCCTTTTCATCGTCTGTTGATTTGCCCCGTTACTCTGGCCTTGCTCCTCACTTTACAGACATTATTATTAATCTCTTCTTCTGTTGTACCATGAGAACTTTGCTACTGCCCACTCCCTAGTAAATCCTTTGCTTGACCATAGCCCTTTGGACCTTAAAATAAATACATAAGGAAGTAACTTCCCTGATTTCTCCAGTCACCTGCGGTGGGGATGTTACTAATTGAAAGCTTATTCTAAACTTTTACAACCTTTGGATAAATAGAAATTCATCCAACAATCATTTGCATACACAGATCTATCCTAGTTAGCATGGACAGAACCCAATGTCACAAAAAACAGTGGAGGGGAGTTGACATAAATCCAAGATGTCTAAAAGGATGTCCTTTAGTTACAGCAGGGGATGGCAATCTATGGTCCATGGAACCCATGGATCTAGCCTATAGAGCAGAATGTCAGTAGGATTTGGCAGTGTGGGGGAGGAGGAGGTAGTTGCCCATGCTGTGTTACACTGTACTGCACTGTGGTCTGGTGACCTGGCCCATGCTGTACCATGACTGGGTAGCAGAAGGAAGTGATGGCAGCTAGGTCCTAACACCAGCCCACCTTAAATCCACGCTGAGTCATTCCATCTCACCACTGGATCATTTACTGATCCCTGAGTTAGAGCATCAACTCCCCTCTGCCCACTTAAGCTCCTTAGTCCCCAAATAAGTGACTTTACTGTCTTTACTAAGTCACTTTCCAATCTTTACTATACTGCTTCACATACCTCACTCACTTGACTGTTTTAATCTACTACAGCATGAAGTCAGTTTCCTCTAGGTTTTTAATAATCTTCATTTTTTCTAACAAATTTTCCTCCCCTCTGCCTTGGAATTCTTCTTGAACCACAACAGCCTGTGAAGCTGTTATAGCTTCGCTGTGAAAAGGTACAACACTTCAACCTCCACAACTGGCTTATATCCAGCCACTCTTGATCCTGCTACTACCTGCTGTCAAAGTCTTATTTTTCAGTTATGAGTCTATTCTAACATATATGCTGCCCTTCCCAACAAAGGCCAAAGGACAAAACAATTTTAAGGGGCATCAGGTCTGCTTGGTGACCTTGGACAAGTCATTTCACCAGTTCTTCTATTTTTTTCCCCAACTCTAAAATAAAGGTTATAATACATATTTTTCAACAATTGTGATGACACATCCTTGTTTAATATCTCTTGACCAAACTAAACTGTCTTATTTTCTCTTCCTTTAGCAAACTATTTCAGATAGTGTATTCCCTTGGATAAGAGGCTCTCAAAAACCCAGTTCAGTCTCCTCAGTACCATTCTCTTTATTTCAGACTTTCCATTTCTCTCAAGTGCTCTCAAATTTCCCCCTGAACTTTCCTTTTCTTCCTATAATTCCTGTCTGCAAATATATTTATTATTTCCTATAATATTATCTGTTCTGTAGGTACTGCTCCCTTGATTCTACCTCATCCCTGCTATTTGTAACAAAACTCATCTTGGTCATCAGGAAGGACCTCAAAACTGAAAACAAAATCCACTGTAGTTTGAGCAAAGGGGAAAGGTCCCTGCTGGAATGAGAACTATTAGTACATTTTTCATTATACTGTCATTAGTTAAAAACAAGAAAAAAAATGTGGGAACAGGTAATAGACTCCAATATGCTTCCCGTTCCAGCTAAGAGCCCCAAACACTAGGCTACAGTCAGGCTCCTTCTCATGTGCATACTCTCTTGAACTCCAGATCACTTGCATTTTTGGCTGCACATTGACCCAGCTTCTTCAACAGAATGGGTGGAAAAGGTTCCCACTTACCATACTGTATGCCCTGTTGGTCAGAGCATTCTCCTGGGAAGAGGGAGATGTGAGCTGAACTTGTACAGACTGAGGTATGACTTATATACAAGTCTCACACTTCCTAGAAGTGTCACCGGGCTATTATGGAAAAGGTGAACACCACGACCACCCTGACAGCATCTACCTTTAGAAGAGTGATTAGATACTCAAGATACTACGTAATGCCTAATGTGCAGCTCCACATCTGGCACCTAAGCTCCATAGGGAAGAAAACAATACACAGTCCTATGCTTAAGGTGCTAGCTCTGGACTCCTATGGGCTCTTCTGAAATTCTCTTTGGAAGTGCCCAACTTCCAATGGTGTCTGTGTAGAAAGCTGAGGCAATTTGTAGCATTACAAAAATAATCTGTGAGAGTATGCATATGTGTACAACCCCCTCGATGGAGTGCTACAAAGTGACCTGAGATGCTCTCCAACCAGTGAAGCAGCTGTGGCAGCAGAGCCAGCCTTAGGGGTGAGCAACATGGGTAGTCTCCCAGGGCGCCACAGTCAGGAGGAAACCACACACACACACACACACACACACACACACACACACACACACACACGTGTGTGTGTGAGAAACCTGCACTCACAGAAGCATTCTTCCCTGCCCCACCTTGGCTGATCCCTGCCCCAGGCAGGAAGAACAATGCCAAGCCAAACCACCTGCTGCCTCCAGCCACTGCTCCTGAGCAGAGAGTGTCATCCAGAAGTTAATTGCAGCTTTGTGGGCTGGGAATTGGAAGATTACCCCCATAAAGCTACATGTAGCACCACATGCAAAGTAGACAATTACAAACCACAGCACTACTGAATTTTCTCTTTGGAAGAGGAACATCTTTGGAGAGGATCTGCCATTTTTGTGACCCTGAAAATGGCATGAATATTTGAATGTTGACTAATTCTAGTGCTATAAGGGTGTTTGTAGTGCTACAAATGTAATGTGTGTCCATATCCTGAACTGGTCTTTGGAAACATATAACAGCTGCCTTAGGGGTAGGCGATGTGGGTAGCAAAACGTAATACAGAACAGCCTTACTACCTCATTGATTCTCCATCTTAAACATCAGAACTAAAAAAATCCTCTTTGTTTACCCCCTTTCCTATACCTCATTCTCTCCTCCATCCCCCATTATTTAATAGTCTAAACTGTATTATTAAAGAGCTTTGTAAAAAAGCTTATATTAAAGATCAGAATGAAAGCCGAATCCTAGAAGTTTGATAGCAAAAAGACAGATTGTTCCAGAGACAAATGGAGGAAGTAGCGAGGGGTATAATGGTATCTGCAATGTGGGCTGGAAAAAAGATCTGAAATTAAAATGTCAAACTGGGTGATGAAAGTAATGTAAAGTCAGTAGTATTGTTTTTCTTAGTAAGAAGTCAGAGAAAGAGATCAGAGGTTAGGAGGATGTTAGAAACATAGAATCACAGAAAGTTAGGGTTGGAAGGGACCTCAGGAGGTGATCTAGTCCAGCCCCTGTTGCAGGAAGAGTATTCATAACTTCACCTAAAACAGGTATTATATTTAAAATGCCTTATTTTGTGCTGTTTGACAGTAATACAGTTCATATGCAGCACAGTGCCTAGGCTAAGTAGCTTGCCCTATAGCAGTGCCACTTCTCTTCTACTCCTTAGCAGTCTTGGAAATATACACTGCCAAATTAAGTGGATCAGCTGTTCCAGGATGTGTTAACACAGTCAATCCACTTCATTGGATGAAACACATGTTGCCCATTGCCTTACCCATCGAGACTGAAGGACAATGGGCAACCTGTTCATACATGGTTTAAAGGGCTTAGTCCTGGGTACCCAGGGAATGTCCATGCAAGATTGACCCCCCTAAGCCCTAAGAGGGCCTGTCCAATGCTCTCTACTTAGGGTCTCACCCTTTTGATCTCTGAAGCATATCTCTATAACTGGAGAAAGTCAAAGTTTCTCCACTTATGGAGATGTGCCCTGAAGATCCTGTGGGTGCATCTCTGTAAGCAGGGAAACCCACACAGATGTTCCCAAGGTTTCAGGAGCCTGATCCTGTCTGGGAATTTTTGGGGTGTTCAAAAATGGCCCCTTAAAGCTGCTGGAGCATCTGCATGGGGTGGCTCCAGAGCACAAGCAGCTCTGAACTGCCAGCATCTCACACCATAAAGTAAACACAGGTGTGGTGCTATACAGCAGTACAAATTGATACTACTTTGTCACAGCCATGAATTTGGGGCATTTGTGGTGCAGCAAGGGGTATGTATATCTGTTTGCTTGGTCTTTGTGCCACCATGAAAGATTTTAGGGTGGCACAAAAGCAACAAAAAATGACATCTGCTTCCACCTTTACAGAATTCAGAACTTTATTGTTTTGCTTTTCTCCCTTTCAAAAAAAGACTTTGACCTAAAGGGTGGGGGTCAACCTTTTCAGCAGGCGTGACACAAATTAACTCCTCCTCTTACCCCTTATCTGCTGCTCTGCTTTCTGTTTCATACTGTGCTCTCTGCCCGATTTCCTACTCTACTTCCTTTACATTTCTGTGCTCCCTGTCTGATTTCCTGCTTTGCCTTCTGCTTTCTGCTGTACCTTCTGCTGTGCTGCCCATCCCCTCCGTGATTTGGCATATGCCACACACACAGAGGCTGTCTGCACTAGGGCTGTGTGAAGCTCCAGTCCCTGATTCAATTCGGTGGAGGTTCGGCATGATCTGATGGCCAAATCTCCAAATCCAAATAAAATCAGAGGACCCTTTAATCTCTCCGAATCGAATCAAAACCCTCCAAAATGATCTGGAGAGATTTGGAAAGATTAGGAGATTTGGACATAGACACAGCTTTAAATATTTTTTCTACATACCTCTAGGTAGCAGGTGGCTCGTGAATGCTGTGATACTGGGGCACATGGACTGTCCCACAGAAGTGCAAGGGGCATCCCAGAATGCTTGGCAGCAGACCTGGAAGTAGACCAGAAGCACTTCTGGTCCACTTCTGGGTCCACCGGGGAGTGCACTGGGGTGGCCCCCTGAACCCTCCAGCTCAGCGACTGGTGTCTCCTGGGTCTGGGGGTGGGGAACAACACATGCTCCCTGGCAGACCTGGAAGTGGACCGGAAGTACTTCCGGGGGTGGACTGGAAGTTCGCCACCAAGCACGTGGGCCATCCCCCGACCTGTGCTCCTGTGGGATGCTCTATCCACCCCAGCATCACAATATTCATGAGCTGTGCTGGTACCTTGAGGTATGTAGAAAAAACATTTAAAGCTGTGTCTATATCTGAATCGCTGATTCTCCAAATCAGCATCAAATCTTCAGATCTGGATTCAGCCAAATCGAATCAGGGACAGTGATCTGAATCAATGAATCAAATCACTGTCCCTGATTTGGGCCGAATCCATATCTGCATTGAATAGGGCCTACTTCGCACATCCCTAGTCTGTACCATTTGGGACCACGGTTGCCAAGTGTCCATAAATGTACAGGTGCTCCATAAATAACCAGGATAAAAATGCCGGTCTATAAATTCAGCATGAAAACTGTGCCATCGATAAATCACAAAGCAAAAACAGCTCCACAAAATCATCAGTGTAAAAGCACAGAGCTGACTGAAGCTCTGTGGTTGGAAAACATGCTGGTCTCACTGTTGAAGTGTCCATGGAGCACAGTAGCACTACTTGGTGTCCAAGCCAGAGCATAGCACCTTAAAAGTAACTCTTCCAAGGGCTTTAGGCTCCTTTCCCAATGGCCCCACACACCCATGTGCTGGTGCTGCTCTTGTTGCTGCCACCAATCTGCCACAGATGAGCCTACGAACTGCACTTCATCATCAGCCTCCTAGGTACAGAAACTCATGGACACAGTATAGACATTGGAATTCTGACACACTACAACCTGATAGACATCTGACTCCCCAGGTACCTCTCCACTTTTACCTGCTACATCCCCCTTCCCTCCCCCCTACCCCAGCCTGTAGAGCTGAGAGCCTGTCCCACATCCCCTGATGCCTCCATTTCCATTTTCACTGATTGGTTTTCTTGTCTGCATTACATGCCAGCCTCTGGCTTCTTTACTATTCCTTTCATCCAGGAACAGCACACACACCAACTGCAGGTGCTTCCTCAGCCTGATGAAAGGTTTTTCAACCTGAAAGCTGGCATCCCAGGCAGCTAAGCTGAGCTCATCTGGAACCTCACAACTCCACTGCAACCAGCAAGCCTCAGACCTGTCAAAGATGTGATGGATCTGGGCTTTCCCCAGCCAGGACTGTGCATCCATGTGGTAGCTGGAGATTATGGCACCTCCTACTTGCCTTTCACCAGGGGGATCCTGACATTTCCTGGGGGCTGCTGCACCACCGGCAGTCCCACCAAGCCTCCCGACCCTGGTAGGGTGCAGTTTTAGTGGTTATGCCTAGGACTTGGGGCCTCCTTCTTCCCCACAGCCCCTGTCCATACCTCCAAGTTTGTCCAGGCACAGGAGCTCAGCAGGGACATGTTCTTCCCCTACTGGCTGATGATGCAGTGAGTGCTGCCTCCAGCTCTGAAAGTGGGGCATTAAATGGTTTGGAAACTGGAACCAAAAGAAAATAGGTGTGGACAGAGTGAGGAGGGTGGCACTCACTCTGTCTACACCTGGACCTTGAGGTACCCCAGCAGTGGGAAGTTCACCTTAAGAAACACCAGCTGCTCCACCAAACCAGGATCCAAGGAGGTGTGGTGGGGTGTCACTACATCACCAGCAATGCTGGAACACTCGCTTGGAACACTGGTTGGTGGACAGGACAGGTGTTCCTGGGCAACCATGGCTAGATCCACGGTGACCACCACTGCCTCTATTTGTACCTGTAAGATTTCTGTCCAGGCTCATCATTGCGGCTTCTACCCAGGTCTAGGTTTGGCACTGTGGGGACTGTGGCTTGTAGGTTCCTTCCAGTGACAGCCAGGTTGGGGGGTGACTGTTGTGTGAGTGGTGCCTTCTGATGGTATCTCTCAGGGAACAAGCAAGGGTGTTACAGGAGGTGGTGGTAAGGCTCTGAAGCATCCTCACCCATGAGGAGTTCATCAATTTGATGTTGGAGATCTCCAGGACTGTGGAGGAAGAACTGCCAGGGGCAGTGCTAGAAAAGAGAGAGGACATGGACTCCCAGGTGGCTGGAAACTTGGAGCTTGTGACCTCGGGCAGCAAGCAGAAATCTTCACCTCTACCTGCAGAAGTTTGGCCGGAGAACAGATATGCAGCCCTGACAACAGGCAGAGAGGAGCATGAAGGCGTCTGGAGCTCAGGTGATGCTCTCTTTTTCTGGTCAAGAGAAAGGGCCTGGGGAGGAACAGGTGCATCCTGTGAAGAAGTTCTTCCTAATGTCCTGTCTAAATCTGCTCTCTCTAGCTTATGGCCAATGATACATCCAGGAAAGATCCTGAGCAGATCAAAAGTGATCTGGGTGCAAGCATGAAGGTGTCTGGAACTCAGGTCATGCTCTCTTTTTCTGGTCAAGAGAAAGGGCCTGGGCAGGAATAGGTGCATCCTGCAAATCAATACCTGGCTGCACAGCAAGGCCAGGCAAGGGAGAAGAGGAGGAAGAGTTGTACTTCATGTAAAAGAGTCATGTGTTTGCTCAGAGCTCCAGTATGAAACTGGAGATAGGCCTATTGAAAGTTTCTATGTTAAGGTTAGAGGGGAGAACAACAAGGGTGATGTGGTAGGTGTCTGCTATAAATCACCAGACCAGGAGGAAGTGGTGCATGAGGACTTCTTCAAACAGCTTCTTCAAACAGTCACAAGCCTTGGTTCTCATGGGGAACTTCAATCACCCCAGCATCTGCAGGAAGAGCAATAGAGCAGTGCTCAGGCAATCCAGGAATTTTTTTGGAGAGTGCTGGGGACAACTTCCTGCTGCAAGTGCTGGAATGTCTAATTAGGAGCCATGCTCTTCTTGACATGCTGCTCACAAAGAGGGAAGAATTGGTGGGGAATGTAGTAGTGGGTGGTGACTTGGGTAGCAGTGACCACAAGATAATTGAGTGCAGGATCCTGAGGAAAGGAGGGATGGAGAGCAGGACAGTAAGGACCCTGTACTTCAGAAAAGCAGACTTTGACTCAGTCATGGAACTCATGGGCAGGTTCCCCTGGGAAGCCAGTCTCAGTGAGAGAACAGGACAGCTGGCTATAAGGCTTTAAAGAAGCTTTACTGAGAGTGCAGGAACAAACCAACTGGATGTGGAAGAAGACCAGCAAACATGGCAGAAGACCAGCTTGGCTTAGCAGGGAACTATTCAGTAAACTAAAACACAAAAAGGAAGCTTATCAGAAATGGAAACTTGGACAAGTAAATAGGGAGGAGTATAAGAGCATTGCTCAGGCATTCAGGGATGATGTCAGGAAGGCCAAAGAACAATTGGAGTTGCAGCTAGCAAAGGTCCTGAAGGGTAACAAGGGTTTCTACAGGTATGTTGGTAGCGAGAGGCGGATCAGGGAAAGTGTGGGTCCCTTACTGAATGAGGGAGATAGCTTTGTGACAGAGGATGTGAAAAAGGCTGAAGTGCTCAATGCCTTTTTTGCTTCAGTCTCAACAGGCAAGGTCAGCTCCCAGACTACTGCACTGGGCAGCACATTCTGGGGAGAAGGTGAGCAGTCAACAGTGGCAAAAGAACAGGTTAAGGACTTCTTAGAAAAGCTGGACATACACAAGTCCAGAGTTGTCATGGGTCTCAGCAGATGTCTACAGGACTCCAACCTTCCCTACACCCCGGTCATGCACCACCCAGTGAGACAGGCCTCAGGATCTTTTCAACTGGCCCCTTTGGATGTCTTTCCCGGTTCCCTTGTCCTGCTCTACAAGCTGGCACCCACGCGTTTCACGGCGGAAGTTGTTGGCTGTCTCTGCATTCTCATGCGGTCTCCCGTCTCCGAGTGGTATCCCTAATTCCCTGGGCCTCGTATAGAGTGCCAAGCTGCCCTGCTCTAGACCCGGACCAAAATCAAATCTGACTGTGAAAGGAAAGCATGAGCTGACTGCTCACCCTAGAGAAGCCCTGCACCGTGGGAGCCCTGATGTAACAAAACCCAAAAGAAACGCCGAAGAAAAAAGGAATGCTACAAGTGAGAGACAAAAGGAAAACCAAAGCAAAGAGGGGCACCCATGGGGGGACGCCCCGTGCCCCCTTCGCCCCTAGGCTGACGCATCCCCTGGGCTGGGGTCCACACCTTCACCCTGGCTGGGGTCTATCTGATCCCCTCTGGAATCCATCTCTTCCCTAAACTGTGGCACCTGCTGCTCCCCTGCCAGCTCGCCTGTTCCGCATCGGACTCTCCCAGTGCGGGGATTTGCCCCAACGCCTACGGCCATTGCCACTGCTGGCTTTGCTACCAGCTCTTTTGATCTTCACCGGTCTTCCCTGGCATGGATATCCTCCACGGCTCCCACTGCTGCCATTGCTGCCAGTCTCCCTGCCAGCTCCTTTGATCTTTGCCGGTCTTCCCTGGCACAAAGATCCTCTGCGGCTCCTTCTGCTGCCACCACAGCTGTTGCACGCGGCAACTGGGTGCGCCCCACAGCGGTTCCCCATTGCTCCTATGCTCCGCGTCCCCTCGCTCGCGCCTACTGGGCCGGTTTTTATCTTTGCCAGGTGACATCTCTTCCTGACATCACCCAGCTCCAGCTGAAGATAAGCATGGCTGATAAACCATGTGAGCAGTTTTTCCTGGTGCACCTCCTCGCTACCCTGGACTCCTGCAACAGGTAGGTTTCTTCAATTTTACCTCCCCCTGGGGTCTGTCTCTGGCTGAGGCTTTCCCTTTGGTCAGCCCTGCATCTCTGGGACATTGCCAAGAAGGCTAACAGCATACTGGGCTGCATCAGTAGGAGTGTTGCTAGCAGGTCAAGTAAAGTGATTATTCCCTTCTCTTCAGCACTGGTGAGGCCACATCTGGAGTACTGTGTTCAGTTTTGGGCTTCCCCACTACAGGAAGGATGTAGACAAATTGCAGAGGATCCAGAAGAAGGTGATAAAAATGTTGAGGGGGATGAGGGACTTGACTTTGAGGAAAGACTGAGGGAACTGGGCTTATTTAGTCTATAGAAGAGGAGACTGAGAGGAGACTTAACAGCAGCCTTCAACTGCCTAAAGTGGGGTTCAAAAGAGAATGGAGCTAGACTGCTCTCAGTGGCAGCAGATGACAAAACAAGGAGCAATGGTCTCAAGCTTCAGCAAGGGAAGTTTAGGTTAGATATTAGGAATAATTTTCTCACCTGGAGAGTAGTAAAACACTGGAACACATTTCCCAGAGAGGTGGTAGAAACTCTAACCTTGGAGGTTTTAAGACCTGGCTAGACAAATTTTGGTTACAATTGTCTAGTTGTGGATGGTCCTGCCTCGAGCAGAAGTTTGGACTAGATGACCTCCTGAGGTCCCTTCCAACCTTAATTTTCTATAATTCTATGGTGAGCAGCAACAGCTGCTCCATTCTTCCCACTCACTGGAGTGGAATGTGGAGTGGTGGGAAAAGACTTCCCATGATTTCCATACCCCTAGGCCCTGCAGTCTGGAGAACAGGTCTCCTCCATTCTGATCCTGGTTTTCCAGGAGGGGAATAGAGGGAATATCAAGGCAAAGCCCCTAGCCACGTCTCAGACCTGTAAGTCCCTTGTTTGGGGAAGAAGTAGGCAGCAGCAGGCAGCTGCTCCACTATCCTTCCAGACTAGATGGGAAGAGGTGTGGAGTAGCATACAGGCATTCATTCTTGTGAGAGAAACTGTCTAACAGAGGAAAACTTTCAGGTGTCAACCCAGAAGATCTTTCCTTCAGAAGAAACTGGATGAACGTTTGTATGCTCTTTCTACCAGGAGATTGGCAATTCTCCTAGTAGAAGAATAATACCTGTACGTGGCCAAAACTCTCTGCTAAGTGCAGTAAGGCTTCTGCTGACTACTAGATCTGGTTAGCATGGGTGGATCTAGGATTTTAAAAAGGTAAGTGCCAATGTTGTGGGGCACAATCAGAGCATATGTTTTTCTCCAACTGAAATGAAACTATAAGGTTTACTAAGATGCTAGGGGCCTAGCGCTATATTATTCTAAGTCCAAGAAAATAGATTACTTAGGGTTTTTGTTAACATCCAAGAAAATATATATACAACTGAGTTGGGTGGGGGAGGGAAGAGTGGTAGATGACAGCCAGCTCCAGAGTGGAGCAGATACCCAGTGCTGGGGAATACAGCTGTAACCCCTCCATCCTGGTCATGAATAGGACTGCTCCATACCTTTCCTCACATGGGCCCTCCAGACACTTCACTATGACCCAAAAGTGCCCTTCACTGTTCTTTATGCATTGCCCATGCCATCCCAAATGCCCCATTACCTGTCCCCTGTTATCCTACATGACCCCATATTCAGTGCCACCCCTTCATGCTTCAAACCCATCACACCCCACCATCACCCTCATGCTTCACTAAGTCCTGCTGTACCTGCTCACTGTCTCTATAAATCAACTCCAACCTGTACAGACACATCACAATCACACCCTAGCCACCTGACCTTTGCCATCCCTCTCTCACCCCATTAAGATCTCCCCTGCTCTTCTGAGCACCCAAAACATACACATTGCTGGCCTCCACTGCCCTCCAACCTCAACATAAAGAAACAGACTGTTTGGATCACAGGCAGACTCATTTTTGCTGCTTGCAGTGCCCCTACCCAGGGTGACCAACCCTTCTCATTCACCCATACCTGGTTGCACTGCTACTTCAGCCTCCCACAACCCCCATCATTTCCTGGAATGACTAACTCAGGAAAAAGTTAGTATAGTAACGTGTCTTTGCTTCACCTTTGAAATTCCCTCCTGACTTCTACTGAATATCTTAGCATATCTTCAGCCCTTTGCAACCCCTCCTTGTCTCTGACGTTTTGTGGGTTCAAACCCCCAAGGAAGAAAGCTCCCCAGTACAGGTCTCCAGGTAGCAGCAGACCTTTACTAGACATGCTGGGGGGTGAGCAGAGAAACTTTACCACGAGTAGATAATAGAGAGGATAATTGTAGGGCTAGCTTTATTAGTGGAAGATCAAGGGTTGTTAATACTACCAGAATGAAGAGATTAGCAGGGGTCAAGTAGATAATAATGAAACAACAAGTTGATTGATGCCGCACCCCCCCCCCCAGCTTTACCTGAATAGAAATGTGGCTTTCCCAACTAGGTAGTACAGCAGAAATCAAAGGGGCCTGACTTCATCCTCTAGCCCCACACGGTAGGGCTGTGCAAAGCTTCAGGTGCTGATTCAATTCAGAGGAGATTCAGCCTGATTCAGTGGCAGAATCTCTGACTCTGAATGAAATTGGGAGACCAATAAAAAGGTCCAAATCAATTTGAAGGCTCCGAATCGATTCCAAAAAGATTCAGATAAAGATTCAGAGATTTGGGCAGTCCACACTCTCCACCACAGGGATCTGGACTCAGGCTCTGTGCTGGTAAGTAGGGAGTGGGGCTGAAGGAAGGGGAAAGGGACCATGGGGGGACCCCCACCAGGCCGCATCCCCTGCCTACTCCCCAGCCCCTCTAAGCACCTCCCCACCCGCTCACCTAGCCCCATCAATGACTGCCCTGCCCAGCCCCAGTGCCCTGGCTCTTGAAAAAAAAAAAGCCCCGCACTCACCAGCCATTGGGGCTTCTGCAGTTTCATGGCAGAGCCCCCACATGCAGCGCAGGGCAGTGGAGGGCAATGGGGATTGCCCCTCTGCCTTTCAGCAGACAGTGGAGTGCAGGGCTTTTTTTATTTTTTATTTTATTTTTTAAGTGCAAAGATGCTGAGGTCAGGTGATGCAGCCATTGATGGGGCTGGGAGAGCAGGCAGGGAACGGGACCTGTTTGATTTGGCTGATTTAGCAAGGGCCAAATCGATTTGGGACAGTGATTCAAATCACTGAATCGAATCACTGTCCCCTGAATTGGCCAAATCTGAAACAAATACTAGCCACTTCTCACTGGCCTACCACATGGATCCACCCATGCCTGCTAGCAGCCAGATACAGGTACATGAAGATACATGCACATGATTAAACTGACTGCTGTGATCCACTCAGTAGTTAGTGACCTCTCAGAATGCACTTTGCACTCTGGTGACATAGCTGCTGTAGTAGAGCCATGGTTTGCTTCAAGAAGCTGATGGGTGTTCAGCAGCCATGATGGCCTGATGAGGGGATCTATTGTCTGCCACCAGAAATTCTGGCAGTGGAGGCAACCCTAGTGTAGACAGAGTCATAATCTAGATAAGTCTTAAAACCAACACATTTTGAAGTATCAGTGTCAGGATACTTCAGTTTCAGGTTCACAGAAAACTGAAAATTAAAACATTTTTATGCAACTCTAGAGCTAGCTGTATTAGGTTTTTTTCTAATGGTTAATCATACTCTGTGATGTTCCATTGCTTTTAAATTGCTTAGTAGTATTGACATTGCTTCACATTGATCTAAAATATCTGTTCGTAGCAACTGACTTGCAGTTTCCAGAGATTCAACACAGTATTATCATTCAAGTTTTTTACTGTGCTTTTGTATTACAGAACAGACTATGAAAAGCTTCGATGTTCACCACACAGTAAGTTTTTTCCTCAAACGTGTACTGAACTATCAAAAAGAAAACAGGGTATAGAAGTCAAACAACAAAAAGAAATACATAATAAAAATCCATACTAACCTGACCTCTTTCAAAACTTGCTTGTGACCTTGAATGCCTGAGTCTTCTTTTACAAGAATCTCCATTCTCTCCAAATATTGTGATAAGGATATCTGCATCAGTGCCTGATGCAGGTAATGTTCCTGTATGAATGCTGACTGAATAAAGAACTTCTGCCATGAAAAATCAATGAATGAAAACATTACCAAATTAATCTATTTACCAATCTAATTACAAAACATTACTAGTCAATCTATCATGAGTAAACGACTAATTTAAAGGACTAAGAGATAAATTAATATTCATTGATGTACTTTCAAGTTCCTATATTTTCATCCTAACCTGGTATAGTTTTCTAACTACTGATCAATGACATGTTGCAGTGCTATAAATGTTAATGTAGATGTCCTTTATAAAGGAATACCAAAAAGGATAGAGAAAAAATCTATCGCGGTATTAGGCATCCTTCTTTGTTTTAGGTACATTGTATACCATATCTACAAAATAATCTCACACACTGAATATTTTGAATAAAATCTCCAAACAATAATGCTGTTTTCTTCCAATTTGAGGCTAAAAGGTGGGTAAATTGTGTATTGGGGTATATTTTAGCATTTAGTTCTTTGCAGGCTTAATGGAACCCTATGTATTAGACCAGGTAGCCGTGTTAATGTGCCTGACTGCATCTGGTATTCAAACTAGCTCATTCAAGGCTTTTGCTGATATCTCTGCATGGAACTGCAGTGTAGCATGCAGAAATATCCCTATTTATAGAAAGACTTATGCAACACCCATTGAACAGAGTTGAAAAAGTATCATTAAAATAAATGAGTTGTGGATTGGGCCCTTAGCCCTCTTCCTAATAGTTATGGACCTTAACTCCAGTTACAACTTACTCACTACAGCAAAAGTTTATACAGATGAAATACAAGATTAACAGTGTTAAAATCCCACTGTTTATTCCAGATCAGCTGCATTTGGATTTGGACTGTCACTAAGATAATTACTGCTAGGGCTGTGCAAAATTTCACCAGGTGTTTCGTTTCAACACTGTTTTTACTCATTTTGAACTCAAAACAGAGAAATCAAAATGAAACAAAAGGCTTTGAAACAGTATCAAATTGAAATGAGGGCAGTCAAAATATTTTGGAAAAAGTTCTGAAATGTTTTGAGTTTCAAAGCTGAGCTTGCTTGCAGGGAAACAGAAACTAAGGAGAGGGAGGGGGAAGAGGGGAGAAGGATTGCTCTGATATTGACATGTGTAGCTGGATAGTGACTGTGTTCCTTCCTTAGGCCCTTCCAATCCAAGTGCTCTGGGGAAGGGATGAAAAAAACAGCATACAAAGCAGCATTGTTTGAACTAAGCTTTCTGCCCTGGGGTCAGTTATTGAGCTACGTCTTCTAGCAGCTGAGCAGCATCAGAGAAAGGCTATCACTTCCTACTTGCTAGCTTGCTCCTAGCAAGTGGGATTCAATACCTTTTCATTCTATACCATTATTATTATATTCATTCATTCCTTTCAAATCCTCTTTTTGTTTTTGTTATTTTATTTTTATTCTTTTTCTCCAGAAAAGAAATCTGTGCTTTTTCTCAGTGTGCATTCCATTCACTGTTCAGGGAAGCACAGAATATATTGCATGCTATAATATAGAGTTTATGCAGGAACACATACATTTATATATTTTATTTATTACATAAATACATAAACACATACACACATTAAATAAATATATATATATACACAATTATCTACATTTATACAGATCATATTACATTCAACCCGAAAGCTTGATAAGATATATTTCTCCAACTATTTAGTTGGTTTACTAAAAGATATCAGATTAACCCAGAGAACCTTTTTCTGCCAGTGCCATGTCCTTAGATCAACATGGCTACAACCTACACCCCTAGCATCTGTCTCCGGTCAACTGACCAGAAGGAGGCAGGGCTGGGGCTGGCAGGGAGAGTTCTCTGTCAGCTGCTATAGAAGAAGCTCCTGCAGGAAAGGAAAGAAAGGCTCTGTTACAGTTTGATTACCTGAGATGCTAGTGCTACTGTGCTGCTTACTTACCTGTTGTTATTTAAAGTGGTGGACCTGGCTGAGGCTGTAGGGGAGTAGGAGACCTCATTGGGGCACACTACCATGTCATGTTGAGTCCCCAGCACCAGTGAGGGCATGCCTCACCACACACACAAAATCATACGTCACGAGTTTTCCTTGTAAGCAGCTTGAAGTGGTTTCCCAGAAACCCCTGCACCTATCTCCTTGAAACCTGGTAAGCTTTATGGCCTCAGCAGGGACTATCATGCCTTCATTTGAATCAGGCAATAAATGACAAAGTTATAGGCATTTTCACAATTCCCCATTATAGCATATGGGCAAAACATCAAAACAGCAAAATAGTTTCAATGAAACAAAACAGAACAGTGCTTTGAAAGTAAACAAAATGTCAAAATGAAACACTGTCCCTTTGAAACAGAATTTGAAATGAAACAGTGCTGTTTCGCATGCCACTAATTACTGCCACCATCAATTAATTTGGCCTTGGAAAGTAGCTCAACTATTCTCATCGACATGCATTAATATTATTCACTATAGATAATAATCAATCATCATCCAGAATGACTTATGGATGACAACACATAGTTATTTAGCACATACTCTTTTAGGCAGCATGACAGACTGATTTTTAACCAGGGTTCTGTTAACTCTATGAAGAACTAAATGCTATACTATTTCCTTGATGTATAATTCTTCCTATTTCCAAGTGCTGAATTAGAAGCTGGAAGGAAATAGCTTCTAATGTTTGAAAAAAGGAAACTTCTCTTAATTTTCTTTTTAATGAATCAGGTCTCCTTGCCTCCCCTACCTTTGTTTTTTATTCTGTTGAGGGGGGGTTGTACATATTGTGTAAAACATATCTAAAGAAGGGTGACATTATCAGATTTGTAAAATATACTTATAGCAGAAGCCTTTAGCAGAAGTGTTTAGAAAACCCTCATGATCTTTTCTCTGCCCATAATTTTCTTAATTGTGACTTTGCATGGGCATTTTAAAACATAGGAGTCAAACGGTCAGATGGTATATGCTGGCAGAGTGCCAATGACTGCAATCAAACAACAATAATTTGGCTTTATATATTGTTGAGGTGTTCAAAGTGGTATTTAATTTAATGGAAACATTAAATACATATGTGCTATTTGCTTTAAAACAGTAAACATTTCAACATAAATTAAGCCTTTGTAGGCCTTGTTAAAGATCCAGCAAAATTTCATATAAATGCCTTAACCAAACATGTAAAAAATAATTGCCAATGGTTTTCCTAAAATACTTTCCAATCTTTCTTGTCATATTTATCCCAGTACTTGGATCACAGCAGGAAAACATTTTTTCATTGTTTTTTTAATTTATTTATTTATTTTCAGTGGCATACCTCTGAGTGGTACTTTATCTGGTTTGACTGCCGCTATCTCTGTCACGGTCTCTGACCCATCTTCTTCAAAGAGCCATTGGTCTGTAGTGTAAAATCCCAGTTCTTGCTTAGTGTCCAGGTCTTTTAGCCGAAGCTGCAAGCAGAAAAAGAAAACCCACAATCTTCGTGAGAAATGTCTTATTTTCACCCAAGAAAATTGCCATTTTTCATGAACAACAAACATAATTTACTCTATTTGCATGCTATCTGATTTTCTTATGAAGGAACAGCTACTACAGTCACTATGAGATTCAAATCCTGTAATAAGGCCCCCATCCAGGCATAAAAAGGTCTGACTGTATGGATCCAACTGAAGGATCAATGTCAAAATTCTATGGAAGTAGTAGTTGCTCTTCTAGAATTTTCAAATGAATTTGTAAATCTATAGCGGGATTATCTGTAAATGCCTATTTGTCTAAAGCCATTATGCTAATGTACATATGTTTCAACATATGTGTTATCTTAGCTGTTTATAGCTTTTGGTATTTTTGATTGTTTGGATCCAACTTGCTGTATAGCTGATAGCTGGGATTTTTAAAGCTGATTTATGGGAGCTACATGTCCCATTCCCTTTGGAACTCATTCAGACCTGCAATAGAATTTGGGCACCATAGTTCTAGCGACCTGCAGTGGCAACTGGTCATTTGATTTCTTTTAATTCCTTTGAAAATCCTACCCTAATACATTGCCATAGTAAAGGCTTTGTTGGCACTCCTATTTATAAGCCAGTGATTTCAGTTGTTCATTTTTATTGACCTTCCCCCCACCATCACCTTTTAGGTTGAAATTATCCAAGCTAGTTCTTGGCCTAAAAACTTTGTAAAAGAGTACTGACAACATCCTTCATGCCCATTCTTGTTGGAGGATGTGGGGGGGCTGAAGGGAAGGGTTTGGGAGAAAAGGTATTTTTTTATTACAACTAAAATAGCTCCCCGGCCAACTTACAAAATATACATTGAAAGTGATATGTACAAAAATATAGCTCTGTATACACATGTTCAAATTTTTGTGCAAGAGCTACAAGGTTAAGTGCAAGACTTGGATTTATACATAAATATGCACCTGCAGATATGATTTCTTAAGTTTTAAGCATTCTAGGAATGATGACTTTCTGTAGTAGTGTACTAGTGGGGGATGACTAGGAACCAGTCTTGGGTGCTGAACTACAGGAGGCACCCCTAGGCCCTGTCCAGCTGCAACCAGGTAACATTCCCCTGAGGGCAGAGACAAAATTAGTAAAGTCCCCTCAGTGCTGATTATTTTTCAAGTCATGGTGAGCCACCACATTGAACATATTTGGACTTCCTCTTCAATCTCACAGCTGAGCTACATCTTTCTTTTCCATATCCAATTATTCCAGTTTCATCACCATTTTTAAATACCTAGCAAACATCACCAAATAGGGGCCCACACAATTCTTCCAGAATTCCTCTGTTGCCCTCTCTCTCAATCTGTCACATATGGTTAGTGTGGCCCTGTCCTCCATGAGGTGGAGCAGGACCAGTTTGGCCTGCACCTCATCTGTACATAAATTTTTGGAGGATGCCAGGATTCTTGACAAGAATCCAGTTCCAGTCATGAATGGGGGGCTAATTAGCACATGGAACCTTTGTGAGGGATAGCTGAAGTACACACAGATCCTGAGAAGTGCTAAGCCATGGAGTCACCATGGCTTGGAATGCTGTTGACTCTGCTAGGGCCTAGTCCAGTGAGTTATATGGTAAATCATGAGCCTTCTAGCTTTGAACTAATATCACGTATACTTTGTACTATATATAAGTATCACTTCTTGGCTTCTTGTGAGCTAAGATCAAGTGTAGTCTCTCCACTGGTCTGGTACCCGAGCCAAAATGGATTTCAATGGCATTGTGTAGTGGAGGGTGTACCCCTGTTCAAATGACACCCTATGAGAGTCTTGTAATTGGCTTCCTACTAGCCAGCTTCCAATGGGAGGATCCTGGCTACATGCCTACTTTACGGAAATGGGGGACTTCTCCCTTTCTTGCCCCTGCAGCTCTTGGCTAAGAGCAAGCAAGACTCGGTGCCATCTGAGCCCCATGACTCTGGCCTTGAGCTTGCATGTAGGATGCCTGCTGATGGATTTGGAAGTATCTGAAGCCCCAGGATGAAAAGTCTGGAGTGGAGGATACTTGCCAAGTACAACACCAGATATGGCGTTTTAACAATTGAGTTTTGCTCAATCAAAAGGATTCAAAGCTGATCTGGCTACTTTGACCTGGAACAGAACAAATTTTCAAAATAACGCCCCCCCCCCAAAAAAAACCCCAACAAAACAACCCAACCTTTGTACTATATATAAGTAGGTACAAAAATGCTGCTTAAAATTTGTTTATGGAGTACCGCTGCTAAAACTTTCAGAAGTTTCAAAAAGGCAAAATTCATCAATTTTGGATCAAATAAGTCTATGGGTGCCTGTAGTAATTTCTCTAAATGCAAATGTTGCCCCTTACTTCCATGAACTCAGGAAGAGCAGGGTCTGACCGTAAGGAGGAGGGAAGAATTCAGGATGGGGGCTGGGGATGGGTGGGGGGCTACCTGACCTCCCAGATTTATATTCCCTGCTGTAGCAGTGGAAAGGGGACAAATTCAAGGCAAATCTCCAATAATTAGATTCTATACTTGGAAAATTATAACAAATTTGTAAATATTCCATATACAGAATCTAATTATTGGGGGGTCATCTTATATCATTTAGGGTCATCTTATATTTGAATAAATATGATAGATCTTCAGGCAAAGAGACCTTGAGAGAGGAGAACTCAAAGGTGCCTTCTACACATTACAGGTATTACATAATTAACTGGTTAACTGTGTAGTTATCTGTAAACCAGCTGCACATGTGGAGTTAACTATTACACAGGAAAAAGCTCCAACCAGCTATTAAGTTAGACCATGAACATGTGATAGCTGGTTGCCATCCAGCTTTACTTTATATGTTTAGCAGGGTCTTCCCTGGTTCTTGGAGCCCCATCAGCTGATGGGACTCCCAGCCACAGGGGTGCACCATGCCCAATGAAAAACTCCAGACCCTTGGGATCACAACTGCTGTGCTCTATAGGGCTCCATGGTTCAGGAAACCTCCAGGGCCAGAAGGTTTCCCTGTACCCCCAGGGAGAAGGGATCACCCTGCAGTTATCCTCCATCCCCAGGGGGTTCCCTTTGGCCCTGGGGAGGGGGACTATCCTGTGGCAGTCCTCTGGCTCCAGGGATTTCCCCACACCCAGGGGGGTGGGGGGATCATCCTTGCAGTGATCCTCCAGCCCCAGGGGTTTCTTGCAACCCCAGGGTTGAGAGATTACACCTGAGGCAATCCTCCAGGCCTGAGGGTGTGTGGACTGCATGGGGAGCCCTTCAGCTGCAGTGCAGGGGGCTCTCAGCTGTAGGAGCCTGCTTCTTGCCAGTACAGGGGGAGCCTGGAATTGGGGTCCCTCTGCATTGTCAATAAGGTGTGATAGGTTCTAATACATGACTGTGTGAATGGCATATTAGATCCCAACATACCTTAATTGTGTAGAGGGGGCCTCTGGTACAAATTTTATTTCTGGAGTACCTAGAATACAGACCATAAACTATATACAGATCTTTGAATCCTAAAGTTATAGACATTTAAGGGCACCAGATCTAAAGTCTGTCATACAGCAAACTTTATACCCATGAATCCCTGATCATACAAGGAGGTGAGCCCTTCAGTTCCTTTAGTGTTACATGCTTGGCACCTTGCAGACTTTTCCCAATACCATCATTTCTAGTACCAGTCACTTGTGAGAGACTTGTGTGGATTTTCTTGGAAGTTTAAAGCATTTAGAGCCATTGCCGCTTGTAGCAGGCTACATGTTTGCAGGGGCTGTAGCCCAGTGTAGCAGGCTGCATATACCAGGCTGTAGCAGGCTGTATGCCTCAGGGGATGCATACAGCACAGCTGTGGGCACAGATCCAGTGACTGGAGGCTGGCTAGGAGGAGTGCGTTAGCTGCTGAGAATAACTGGCTGGACAAAGGAAGCTGAAAACTCCCAGGTAAGGGAGAGGACAGAGGGAATTGAGAGAGGTCTCAGGCTGGCAGGTGCAACACAGAGCCAGGGTACTGTCTTGGGGTCTGGAAAAGACCCCAGAAGAACGAGACAGAGCAAGGAAAGAGAGGGAAGACTTGGAGGCTAGAGGCTGCAGCGCAGAGTGGGAGTGGCCCTCAGAATCTGGGGGAAAGACCACTAGGAGAGAGAGAAGGCTATGAGGCTAGAAGCAACAGAGTGAGTCAGATAAACCTCGTAAGGCCTGAGAAAAGAACCCTAGGGTTGTAAATTAACCCTGTATTGACTGTGTATGCATTTGCTTGCTGATATCTGATTTGTTTTATGCTGTTGTCTGCAGCGCAAGGATGTCCTGAACAATAAAGACAGTGTTAGCTGAGCTAACCCACTACATCACTATTTGTGCACTACTCTTGAAACTGCAATAACTGAAGTTGTTCATGCAAATGGTCAAGAAAAAAAGGCTAATGATTAGATTTTAAATGGCATATGAGTCCCATTGACATAAAAAACTTGATGAATGTCTTTGCACATGCAAAAACCTGATTTACAGGAGTTGCATGCAAAAAAACATAAGCAAGTAAATGTGAGCCAACTTTTATGGAAATTCTCAGCATCAGCATAAGTAAAATTTAGCCTTCTATATTAATGTGAATTGGAAGAATGCATTTAAGTTTAATCTCCAAATCAAAACAGTAACATTCTTCTTTAAAATACTGTATTTTTTTAAACAAATGAAAAGATGCCATTGCTGTAGTATATTGATCTTACAAAAGAATATAAACACTAGTCAGGGTTAGAATTACATGGTATCATCTGTTACAGAAGTGCAAGCACACAGAAAATTGTAGGAGGTGAGCAGTAAAATACTTAAGTTCTGAGCCTACCATAAGAGGTCATCAGCAGAACAGAGAAAATGACAGTGGCTGAAGGTGGCTAGTAAAAGGGGGCCATGCTTTCCTTGTGGCTGCATTTATAATCTCCATGCTTATGAAAATCTTGATGTCAGTGCTTGTTTATTTTATATAAGGATAAGACCAAAAGATGTGTCATCTTTTATCTTTTTATAGTCATATCCATGGCTTCCTAAAACTATCCATTAATTATAAACTTAAATATTCTATTCTCCATAGTGTTTCTGTTCCTCTGTAATATCTCTATTAGACATTGTGAATCATTTATAAATGGGCTAATAAATTGAAAACAAATGGTGTAAACGTATTAGCCTTTCCTGTTGTAGGTTAGAAATGCATCAGTAGAAAAGATTAAATATCTCTATAGTCAGACAATTGACCTGTTGGACTCCAGAAAAAATTAATGCAGCAAATTAACTGATTATTTAACCATGTATTGAACTATTTAAAAAATTAAACAGAAATAATAATGCTATCAGCAGTTGATTATCTTTCCACAGAAAATTAAACTTGTTTTCCATACAGAAAACTCTCTTTTAATTTGTGAGGTTCACATAATATTCTAGACTGACAGCCCTGAAGACTGCAAGCTCATATTAACTCACATAAGAGGCAACAGTGTGATATGGTTAGTATAGACATCTCTGCACTCTCCCCCTCCCTGTACATCCCAAAGTTAACCTAGATGAAACACATTTTGAGAGGATGGATTGGTCTGGTTTTCATACTGATTCTGCTCCTGCAACCTGTATTGAAACCACACAGCAAGGCAAGGGTTTTTTTGGGGTGGGGACTGAAAACTTTTATTAGACCAACTGCATGGGTGTGAGATTTTAGACAAGCTTTCAAGCAGAGTGCTCTTCTTTGGCTCAAAAAAAGAATCAGGCAACAGCATCAGCTAAATAATGAATAGAACCATAGCTTGTGAAAAACTCCATATGTAAATAAAAAGATAGTTGCTGACAGATGTGGGAGGGGACACCCCCCCCCCCCACACACACACTGCTTTACCATAAGAGGAAGTGCATTAGTTGAAACCAGTTCCCCAGCATGTGTATAGATCACACACTTCACCATGGCTTTTTGGCACTTTTATCTAACGCTGGTTCAATCAGCTACTACATAGACATGCCAAAAAGCCCCACTGAAGGTTGCAATCTATACAGAATTTAGGTGAGCTGGGTCAAACTAATGCAATGCCTCTTTTGGGCATGTGCTGTGCTCAGTGAGCTTAAACCAGTCTATGTGTAATTTCTGTCCCTAGCCAGGAGGGTTAAACAAACCAGATTGACTCTGAGGAAAATATGCTATAAACCAGCGAGCTCCCTTAGCAGGAATAGTTCAGTGCCACACCCATGACTGTCTTCAGGTGCTTTCCTTCCAGCAGTTTATTGACAAATCTAAAGTGTGCATGATAACACAAAGCAAAAGCTATTTCCTTAGAACCACGGCCTAGTAGCCTTTCTCTCTACATCTCTCTATCCCCACTCTTAGGAAGGGCATAACTTTAAAACCCTGCTGAATCATATGATAAGCAGATCGTAACCCTTTCTTGGTCATTCAAATGACAGCATTAAGGATAGTATTTTGGCATAAACTTATCTTCAAAGTGCATTTTAAGTCACAGCAGTGAAAATTCTGTGCTATGTCACTTCTTGGAACAAAGATGGATGTAAATATACACACGACACTGCTTTCCTGAATCAGGTTGCTGTGAGAGTATTTCCATGCAGAGAGCCACCCCTGCTAAGAATGTTCATCAACAGAAAATGTTGCCCCCTGTTCCCAGGTGGAATTGCCCTTAAATTGCAAGATGTGCTTACCAATCACTTCTATATGTGCTATCAGACATGCCTATTCAAATATCTTAGTTTGTTGAAGTCAATGACAAAACCGCTATTGACATAACAGCACCAGAAATTCATCCACTATTTCTGACACAATCCAATAATTATCATCATTCCATTATAAAGAGCCACTCCAATTTATGCAAGGAAATATACTTCCAGAACATATTTTTCTCTTGATATTATATAGGGTGTATCCATTTCAAATGTAGTTTATGTGAAATACCTTGTCAAGTTTAATTCCTCTTCTTAAGCACTGACTAGATAACACAAAAGCCACTTTTGTTATATCCCCAATATCATCAATAGTCACCTGTTAAAGGAAAAAATGTGAACTTGAATATGTATACATTATGCAATAATTTTGGTAACATAAGAGACATGACTGGAAAGATGCATGACACAAACAAGATCACTAAAACAGGAGATCTTAACAAAAGGCTGAGCAAGTTCCAATTTTGGAAAATTAATTTGACACACCCAATGATGTATATTTATGCTCAACAAAAAAAAAATCAAGTTTGAGTTATAGCTCCTAAACTATACAGTTCAACCCAAAAAGTAAAGAAAGGGGAGGGGGGAAGGAAGGGGAGAAGCAGATAAATCAAAATCTGTTATATTATATTTGTCATTTTTTCCTCAAAGTGCTTCTTGGCAGGATAACTTAGCTTCTACTGAACAAACAGGCACTCAGAAACTAAGACAAAATGTAACAGTTCTGTTTACATGTGTTTTGGTGTCAGCATAAGGTAGCTGTGGCTCCTGTAAATTACACAGTAGCCAGCTATGCATGGAGTTTTATACTGGTAGGGTAATTGAGGGAGATCAGTTTGCAGATAGTGAGTGATGATGCGTGTAGATTATATAAAATACCTTTTGAGGTTTAATTCCTCTTCTCAAGCACCAAGTAGATCAGAGTTTCTCAACCCATGGTTTGTAAGAATATATGAAAGGGTTGCAAACAAACTTTAAAAATAGATCAATAAACTTTAGAAATGGATTTCCCTTTAAAGAAGAAAAATGTTGGGAATTGTGGCTTTTCCCTTGCAGGCTGGCAGAGTTCCAGCTTGCAAGGCGCTGCTTGGCACCCCCTACCACACCCACCCACTCCCTGCCCTATATTCTGGGGTAGGGAGCAGCAGGTCAGGAGTGAGGGGCATTGGGTTGGCACTGGTCATTGATGTTTACAAGTGGTCCTGGTACAAGGCTGAAAACCACTGTACTAGATAACACCAAAGCCACTTTTGTGTTATCATAATGCTTAGAGAAAGCCTTTTGTACTTGGCTTTCTAATAATTGAAAAAAAGTTGATATTTTTATACGGAAGTTATGGAATTAATATTCATACGTTTGGGTGTTCACCTTTATTTGTGACTAGAGGTAAGCCTGGTGATTTGTTCTTTACTTTGATTGTAACCATACCTAGGCTCAGGATAGTGTGAACAAAAGACTAACTGAGACTATGAAGTAAAATGCAGATGATCTGTGGAACTATTTTTGCTTTTTATAAGATAAATTGCCTAAACAAGTCTAATTCCAATTTTGTGAGCATGTGTGTGTATGCTAATAGCTGCTCAAAAGTAGGTATCAACAGCGTAATGTGTTAGTCCTTGTGTGACTTCCCAGAAAGGTGATGTTTTTCTTGGTGCCTGTGAGATGTTAAATATTAGACTGATCAATAAGAAAATCTATATGTACAATATGACAGTCACTAAATACAAATGCAGTGCATATTTCCTAGCTGTACAGTTAAGATTTGTATAAGATAAAATAAAATAAGAAACCAACCAAAAATGGCTCATTTTTCAGATTCTGAACTTTCTGTACAGAGGACTTTCTTTTTGTTCCAAATACGATAAGTTGAATATCAGGTATTTTTTCTGGTATATTTGTACAGTTCGTGCACATTTGCCATCGGCCTCTGCTTTTAGTATCAAAGTCTTTTACAAGGTCAGAAGTCACAGATGTTTCTACAATTAATGGAAATACATATTCAGAATACATTTTATAGTTAACCAAAAAAAACTTTACATTTGTTTCTAAAATGTGACTTCCTCGTTTAAAGTAATTCAACACTGATTTATATAAACAAAGAACAATTTTACTGGTATTACCTTTAAGGGGGATTGCTACTTCTACAAAATCTTTCTTTGAAAGTTTACTGATCCAGTCATTGTGAACAAAGTTGTGTGTGGTAACAGGATAACTGCCTTCCTTTATCACAATTTTTTCCAGGAACCAGTCATCTGATTGAAACAAAGTATTAGTAATTCATTACTTTTGGATTTAAAACAATTAGAAATTTCTCTCTTGAGCACATCTTCTCCCCTCCCACCCTCAACTGGTTAACTGATGCTATGTTGTACAGAAAAGGATCCCATCCTTGCAGTGTTTTGAAACTGAAGTTCCATTGGTTTCACTGAGAATACTGGAAGATTTATGGCCTCACTTCAGTAAAAGGTTTAAGTACACACTTAATACCTTTATTAAAATGGGGGTTGTACCATGTTGTATAGGTGCATAGATTCTACAAGATAATGAGATCTTCTTATGAGGTTGTGAATGGGCTCTTGACTCAAGTGGAAATGGAGAGCAAATCACAGAAGACTTTCAGGACCTTGTAATATCAGCCTATCAATAATGGATATGACACTCAAAGACCAAGAGTTTTTTCCCCTTTCACAGAAGGAATATTACTGACCTGAAAATGCAATATATGCACATAACATAGTGCTTCTATAACATCATTTGCTGTATAACAGTAAATTTCTCCCAAAGTTTATCATCATTAGGTTAGAAAAGAGCTAGGCATCACATTAATTGGAAAAAATAAAAAGTTGGAAAACTTGGTCCATAGTAAGGGTGTGAAAAATGGGTCCTATTCAATTTGGATTCAGATTTGGCCTGAATCAGGGACAGTGATTTGATCAATGGCCATGATCCAGACCACCGATTACTACCCCATGGTCCTAATCCATGTGGGTACTAATGATGCAGCCAGGAGAAGCCCTGATCACCTGATGGCGGACTACCACACTCTGAGGGGTGTGCTGAAGGAGATAGGTGCACAGGTGGTATTCTCTTCTGTTCTACCAGTGAGCGGACATGGAAGATGGCATGAGATGTGCATCGCAGAGACCAACTGGTGGCTTTGGGAATGGTGTCTTGAGGCGGGCTTTGGCTTCCTTGACAAAGGCCCGCACATCACGACGAGAGACATGCTCAGGTGGGATGGGCTCCACCTTTCCCCTAAAGGTAAGTGTGTGTTCTCTTCTAGGTTGACGGATCTCCTCTGGTGGGCTTTAAACTAGGCTCTTCACGGGAAGGGGAAGATAAGGGAGGAGGAAGCCTTGGACCGCTAAACCAAGCAGCACTCACAAGTACAGCCCAGCCTAGACCGACAAGCGGAACATATACACAGGTAAGCAAAAGGGGCCAGGGCAATGCTGTGATTAGGGGGCAGTGCACACATCCACAGGACGCTTCAAATGCCTCTACACAAATGCTCGTAGTATGGGAAACAAGCAGGAGGAACTTACCCTCCTGCTAGCTGACACCAACCCAGACATAGAGGGGCTCACTGAAACATGGTGGGACCCAACGCATGACTGGGTGGTGAATATCAAGGGCTATAGGCTGTACAGGAGGGACAGGACAGGGAGGAAAGGCAGGGGTGGGCGCTCTACATTAAGGAGGAATACACATCCTCACCAGGTAGCACAGTGTCAGAGGAGGGGCACATGGAAGTGCTCTGGGTTAGCATACAAGGCAGTTGAGGGGAAAGAGACTTAATGGTGGGGGTCTACTACAGACCACCCAACCAAGGGGAAGAGCTAGACCAGGAATTTAAGAGGTAGACCAGGAATTTAAACCAACAAGCGAAGCAATCAAACAGGTAAGAGAGAGGGGCCAGGGTAACGTTGGGACTAGGGGGTCAGTACACACACCCACAGGAGGCCTCAAATGCCTCTACACAAACACTCATTGTATGGGCAACAAGCAGGAGGAACTCACCATCCTGCTGGCTGACACCAGCCTGGACATAGTGGGGATTACAGAAACGTGGTGGGACCAAACGCATGATTGGGCAGTCAATGTCAAGGGCTATAGGCTGTACAGGAGGGACAGGATAGGAAAGAGGGGTGAGGGTGTGGCGCTCTATATTAAGGAGGAATACACGTCCTCGTTAATTAGCAAGGAGCCAGGGGAGGGGCACTCTGAAGTGCTTTGGGTCGACAAGGCAGTCGAGGGGAAAGGGACTTAATGGTGGGAGTCTACTACAGACCTCCCAGCCAGGGAGAAGAGCTTGACCAGGAATTCTTGGGTCAGCTCACAGAGGTAGTGAAGGCTAAGGATGTGGTTGTCATGGGGGACCTGAATTTCCCGGACATCTGCTGGGAAGAGCAGTCAGCCAGGTCTGAACACTCACGTAGGTTCTTGGCCAGAGTGCAGGACCTCCATCTAACCCAGGAGGTGCACAGCCCCACCAGGGGGGACGCCTTGTTGGACCTAGTGCTGGCCACAGGTGATGACCTGGTGAGGGGGCTGCGGGTGCTCGACCACCTGGGCGACAGCGATCATCGCCTGCTAGAATTCACCATCCAGCGCAAGGTGGCAAAGGCATGCAGTAAGGCAGCAGCCCTAGATTTTAGGAGGGCAGACTTCAACAAGCTAAGGAGGATAGTTGGAGAAGCGCTGAGGTCCCGGGGGGGAGGGGAGCCAGGTGTCCAAGGAGAGTGGTCGCTCCTTAAGGAGACGATCCTCCAAGCCCAAAGGAAGGATCAAAGGGAGCAGGAGAGCACACAAGCCTCTGTGGCTCACCAAAAGAATCCGGGAATGTCTCCTTGCTAAAAAGGAGGCTTATACCCAGTGGAAAGAAGGGGTCATCACCAGGGAGGGCTATTCTGTAGTTGCTTGGTGATGTAGGGGGGCAGTTAGGAAGGCCAAGGCAGAGATGGAACTGGGACTAGCTTCCCAGATTAAGGACAATAAGAAGTCTTTTTTTAAATATGTAGGGGGTAAAAAGAAGGTCCCGGGTAATGTGGGGCCCTTGCAGGACGACATGGGTAACTTGGTCGTCACACCAGATGGCAAAGCTAACATGTTTAATGATTTCTTTGCCTCCGTCTTCCTAAGTAGGGACCAGAACAGCCACCTCCCTGCTGGGCCCCCTCGGGCCCCGGGGGAGGCACACCTGGGCCACGAGTTAGCGAGGATTTAGTTAGGGAGCTTCTGGAGGGGTTGGACGTATTCAAGTCAGCCGGCCTGGATGATCTCCACCCTAGAGTTCTAAAGAAACTGGCCGAGGTCATTGCAAGTCCCCTGGCACAACTTTATGAGCACTCGTGGTGCTCTGGTGAGGTACCAGAGGACTGGAAGAGGGCCAACGTGGTCCCCATCTTCAAAAAGAGAAGGCTGAGGGGGAGATCTAGTGGCCTGTTACAAACTAGTTAGAGGGGACCAGCTGGCATTGAAGTAGTCCCTGTTTCCCCAAGCACTACCAGGAGTGGCTAGGAATAACGGTCACAAGCAGGCAGAGGGTAAATTCAGAATAGACGTTAGGGCCACATGTGTAGACACAGAGACTTTACTGTGGAGCTAATTAGGCAGCTCCACATTAAATGTCTTTTGTAGGTACACCTACTGTGTATTAAGTGAAGGCACACAGTTCCTCTGGAGCAACTAACCCAAAGTGAGTTTCCACTTCCTAATAGCTTAGAATTTGTTTGTCCATACTGTTACCTGATTGATTTTTGGTTTTTGTTTCTTTGAAGGAAGAGGTGGGAATATTTGATCCTAACTGGTTAAGGGTTGATGATGTTACTCTTAATAAAAATACCCATAATAAAAAATGTCGGATTGTAAAAACAGTGTCCTCATAGGAGGTGGGGGGAAGATGGCCAAATGAACATGTATAAACTAGCTAAGTCATACACTTCACTGGAAAGCAAAACTTGTTGACAAGACATGCAGGACAAAGAACAATGTACAAACAAGCTGCCATGTATGATAGGTGTTATATACTATTGAATACTCAATAGACATCATTTTAACATGAAAAATAAGTGTATTATACCTTTTTTGAGACTCTTAAATCCAACAAGAACTTGGTTCAGTTTGCCAAGGTGTACTGCTTTGATTTTGAAAACATCCACCTGTGGAATGAAAATAATTTAAATGGTAATTTTGTTCTGGTAAGCTTGTATCTGGTTGTAATGATTTAGTAATTTAGCTTTGCATATGTGTGTATTGCTTTGTATATCAGTGTAATTAAGTTTATGCTACCCATATCATTTAATTTATTTCAAGCTTACTATGAAACAGTATGTGCTATAATTGATATTTCCAGTGTCAACAACTAGAAATAAGTATGTCATTTAAAATTCTGAAATAGTATTATAGGAAATGCTCATTTTTTAGAAAATTTAGTGCTCAGATGAAATTTCCAATTAATTGCTCATTTTTGTTGGCTTTTAGAGGGAAATAAATTGATCAGATCAATTATAATTGTAATAGAAACTGGCATTATCCAGAGTTCCAAAGGAATTTAGCATATGACTATTACTGATTTCAGCACAATTGATTCCAACAGAAGTTATGTACCAGAATATCTTCATCAATCTGGCACCTATGAAACAGTAAGATAGGAACTACATACCTATATTTTTTCTGTAGAAACTTTATCTATAGTATAAAAGCTCCCCAAGTATATACATCTGAATCATGAAGTTCCTAGGGTGCATCTATACTGCTTGCAAAGCACTAAAGAATGCTGCCAAGAATCATGGCCCTGACTACCTGCTGCTTCTCTCTGCATACCAAACCCAGAAATGAGATGGTGAAGCTGTCCCAGGGGTGTCCCCTGTTGCTGCTCTGAACTTCTTTCAGTACTCTGGAATACTTGACAGCTGTGACAGAGGGCACTCTGAGGGCATCTTCACTGCCTCTGGATTTGGCACAGGCAGAGAGGAAGTATAGTAGCAAGTATACCCTACAACTGTATTAACCACTTTCACAGCTGCACCACTCTGGTAGCTCACAATCCTATGGTTGGTCCCTGTAAGTGCCCCATTTTATACTTAGCATGCACTTCCACTAGGGAAACACTAGATAAATGTCTGCCTCAAGGTGTCTGTATTACAAATACCTACACATCATTAGCTTCCTAATATGCTGTACTAATAATTCATAAGCGAGGTCATGTTGCATCCCTGAGACTGTTGCTTTTTAAAAGTAGGTAAAATGTTTTTTATATGGTATTTTTAGGTTTGTAAAGTAATTTTAATATTCTTGACTGAAAGAGGCTCTGTAAATATGTAAATTTAAAGACATTTGCAACTTCACTTATATTTTCGTCAGTTGTTTTACCTGCCCTCTAGCAAAAGTGATTGGACCACTTCTTGAACTAAGCCATCTCTTCCCAGAGTCACCTCTTTCGCCTTGAATACAAAGATATGCTTCTCCACTGGCATCTTCTTTCTTTAGGTCTCCAGTATGCACGTAAATGGAGTACTCCACAACTGAAAGGCACAAAGAAAGAAAAAGGTAATATCATGAAAGAAATCCTCAATTTTTCTTCTTGCCCCATAATTAGACTACTAGATTGTATTGCATTGCTTTGTGTGAGAACCACTTGATACATTTTTAAACAAGGAAAAGTCCATTACTCTGTAATAGTAGAGAGAGGGCGCCATGTTAGCCTGACATCAGGCAGAAGGCTAGGCCATGTGGCACTTTAGAAACTAACTAGAGTGTGCAGAAAGGCATAGACTTGCATCAGGAACAGCATACTTGATCAGATGCTATGAACGGACTTTCAGAGAGCAGGGGTACTAAACAAAACAGAATAAAGCAATTTATATACAAAGAGCAGGGAAAGGGGAAAGGAGCATTGCTGTGAGAGGTGAAGGTAGAGTGAAGAGATGAAAAGGGATAAAAAAGCAGTTAATCCACTGAGGGACATCAGGGTTATAAAAACTAGTCCAGGTAATGGAACAAGAATCCAGCATCTCTTTGCAAACATATGTAACATAATCTAGTTTGTGAATGCTTTCTTGTTCTGAAATTTTGTGTTCAACTCAGTTTTTATAGTTTTCTTCTTTAAGAAGAGATACTCTGAGGTCAATGGATACTGATTTGACATCAATTCCAGAAAGACACAAAAGCCTGTGGCAGAACATTTCAATCTCAGTGGATATTCTATCACTGACCTCAGAGTAGCTGCTATAGAAAAATATAGTCTGAGTGTTGCAGCCAGGATATCTGAAGAGGCAAGGGTTGTTTTGGTCATATCTTTTATCAGACCAATGGTATAGTGGGGAGAGATGTTAAACAAACTTTCAGGCAAAAAGTGCCCTTCTTTTGTGCCCTAAAATGTGTCTGACATCTCTACCAACTATTCTGTTGGTCCAATAAAAGATATCACCAAAATATTCTTGTTTCCAGTACTATATAATGGCACCTTTAAAGTCTGTAGTAAAAGAAGTTGCCCAATCCCACACATAACTGTATAAATCAACCTTTTGTTGAGTTATTAATTACCATGTATTTGTATTATGGCTTGACTCCAGAAGCTGCTACAGGGTCCATTGGGCTGGACCCTGTACAAACACACACAGAATAAGACAAGATCCCTTCCCTAGGCAGCTTACAATTGAAATAGGCAAGGCAGGCATGCATATTTGTAGGGAGGTGTGGAGGAAGTTATTTATTACTGCTTGGAACCCCTTGAAATGTACTGTCCATATGGACATTCTCATTTGAGGGCATGTTCAGTTCTTCTGACCAGAGATGCTTTTTGCTTTATCAGCACCTGTAAAGTGAGGTTCAGTACCTCCCCTGTCGCTTTCCTCCCTAACACCATAGGATAAAGGGCAATGGGCATTTCTCACTCCTGAAATGGAATAACAAGGACACTACAATGGGTTTTATCCCTGGATGCACTGAGGATAGGAGAACCTGAACTGAATCTTGCTTCACCTTGTAGATCATCCCCAGAATCCAAATCATGGGAGTGTACAAAAAGGTTTCATGAGCATGGTAGGCAAACACGTCTGAAAGAGCCAGCCCCCTCTGGATCTCAGTAAACTGACATTTTCCATTGATGTGATTTGTGGACAGATCTAGCAGTTATCCAAACAGAAAATGTGCTGCCAAACTGAATGTTTTGGATAGATGGTGTTTGCATAACTGATACTCTACAGAATCTCCTGGTAAATAACCACATCAGAAATATAAGAAATATGTTCTTAGTTCTGATAGGAGCTGTACAGGGTCTTCATAAAGTCCCTGTGCACTTTTAAACTTCAATAACTTAGGTTGTAAATATGATAAAAACAATCTGTGAACAGCATTTAAAAGCAAATTTATTAAAGTTTTAGGACAACTAGAGTACACAGTTCTGGACTTCAACATTACCACCATCTATCATGATACAGTGCTCAATCCAATCTTCCAACTCCTTGAAAACTTTTCCCAGTTGCTCTTGAGTTATTGCACTAATTCTATTGGTGATCCCAGCCCTATGTTCCACCAAAGAACATGGTTTTGACAAGTAAACTACACTTTTAACATGTCCCCATAGAAGTCCAACGGTGACAGGTTAGGTGTACGAGGTGGCCAAGCAATTGGTCCACCTCTCCCTAGCCACTTCTCTGGGAAAATGTCATTCAGAACGTAGTGGCATGGAGCCACTAGAATAAGAATAATAAGAAATTATTCTTATTTTTTAAAGAATAAATTAATTGTTACTTATGAGGCCTAGCATTGGGTACTCTAATTGTCATAAAACTTTCATAAATTTGCTTTTAAATGCTGTTTACAGAACGTTTCTATCATACCTACAACCTAAATTATTGAAGTTTAAAAGTGCACAAGGACTTTATGAAGACCCTGTATCTTCAAGCAGAATTGCATATATGGATATATGTGGTTCTTGAGAACTTCCCGGAGGCAATTCAGGATGTAGCAATTCAGATCCTTTAGCTTCCAGAGCACAAGTCTCAACACTTTAACTTCTGCTGGTTTACAGTAATACAGGATTTATGATACACAGATTAGCTATTCTATTCAGAAAGTGGAAATAATATATCCATTATTGTACTTAAAAAATAATAATCAAGAAGCCACTTTATGTTGCAGTGTTGCACAATGTTATTGGTTCATCAACCAATATAAGCACACCTTGAATGTGTTAAGGGTGATGAACTGACTGATAAGTTCATACTTAGTCATTAGTTATTGTTTAAAAACTGATTTTCTGAGGGGTTGAAGACTCATCAAAATCCATGGATCTGCAAAAGTCTATTAATCTCAGATTGCCTCAGAGTTTTAGCTCCCATACCTGCCAAATAGTTTTACCTCCCATACAGTGTTATGCTGTAGAAATCCTAGAGATTACACAATTTAGGACCTGCATGGAAAAGAATACACAGGAACTGTTACAGTGTCTTGTAACTGATAATGTCTTTGTTACGGTTTGTTTCTTGGTGTAAATGCATTGAAAAAGAAACATTTATGAAAAACTTCATCAAAATTTAGCCATACCACACATCCACTTGACAGACTTTCCTATACTCAATTGATGGTTATTTAAGAATGACTGTTAAAAACACACAGAAAAATAAGCTACCACAAGCTAAAGCTGTCATTTATTTTCATGCGTGGGTGATGGTAAAAGAGGGAAAAAAGTGTTCTGCAAGATATTTATTTTTAAACTTTTCCTATCACTCCTTTCACAAGCTGGAGCTATTCATATTGAGTGGTATAATCAAGAGGACTGAATTCAAATATTGTGACATTTTATACAGCTTTTTCTTTAATACTTCTAAAATATAAAAAAAGATGGTATCACTGTAGTAAGGGATTTTAAAGACCAATTTTGCATACCCAACTGCAAAATTAATATCTAAAAGAGTTTAACAAATGATAAGGGCTGTATCTATCTACAAGGATAATAAAGATGTTACATGTTTTAACACATTTCTGTATTTAAAACATCTTTTTTTTTAAAATCTTTTGACTGTGTGACAATAACAGCTGAAGAAGCCTGGGTGTCTGAGAAGAACTTTTATTTTAAGGTGGCATAATTTACTCAAGGACTTCCCCCATAACTTCATTTATTTCAAGCAGTCTGGGCCTTGATCCAGTAAACCACTTGCGAGTCAATGGCATTATTCATGGGCTTGAAGTTCAGAAAGAGGCTTAAGTGATTTTCTAGATTTGAGTCTTAATGTGTGCCATCAGTTTAAAGGTCACTGACCCATAATAATGTAAATCAGCACATGTCCACTGAGGTCAATAGAGTGGCATTGATTTGCACCAGCTGAAAAATCAGGTTCATAATTTAAAGAAAAATAATTTAAAGGAAAAGCCCTGCCCAGGTAGTATTCTGGCAACAAGTTTCATAGATTCATAGATGTTAGGGTCGGAAGGGACCTCAATAGATCATCGAGTCCGACCTCCTGTCTAGGCAGGAAAGAGTGCTGGGTTCAGACGACCCAAGCCAGATGTCTTTCTAACCTCCTCTTGAAGACCCGAGGGTAGGGGAGAGCACCACCTTCCTTGGGAGCTCATTCCAGATTTTGGCCACTCTAACTGTGAAGTTCTTCCTAATGTCCAGTCTAAATTGGATCTCTGCTGGCTTATGGCCATTATTTCTTATAACCCCCAGGGGCGCCTTGGTGAGTAAAGCCTCATGACTTCCCTTCTGCACCCCCATGATGAATTTATAGGCAGCCACAAGGTCACCTCTCAACCTTCTCCTGTGGAAGCTGAAGAGGTCCAGGTACCCTCGTCTCTCCTCGTAGGGCTTAGCTTGCAAGCCCTTAACCGTATGAGTGGCCCTTCTCTGGACCCTTTCCAGGTTAACCACATCCCTCTTGAAGTGTAGCACCCAAAACTGGACACAGTACTCCAACTGCGGTCTGACCAGTGCCCGATAGAGGGGAAGTATCACCTCCTTGGTTCTGTTTCCATGCATCTGCTGATGCACGATAAATCAGCTTTGCTGATGACTTCGTCACACTGATGAATCATGTTCATCTTGGAGTCCACTAGGACTTCTAGATCCTTTCTGCTTCTGTGCTGCTGAGCAGGTCATTTTCTAGGCAGTAGGTGTGCTGGACATTTTTCCTCCCTAGGTGCAGCACCTTGTATTTCTCCTTGTTAAATTGTATTCTATTGTTTTCTGCCCATTTGTCAAACCTGTTCAGGTCTGCCTGTAGTTGTTCCCTGTCCTCTGGGGTGACCACTTCTCCCCATAGTTTTGTATCATCTGCAAACTGGGACAGAGTACACTTCACTCCCTCGTCCAAGTCACTGATGAAGACATTGAAGAGTATTGGTTCAAGGACCAAGCCCTGTGGGACCCCACTGCCCACATCCTTCCAGGTTGATACCAACCCATCCACCACCACTCTCTGGATATGACCTGCTAGCCAATTTGCCACCCACTGGACTGTGTAATCATCCAAGTCACAGTCTCTTAATTTGTTCACCAGTATGGGGTGGAATACTATATTGAAGGCCCTCCCGAAGTCTAAGTAAACGATACCTACCCCTACTCCTGCGTCCAGGTGCTTTGTAACCTGGTCATAAAAAGAGACTAGATTAGTCAGGCATGATCTACCTGCTAAGAACCCATGCTGGTTTCCCCTCAGCATAATTTTTCCTGCTGGGCTCTCACATATGTGAGCCTTAATAATCTTTTCAAAGACTTTACCAAGGTTGGAGGTGAGACTGACTGGCTGGTAGTAGCCTGGATCCTCCTTCCTCCCCTTCTTGAAAACAGGGACCACATTGACCTGTTTCCAGTCCTTTGGGACTGCCAAGTTGTTCTGCCATTGGAAAAAAAGATGACTTGGCAGGCAGGTTTCCATGGTTCAGAGGTACAGTACTATTATGATACACCTAAAATCTCATCCTGCTTACCTTGTCACCCCCTGAAGACAGTAAAGCTACTTGTGTAAGCCGAGAAGGGTTTAACCCATGGGTGTTCAAACTGCTGCCTATAGGCCAGATCCAGTCACCAGAGACATGTCATCCATTCAACAGGGCTCTCCATAAGTTCAAAGACTTGGCAGCAGGGGAATGACAGGGACAGCATGACTCTGCCCACTAGATTGGAAGGGCAGGGCTGCGCAAGGCCTGATTTGGAAGGGTAAGGATACTATGGGGTACTAGGACTTGATCCCAGAACAAAGGACAGTCCCATCATGTGGGGCTGGCACAAGGCATGGTCTAGGTGTACAGGGGGTGGCCAAGGCTGTGCAGGGCCTAGTCTGGCCTGTGGACTGGGCCCACACTGCTCATCTGGCCCACGGGGCAAAAAGGTTGGGCACCATCAGTTTAGTCCATAGACTCCATTTTAGCTAACAAAGCATAGTCACGTATCTAAATGACATTCATTATCTTAACCACTTATATCCAGAATCAGTAATGTACCTGTGCACACCTTAACTTTAGTCACAGGAGTAGCTGTATTGAATTCAAAACACTTGCAGTCAAGGCAACTATTCATGTATTTAAAATACATGCATCTAAACTGGTTTTTTGTAATCAGGGCATGTCTACACATGCATTAATGCTATTTGGCTTTACTGTGCAGTAAATTTCATACCTGTGCAGGTGCTTATGCTGGTAGTAAATTTCATAGATTTTATAGCTTTTTAGGGTCAGAAGGGACCTCAGTAGATCACCAAGCCTGACCCCCATTCTCTGAGCAGGAATGACCACTGGGGTCAGATGACCCCAGCCAGGTACTTGTCCTGTCTCCTCTTAAAGACCCCACAGGTAGGGGAAAGCCCCACTTCCTTTGGAAGCCCATTCCAGATTCTGGTAACTTTTTACCATGAAGAAGTTCTTCCTGATGTCCAGTCTAAATCTGTTCTCTGTCAGTTGTGGCCATTGTTTCTAGTTTCCTCAATGGGCACCATGGTAAACCAAGTATCTCCTCTTCCTTGCTGCCTGCCCGCTCCTGATGAATTTGTAGATGGCCAAAGATCATCTCTCAGCCTTCTCTTGTAGAGGCTGAAGAGATCCAGGTCCTTCAATCTCTCCTCATAGGGCCTTACCTGCAGGCCCCTAAATACCTGTATAGCCCTCTTCTGGACCCTCTCAAGGTTATCCACATCTTTCTTGAAGTGCAGCACCTAAGCCTGGATGCAGTACTCAAGCTGTGGCCTTACCAATGCCACACACAGGGGAAGCATTACCTCCTTAGAATTGTTTGTGATGTACCTGCTAATGCATGATAGATTGCAGTTATCTTTACCTATCACTTTATCACATAGTAGACTCAAAGATAAACATGAGTCATCAATGACTTTGAGATCCCTTTCAGCCACTGTGCTACTTAGAGGGTCATCTCACAATCTGTATGTGTGTTGGTGATTCTATCCCCTGAGGTGCAGCACTTTGCACTTATCTTTGTTAAACCACATCCTGCTCTGTTCTGACCACTTTTCCATCCTGTCCAAATCTGCCTGAATCTGTTCAATGCCCACCCGTGTGTTTACTTTGCCCCATAATTTGGTGTTGTCCACAAAGTTGGACAGAGAGCTCTCCACACCCTTATCCAAGTCATGCAACCTGCAAGCAGGTAAGATGTGACCCATGGGCCCCAGAACCTGCCCCTGCCAAGGCCATACAGCAGAAAAAGGGATCTTCATGCCACCTGTGCAGCCAGAGCAGGAGGGGATAGGGGTCCATATACTGCCAGTAGGGTGGCATTTGCCACTAGTACAGCCATGCAATGGTGGGGGGAGAGAGGGAATCCTGCAGCATGCTGGCCACACATCAATGATACCTGCAGCCTGTCGCCATACTAAAGCTGGACAGCTGTGACTTAGACTGTATATAGCAAAGTCTACGGGGCTGAGATTATTTCCCTTTGTGTTTTGTTTATTACACCCACTGACACCATATGGTACATAATACAGCTACATAAAAATGTATCACTGAGATTAACAAAACAGGTAGAATGGTGTTATGACAAAAAGTATTTTTGATTATATATAAACTGAAAAAAATATTTTTTAAGGATTTGGGAGCTTGTTTTTCATGAAGGTGAATGTTTTTATTATCTTCCCAACGGTTACTAAAGCCTCTCATACTTAGGCAGATTTTTCTCAGATGTCAGCAAACCACATAAGCTTTAAAATTCAAAAAGGCTGATATTTAATTTGTGCAAAGGATTACAGTTTAGCTATTAGAAGCCATTTAACAAGCAAATACAGTACTGGCTATCAGTGATTGATTACTTTGGTAATTTATGTCCATACTACAAAGTATTTCTCCAACAGCAGAATCATAGAGCCAGAAGTAAACTGATTTAGAATCTCTGACATATATTTTCAAATGTGATCACAAATTTCTATTGCATTCATCAAGAAACATGGAGGTCAGAAGCAGGAGACCAGCAAAAGGTTAACTGTAACTGACTAGGTTCTTTGCATGAATCTGATATCTTTTATTAGACCAACTTAAATCATAGAATCATAGAATCAATGAGTTGGAAGGGACCTAGACAGATCATCTAGTCTGACCCCCTGGCATGGGCAGGAAGGAGCACTGGGGGCGGGAGGGGTCATAAGACCCCAGCCAGGTGCCTATCCAGTCTCCTCTTGAAGATTTCCAGGGAAGGTGAGAGCACCACCTCTCTGGGAAGCCTATTCCAGGCTCTGGCCACCCTTACAGTGAAGTAGTTCTTCCTAATATCTAACCTAAACCTATCCTCCCTCAGCTTGTGGCCACTGTTCCTGGTGACTCCAAGGGGGGCCCTGGTGAACAGACTTTCCCCGAGTCCCTGCTGCTGGCCCCTGATAATGTTGTAGGCAGCCACAAGAGTCTCCTCTTGTGGAGACTGAAGAGATTCAGGTCCCTCAGTCTCTTCTTATAGGGCTGGCCACAGAGGCCCCCAACCATACAAGTAGCCTCCTCTAGACCCTCTCCAGGTTCTCCACATCCTTCTTGAAGTGCAAAATAGTTGAAAAGCAATTATTAAGCAAGCTTTCAGGTTGAAAAACCCTTCATCAGGCTAAGGAAGTTTCAGCAGTTGGTGTGTGCTCTTCCTGGATGGAATGAAAAGTAAAGAAGCCAGAAGCTGGTCTGGTATGCAGCCAAGACAAGTAGTCAGTGAAAATATAGATTGAGGAGTCAATGGGTGAGAGACGGGGGGGGGAGAGAGAGAAGGGGGATAAAAAGTGTAGAGATACCTAGGGAGTCTTATATTTGGTAACAATACAGCTGACCATTTTGAGCTAACCAAAAGGCCTACACAGAGTGCGTATGTCGCAGAGCACTTAGGTGCCCTGCGCCTGAGAACAAGAGAGGCCCCTAGTGGTGAGAAGGGGGAGGCGCAGCTGCCAGTCACCAGGGCAGCACAGGTGCCAGTTGCTGGGGCAACCGGCGAAACCCCCTGACAGGAAGGGACAGGGGTTAGCCCTTCTTAAACCCAGGCAGGAGGCTAGGGTGGAAGTTCCTCCTCTGGAAGCCAAGGAATGAGGAGCTCAGCCAGTGCAGACAGAAGGCCAAAGTTTGGCTGCATGAGTATCCGCGGGTTGCTGCCATGAGCTGGAGTATTTTGCCTGGTAGGGATTCTGACCAGACAGTTTTAGCTTTATGTTATAGCCCGGGGGCTTTGTGTTTTGTGTTTACGGTTTAACCGGAGGACCGGGTGAGGCTATTAGGGGTCAGAGGAGGCCTCATAGGGACTCCCCAGTAGCACAGGGGTTCCTGGTGCTGGAGAAGGCACAGTGTTTTGCGGGGTACGTTGGCCTAGCCCTCAGAGAGTGAGAGAGAGGGGGCAGAGGAGCCCCGAGAGTGCAGAGGGGCGTCGAGGAGCCCCAAGAGTGCAGACGAGAGTGCAGAGGGATGGCGAGGAGCCCCGAGAGGGCAGAGGAGCCCCGAGAGTGCAGAGAGGCCCCGAGAGTGCAGAGGGGTGGTGAGGAGCCCCGAAGGCAAAAGGAGGGCTGAGGCATAACAGGGCCAGAGTCAAATTATACCACCACGATCCGCGAGGCTTGGGCTGCAGTGTACGGGAGGAAAAGGAACTGCAGATAGCGCCCCCTGTCATCGGGGCACGTATAAATGGGCAGCCTCCTGCTAATTACAGCAATCTATTAATTAAATAAGATCAAGGCATGGCAGGCGAGTAAGCAGGCGGTTGGCCCATTACAGGAGGGTGGAGCCATACCTGGAGCGGCTCCAATAGCGGCACTCCTGTCACAGAGTACAACTCATATACTTTTCAAAACTTATAACTTAAAAACAGTCAAACCTATTTCTCCTCTTTCCTCAACCCCCAAGAAAAAAACTAAGATGATTCCTTTCTTATAAAGAAAGGAAAATTATTTACTAACTTAACACTAAATAATGTCCTGGTTACAAATTTATTTTTTGTATAACTTTACTGAAGCCAACTATGTGAGGTTTTTATTTGACCTCAGCTGTTTCATACTGTGTGTGTGTTACTTGGATATGGTCACTAGGAGGCACCATGCTAAGAAGGAAGAAGAATTTCTAAAACTGGAAGCAGGGGTAAGAATTGACTTTTGGGAAAAGCCAATCCAATTTTGCTTTGCCTTCTTGGCCTATGCTCTGCACAGCATATGTTACCTGTTTTATACTGTTGGCCCTTCCCTCAGATCAAGAAGAAAAAAAGAATAGGCAAGCTGAATTGAAAGCTGAGACCATAGAGAGTAGACAGACCTGAAGCCAACATGCCCTGCTGTGATTGGTGAGGTGACAGTAGATGTGAACAGAAAATGTACATCTCCTTGTTCTTTTGGGGAGATAGGTTAGGAAAAAATAGAGCTAAAGAAGGATGTTTATAATTTTTCCACTGCCAAATCCAAATAAAAACTAAAGGTTAGAATGGATGTGATGATACTGATATGGTCAACATTATAACTAGGCAATCACAATCACTTGTCAAAGTGGTTATATATTTTCAGGTTTTTTGACTTTGCTATCAGAAGAGATTTGTATACATCTCTTAATATTCCTGGGGAGAGCAGTGATTTAGTTTATTCAAAAGCATTTACTCTATTTGAGCTTGTGCTACCAAGGGATTTATTAAAGACATCTCCATGTCTTGCTGTCTCTTTCAGGGCACTAATGAGTGCAATCAAATGTAACTGCAGAGCATCTTTGTCATCAGTAAGCAAGGAAAGCTGGCAATTAAAAAATGTTAGGCAGAACTAGTATTGTAGACAAGAAGCAGAAAACATGGACCAGAAATGACAGTTTCTAGCTCATAAAAATCACATGAAGCCATATATACAAATAATACAAATGGCATCACCCCTGGTTCTAGGGGCACATGAGGTTATAGGAACTGTTCACATGCTTAAAGTTAGAAATAAGAAATGATTGCAGGACTGAGGACTTTAGATCTGCTTTGGATCTGGGTTCATGAAGTCTTTGAAAGGTGTAACTTTATGTGAATTTCCTAACAAGGACACATTCATATCAGGGACTGCCTTTTAGGAAACTATTTAAAAATCAGTCTTCTGTGTGTAATAAATAAATAAATAAATAAATAAAAATAAAAACGCAAAGAAAATATATATTTTTAATTTATTTGCAGCAAACAGAGAAGAATGGTTCTATTTTACATTTTCAGACATCTCTGTGGTTCTTAACTAGTATATTAGTAAATTTGGTTTTGGTATCTTCCATATTCAAGAGTTTGATTTTGTTCTAAACTTTGTTTTAAACTGGGCCTATACACATGATCAAATGTTTAGATTTCTGAAATTATAATAACATTCAACACACTTTTAAATTTTGTTCAGACATGGAGAAAACCACCCAAATTTGGTACCAAAAATTCTCATATTTGATAAATTCCAGAGTTACTCCAGTCTTCTCGCTATCATGGATATGTACCCCTGCTACTTACAGTGTAAAAAGAACTGATCAACTGTTTTTCAGGATTGCTTGATTCTGGTTGGCTTTAAAACTGAAAACTAAAGCTGGTGGTAGAATCCATGCTTTATTCTTGGAGCACCCAGTTGTGAGCTCTACTTTCAATGTATGCTGATGATACATATGTGCATTTGTTAAATTCTGGTGTTATTTTGACCCTGGCTTATCCTCAAAACAACAATAATTTTTTTGGTGAACAGAAAAGGGATTCACAGAAATACTGACCATCATTTTTTTTCTGTTAGCCAATAAGATTTTGACTGTCACTAGTACTTTCAATACACAACCTACCTACCTATATCAATCTTTTTTATTCTACCAAACTGAATAGATGGGAAGTGTTTCCTTAAATGACTATATATGAAGTTTTCAGTAAGCAACAAAGTAAAAATCATCAGGCCATAACTGCAATATCACATATCATCCATATTTACTCAAATATAAGACAAGAATTTCTTTGCTAGTCAGCCTGGGAAAAAGCTCCTCATCTTACGTTCCGTTACAAAGAAACCTAATTAAATACACTGTCTATCATTAAACTGGTGCTGAAAGCAGCACATGCTCAGTAATGGAAACCAACTATGAAGCTAATTAAATGTAGCCAACACTGAGCATAACTATAAAACATATGGACTATATTAGACAAAAATACTGAATATAATATATGATGGAGTCAGACCAGGTTGTCCTGTGCCTCATCTGCATATACATTTTTGGAGGATCCCAAGTTTCATTGCAAAAACATCCAGTTTCAATCATGAGTGAGAAGCAAATTACTACATGGATCCTTTGTGGGGGTTATCTGGAGTACACACACATACTGAGAATTGCTGAGCTATGGTATATCATGAGCTTTTTATCTTTTAACTAATATCATAGAAAGAATCATATGAAATTAGGGTTGCACATGACTTCAGAAGGTCCAACCCCCTGTTCAAAGTAGGACCATCCTCAACTCGATCATCCCAGCCAAGGCTTTGTTCACCCAGTTCTTAAAAACTGCCAAAGATGGAGATTCCACAACTTCTGTAAGCAGCCTGTTCCAGTGTTTTACAACCCTCCCAGTGAGAAAGTTTTTATACCTAATATCTAACCTAAACATCCCTTGCTGCAACTTGAGACCAGAGCTCCTTCTTCTCTCATCTTCCACCACTGAGAACAGTCTAGCTGAATTCATCCTCTTTGTAACCTTCCTTCAAGTAGGTGAAAGCTGCTATTAAATCCCCTCTCAGTCTTCTTTTCTGCAGACTAACTAAGCCCAGTTCCCTCAGCCTCTTCTCATACACCATATGCCCCAGGCCCCTCATTATTTTTACTGCCTTCTGCTGGACTGTCTCCAACTTGTCCACATCGTTTCTGTAGTATGGGGCCCAAAACTGGACACAGAACACCAACTGTGACCTCATATTATAGTTTGTGCTTTATACAAGTAAATACAAAAATGTGGCTTAAAAGTGTTTTTATGGAGTACCTCTGCTAAAACTTGCAGCAATTTCAAAAAATCATACATCAGTTCTGGATGAACTAAGTACTCACAGTAATTTGCTTATGTGTTTACTTCGAAGTCTGTGCTTTCTTATTTGCCCCTCACTTCCTTAGTTCAGGGAGAGTAGGGTCTGACAGTAAGGACAGGGGCAAGGGGCTTCAGGGAGAAGCAGTTGAGGAGGGGCAAGGGCAAGGGGGGGGCATGTGACCCTCCAGATTTATTTTCTTTGCTGTAGCAATGGAAGGAGGACAAATTCAAAGCAAACCTGGAATAATTGTATTTTATGCCTGGAAAATTATAATAAATGTATACATTTTCCATATATAGAATCTAGGGGTGCACTGATAGAGATTTTTGGGGCTGATACTGATAGCCAATTTTTAAGGAGGCATATCAGCTGATACCGATCCAACTTCCAATACCCAGCCTGGCAATGTGGAGACTTGCCTCCAGCTGGTAAGTCTGGTGTGGTGGAAGAGGAGTGGGGAGGAAAGGGGCTGGGGGTTCAGATCAAGGTTCCCATGGTGAGGGAGGAATGGGGCTGGGACTGGGGTGGGGTGGGCATGGGACAGAGCTGAAGCTCATCCAGGGGGCACAGTGAGGGTGGAGGTGACCCCCACTGCTGCGCACCACTCATCCAGGAGCCACTGGTCTGGCACTCACCTGCTTGCCCAGCGGCTCCCGCTGCTCATCCAAGAAGGCATGGATGGGGGAGGTGACCCTGGATCTGTGTGGGATGGGCTGGAGCTGTACCAAGCTCTTCTTGGTGGGGTGGGGCTGCACTGGGAAGGGGGTGGGGGCTGCAGCTACAAATTCACTGTAGCCCCTTCCCAGCACAGGCCCGCTCCACTGGGAAGAGCTTGGCACAGCCCCGGACCCAGCCCACCCCACGCAGGTCCATACACCGCCCCCCATGCCCTCCTAGACCAGCGATGGGAGCAGCGGTGGGAGCTGCCAGATGAGCAGGTGAGTGTCAGACAAGCTGCTGGACTAGCAGCTCCTAGATGAGCAAAATAGCAGCTCCCACCAGTGGTGGTAGCTGTCCCCTGCCACTGGGCAGCGTTTGCCCCAGCCCCATACCATCTTTTACTGCTGGGGCCTTGATCTGAACCCCCACCCCACCCCTTCTCTCCCCTCTCCCCTTCCACCACACCAGACTTAACGACTGCAAGCAGCTCTCCATGCTGCCAGGCTCTGCTCTTCACTGGCTGTGCTGTGGTAGCGCACACGCATGGGCCACTTATTGGCCAAATTAAAGGCCTGATATGGCCAATTTCTGATATAGTAAATTTCTTTATATCAGTGCCGATCTGATATCAGATCAATGTATTTGCGCACTTCTAATAGAATCTAATAATTGGGGAACCATCTTATAGTCATAGTTATCTCATATTTAAGTAAATATGGTAAATAATTTACTTGTGGTTTTACTGTTTGTGGAAAAACTGTATTTGTACAAGTTGGTAGTTTTTTTGCTGGAATAATAGTTGCTGTACTATACACTTCTCATCACCATCAATAAAACACTACAGCAAATAACCATTTATATTAACCAGAACAGATTTTTTAAAACCATTTACTGGCTTCTATTGAGTTGTTGGCTGCCTATACACATACTGGTTCACGTTCTAACTACAATGTGTCAGAGCAGAAGTCTGCTCCATGTTCTAATTAGAAAGCATCAGCATGGCCTCATTATCATGTATATAAGCCCCTGCAGGTTTAAAAATGGCCACTAAGGCTTTTTATCTAAACCTTGTTGAATGAGGCTTAGATAAAGTATCCTGTGGCCATTTTTAAATCTGCAAGGGCTTAATGTACATGGCAGTTTACATGTGGTAGTGAGGTGTTTTAATTAGAATAGCTTTCCAGGACTTGCTCTGTGAAAGGTCTTCCCTGGGCTGGTTAGAAGTTGGCCTGCTCACCTGTTTCTGGGCTAACCACCTGCCTCTTCACCTGCCATGCCTTGGTGATGCATAATTATGGTGTTAATTATGTGGGAGGCTGACCACTTCCTGCCCCAATGCGACTCTGAACCTCCCCTACACTGCAGCCCATGCCTCACAGATGGCATCTAGGTTCTTAACATCTCTGGCCCACACTGGGCCCCATAACCCTTCACTCTGGACCCAGTCTGGATCCCTCCTAATTAGGTGGCCTACTTCACCTTCTGGCCTACCTAGCTCCCTGCACTCTTCCCCATCTTGGGTGTGGCCCCCAGGTACCTTTGGCCACACAGGCCCTGGCCTCACCTCCAAGGCCAGTTGGAACCCTAGGCCCTCAGTTCTGAGTGTCCCTCATGGTGGGCCCCTGACCCTTTGGACCCTTCTGGTCCTGGCTCCAGCACTGACCACTCAAAGGTGTCTCAAGTCAGGCATCTGAGCAAGTAGCCCACACTCTTTTACATGGTTCTGCCTTCTTGGGCCCTACTACAGGGTTACCCACCCAGTTGTAGGGGCTGGGGCTATTAAGGTGCCCTGATCCACCTTTCATTGGGGTGGTAACTGGCCTCGCATTTCCTGGGCGCTGTCCCACCACGAACAGCCCCACCAGGCCATCCATCTCCAGCGGGGTGCAGTTTTAGCTCATGCCTAGGACCAGGAGCCTGCTCCATCCCCATAGCCCCAACCCATAAACCTCCAAGCTGTTTCTGAACCTCAGGTTTGCTGGCTGATGTCTCTCTCACAGCTGCCAGCAGCAAACTGCTGCTTCACCCTATATATATCCTGGGTCTCAAAATGGCCACTGTACTCAAGCAGCTGGCCTGCTCCAGCCACTGTACTCAAGCAGCTGGCCTGCTCCAGCCACTGTACTCAAGCAGCTGGCCTGCTCCAGCCCTTGAAGTGGCAGGCACCAACAGTGTTCTGCCACACACTCTAATTAAAACACACTGCCTGACCCCAAAGCATGTGTATAGGCAGTCTTTGTGATTTTACCATTCATAATCAACTGAATAAGTTATTTGATCATATATAATGTTTCTTTTTTAATAGAAAGATTATTGTAATACTGGATAGTACATAATACCTCTAACAGCTATTTTGTGTCTGCACGGGTTCTGAGTTTATGCAGTTGTTTCCTCCATGACCTGTTATATTCTTCAGATCAATAAACCTACAATATTAATAATGCAACTCACTGTTGTCGACTGACAAAATATGAAAGAAACTAAAATCTTCAATGAATGAGGTATGTTTGATTCAGGATCAATGGTTGTAAAGTTTGCTAGAGGATTGACTTAACTGAGCTGATTTCCATTCTAGAGGAAAAAATATTACCATCAAAGGTTACCTTCCCGCCTCCCTGCAGTCTCAAAAGATTGGAGCAGATGCCCAGGCAAGCATCCTGCTTTTGCTACCCCTAAACATCTACAGCTACATCTTTGAGATTACATTCTTAAGACATTCTTGGAAACCTGCATATAACATATACTGCAGTCAACATAAGATGAACTCATATATTCAATGTGCCTGCATCTCAGTGAAAAAAAAAATGGCTTAGATTACCAGGCAAAGGATCTTGATCTGCATAGAGAGCTGGCAGTTCTACGCAAGTGTCTTCATTAGGCTTGAACCAGTAGTCAAAAGCTAACCACATCTCCTGGTCAGTGCCTGTGTGCTTCATATGCAGTAAGTCTAAGTGCCACGGTTGATTTAACTTGGTTTGTGGAACAGCTACTCGAACCTTGTAGACTGAGCCAATGCCTGCTAGTTCATCCTATGTGAGGAAAAGAGAAGTCAAATACATCATTATTTTAGCAGTCCCAGGTCTAATTTGTTGCCAGATGCACATAAGAAATAAAGATCATGGCAGTTTTATAATTGTTACCTTTTCTCTTGTACACAATACAAAATTGATTTGCTAACTGAATGAGCTAAAAGGCTCTCTAGAGGATTGATTAACAGAGAATTGGTGACTTTTTCATGAGGGTCACTGGGGAAAATTGTATACAGAACAAAATTAGACCCAGCAATACCCAGTGATGCTGTGCACTACTTGCAAACATGTTATTGATCAGAAACACACCAAACGGTTCATCTCAAACCTGATAACAGAAAAATCATTTAGATTTTCATTGTATGGAAGTCCAAATTAGTAAACCCTTAACTGCGTAAAAAAAGTTTCCTTCATTGTACAACCCAAACAAATGTTGCTGGTAATTGCAAATGTTAGGTAAAATAACTCATTTTTAAGGAGAATGCAGAGAGAAGGCAATGTATTAATACACTCAGACTTTTGTCACAGTTTGAAACAGATTGTCCTTTGGTGAGTTCCCCTTGCATTCATGTTGGAGCAGATCACTTCTGTTTCTATTGGTGATTGCATAGCTCCCCAGTTACACATAACATTATGCAGCTAAGTAATATAGGGAAGAGGTCATAATTTTTTAACTGTATTTAAGGAATTATTTTTCCTTCAGGGCTAGACAGGGAACATTTCATTTCTTTTTTAAATATCTGCTTTTCATCTATTTCCTTTACATTCTCTCTCTGCCTCCCTTCTTGCACAATCAGCCCAGCTAGGTGTGTTTCCCAAACATGTTTCCTGACTACTTTGTGCTATCTACTACTGCTTTGTATCTGTATTTATGTAGCAGAAGGCCCTGGGGAAGACAGCCAAACTTGCCCCTCCTTTTTTCCATCTTCTTTATATAGGTGTCACAGCTCTTCTGTTGCTGGTAGCAGCACTTGGGAGAAAGGGGACAGCCAAGAAGAGTATCATATGTTAATTGACCATTACTCACTGCAAATAGCCACTTACCACAATTTAAGAGCCACTGATTTACTTACTATGCTACCCAAATTAGTTCCCTCCTCGACATAAAGGGCAGCTCCTCCAATGTGGGGCTAGGTGCAACCTTTGTATTTAGAATATATTGTTGACCTTTGGCCAAGGAACTGATCGCATTTTGGGGTCAAGCTGGATTGTTTTTGCTAGTGAATAATAGTTGAATATTTCTTCACTGCAATCATGTTTGTTCACAAAGGATGTACACAAACCATGTTACTTCAGCACGGCAGGAACAACCACAGGAGGTAACTTTTTGTTCATAAATTCAAGTCTGCTTTCTAACCAACCTGTGCCCTGAAATAGTTCTGCTTTTCCTGGATTCCTGCCAGACTCATTGTCACTAGTTCTTCTCAAGTTTTCTAGTCTTGAATGCATTTTACATGTGCAGCTCCACTAATCAATGTTCTAATCCAGTGATTTTCAGCCAGTGTCACAGGGTGCCAGTGTTAGCACTGTTAAGTATGCAAACACCTACACGTGATTCATAAGATAAAACCAAAGATTTCAAACAGGAAGCCACAGTATCAAAAACCATTCTGACCTGTTGTGGTCTTCCTGAGTTCTCTGCAAGATAAGAACTTGGTGGGCGGGGGGTGCAGTTTAATCTTTCTATAGTCAAAAAATGAATGAAAGCTAAGAACTGCTATTTTCTGAGGGTGTCTTGAGTCTAAAAAGGCTGGGGATCACTGCTCTAATATATGAATTTGTAATGTTTCATGAAAACCCCTCTTATTATTCCATGAGAACTACAGTCTCGGCCCATAGCTTCTAATGTTTCAGCTAACTTGAAGCAAAATGGCATTTGATTATTCCTTCATGTATTCTGAACAAAAAAAGGCAAACGCACTCATCACTTCAACAAGCTAAATATTTCTGAATATCAAAGGCACCTGTTGGTAGACCACCAGCTTAGCAGCATTTATTCCCTGGTTGATAAGCCATCAGAAAGGTACTTCAACTTGTCATACTGTAGAGATGCAATTTGATCTAAGTGATATGTTCAAGGGTTCTAGGAGTAATAGTCACTTAAATCTGCCTTCTGCAGTAAATATTCCTTCAAACATGGTTATGGAGGTAGGCAGCTTGGGTGCAAAAAACAAAAACAAAACACACAAAAAAACCACAGAAAAGAAAAATCCTACCACTCAGGTATATTAAAAGGCTACAGTCAAAAAAAGAAAAATCTGGCTCTTTTTAAATTAAATCTTTGTTACTCTCTGTATTGTGACAGTAATGGGTGATCCTCTCTTTCCTTCACAGCTATTAGGAGGAACTACAAGTCTAAATCTGCTTGTTCAGTGCTAATTTTAATTATTTTTCCTTTTCCTGCTACAACTGTAGTATGTGCAGAACAGAGAGCAGTGTCAAAAAGTGTTACAGGCCTAGGGATTGCACCTGTTGACTTAGAAATGGTATTTAAAGACTTGTTTTGGGAGAATTGGCTTATAGGTGTATATATATATTTATAATGATTCAGGATGGGCAGCTGGGGTCAACTGATTTCTAAAGAGCTTGGGTCTTGCACATAGGGTTCCATATAGCCTCCAAGGCAGACAGGCTGTCTAACACAACAAGGACAAATAGTAGAGGAAAATCTTGGAACTGGGAGCATATACCATACTGTTCCATAACAGAAGATAAGTGGCACCAGCTAACAAGGCCTCGGGGCTGAGCCCTGGTTTTGGGGGAACAGACCAAATTAGGAGAAGGCCCAGCAGGCTACATAGATGTGTGACCACACAAGGATAACCAACCAGAGATAGCCACAGATCAAGAGTCATCAAGAAGGAATGGGAATACAAAAGCAGAGATTTGAGAGTAACAAAGGGTCCCTCCCTTTGTCTCATCTTTCCCTCCCTCTCCATTCCCATCCCTGTCTCCCAGGAACAGTTCCCAAGACTACCCTGGACAGAGGGCATATCAGCAGCCCATCCTATGCACCCCACTGAAGAGGGGGTGTGGGCCTCGGCATCCTACCTCCAGACTGCCGATATGTTGAGATCTGACCCTTAAGAGACAGCCTCAGAGTGAAGACTGTCTTGGCCAGATGTACTTTGACTCTGATGACAGCCCTAGAATTTGGTAGATATATACAACTGCTTGATTGTATGTATTGTTTATTTTCTGTTAATTTCTGTATCAATACATTTGCTTATTATTGAATGTTAAGGTTGTGGTCAGTCTGAGGGTGGGTCCTCAGATTCCCCCACCCCCAGAACAAGGCCTCTGGGTCCTAAATCCAGATCCAACAGCACCAACACTAGGAAGGAGTTATAATTCCAAAAAGGGAAGGGTGCATGTGGGATCAGCAGTAGGATCGCTACTGGATATATATGGGTCTCAAATGTTTATTGGCATTTAACTTGCTGTGGAGAAGGAAAGGTGACAGAGAGAGTATAAAAGTGAAGCGGCTGGATAATAGAAGGAAAATGGAGGGCAGTGAGGAGAAGAAAAAGAAAAGATGAAGGACTACAGGAGGGGGCATTAAGCAAGAGGCTGGACTAGCTGTGAACAAAGGATGAAAGAAGGAGGGAATTAGACTGCTGGAAGGAAGGAAGAATTAGGCATGTCTACACTTACCAGGCAGCAATGGTCCCAACTACATTACTTTTGGCAAACTGCTTTCTGAACCAGAAGCAGGGTAGCCGTGCTCACATGGCACTTCAGGTAGGTTAGTTAGCACTTCTGAGTAACAATGACAATTAGCTCGTTCCCTGTGCTAATTAGCACCATGTTGCATTACACAGACATGGCTACACCGCTTCTGGTTCAGAAGACAGTAGCACAAGGCAACACAAAACATTTAAGACATTGTTGACTGGAAGGAAGTTTGCAGACACAGCTTAATAAATGATGAAGTACAGGATGAACAAAGTAACAAAACATCTCTTCATCAAATCTTTTGATCTCCAGAAATTTGTTGCTATCCCTGACTTTATTTACTATGGATTATGAGTTATGAAGAATCATGTTCTCTGAAGTCCCCCAACATGATCTGTTTTCCAGGATTTATTATACAAACACAGGAATCTGTGTCTATAGCCTGGCATGTACAATCACATAGATCAGCAGATCAAACACACTACCCTTGAAACTCAAAGGATTTGTTTACCATCAATATGCATGTAAAACCTTCCAGACACAAATGAAAAAATGTTCCAAATCTCTCAGAAAAATTTGGATATCAAAATGCAAATTAGTTAAAATAAAATATTTCTACAGGAATTAAGATTACACAATTCTTAGAGGTTTTCTGTTAAAAGAAGAAGTTTGAACTACTTTGATCTGGGTTTCTTTTCCTGTAATCTGAAGTGCCAACTCTCTGTGATTCAGGTCTCCATAAAAGATGAAAGAAAGACGTATTGGATCCATTTCAATGTTCAAATCAGATCCAACGATGTCCATTATCCACAGACCTGAGGACTGCATGTTGGGTTGAGGCAGTTTAGAACTAGAAATCAATCTTTTACCTTTAAACACAATCAAAGAGAATGAAAACAGCATGAGAGAAAGACATAGTATACTAGGACCATAGGTTTCACAGTATACAAACAAAGCTATATTTGCAGGTTATTTTGTATCTATGGCAACAGTTAACTAAGAACAGCCTTTATTGCATTTTTGTTTCCAAGAATGTAATTGCCTTAATGATCTTTTGCATTTTAAACTTTAGACTCATTGATATTTTCTTGATAAAAGTTGTTTTTACCTTCTTTTTCAGAAGAAATTTTTAAAGAATATACAGCTTCCTTCATAACTCTAATTAACTGTTCTTTCAGAAATGATGAATGTCACTAAAAACCCATTTTACATTTCAAAAAGGCAACATTTCCAATGATAGTGATACCTGGTACAAAATACATACCATAAATGCAATCCCTTTATTAGTGTACCATATCAAAGAATAAACAGTATAATATTGACAGGTGAACTTGTGATAATATAGTGAAGCATGCTCGAGACACATATCACACAGTCCTTCATAAAGGAATGTTAAAATACCCTTGAGTAAATTTAGGACAGACTGCTTTATTTGTCCCTTTACTTTTGCAATCTGCTTAAACAGTCCTGTGCAAATACTTCATATGATGAATAAAACAACTCAGGGAAATGTATATATTTTTGTCACAGACACATTTCTAAGAGTCAGCTTTTAACTTCCAGATCTTACTTGTAAGGTCCATTTACATGAGTGCAGTTATTTGTTAAGAATAATTTTTATGGGATAGAAGGTGTGCTCACAATTTTTTTCCTTTTATTGTTAAATGGGTTGGATTAATATTATACTTTTTGGAAGTGAAAGGTGAAGGACTGCCCATAGATGATGCAGTTGACACTTCCCATCAAATCAAACAAATGCACCCTGGTTTTAACTTGGAATATTTCTGCAACAATAGGCAGCAACTGAACAGAGACTAAGTTCCTCTGAACTGTAGAACAAGTTTGTGGTGAGAACTGATGCTTGCACATAAAGACGTTCCTCTGGATTTGTAACCAGCTTTTAATGGAATAGAAAGCTAAAATCATAGGCGGCCTATAGATATGCTGGTTCATATAGTAATTAGAACACATCAGAGCAAACTCAATTAATCAAGTCTGTTCCATATTCTAATTGGAATGCTCCAGCATTGCTTTACTGTCATGTGCATTAAGTGGCTGTCCCCCCCACCACACACACACACTTTAAAATGGCCATGGGGTTCTTTAACTAAATGAGCTTTAGTTAAAGTGACCCATGGCCATTTTAAAATGTGGTAGACTTAATACACATGATGGTGAGCTGTATTAATTAAAGCGGCTGTCAGGGAATTTCTCTAATTAAAATGGCCCCTCCCCACTCCTGAGCATGTGTCTAGGTACCCATAGACACTTATGAGGTGTATTTCTCACATCCTAATCCCCTCATTCAGTCATTAATGGCACTGTGCCAAAGTTAGAGATCTTTAGCCAAATTCAAATATAAATAAAGCAAGGTGAAGCAACTTCAGTTCTGTTGCAAAAGAACCTACCAATTGCTCTAATCTCACAAACATTGTTGCATATTCCTAGGTGAGTATCAAGCCAATTCCAACACGGAAATATCCATTCTTCTTCAGAGTCCTGTGATTCCTGGATTGTTATCATCTTGAGGTACATACCAGCCCCGTAACCTTCTCCATCATGCCCTAGAACTACCTTTTGCAAATCACTCAGAGAAACCGCCTCGACTAAAAATGAATCCACCTACAAGGAGCAAAAAACAGTAAAGCAACAAGAATAGAGTGTTTCTTGTTTAAAGAACAGGTACAAAATGCAAAATGCACTAAATACAGAAGAACTTTAACCAAAAGCCTGGCCCTGGATCTGGCTAAACTTCAGGGGAAACTGCAGGGGACCTGCACTGAGAACATGAACTGAACTTTGCATAGTTTATACCTGTAGAGGTTTAAAACAAAATCTTCTTTCTGATTGTAAGAAAGTTCTAATCCTGGTTGGATTTCTAGGCACTGCAGCTCAGGCCTATTCTTAAGAATGACTGCAAGCTTATTTGATCTTTGGCCCATTTGGAACGTTAGTCATTCCAAATTATGTTAAAAAACACACTCTCCTCAGCCTTCTGCATACTAAAGGTAGATGTTAGTTATGATGAAGTCACAGAAAACTCCTGATTTCCAGGATTTACTATACAAACATTCATTAACAGGATCCCAAATGAAGGTCTGGACAAAGTATGTTTATTAATAACCCAGCTTGCTAAATTCCTGACTTCTCTCTGAGTAAACAGAGAAACTTGTCTTTTGTCATGTATAAAAGGTTTTGTCTTGCTTTGTCTTCTATAAAATGAGAAGCAGATAGGGAAAATTAAGATTTTAAAAAGAGCAGGTAGATGAGGGGAGTATAGACTAAGGCTAGGGACAGATATTCAAAATCCTGAGCTAAACTGATCAATCTTTGTAGACTGATATAACCTGGCTAGGCTGAATCACTTTGTAACTGCATAGTCATCCCAAAAATTCAGGCACATGCCTGCAGTGGCTCAGGGTGGAAGCCCGGGGCACTCCCTTCCCTTGCACAAAGTTGAGCTGACGAGGGCACAGCCAGGATTAGGGCAGGGTTCTACCCCCCCCCCCCCCCCGCCACTCTTGAATGATAAATGCTCTGTTATCAGCATTTATCACCCCATCAGAAAACAAACAGCCTCTCTCATTAAACTCTTCTTAAACAAAGAAGGAATGAGGGGACTTTACCAGCTTTGATTAGCGCCAAAAAGCCCTGCGCTGACACTGCAGTCTGCCACAGCACAGACTGTGGCCAGTATGTGGTCTGCTAGCTAAGGCTGAGGTGTTTGTGTAAGGCAGAGGGGATGGGGGATCCCTGCTTAGCAGAGACTGGTAATGGGAAGGGGAAAAGCAGGGGGATAGCAGGAGGAAACCAGGCAGAAGTTGCTGCACCTGCAAGTCTCTGGCAGAGCTGCAGCCAGGGAGCAGAGGGGAGGAGCTATCCCTGCTGCAGAGCAGATTGTACCACCCAGCCCAGAGAGCATGCTGGGATGCTGGGGGACTCTGATTTAGCTTAAACCTGCAAGGAGTTTGAGACAGACATTGCATAAACCAGTTTGAGCCAAATCAGTTAAGCCTGATACTACATTCAACCAGGTTTATCTCAAACTGGTTTCAGCCATTTTCAAACCAGTTTATGTGCACTGAACATCTGTTCTGTTACAGGTTTCAACCAGTTTTTGATCACTTAAACCAGTTTACATGTAGCCTAAGAGACACATGAAGAGATAAAAAGGAGAATAGGCAGCAGAAAGGGGAAGTGGAAGAGAATAGAGAATAATGCAGAGATGATGGAGATAAGTAAAGGAGGATAGTAAAGAATGCAGAAAAGGATTAAGAAAATGTGGATAGTAAGGAGACGGGTACATGATGATTCAATGCCAGACTACAGTCCTGCTCATTTTTTAGGTCTCTTTCCGGTTTATACACTGCCTAAGCCCAGAGTGGTCAACTTGCAGCATGGGCAGCCTTAGTATGTTGCAAGCCCATCAGCAGGTTGGCCAGGAAGCACATGGTAGGAAGCGGAAAGCAGAGTAGCAGATTGGAAAGGGACCATGAGAAGGGGTGGGGGGAAGAGCAGAAAGTTAAAGAGCAGATCAGACAGCAGAAGAGGATCAGTGCAGCACTCAGAGGGTATGGAGCAAATTTGTGATATGCCCTCCAAAAAGGATGGGGCCACTGGCCTAAACAAAGTCAAATGGCCCTCAGTATGGTAAGTAATGGCCTATGAGTTTGGATTAGCACTATAAAAAGTTTGCAGCCTCTCAAACACTGAATTAAGCTATAAGTGAGTGGAGTTTCTACAAGTGAGTGGAGCCTCAGGTAATAATTAACAGCCTACTTTTGTTATGCATTTGAAGATCTTCATAAATATAATTACTTAATAAATAAAGGCACATTAAAAGGGCATGTTAACAAATAATTATGTGAAGCACTCCTATGGGGTTACCACAGTGCCTCATACCTTCAATGCTATTTAAACTCTATTTTAAAAATGCAAAGCAATTTATCTTTGGTGATGTTAAAAATGCTTTAGGAAAATAAAAATATATATCTACTGTTTAAACATTTAATACTGGACAGTCAGATTGCAAGTAGAATTTAGCAGCTCTTTCTCAATTTACAAGTTATTTAGAAAAATCTGTGCTTGAATCTAAACATGGCATAGTGCTGTTTGGTCTTTGCAAATAATCAATAATAAAAGGGTGATAGATGTAGAAATTAAAAGAAAGCATTTTCTAAAATAATGAAGTGCTAGTTTTATTCTTTTCAATGTAATTGTTAAATGAAACCACTTTGCAGAAATCAAACTGTTTGCTTGTTTAAGAATGATGGAAGTAAAATAGGCAATCGCTGTTCATAACCGAACTTTCAGGAAGACTCTCATGCACAGAAGCTGAAAAAGCAGTCTTTATTATTCACTCTCCATGTTTAACTTTTTTCAAAGGCATTTTCTGCTTTAAGTAAAATATCTTTTATTACTGACAATTATTAATATCAGAAATAAAGAAACAGGTGTATAGAAACAACTATTTAGATTAAAGCAATGCATTTCAGCCATTGAGTTTCCTGCATAAGTAATTTTCCTGTCACTAATTTTAGGTCTGTGTCACATACTGGAACCCATATTTGAGCTATAACAAGTTGAGAGGTGTGATCACAAGCACTCTGACACTGATAAGCTCCTTTACATACACAGATGAAACCCCGATTATCATCTGTGGAACACCTCGGCATGTAGGTGGAAAAGAATAATTTTGTTTAACAGCTGTGAAAATCTGTAAAGTAAATTTGTTTTCAGAATGAATCAAGAGCTGGTGACTATTTTCAGTCAAAATGCATTAGAAGATAATCAGAAAAAAAATACTATGCAAGAAAACTTAACATTATTGCACTTTTTACCTTTCTCCTTTGAAATTTTTCTCCTTTTACCAAAGATGTTTGAAGTTTCCTCACACCTGTGTCTCCTCTTTTACCATAAACAGTGATATAAACATTTGCAAAAGTTTCTGCTCCCCAGTGGTCACCAATGTGTACAGAGACAACATACTTATGGACTATAAAAAAAGAGAAAAGAACAGTGCTTAAACAAAACAGATTGAAATAAAAATATAAGATTGAAAGAAAACACACCACCATTTAAAAATATATTGTAAAATGATTAAAGAAACAGCCACCCCAACCCTTTGTCCTGCCACTGAAATCATAGGGAGTCTTTCCATTAGCTCCAGTCATAGCTAGATTGGGCCCATGTGGCTGCATCCACACCAGCCAGGGCATGTGTTTGCAGCAGCACAAATAGTAGCTGCACAAATTAGTGGCACTACTTTGTGTTGCAGTGCAGGCCCCTGCTCACCCAGTATGCAGTGGGACACATTGTCACACTGCTTCATGTGCAGTAAGGGGGAGGCAGGGGCTGGCTGGGGCCCAAGGTGCTTCAGCATGGGGCTAGCTGGCAGGAAGCCCCCATGCTGAGACCCCCTGTGCCCCAGCCACCCAGGGAGTGGCACATGGAGATGGGGGACCAGGCAGCCCTGTGTGTGCTGTGGAGCCCCCATGCTGAGGCACCCTGTACCCCAGCCAGCTGCTCCCCCACTGGCTGAGGTGCAGGGTACCTCAAGACAGGGAAGGAGGCACCCCTGGGCTGACTGCTGCTCTGTCTCCGCATGTCTCAGTGCATGGAGCTCCTGTCTCATTGCACACTGAGCCACAGCCAGCTGCAGAACAGCTGAGCCACAGCCTCAGTGTAGGGGCTCTGCAGCATGTGAAGTGGAGAAGCAGACATCCCAGGGCTGCCTGCTCCCTTTTTTCCATGTTTGTCCTGGCACACAACACTTTGCTATGTTCTGCAACACTTTTTTCTCCAGATTTTTTTCTTTGTCTTTTCTTTTTCTTCTCTTTTTTTCCTTTTTTTTTTTTTGGAGGGGGGGAGGTTGCTACTGGGAAATCCTAGTAGCAAATTTTGCTCCAGTGCTGCAAATTAGCAGTGCAAGGCAACCTGTGCAGTTTGTGGTGCTGCAAAGAGATTTGTGGTGGCACAAACCACGCGTGCCTGCATGTCTGGATCCAGCCTGTGGTTCCATAGCTGGGAACATTCTACTCGGTTCTTTTTTGTTGTGTGAGAGCCTGGAGGTTTAAAACTCAAGAGAGTTCAGGTCTCTCTTGTCAAAAGCAACATGTCTTAATATTCAGCAACAGCCAAAGAAGAAGAACTTATCATGAAATTATGTACATTAGAGCAGAAGGGATAGATGCAGCATAGTATCTACATGTATGCTAATATATCTACTCAGTGGATTCATTGTCAGCATCAAAATCTCCTGCCTTTATAATCCTTTTATACAATTCAATTCTCTGATGAAATAAACTGATTCTTATGAAAGCTTTAGTTGTTCAGTACAGTGCAGATCTACCCTGCCTTCTGCTTAATCTACTCTTGTCAGGTTGGACATTCTTCTGAGATTATTAATACAGTAAAAGCCATCTCTACACATATGGATGCCCTAATATAACAGAATAAACCTGTAAAAATATTTCCAAATATTGTTTTTAACATATGTTCCTATTTAGTTACTATTTACCCATATAATATGTTGATTAATCAGGGTAGTGCCCCTTTAGGATCAATAGCAATTTAAAATATTTAGCAGCAAATTGCATTAGAACATCCAGTTTTCAGAAACTATCCCAGACCACTAAGCACTTGCATGTTTTACTGTCACTTTTCATGAGCAAGTATGGGGTTTTATATGCATTCATTGTCTAGGTGCATTTTTGAAAGCCCTTTGATAACACAGCCATTAGCACATTACAAAAATGCCCTTGGAAATAAAGGACAACTTTATTGCATGGTAAGGATTATTTCTGATATCCACTTCAGTAACTCAAGCTATATATGATAAAATAAAGAATTCAATACTAAATCTACCAAAAAATGACTTCCATAGTCTTGAATTATGTGCCTTATCATTTATTAAGTGTAATTATGTTTCTCAATTTTGCACACTTGGACTTATGCACAAGATTTAACAAATGTTAAATCCAATTTGTCATTAAACTCAGAGAAGTTTTAAAGTGTCCAGCATTTTTTCCGGGCACATATGAACAGAATTGCTGGGGAGCTGCTGTAGATAACTAATACAGAAAAAGTCATAAATTATGATATTGCTGCATTGATTCTTTTTCAAAGGATGGTTCACATTGTTCATATCTTCTTGCTATTTTTACCTGGTAAAGGTTTCTGGTCCTCATTCACTGCAGGGAATTCTTTCACCAGCTTCTTGTCTCCTCTGTTAAGAGACAGCCAACAGCTACAGTCAAAGTTCACTTCTTGTTTCGTATGTAGCTCGTCCATGTGAAAAGACTTTAAATGCCAGCCCTCAAAGCCTGGCAAATCATCACAGGTGACCCGAATCTTGTACACATCTCCCACATCTCCAGTTTCTACCTACAATAAATACCATGAAGAAGAGTGGACTATCAAAACTGTTTCATTAATGGAGACTTTTCCAACCAGCACAGGGTGCATTAAATAAATTTTAACACAAAGGAAGGATGATTTTGTGGTTAAAGTACAGGAAATAAAGGAAGCTATTCCTGGCCTTGCCATAGATTCCAGTCTGACCTTAGATGTGTAAAAAAGAATTGACACTTTTTCCACTCGTGTGCAGTGAGGCTAAATTAATTAAAATTCAGACCGTAAAACCTACATATGGGAGGTATGTAAGGACACGAAGGAAAGGAGTATGTAAAGTATTACTACAATCAATGGGTTTGGGCCTTTAATGTTAGACATGGCAACATTTACCATAACATGCATCCTTGTAACTTTCTACTTTTCCTTATGGCCTGAGGACAAGAGTAGGAAGTTCTTATAGCCTCTTTGGTATCTTAGAGCAGGAGGGAACTCACTGTCTTCCTCTCTTTTCTGCACCTCTTCTAGGGGGAAGGAAGCGGGACCAGAAATGTGATAACTAATGGAATGGACAGAAAAGAAATATTCATAAGAATCATCAGGCAAAGCAGCCTATATAACCAGCAATGATGACACCCAAAGAAGGGAAGATTTATCAGTCAACAGCAAGAAATAGTGGGGGTTTCAAGTTAGATAAAAAGCAGAGCTAAGGGTTGGACCCTTTACTAATTAATTTTAATCTAAGAGATAGTGGAATATTTTGCATATTTAAAGAAAACTGTCAGTTAAAGACATGACACCTACCACAATCCATCCTATTGGTTTATGAGAGCTTGACTGGTTTATGGAAGGATTTCTTTGTGGAGATTACTTTCAGTACCAAGGTACTGAACTGGATGATGGAAAAGGTCTTTCCCAGTTCCACAATCTTAAAATGAGTCTAGAATCAGAAGAGAGTAATGGGCCAGTTCCACCTCCATCCTAAGCCTCAGAAGGTAGGAGAAAGTTCAACCTAGAGGGGCAGTGGTAAGAAAGCATCTCCACAGTCCACGGTATTGCACAAGTATTGCCCATGGCCTTAAAGTGCAGTGGTGCTCTTAACTTCTGAATCCCAATTTTTTAGGTGGCACTTCTTTTAGCTGTCCTCTTTTTTTTATCCTGACTTGCCACTGTTTACCTCTAGGCTTTGCTCAAGAAGACATAAGACCATCCTCTGTAGAGTGAAGAGAAGGTTTGTGTTTCCTTTTAAAGTTCAGCCATACTTTTTCCTAGTCCTGTCCGGAGGAATTAAATTGGTTCTACTGTGCTTCAGAATGTCTTTGTACACACAATGGGGCACTGTCTCCCTTTGGTTGCAAGCATTTTTAAAGTTTGTAAAGGGTTGCAAAGGCTCTCATTAGAAATACTATGCTTAGGTCATTAAGCGGTCTAATTCTGTAACAGGGTAACCTCTACATCAGGTCTCCACCAGCCACCCTGCTCCTGGGGTAACTGCCCACTTCACTCATCTGCTGCGCCTCGATGGAAAAATATGACAGTCGCTACTAAGGCAGGAGGTTATCTATTACTCACCCTGCTGACAAGGGCCTCATACCTGCTCCAACCTCCCCTTCACAGGTCCCATGCCTCACAGATGTTACTCTGGTGTTACTCCTCCGGCCTATGGCCAGAGCAAACTGGGCACACAGTTGTAGCTCTTTTCTACAGCCCCAGAGGGCCACTCATATACCACCCCTCTCTCACCAGGGTCCCACTTAGTCTGCTCGCCCGGCCTCTTTCATACTGCCCTCACTCAGGGCCACACTCATCCTGCCTGGCCTCACCCAGCTTCTGGCCTAGCTCTCCTCATCTCGGTCAGCCCCAGTGCACTCTGTTGGGCATCTCCTGCTACCCTCACCTGAGCGTTGACTGAGGGATTCTACAGCTATAGGCCTATTTCACTCCTGGCCCCTTGCCATGCCACTCTATATCCACTGGGCCTCCTCACTTGCCCACACTCCTAGGGCTGCTCTAATTGTTGCCCCTCTCTCAGGGTCTCACTATTCATTGCCTCCAGGCTTTCCCTGCCACCTGGGCATGGCCCCAGGTCCCTCCTCCGACCTGAGCTCTGCTTCAGGGTTCCTCAATGAGCCCTGGGCTCCCCCTGCTCATTAGAATACCACCAGGGATGTGGGCTGGGATTATAAGGCACCCCGCCCCTCCTTTCACTAGGGCGGTAACTGGCCTGGCATTTCTTGGAGGTTCCCATGCCACTGGGAAACCCACCAGAGCACCCTTCCCCAGCAGGGTACAGTTTTATGTCTTACTCAGGACAAAGAGGTCACCTCCACCCCATAGCCCTTGACCTAACTTCCTGACTATGGGTGGAGCAGCCACTAAGTCTGATGTTACCTCCTTCCTCCTGCAGGAAACTTCAACCCAGTTTATATCCCTGGGTCCAAAATGGCTGCCTTTATCAGGCACCTGGCTGCTGCCTGTTTCCTGCCCTTAAAGTGGCAGGCACCAAAGGTGTCCTGCCACAAATTCCTTTAAAAAGATATATTCATCTCTTACTAACACTAATTGTAACTTTTCCAATGCATCAAGAGGGAAATGCACTGCTCTTTCACATGCCTAAACTGTAGCTTTCTTCAGAAGCAATGGTGTAATTAGAAGGGACCCTACTTAAATCATGGCAAAACAAAGGATTTTTCACATTCTGTTTGTGGCATACAGAACTGATTTCATGAGCATTTAGCAGCGGCCGTGCCCCATGGCACTGATTGGCAGTGAGGCCCTGCCCCTCAAGGAGGAAGGACAACAGGGTGGCCACCATCTTGATTGCTGGCTGCCCTTTGTGCCACCCCACCTACTCATTGGTAGAGAGGCCCTAGCAGGGAGAGAAGGGATGGGAGGAAGCCACCATCTTGTATACTGCCCTTTGTGCTGCCGCACCAGCCAGTGCCTTCCAGGCCCGGCAGCAAGGACCACTGACTCCCACTGGGGAGCCACCATTTTATTTTTTATTAAGCTGTTTTTCAATGAGTTTGTGGATTTTATGGGCAATCCTGAATGATGTGGTTTCCACAAAATCTGTGAAACCGTGAATTAAGCAGGTCCCTAGTCATTACATCTTCTGTTTCAGAGCCAGATAACCTATTTGTAAGATTATTGCCTGCAGGCTTTCCTTCTTAGAAATGGAATCTGGATTCCATTTATATCAGTCGTATATTCCAGGGATTGCTTACTCTACCTTTGTTTAGAAATACAACATTAAAACAATCAAATGTGTCTCTTTTTACTTAGTGTGTTGGAGTGTATCTCACACTCATATTTTGCCTTATTCAGTCTGGGCCTCTACATCTCTAGATTTCTCTACTCTTACATTTTAAATGCCTAATGACAATTTTATTCATTGCATTGCTTGCAGAAAACAAGCAGAGAGTATATACTGAAGATGTACTGCACAAGGAGTTAAACTCATAAAATATTTCACCATGTTTCAAAGCATCAATTGCTTTAAAACTTTTCACCTTCATTTCTTACAGCCATGATTTCATGGAATGCTAAGACTGTAACATCTAACAAGAAAATGTCTGTGACCAGACTTCCCTCTAATCTACTCAATTACACTATTATGGACAATTTCAATTAAATGTACTAGATACATCTCTTCTTTAACATTTTTGCTTTAATTTGGTCCCTCTTCTATTCAGATCTTTCAGTCCACCACCCTACCTGTACACTGTTACCATATCAATTTAATATGATAAATCTATCATTTATCAAGTCTCCTACCTTTGATGCAATAATTAACTTTTCAACCTCTGATCCCTGTTAGTTTCAAATTAATGTAAAAAGCCCTTCAAAAAGGTGATCAAATAATATGTAACAAAGTACATGACCTCTTCCTCAGTTCATGGAACATTTGCAAGCAGAAATCCATTTTTCTATGTTTATTCATAATTCAACATTTCCTAATTCATTTTTCCATATGTATTTCCCTCTCAGTTAATCATAGATTGACTCAAGTATTTAGTCCTTCATACTTGAAATGTCTGTGCGGTATTAGTTGTGATTGCTCACATACTAAACAGCATGGTGTTGCTTCTTTTCTATAATTGAAGAAATGCAGCTCTTATAATCAAGAGAAAGTCTTGAAGAAGCCACTAGGCTTTTGGTTAGGGAATTTTATAATATTTAAAATCTTTTCCTTATTGTGCTATGTAGGACTTCTCCAAAGGCATCAATCTTAGAATATGGAGACTGCTGTATGATTTCTTATCTGGGTGCAGCATTTAAATTAAATTTTCTGTAACTTTCATATAAAAAGTGGGTGTGTGTATGAATGATGCTGGTTAGAAAGGGTGTGATCAGATCATTTATTCATTTAATCGCCTCTCTATAACAGCTACAGAAATCCAGACTTCAGTCCCATCCCAACAAAATATTTACAAAGGTCTTTGAGGGGTCTTTAATTTTCTGTCTTCCTCTTCATCATTAACATCAAGTAGTCACGTATTTGTGCACTGTTCTGTTTTCATAGGCTTCTGTTCACATGTTTGCTTAGCTCATTTGCAACTGTGTTAACCATCTGGATAGTTGTTTTAGGGACCCTATCCACATAATGTGTTACTTTTCATATTATGGTTATTTGGATACTAGAAGCACAGATAGTGTGTCTTCCAAATACATCCTCTGACAAACTTGGAATGCAAGATGTCAGGAAATAGGATAAGCTGTTGGAGAGGGATATATACATATGATATAAATGTGCATGCCCATGCAATCTCTGTATTTACTTTCATGACCTCTGTGGCCTAATTAAACCACAAAGGGATCAACTAAGTATAGCTAAAGTAAAACACAGTCATTTACATAAATACAAAAAGATTGGGGTTTTTTGTTGGAGTTCCCTGCCCCTTCTCTCCATTATGAGCTCACCTCCACTTCTGACCAATACATTTAGTTTATTCAGTTTCCCCTTCAAAGAAAACACAGAGTCTATTCCAACAATATAGGTTCCTCTTCTGTTTCCTGTTCTGTATTGGTTTCTCTGTTGCTCTTCTCCTGCCCAGCCCTGCCACTCCCAGTGGATTCAAAATATAATTTCTCTTTTCTCAATTTGCTTGCTACATCTTATATGTAGTTAACTTGTTTTTAACTGGGCAGTCACCCAGTACTACAATTATCAAAGCTTAAGAGCACTGAAAGCAAATAGATTTAAACTGAGAGTTCTCTATTGTATTACATACTTGGTTATATTTGTTTACCATTTGCAATGAAGGAACTAATGATTAAATACTTTCAGAAGACTTTAAGAAGTATTTTGGGCCTAATCAGCAACCGCAGTGTACAAACACAATGTGTATGCCCTTGACTTAGAGCACCTGGGATAGTTGCACCTTCAAATGCAATATAAATAAGTACACAGAGTACATGAATGATGCATGCCCCTGGCAGCTGGGGAGGCACAGCAGTGGCAGAGCACAGTGGCGTTAAACAGGAAGCTCCTGCAGATGCTGCCGGCACTGTTGGCAGTGGAGGGTGTGGGGGTGGTGAGTGCCGACCAGGGGTTGGCAACCACGCACAGACACCACCAGCAGCTTCAGCAGTGGCCAGTGGTGATCACTGACCATCCGCAGACATTGCCCGCGGTGTTGACAGCAGGGGTGGCAAGTGGCGACTGCCCTCAGGTGCCACCAACAGTATCAGTGATACCTTTTCGTAGGAGGTGCACCTCCATGCTTAGGGGGTGCATGTGCACCCGTGTGCACCCCCTATGCGTTGCCAGTGACAAAGTATGTAATGAGTGGATCTCTGGAGACAAAATTAAGCATACTTGTTAACTGTTTTGAAACAATTCAACTTGCCTACACTGCATAATTTGCAGTCCTTCTTTTTTCCACTTTAGATTGCCTAAAATCAGGATCTGCATTTTTTTTAGGAGTTCAGCAGCTCCTACTCATTGCTCAGCCAAATTCACAGTTCTTCGTTAATCATGATATCATAATCATTTCCACAGTAAACTATTGTGCTGCCGTGAATGGAAACAGATGAGCTCATTTAACAAAGATCCTGCATTATACAAAGGTCCGTAGTAATGATGACAAATACAAGAAGAAAAAAGAAACTATGGTATATCAAATAAATTGTTCCTAACCAGAACAGTTTTCAGTAGTTTTCATGAAACACCAACCACTATTCAGCACTTGGTCTCCTGATTTGATTTGCTTACAACAAAAACTGTGAAACACTGTGTCATGTAGCGAAAAGACAAAACTTTATGCACAAAAAAGAATAAAACAATATTAAGGTTCTGACATAAAGCAAAAACCAAAGGCATAAACAGCCAAGAGGAAAAAAGAAGAGTACCACATGTATTCCCAAATATAAACCTACAAGAATTATGACAGTTTTTTTCTATGTTCATTTCCAGAGTGCTAACTAAAGGAAAAATGATTACTTACAACTTGCTATACTAGTTTCAATAGCATGTACTTTGTCACAGAAATTAATCACTCTTGCCAAGAGATACCCCTTGCAAATGAAGCCACTTTGAGAATTCCAGTCAGCTTGGATATGACTAAGCTCTGATTTCTGCATTTGTTAGAACATGCTGCAGCAGGGACAACAAGCCAAACTGTGTGGGTGTTTCACAGAGTATCTGCCTTTCTTGGGACTGGAAGTGCTTGCTGACAACCTGCCTCATCTCTAATCACTGGCTGCTTTCCTGCCCGGGGCCAGGTCACTTTGGGGAGTTTTCAAGCATCTACTTTAGTGCCCTTTTCTAAAATGTTAACCTATACCATATGTTTTTGGTACTCAGTCATAGAACAATCTTTCAGTGCCTTCAGCAACTGCCTTGGTTGCAAGCTACTGCCTTCTGGTGACTGGCTAGAAGGCACACATGTCTTCTAGGCCAGGGGTGTCAAAGATATGGTTTGCAGGGCTTGGAGAACTCCTGGAATTCAAAGCTGGGGCAAGCAGGGACAGATCCTGCCACCAGATCCTGGGATAGGGGCCCAATTAGAGATACAATTGGACCACAGCATAGTAAAAAAAGAATGGCTGTGTTAATCTCCATGGTTCCCTGAATACAGTGGCAGTTACAGTGACTGCCACTCACTCCATCATCAGATTTGGGTCTGGATCCAGCCTGGGAGGATCCCTGTGGTCCAGATGTGGCCTGGGGTGGGGACAGTGGGTTTTTAAGCCAACCATTACAATTTGTAATTATGAAGTCTAGATGGCCAAGGTAGATTGTGACCTCCTAAGAGCAGCAGGATGGGTTCAAGAACCTTATATGTGAAGTGTGTAGATAACCAGGATCAAGTTAGGGCTACTTCTGAAGTTTTGTAGTTTGTCATTGTTACCCCAAGAGGTGCTCTGGTGAATCCCTTGTTGTGTCCCCCTAACAAATTTGTAGGCAGCCATAAAATCACCTCTCAGCCTTCTGTTGCAGAGGCTGAAGAGGTCCAGGTCCCTCAGTCTCTCCTCATAGGACTTGTTGTGTTGCCTCTCTTATCATCTGCATCCAAAATTCTTCAGAAAAATTAAAGAAATGCAGAACTATGGACAAAATGTAACCAATTGCAAGAAAAAGATCATATTTCTCCCTTATTTATATCCTTGATGCCCAGTCATGTACAGTAAGAAGTGATAACTGCAGCTGGATACAGGAAAATAGGATGATGGGCAGAAATTGGCCCAAGATCTAAAACTGTATCACCCCATCTTTATAAGTAAATATGTCACTTGTAGCAACCAAAGTAACATTTCACTATATCTTTTGGCTAAGTAGTGTGTCATTATAATTTCTGGTTAGTATAATATATTTATGACTTACTAGGAATTCATCCATTGCTCTGGGTAGAAAGCATGTTTGTCCTGGGCTTTGTGGAGAAAGCAGAATGTCATCACTTTTGCCCTTTGATCCATATATCACAAGGGTTCTTTTCCATTCCTGTGATTCTGGGGAATCCCCAGCAGTTTTAACCTGTAGTCTCCACTGCTGTCCTAAATAGAAGTAAAAATATCACCACATTTTAAACACTTGGAGAAAATGAAGACAGTGTTCAAGATCACTATTACAAAGTATTTAAATATTGACACACATTTACAGGCTGCTTTACGAAGACAAACATCCTCTGCCTCAATGAGATTACAATCTAAACAGGATGTGATATGGACAAGAGTAGGGAGGTAGGTCTACAAGGGAATAATAATAACAAAAAGGAGAGAAAAATCCTTGGCTAACTGGTCACATTAATGATGTATAATAAATTGGTTGCTACAAACAATTGATTTATTTAATTTTTTATGAATTGTATACATTTATATATTTAACACAAAAATTACAGAAGGAGGATTGAATATTTAAAGTACAAATTTAAAGTACATTTTAGAGTATTTAATTTAAATTTTAAAGTACATTTTAGAGAACTATATACAACAGCCCACAGCTGGTTGAATAGTAAAAATTAAGCCGTGTTTCTCAAAGATGTATCTGAAAAATGTCGTGCTCAATTTGCTCTGTTTTAAGGGATCAGATTAGTAGAAGCACAGCCCAAAGATTTGAGCATTTGGATGGCTGACATGCTCATAATAATGTTTACAAAGCCTGTAAATGGAATGAATTCTAGCAGAAAAGACCCTGGGAAGGGATTTCAAAAGTTATTCATTATTCTGTTTAAGAAGTTATAGAAAACCAGTCAGGAAAAAGAAAGAATGTCATGTGACGTAGTGGATGTTATAGTCTTAACTGGCTGAATAGAACTTACCCTGAAATTTAAAATTAAAAAGTCCTTTGCGCATAACGGGCATGTCCAGATGAGTGCACATGTGCACTTTGTGGCACCTCAAAGGCAAAATGCATATGGCACATGTCAAAAGGTTCTCCACGTTTTTTAGACCTCCTGATTTTTAGATACCTGGTATCTAAAAAAAAATGCTCCAAAACAAAGCAGAGTGGTGCATGTGCCTGCACTGTGTGATGCTCAAAACTGGAGCCTGGCCAGCCCGAGCCATGCTCCAGCTGTCAGCCAGACTCCATGCACCTTGGAATTGCTGCCAGTGCAGACCTGGGAGGCTCCCAGGACCACAGGTAAGGCTGCTGGGGCCAGCCCAGGTGCTGGCCCCAGCTTCCCATACCCATCCCAGGGCAATCTGGCATGCACCAAAGCATGCATACATGACCATTCCCTGGAGATAAGTAGCAGTGGCACAACCACGTGCCACTGCAATTTGTCCCCAGGGAATCTCACGTATGCGCTCATTTGGACGTGCCAAATATATCCGATGTTCAAAAAAACTTAACAAAGCTTTGAAATTAAGAATCTATGTTTAGATTGTGACCTAAATATCTATAGTTTTGCATTAGCTAGTGGATTTGATATAAACAAAACCCCTTTCATGGACATGGGGGGCACATAGACATGTGCAATTATTGCACCTGATTAAACTCCAACACAGTTCATACTGGAGTTTATTGCTGCTGGGGGCCACATCTATATGTGTGCCCAGGACAGCAGCACATTGAGCCAGGGCAGAGCTCTTACCTGGCTCAACATACTACAGAGGGGCTGGCTGGAGCATGAGAGTGCTTCAATGAGGGGCTAGCCAGCAGGTAGCCACCACACTGAACCACCCTCATTCCCCAGCCCGCCTTATCTGTATTTACATGTGCGCTGTGATGGAGTAAATAACTCTGCTGTAGGGTAGTACTTGTGTCTGGCATTACTACCCTATGGCAGAGTTAATTAGTTTTCTCTGTCTGTTAATTAGTCCTAATAGCACTACACATGTAGACAATTACTTTTACTGCAGAACTAATTAGGCAACTCCACAGTAAATGTCTCATGTAGATGTGCCCAGGTATGGCTTCAAGGTTGCTGTTTATTTCCATGAGCTATATTTGGGGTGCTAGACTCACTTACACATTGTATGTACTATTTGCCTGTTTGTATGCCACATTGTATTTTTTCCTCTTTCCACCTCCCTTCCCCCCCACCCCCATCTGTTTGTTTTAGTGTATTCAGTTTGTGTTATTTGCTTGACTATTTTCTTTTTTGTTTTATTCTGCCTTGTGAGGAAAAAAAGGAGACCAGGGAAATGGGGACTGAGACCACGCCAGGAGAAAGGCGCTTCCAGAGTAGATGTTCATTGAAGTTGGGAGGTGGCCACGTGGCAGGGGCGGGTGTGGCATGCAGAAAAAACAAGAGAAGAGGGTGATCTGAAAGAAGAGGAGCCATGGAGCAGAGACTGGGATGGAGGTGTCTCAGGGGTCGGCTCCAGCTGGGAGAGAGGGACTCAACTGAAGGGGACAGCCAGGAACCCTTGAAGAAGTGAGAATTAATGCATCTAGAGGAGGGGATAGATACAGTAGAAACCGCAAAAAAGAGAGGGAAAAAATAAAAGGGGGACAGCGGAGTCCCACTGGGGTTAATTAAGGTCAGGTTCATTTTTTTTCTGTTTTGTTTCCCTGGTCCCATTTGGGATCTAGATTTGGACTAACTGTACTCTGGGAGCCAAAAAAAAAAAGTAAAGAGGAGAAAAGAAGCAAGAGACTGAAGGAAGTTTCTTTGTCGTTTAATAAAAGAAAAGTATAAACAGTTCATATGTCTGACTTTACATAATTATATGCATGTTGTTTTATGTTAAATAAATATAACAAAGTATCCTGAAAACTAGATACATAAAAGAAAAAGAAAACCTTGGATTTTCTTGGGGGTAAAGAGTCTGGGGGTTGTCTGGAAGAACTGGAAGCAAGATATCAATCAAAAAAAAGAAAAAATTTCTATCTATATTTCCAGAGTCATTCTGCATTAATAACACCTCCCGACTGATAACATCAAATTAGATCAAGACGTGCCAGGTGACAGTCAGATTTAAGATGTGGAAGTGCTCAAGTCAGGCTATTCGAGAGGTAAGATCAAAAACCAAACTCTCGAGTGAAAGCAAAAACCCCCACATGCCTATTCTGATTTTCATCTCAGAAAAGGTTTTCTATATCACATCTAATTGTTCTATGGCTTTTCCTAGCTCAGATAAAGAAGAGCATTCAAATATGTACCTCTTAGTTTGCTAAGTAACAAGCTAGCTGAAAGATTTCTTCCACATGAACTCAGTGGAAACTATCTAAGTCTCATGCTTTACTCTAAGTGCCCTAGGTTAGGCTGAGTAACCAGAACCAGGGAGGGAGCAACACATAGGCTGCCTGAACTAGCTGAGGCCAGAAAGTTGGAGGCACTCCTGCACACCTCCCAGCAGGCTGCTGGAGACTGCTCAGCCCAGTTGAGCAGCTGGCAGAGAGGCCTGAGAGTTTAGCACAACAGTTTGTTTAGCACAACAAGTAGGATTTTTAAATCCATCTACAGCCTCAGTTCTTTTTTTTTAACAGAATCGTTAGCATCTTTGAAAATTGAGGGCATTAGGTTTTTCACTCTAAACAGATTTGAAAATTTTGGCTTTTTTCCCTCATATACACAGCTACTAAAAGGATGCATTTTAATTTGTGCCTTTTTGATTCTATTTATGTTAAGTTATAAGCTATGACTCTTTATTTTGAACATTAGTGTTTGGGAAGTTTTCATGAATCGGGGGAACAGAAGGGAGAAGGCTATTTTACAAAGTACCAAAATTCTCAGTTTTTTCTAAAAGATAAAAATCCATATAACTAAGGTTTTTGTGTTTGTGTTAACCCGACAATGCTGTGCAAGCATAGACCTTTTGTTGACCTTAATAAATGAAGCAGAATTAACCTTAATAATATTCTTCCCAGCACACACTTAAAGCAGTTTGATACATGGAAGAGATTTAAGAAGAAGCAGGGGGGAAAATAAATCAAAGTTTTAGTGGCATGCATAAAGAAAACTTGTAAGTTCTAAAGTGTTTTAAACAAACACTGTATTTTAAGATTGAAAATGGGAAAGTAAAAAAAAAAGAAAGTTAAATCTACTACTACTATTATACGAGTCATTTAGGTCAGTGGTAGCTTTTTGCAGATATGCCTCTGATTTTCCCTACAACGGTATTTTTTCTTAGGAATGACAATAGCATTACACTTTGCAAGATGCTGTAGCTGTTTAAATTACTTTACAGTGATCGTAGCAATTTGACTGACTCCTGACTTGCTTGCTTTCCTTGTTGTGGTAGCTTCCTGTAACATATGCCAGCCTGCATGCTTCACTTCTGCACTACAATCTGCATTTACCAAACATTATGGCTGTGCAAAGCTTCAGTTGCTGATTCGATTCAGCAGAGATTCAGCCCAATTAGGTGACCAAATCTCTAAATCCAAATCAAATCAGGAGTCTCTTTAAACTCCCCGAATCGAATCAGAACCTTCCAAATCGATTAGGAGAGATTTGGAAAGATTTGACAATTTGGTTATACACACAGCTTTAAATATTTTTTTTACATACCTCAAGGTACCAGGTGGCTCGTGAATACTGACATGCTGGGGCGGATGGAGCATCGCACAGGGGTGCAGGGATGGGGGGGTCTGAGCGGGGAGAGGGCAGCGTGCTCAGCAGCAGACCCAGAAGTGGACCAGAAGCACTTCCGGTCCACTTCCGGGTCTGCCAGGAAGCACCGTGGGGGGCCCCCTGCATCCCCCGGCTTGGCAACTGGTGCCTCCTGGGTCTGGGGAGGCACCTGGGGTCCCCACATGGCCAGTCATAAGCCAAGGGGACACAGGGGGGCTCCCTGTGCACTTGGCAGCGGACCTGGAAGTGGACGGGAAGTACTTGTGGTCCACTTCCAGGTTTGCTTCCGAGCACACAGGGGACACCCCGCGCTCCTGTGGGATGCTCCATCCACCCCACCTTTGCAGCGTTCACGAGCTGCACCTACTACCTTGAGGTATGTAGAAGAACAAAACAAAGCTGTGTCTATGGCCAAATTGCTGATTCTCCAAATCAATATCGAATCTTCAGATTTGGCCAAACTGAATTGGGGACAGTGATCCAAATCAACAAATCTAATCACTGTCCCCAGTTTGGGCTGAATCCGAATCCAAATTGAATATAGCCCGTTTCACACATCCCTATCAAACATGCACTGCTGGGCCAATAATAATAATTTACAGCTGGACCAATAATATTCAGCCAGGAGTTTGGGGAGGATCTGTAATCATCTTTACCAGGGCAGAAGAAATCTCAGAAATCTATAATTAGAGGAATTTCTAGGGAGAGCTTTCTTCTGTGTTTTCTATTCACTTTGTTTTTATATATTTATGTTTCTACTATTCTTGCATGACACAAGAAGATCCAAGCTAAAAATAACTGTTAAGTGAGCTGTTTTACTGTCGTTGTGCCGTATTTTATGCAACACCCACAAACCTCTGCAATACCCCAGAGCATTTCATGAACCACACTGCAGGAATCTGGCTCCTGTTAATTGACTGCAGAATTAAACAGCCTTGTGGCATTCTTGCCTCTTGCCTGTCACTTGAGAGAAAACATCTTACTGTGCACTGTTTCAAGACTCTACCTATCCCGAGGGCAAAAGGTGAGAGGAGAAATAAGGAAATAGTAAGTCATCCCTGCAATATAAAGCAGTTTGACAGGGTGGCGAAGAGTTTGGTTTTCTCTTGAAATAACTTTATTTGAGCTCTGAAAGCAATTATTCATCTTCTTTGCCAGAGTAATATACTGGGTTGGAGCCCTTCTCTCTTGCACCAAGTGCAAAAGGTGGGGTCAAAAGGGCAAGGACAAACTTGCTGCTGTGCTTGATTTGATAGAGTTTCACCACAATTTGCAAATGGTCCCCAGCGTGTTTGCTCTAAGTCTACTGCTTGTGGCCAGAGCTATTGCCATAAGTAGCTTGTAGGGAAAAAAAAAGTGTAACAACCTGCATGCTGGGTACTGGAAGTAATCCTCCATTTCTAGACAGCAGAATGCCAGCCTAGCTCATGAAATTGGCTTAACAAAATGATGGCCAGTTTCAAATACCCCTAGTGGGGTGAAGATAAGGGGGAAGATAGGGACTGAACAATATTAACCATATCCAGCTAAAATGTGATTGTTTGAGGGTGGCTTACTATATCTGAAGTGTTTTGATGCGCGACCTTTGTTTTCAAACTTAGACCTCAGCACAATGATTCCCGCCTTTGTGACCTCCGGGCAAAGCTGGATTACTACAGTGTACTTTTTTGATGGCTTCCCTTGAAAACTACTTACAGATTGTAGCTACTGAAGTCTGTTACAGCACAAGTGCCCAAGGGCCTTTGCATTAAAAAAAAAATCAGTAACACCAGTGTACTGCCATCTCTACCAGCTGTCTGATATTTAGCATGTGCATGTACTACAAGAACTCTTAAACACAATCTGTGAAAGCACTGCTCGTTACAAGATATGAGGCACCATACCAGTAGCAGTCGGCACCGTTGGAACCTCCAGGAGATGACTTCTCTACTGAGGATCAGGCATTTTCTCTAGGTTATTTTGTAATAAACCTAGGTACTGTACATTGGTGAATTCCTGCAGGTTTGATTTAAAAAATCCCTTGGCAGCCTGTGATTTTGAACGTTTTGCAAGCCTCAGTCTTCCCTGGCATTATTCTACAGATACATAGGGCAACTGGTAAGACGAGACAGACTGAAGTGTCACCAGTGTTCACATATCATAGAGTTCTTTGTGTCCTTCACATCAATGCAAGAATACCATCTCCTACTCTTACCTCTCCATGCTTAGCTGAAGATGTACCTGAATGTAGAGAAAAATGCTAAGAATGAATACAAGCAAGACCAAGGTGGTGCTGATAGGCCAGGTAAAGCTTTCTGAAGAATGTGCATTCTTCAAATGTACATTTACTATTGAAAGCATATGCCCTCCGACTGGTAAACTAGCGTGCAGCTTTTGAGGGTCTTTTGGACTCCTCCATGTTTGTGGAGGTTCAACACCCCATTACTTTATTTAATTTTCCTGAAGAGTGTGCCTCATGCTGTCCGGCATGAATAGAGTCCTGATGACTCGTGCATGTGTGCTTATTTATTGCAAGACATGATTATATCTAAAAATGATGCCATACAGCCCAGAAAACCCCCCTGGAATGGACTATTTTTGTATCAATTTACTTTGGAACAGAAATTGCCACAAGCACTGTGATGCTCTCTTCTTAATTGGATACTTATTAAATACAGAGTTCAATTCAGGGTCTCTGTTATGATAATTAGAACTCTTGATGGGAGTGGTCCTACTCTCCTCTCCCTCTATGAGAGTTCTATTTTTCGTGGAACACAGTCTTTCAGCCAGACTTTGAATGCAAGAGACTTCACTGGAGATGGAGTCAGAAATTACCTGGGCAGATCCAGTATACGCACTCACACACAAATATAAATCAAAACACAAATATGCTACCCAGTCTATTGATCCTTAAATCTGGTTAGAAATCAAAGACAGAGACTGTCAGCCATGTCTGAAGAGCATCAGATCATGCTATGCAAAACACACTTTGCCCTCACATTCCCACTCTGCACACACCAAATACCAAAAGAGATGTCTTGTTGATAACTTCTGGCATGTGCCCAGGGCAAGCTTAACATTTATCTAACAGTGAACGCATGACATTTTTAGCATTGTATAAATAGATGAACATGTTTTCACAGCAGCATGCCCTGGTACAGTCCACTGTTGTGTAGATACAGCCCATTGCTGTTGTTTGAGGTTTTCCACTACAGCAGTGGGGCCAGGTTTGTAGCTAGACACGTAAACAGATAGAAAGAGTATGTTGTTTTCATTAAGGCAGCCAGTTTTATTCAACTGAACAAAGATATTGCATTTAGCTGTGCTAATCAATTTTATAGCTTAAGTCTGCATTATTTCTAGATACTCTGAGGATACCATCCTGAACTCTGGCCTGAAACTGCTTCGTTTGTCACTCCACCATACATTTTTCAATTTACTGATGCTTGTTGGGGGAACTGTCCTTATGTAGTAAATGACGGTGACATGGGGATAATAAATTCTTGAATTTGTTCTCAGAGGACTTTCTGACTGATTTCAAGACAAAATAATGGAAATGGGAAGAAAACTAGAAGTTTGTACAAATTTTGTTTTTTCACTCAATTCATTTAAATGATTTGACAAGTCACTTTTGTAGACCATTATTGACCAGTTTTTGACCACTTCCCTTAATATTTGATATTTTGTATGAATGAGGAAACGTATTACTTCATATTGTTTTTAAATTCAACTCTTAATGTCAACATTATGGCAAGAAAATATAAAAGGTTTCTCACCTCTCATGACTGCCTTCTGTAAATTACCATTTTCTGAAAAATGAAGAGAGAATTAAAGTTTTATCTGAAAAAGCTCTATCAGCAAACAAATATGTCTAAGTTATAATCATACTCGCAAGGAGTTTACAGGCATAACTAGTCATTTGATATCGATACATTATTATAATGCAAATTATCTGTAACTGAATACCTACTTTTGGCAATTAGCTCTCTCTCAATCTTCCCATCATCTTGGTACTCATCTAGCCATCTTTGTTAAAAAAAGAGGGTGGGGAAGGAGAGATAGTAGTTAGGATGGTAGCTAGCAATTGGATTTATTACAATGAATCTCAGAATTACTGCCACTCCCCTCAGTGTCTTAATGCCTCTCTTGTCCATCTAAGACTTGTAAGCATTTCCTGGAGCAAATTCTCCTCTGGTGAAAATTAGCATTGCTCTGCTTACTTTTTTGGTGCTAATTTACACCACAGATTATGTAGCCCAATATATTTCTACAAGACACTGGGAATACTAATGGGAGTTAATGTTCTACTGGGTAGTTAGTATTTACAGGATCAAGCCCTTAAGTTGTTACTTCTTTGGGACAAGGATCTGGTATTTTATTGATCTGTGTTGTCCCTGCACCTTATATATATTCTGTGTAGCTTACATTGTTTCTTTTCTAGATGAACACTATGAATGTTAATTTCATACCAATTTTTCCCTTCATTGTATGATATGGAATTTAAAGGGACTTAACCTCAGTCTTGACACACAACAAAAATACATCCTTACAGACTCCCCTTCCTGATATTACAATTGCTGATGGCCTTTAAGTAGCTCTTTTATTTTTTCAAATGTGGTCGTCAGTATAACCTTCCATACATAGGCACACTATGTGAATAAATCTCTGGTATGTGGAAGAAAGACTAGGCTCCATTATGTTTAAATTATTGTTGCAATAAATAGCTTGATTAACCTTTGTGAAATCTCTCCCGATCCTCCTCCAGGGAATCAAAAGATCACTAACCATTTTTTAAAAACAGAAGGGAAACTTTAGTTCCTTGGCAGCCCTCACACTGCAGGCAGAGTGATAGAGCCCCTCCTGTTCTCCTTATAATGTCTCTAACCTTTCTTCCTAGTGCTTAATAACTTATTTTTGACAAGACAGTTTTATAGCAAGCCCACTATCCAAGCTAAGTATCCCTCCCTTAGGAGAAATCTCATAAAACCTCACTGAAATTACAGAAACAATTGTCTCATCTGTCTACGCTACCAATAACCTTCTTTAATGTAATCCAAGCTAATTAAACACTTCAATAGACAAAAAACCACTGATAACAACAATAATAGTTTTGAGGGAAGTAAACAGTTCTGAGCCAACCATTTTCAAGGCTTTTGCATTTTTTTTAACTGTGGGGAACATACCTTTAAAAGACAGGCATAAATGTTTTTATTGAATTTCTAAAAGATCCTCATGACTGAGGCTTCTCCAAAATTACAGAGTAGATATGAAGAACCAGTTTGTAACCATAAAGTTAGTTCTGAATGAATTCCAAGATCTTATATCTATTTTAATACAGTGCATAATTCATTTGATAAGTTCCTCCAATGTATCTCTCTATACCAATATAAGGTGTGGCCATATATGCATTTTATTCCTGTCTAATATTTATGATGGAGGGACCTGCTTTAACATAGAGGATGCCCAAGGCTCCAGTTGCTGCCTAAGGTAGCAAAATATTTGAAGCAGTAGAAAATTTAGTGACTGTGACTAGGAGCTGAGAGAGTTGGATATTTTCCAATATTGCCTACAGCAGCAAAATTCTAGAGCTACTGAGACAGAGAAATAGATATTTGCTAAGTGAAAGGAAATGCTTTAGTTATCCTCTAGATAGCTTGCTATCTAGAGATTAAGGTCTCTTCAAAGATTTCTAATATGTTAAGTTCACTTGAATGATCTGTAGTGACTGGGAATACAAAACGGTCTGGCCTAAATCCCTAATATATGTAATACATGTTATGGCATAGGGAATTGAAACACTATTTAAGAGGTATGACGAGCCTCTAGAAGAGATTAGTGCACCTTTCCGGCTTCACATGACTTGGCCTCTGAACTTCTTCACCTTATCCCATACACTCACACACTGATCCTGCAAGCCATTGCTCCATGGCTTGGAGGAATAAATTCTATTTCCTTCTTACCCCTACACTATTTTGCAATATTTCCTCAAGATGTTAGCAGTGTAACAATTCTGGTTTCCCTTGAATGGCATACCTATTACAGGGAAAGACCACCTCTTGCTCTTCATCCTCTTCTTCATATTTGATGACAACTTTATCCAGGAACCATCCATTGCCTGTGATGAAATGACAACAAGTTTGAGGGGGGTTGTTTGTTGTTCCAAACAACAACAACAACATCAACAACAACAACAATAATAATAATACAAGATGTACATGCTGGGTCTCAAAATGTGATACTGTTATTCTTCCCTATAGACAAAAGGCCATTTAGATTTCAGCAAACTTTTCTTCATTTGAAGATAAGTGTAAACTAGCACCAGCACACTGCCAAAAGCCACCACAGCCTTTGATTGTTTGTTCTCAGAAGACATGGTCAGAGTTGTGGGGGAAAGGGAAGCCAGTCCAATGGTCAAAGCCAGAAGCCAAGGCACACAGTGAACTTTCCAATCCAAAGAGACAAAAACAAGAGATAGAAACCAGGATGGCAGGGATTAGTCTGAATGCTCTCTAGGACTTGGGGAGCCTGAGGCAGATGGTCAGAATTGAAGATTTATGCTGAGCAGCGACTGGCATAATTGGGCAAGGGAAGGCAGGAACTAAGAGTGCAGAAAGACATAACACTTGAATCATTCCAAGAATGTCACTGATTGAGAACTGGTGCACAATTGTCCCTTGACAGAAGGCAGTGTGCACAGTGCAACCTGCAGGGTAGGACTGGCTGCAAGAGGGCAGCACAGAGAAGAACAATTCACAGTTAATGGGCCAAATCACTTCACACTGAGCATGGAATTGACAGAGTTCCCGTTCTGTTAAGCACCCATTGTGTTTGCTTTCTGTCTCACCACCACCACCTAAAAATTGACATGTTTTTACCATTACAGGCACAACCATCCACCCACCACAAGCAGGGGGCCACAAAGCATCCTCCCCCACATAGAACCCTGCTACCCGCACCTGCACCACATAAGGGCATTGTCAAACTGTATGCTGTAAGCTGAACAAATATTAATTAGTTTAGTTCTGTTCAGCTTACTGGAGCAGTCCCACATTCAGCCAAAAAACCTGGTCTGCTTGCCCTTCACCTGCATAACTGTGACTTACCACTAGAGGCTTGTTACACAGGGAAAGGGGAAAGAGCTAGGGGAAGGACAGGCTTCCTGCTCCCTCAGATCAGAGTGAGTGCTGCATCGTGCTTCCCATCACCATTCTAACCAGTTCTGCTCCTGCTGGGAGCAGAGCCAGCTGGGTCTGATCAGGGTTGGGGGGATGCGGCAGGGCACTGTTTGTGCCTGCCACTTTAAGGGCCTGGAGCTGCCAGATGCCTGATGAGGGCAGCAATTTTGAACTGAGGTCTGCCCATTAAAACAGGGCAGTTCCGCTGCTGGAGGCCACGCAACAATATTGCCTGGCCGGAGGGCTGCTAGTAACATCTGGAAGTAAGGGAGGAGCTGTAGGGGCTGGTAAAGAGGCTTCTGGTCCTGGGCATGACCTAAAACTGCACCCAGCCAGGAGTGGGTGGCCTGATGGGACTCCCAGTGGTACAGGAGCCCCCAGGAAATGCCAGGCCAGTTACCACCCTGGTGAAAGGCAGGTTGGGGTGCCTTAACCCCTAGCCCCCACAACCGGGTGGGTTACCCCTTTGTTGGAGGGTTTGGAAGGTGGACACCATGGAGAAAGAGTAAGGGCCATAGACTCAGTCCTGTCTGAACTTTCCCTGACTGGCCCAGGCTGGGGCCAGGACCAGAAGGGTCAAAGGGCCGGGGGTTGAAGGCCCACTGCGAGGAATGCCCAAGAGCTGAGGGCCTGGGGTTCTGACTGGCCTGGAGATGGGTCAGGGCTAGTGAGCTGAAGGTCCTGGTGGGGGGATCACACCCAAAGGGGAAACAGTTCAGGGAGCTATGTTGCCCAGCATGAAGGCAGAAGAGACCGCCTGAGGAGAGGAATCCAGGTGGGGTTCAATAGTAGGATTCTGGGGCCCAGTGTGGAGGCCTGTGATGATGATAACTATAGATGCTATCTGCAAGGCTTGGGCTGTGGTGTAGGGGAGGAAAAAGCCGCAGATAGCCCCCCCTGGCATTGGGGCAGGAAATGGGCAGCCTCCCGCTTATTAACATCTATTTAACTAATTAACAACAAGGCGTGGCAGGTGAGAATGTGGGTGGTTAGCCCAGGAACAGGTGGGTGGGCCACAGTGAGATCAGCCCCGAGCAGGCCCCCTGTTACAGGGGACCACATTGCCTGGACCTGTGGCTCTACTCCCCACTGAGAGTAGTGGGGAACCATACCACACAGGCTCAGCTGGCTCTGTTCCTAGTGGGAAGAAGAGCCAGGTCCAAGCAACATGGGGCCCCCCCATCCCCTGCTTAGACTCAGCTGGCTCTGCTCTCGCCAGGAGTGGAGGCAGGAGACACAGTAGGCCCACTGCCTCCTGGTATGCTGGAGGGCTTCAACTTGGGTGGAAAAGCTGTGGAGAGTGACCACAAGTTAATAAAACAGGAGGAAAATTAGATAGATTCGAGATTTTCCTGTCCTGAACTGGGATAATGTTAAGCTGGATAACTAGTGCTTTAAACCACTTAAAAGGTTTTAACATGCAGCCAGTCAAAGAGTTAAGAGCTCCAGAAGCCACCTAAAGTTACCATGTAACAAGGCCTTAGGCCTGGGACCCTCACTGAGAGCTCCTATCAGGGAAGTGATATTGACACAGGGGTCTATTTCCCCACTCCTGCAAACACTTTGGCCAATAGAGTGCTGGTTGTATCTCAGAGCAGCCCTATTGTCCTAACTGGATTTGGGGGGTTGAGGAACAGTGCAGTTTGGGATGCTCTGTGTCCACACATAACATTGAACTGGTTCAAGGAAGATTGACCCAAAATAGTAATTGATTTTCCCAGTGTGCTTTTGAAATGTTCCAGGAAGTTTAAACCAGTCTAAAGTGGCTTGTATGTCTAGACTCTTAAGGCACCTATACAAATGCTAAACATCTGCTCCATGTGCTAATTAGCACACATCAGAGCAGACTCAGTTAATTGAGTCTGTTGGAGTGTGCTAAGTAGCACACTCCAGCAGCCTCTGCATCCTGTGTATTCAGCGTCCCCACACTTCAAAATGGTAGTGGGAGTGGTTTAAGTAAAGCTTATTGAACAAGCTTTAGTTAAAGTGCCCCTGCCACCATTTTGAAGTGGAAGACACTGAATAGACATGACACCGTGGGCACTTTAATTAGAGCAGCTCTTGGAGACAGTCTAATTAAAGCACCTCCCTCCCCACCCCAGACCACATCCTTGGGATTTAAAGTGTATTTAGAATATTCCAAGTCTTACATCTCTTCATGCCCTAAGAAAAGACCAGAGATGTCTAGATACACATAGCAACTGGACCATTAAAAAATGATAGGGAACTGGTTCTCAATTGTGGGATGCTGCAGACACATGTAACAAGTGAATTGTTCCCAAATGTCACTGATTGGGAATCAACTCACAATCATTTATGCACTCTGGTGGCTGTGACACCATAGGATGTGAGTGAGCACCCAGCCCAGCGTGGCTTACAGTGGGTAAGTGGGCAGGGAGAGGCTGCTTGTACCCCTTTCTCCTTTTGAGGTCCCTGTGGTTGGGTGATCTGTGGCTGGGGACATTTTCACTTTTCCACTTTCTTTTTTCTCCTAAACACAAGTTCAATAGACTTCAATAGATGGCAACTGACTAAAATCTGCAGTGTGCATGCCAAACTTGGGGTGGGTGGGCAAGAGGAGGCGTGCTTGGACCCAGGCTTTTGGGTGCCCAGGGGCTGTGGGGGCATGATGAGGTGGGGCAGTGAAGCAGGGAGTAAGGGCAAGATACCTTTTTTTAGAAAAGCCATGCAAGGGAGCCCATTGATAAAAAGTGCCAGGAAAAGGGAAAAAACAGAGAAGCTGACTTCTGTCCGCATATCACAGTGGCCACCTGCAGCAGTAGCATGGCATACAGTTAGCCTACTTGTGGCAGAGAATGCTTTGTGTCCATATGTAATCCTGAACTGGTTCAGAATAGCGCTTGATTTTCTAGGTATGTTTTTGAACCTTCCAGGCAGCTTTGAACTTGTATGTCTGTCCATATCAGGTTTAAAACCACATTTTAACCAGCTTAAATATTAAGCAGCCTCCAGAAGGACTGGGGGCTGCTTACAAAATAGGGGAATATTGTTTAGCAAAGATCAGCCATTTGGGATATTGTAAAATGTGAAGCCAGAGCCAGTCAAGCAGGCTGATTAGCTTGAATTCAGTTACGGTTAACACGTTTGTCATGGGGCAACTGTTGATAGAAGTCCTTCCCAGTTGAAGATACCTAGTTGTATACTCATGTGGCAAACTCACTGCTTTCGCCCGGCAAGCCCGGCTTGGAAAAGGACATTCTGGATTGGTGGAACATTTCTATTTATCAGGTAACAGCCGGGGGGTGGGGGGGGGGGCGGGGAGATTGCCCTGCCCCTGCTTGGAGCATGCTGGCCAGAGATGGCGAGGTACACTGGACAGGGAAGATGCTCCACAGGATTTCTTCTTTGCCCCAGTGGTGCACAGGCCAGCACACAGGGCTCAGGTTCTGGGAGCCGCATCGAGGCAGCTCGAGCCTGCATCCTCAGCAGAGGTCTGGACAGAGCGGTGTGCAGACCGGCACATGGAGAGCTGGCCCTTGGAATGGCTCAAGGCTGCTCGGGCCCACATGGTGTACAGTCCGGCACATGGAAGACCTGCCCTGGGAGCAGCTTGAGGCTACTCAGGTTAGCCCCAGTGTAAGCCAGATAACTGGAGCCCTGCAGTGTGGCCTAGCCAAAGAACTAAAAAAGCCCCAGAGCCCAGAGCAGGACCTGGGAAAGGGGAGGCCTAGTCATAAGGCTAGGTAAATCTAGCCAGCAGTGGATAGGTTCCCTCTCATGAGAGCTGGAAGAACCCTTGGTGCCCAAAGTGGGGTACAGGGCCAGGAGGGGAGGTCTGGGAGTGACGCAGAAAGTGATGGGTGAAAGTTTCCCTCCCAGCTGGACCCATAGAAGGGGAAGCACCCCTTGCTAGCTTGGATCCAGGGGTAAACACGCCTTATATCATGAAAAACTGTGCCTCATATTTTGTATAATTGTTATCATAATTATGAATATCTTGTACAAAAGATTACAGAATTGGGTTATTTTGGTATAATGGGTTTTGGTTTGTATTGTAAATATTTGTCTGTATATCTTTAGGGTTGTTAAAAGACATTGCTAAGAATATTTTTGGAACGTTTTCCTTTGTTACCTATTTGAATATATATAGAGATTTTAATAGGTAACAAACACCTATTCTGGATACCTTTTAAGAAATGCTTGGATGCTTATCTTGCTGGGGTGATCCAACCCCAACTGCCTTCCTGCCCCTTGGGCAGAGGCCTGGACCCAATGATCTCACAAAGGTCCCTTCCGGCTCTAATGTCTGGAAAATCTATGAAACCATAAAAGCAGACTACAGCATAAACACTAAGCATTCAGTTAGCTAATTCTGATTGAAACAGACTTATTGAAAATAAACAGAAAGGGTTCTTATTCAGGTGACAACCTTTTTGCAAAACCTTTCAAATTTGTGTTTTGTTGAAGCCTGTATTTCAAGGGCACATTTTTGTTTTGTCTCATCCTTCCTTAAAGAGAGAAAACCACACTCTTTAATAAACTTCTTATGACATGTCTTTATTGAAGTCCCCTCATGCCTGAGGTAAGAAAAATCACATGAAGATTTTTCATTTACTGTTCTGATAACAACAACTTACATTTATGTAACACTTTAATCATAAAGGATTCGAGCACTTTATAGACTCTTCATAGAGAGTTCGCTCATTCAACATTGAACTTCTGTGGTGGAACACAGCAGCCATTTTCTCCCAGCTATGCTACACAGATGCCTATCAATTTTAAGGCACTATATAAAAAATGAAGGAATAACAATGACAACAAACAGCATGGTCACAGATGAACTGAGTAATAATTTAGACAACTGAAATTTTGGGGGGTAATTGAAATACACCTAAAAAATGATCTAATCTGGAGTTTGATTATGAATGCTGACTCCAAAAAGAGTTAGGATAAATGAATATTCAGGGAGGTTTTTTACTTTTCATCATAGAGATTTTTTCCCCTGGTTCCTGAAGCATAAGGCTCTTCCCAGTTCATGTGGGCTTTTCTGAGGTGAGACCTATCTTACCATGTAACAGGAGCATAAATAGTTATAGATGAACAGTGAACTTTTTGAAATTAGTATTAAAAAAAACAACCTGCTCTTCAGTGTAAATTATTTAAACCTTCTCAGTCTTGCAAAGTCTCTCTCAGTTTCTCCTGTGGTTTGGGTTTGTTGCATTTGGTTTTCAGTAAAACTAATCTCTTAGGGACAGGGAGCCAAAAGCCTAGGGCCTAGAACAACGGGACGAAGAGCCCAATAATAAGTGTTGACAAGATCTGACCCTGCTTAGTTAAGGAGGTCTAATCTGATCATCATCTCAGTACAATTCAATTGCAGGAACAATATGCCCCGTGTCATATGGGTCAGGTACTGTGTTAAGTTACTGACCTTAAGTGATCCTTTTCTGCATCTCTTCACCATAGCTACTCTTCAAATATACTTTGCTGTACTTGACTCTTTATTGCTTTTAAAATGTCATCTCTTTTTTTTTTTTGTTTATACTATTCCAGTGACACCAAGCTGTATGTCAGATTGATACAGATCTCAGGGTATTGTACATGGCTGTTCTCCTCCAGAGGTGTCTCATTTTGTTAGTGACCATGTAGAAAGAATGTAATGCAAACTACAGAAACACTTCCCCAAGGTACCCAGTGGACACATCTACACGTGCAATTGATGGGGTGGGTGCATCTTCACAAGACATTTACTGTATGACTAATTAGCTCTGCAGTAAATGTCTCAGTGTCTAGACATGTGCTCCTATTAGGGCACAGGAAACTAATAAGCTTTGCAGCAGAGTAGTATTTGTAAATACTATTTGTAAATACTATTTGTAAATACAAATACTACCCTGCCGCTGAGTTTTTTCCATGCAGAGCACCACATGCGTAGATGCTGACCTGGTTGGCTGGGGCACACGAGTGCTTGAGTGCAGGAGCTACCTGCTTTCTAGCCCCATGATGAAGTACCCTTGTGCCCCAGCCAAACCCTCTGCAGCACATTGAGCCTAGTTGGAACAGCCCCGGGCTGGCAAGCTGGCTCCTGGGGCCTCCTGCCAGCCACGCCTACTCTGATCAGGCTCCATGTACTGCACATGAATACACTTTGGAGCTGACTGCTCCAGAGTTAATTGCTCCTAGGTGCATATTCAAACAGTGCACCCAGGAGCAAAAGACTCTGGAACAGGCTCCAGAGTTTTTTCATGTGCAGTAACTGCATGTGTAGATGCATCCAATGCAACTAAATAAACTGCAGAGCAGCAAATTGAGCCAAGAAGGAGCAGTTTAGGCCAGGGTTGCTCTTGCTCTGTTCTGCCCCCCTCTAACAACCAGGGGGAGCTCCAGGCTCTGGCTGCAGCTTCCCAGGTTCTGTCCTGGGCTGACAGGGAACACAGGGGCCAGCCCTGGTCTCTGGCTTTGCTTGGCAATGGCAGCGTGGCCCATGGCCTGGGGGGCATCCCTGGGCTGGCAGGGAGCATGTGCCCATACGTATAGAACAAATAGCCTAAAGTTGTCAGATTTTTTTAATGCCCCTTCAAGCTACCAGTCTCTATTCTGTGGTCCTCTAAGACTCCATTTGGTGGCAAAGTGTCTCTTGAATATCCTTGCTCTAACTCTGTTCTAACTCTGTGCCTCATTTTCACTTTCTATTAAGGAAATATTTTACTCAGTTCTAGGTGTTATTCTTATAAATTCTTCTGCAACAGTGTGCAACAAATAAATGGCACTCTGTTTTAAATCAGCTGGCAAAACAAGAATGAGCTGACATTTTTTACAGGAACTTCCATATCTACATTGCTGTCCAGAACATTAGTTTTCTGTTATCTCATTACTGTATGTAGTAGTAAGTGTGTGTTCCTTTATTCTCCTTCTCACTGCAAGGCCTTTCATAACACTGCTGTGTGTGAAAGGTGTTATGTATAAAAATAAAATATACTGTGTTTTCAAAACAGCTTAGAAAAATTTTAGTCACTAGAAAGTTAACTCTTACCTGGACCAGTCCCATCATGGCTAATCAGAATTTTCTTTAGGTATCCTAGTGATATAGCCTTTAGGTAGAAGATATCCACCTGTAGAACCAGAAAAAAAAATAAGACTGATGCAGGTCTTGATTATATGGTCCAAGTATCATGAGACGTGTTCAAAACTGTTGCCTTCCAGATGCTACTTCTGGAAACAAGTTCAATTAAGCATTAAACTTGCTCCTTAACTCTGAGTAGAAGTAAGTCCCAAATTCCTTGTGTATTTCTTCTTTAACCACAAATACTCAGGTTAAAAAAAGAGCAGAGCATATGAGGGATATGGGTTCATCCTTGGAGACTTTGTGTAAGCATGGATTCTCACCCTGTTATTTTGGGCCCACATGTATAATACTGTATATCTTGCACAGGTTCAACTGCAAATGGAAGTAATATCAATAGATAAAGCTTGTTGTTTTCCTGACATCTGTAAAAGTGAGTCAAATCCTAAAGGTGTCTTGATGCCTTTGATGCAAAAGGTCTTAAAACTGCCTCAATCAGGTAGCTGGGGATTCCATAGGCATGGGACAAGCCTCAGTGGTATCTTCTAAACCCTGCTTGACTTGCTTCCCCAACACAGTATAGGGAAGATGCTGGGGGCAGCAGGGATATGTAACTTGATTCTAGGAGTGATAGCCATACAATCACAGGTACAGAAACATTACCATCACTGTGCGACCCATGCATCTTATAAAAAATCATCAATATAGCTTGACTTTGAATATTTGAAACTCTCAGCAAATTATGCCCCATAATCTACAGACCAAAAATAAAATAATTCTGTAAATAATTCTGAATAAAGGACATATTTGAGAAAACTAAAATGATCAAAGAAAATTTGTGAACAAGATGCATGTAGACTTTTTTGAAGAACCTATTTGCTGCTAGTAAACTCTCAGCCTTGATCAGAAATAGTGCAGCTTTGCACATTTTTTTTCTTTACCTGTCCGTGCTGAAATTTGACTTTATTTTTCTTAGATCTGTGGAGCTTTCGTTTGCCAGTATCTCCTCTTGTTCCCATTAGGATGATATATACATTAGAATCTGTTTCAGCACCAAGTTTAGACCCAGTGTGCACATGGATCTCATAAACCACCACTAAAGAAAAAAAGAGGAAAAATCTTTTGATTATTTGTTTTTTTTTTGTATGTACTTATCTGCTTTATCATTGACAGTTGGCCAGGAGATTGTACCCTCTCTGTCAAGTTTGGAATTAGTTGCAGTGATCTACACGTTTGTCATCTCCAGGCTCAATAACTCTAATTCTCTGTACATAAATATGAAACCACTGACCTTAAAAAGCAACCGTATGTGCTGAACATAGCAACCCCATCTGCTCAGTAAAACAGGCTAGCAAGCATTCATTCCCCAGTGTTCCATTTTCTTGTCTCCCTGCTGAAAACCAGGCCAAATTTGAGAATTGAAGGACTATCATTGTTCTACCAAACCCATGGAGTTGTCAATCTCAAGAGTGAAACTATCTTGTGCAAAATCATAGAACTCTTGGCAACTGGCCCACAAATACAAATTGAAACCCCAAGAAAAAAAGCATAAGAATTCTGGTTAATCAAAGCACTTTCAGATCTGTGTGCTATAGAAACAAGGATGTACACACACACACATATACACGCACTTTGTCTATGCCAAGAAAGTAGGTTGTCAGTGACCACCTGACTTGTTTTGAAGGTGTTTTATCAAATCCACAGTAAACATCAACACATTAAAAAAAGCCCTCTTAATTAAATATATTCACTAGATTATTTTTTAAAAAACATCTCTTTCTACTCTACTCTAGGCAGATCCATGATCACAGTTTAGAAATAAAGGTAATATATTTAGAAATTTTGAACTACACTAATTAATCAGATACTAAAAGTTCTGTTTCAGAATAACTGTTGTTAGCAGTTACATGATACTGTATTCCAGTGCACTTATTTATTTATTAGCTTTCCTTTTAATATAAATAAATTTTGCTCCTAATTAGGTCTTAGTAGAATTTTTTTCCATGCGGTGTTTCTTTTCTAATCACAGCTGGTCACTTCTGTTACTATCTGGTACATGATAAGAGAGATTATTGTTTCAGTATTCAGTAATGGAGATTTTAATAGCCCTCTGGAGAGGAGAAAGATGACAAGGACCCAAAGGAAAGCACATTTAAGCAACCTTTAAGAAAGAGATGAAAGACAAGTAGGAAAATTATAACAAACTATTATGATGTTGGTATTAAAGAGTATTCTGTAGATATCAATTAAAGGTGCTACTACTACTGAGTAACTGCTCCTAATAAAATCTAGTATTTACATATGGCACATTTCACAAACAAAATATATGAAAACAGTTTTTTAAACAACCTAAAAACCTCACACCTATACTCACATCCAAATCATTCCTTACCAGTGACATTCTATGCAGTTAACATTGCATGACAAGTTTAAAAACTGGAAAACAATTTAGGACAAGAAGTGAAGAACACCACCATGGATATTTGAAGATGCAAAGGGAACTAGAGTAGATATATCTGACCAAGCTGGAACATAGTCATGGCATTCTTGGAAAAAAGCACCATGGATTTTTTCAATAGATTTACTCTGGAGTCTGGCCACTGGTCAGATGTTCAGGTAAAGGAGTGATAGGATCTGATGTACAAGCCACATGCATCACATAAGCATGGCAGGAGGCATGATTGTGGGATCCAGATCAGATCCAATCATGCCTAATCACCGGTGCAGTGAGAGCCTGGAACCACAAACCCAGGCATCTCCTGCACACAACTTAAGATGCGTTTAACTGGCTATCAGGTCTTAAGTGTAACATATGGCCAGGGCCTCATACAAATGAATACTTCTCTAAATCTGTCAGCAAATGGTGTACTGACTCTGGTCACATTTTCATAGCTTTCATAGATATTAGGGCTGGAAGGGACCTTGGGACCACCACTTCCTAGCTTGTGAGATATGATTAGATCTCACTCAGAAACATGCATATCTGTGGAAAATGTGTAAAACCTGATAAAAACTAGTTTTTATGCTTCTAGCAGAGATACTTCTGCTCTAAGATAAATGCCAGTCTTTTTCATGGATGACATGAGGCAGCTGGGAGTGAAGCTGGAGGCATAATTAAGTTGGATATCAAAGTGATGTTTAATACCATATATAGTTGTACACTGTTTCTGTACAACAGGGGTATCAAAGATACATCACATGGGCTAGATCTGGCCTGCGGAGTGCTATCATCTGGTCCATAGCAGGTCTGAAATTGGACCCAGGCACTACCATCTGGCACATGCAAAACCAGCCCCACGCACTGCACACAGAGTGTGGGGCCAGTCTGGTGCACATTGCGGGCAGAACCCAGGGCTTGTCCATGCTGCCAGCTGCGCTCAGGGCCAGACTAGAGCTTACACAGCCGGCAGCACCACCCTGCCACTGCACTCCAAGACACTCCATAGCACCTCTACCAACCCAGACCCACACAATGGATCCAGCCTGTGGAGTAACCCAGAACCACTCATCCATCCCATGGGGCCCGATGAGTTTGACACCCCTGCTGTACAATAACAAAGTAGAAGAATCTGCTTTTGAATTTAAAAAACAAAACAAAAAACCTGTTCAGGTGGAGGGGATAACAGAGCACAGAGAGCAAATTGGCAGAGTGAATATGTACACCTAGCAACAGATTATGATCAGTATTGCAGAAGATAGGGCAAGGCAGGTGGCATCTTAGAGACTAACTGATTTAAAGAGACATTACCTATAGGCAACAACCTACCTGATCAGATGCCATGGAAGGACTGGCAGAAGGAAAAACTTTATATAGAAGGGAAGGGGAACCTCTACGAGAGGTAGTACCATAAGTGTATTGATTAGATTGACTGAGATGCACAAGGTTGATAATACACAGAGAGACATCAGAGTTAATAGCAAGTCCAAGTAGTAGGATAAGGACCCATAGTCCCTGTTAAAACCACAGTTAATACAATCAAATCTTCGGATGATCAGTATTGGACACAATACTGTCAGTCAAATTTCCAAAATAGCGGGTTGATTGTGCTGTCAAACTGGACTCTTGGTTGCAGAAAGTATTATTCTCAGTAAAAGGGGTGGATTCCAGCCCCAATACTGACCCCAAAGCTGTGTGCTAATATTTTATACCTGTGGTTTTGAAACTACATATCAGCAGATGCTATTAGCAGAATGTAGCCCCAACTAAAAGATCAGACAGACATCTATATTGTGTGGGCCTACTAGTGATTTGTATTATTGAAACTGCAGGGAAAATAATTGTGGGTACATTTTAGAGACAGGGAAAACCCTATTTGAAAATTAAGCCCTGCTGTAATAAATGATTTAAAGGAAGGGGCTCTGAATAAATTATTTTACTTTGGATGTAGTATCAGGCTTGGCTGATATAGATTAAATTGGTTTATTGGTTTATTGAGATAAATTGGTTCATTCATCAAAGTGAATGAATGAACTCCTGGATGCACAGGAACAGCATTAGGGAAAACTAAAACATAACACAGAAATTGGCTCATATTTAATTTATAATATAAAACCAAAAGACTATGAGATAATCAGAGAAACTATAATGACTGAATCAAAAATGATTCTCTGGACACACATCTGAATAATTCACCTTGAGTAAAAAAGAAGTGCACATTAAATAAATAAAAGAAAGAAAGACAGACAAAAAGAATAATACATATATCTCTTTGTGACTATGCCGCTCTCTTGTCACATGGAGAATTTTAGATTTGAATATGTTTAGTCTGTCTAAGGTAAAAGTGAAGCCCCTTGAGGCTGGGATAATGTTTTACTTTAGGTTTTGCACACAGAAACAGTGCTCAGTAAATAACATTTTGGGGCAAGAATAACAACGGAATGCACATTCTGATGAATTAAGTCTGTAAACAGACATCTCATGTGAGGAAGTTTGGATTGTTCCAGGTTTTGACTCTGATCAAAACAGTAAGGGCATAGCCCTCTATACACAGAGCCCTCCAAAGTTGCATTGATGCCCTTCTGCCAGTAGGTGGCCATGAAGAATAGCAGCCTGACAGGCTTGCCCCTGGAATGAACCTCAATTAAGTTAGATGAGCTACAATTAACTTTACAGATGCACCAGCAATACCCTGGGAAAAATTGTTAGCACATTTTATCCAGCATACTTCACAGGTACTTGAAGCAGGACAATGACTGTGAACATCTGTGTAGGATCCGGGCACATGAGGCTTTCTCCTGGGAGAAATGCAATGCCTGCTTACAGCCTTATATGAGCATTACGATGTACTTTGACAGGAAACTCTCTATACTATTGCATTAAACAGAAAATATCTTGTCCATGTGGCCCGCAAGAGATAGCTCCCTTGGAGCAAGAACCCAGAAAGTGTTCTCATCAGCAAGCTTTTTTTGTAAAAAATTTTTTTGCTTATTTGCTGCTCCCATGAATCCTGTATTCATTGTTGCACAAAGGCATATCTTTATAGGAAGGATGAAAAATATCACTCCACTCACTTCATCAGATGATATTTTTGCAATACTGCACTATGGTAGCATCTGATGAAGGGAACCCCTGCTCACAAAAGTTTTTGCATTTGTGACTCAGTTACTATAAGGTGCCTTTCTACCCTGCCTTCTGCCTGACTTTAGACTAGCATAGCTAACTACCTCTCTCTGTTCATAAAAAAAAACCAAGCATTATATTCCATGCTTCTCAAGGGGGTGGTTAAAAATGATATCGAAGAACAATATAAAAATGCCTATAATGAGTTCTAACCAAGGATTTAACTAGACAGGTATTCTTTTTCCAATAGAGGCTGAGGCTGGATGCTTCAGATGAAGGAAACAAACCACCCTAAATAAATCTCCATAAAGCACATCAGTATGCAGTGATATCCAAAGGAAGCATATTTCTCAGCTATTAATCAACTTGTATCCTTACATTTCAATTAATAGCCCCACTGATTTCATAACAGAAGTTATTCTTTATAACATAAAAGAAACCTACAGGAAAAGTACAGGTATTAGTTGATTTACTTCATGTCAATGGATCCCTGCCTCAAACTGAATTTTTACATTGGCACTTGATAAATGTCAATGGATGATAATGACAACATAAGAACCTTTCATATTTTGTGGTAATCTTTTATGCTGTTTTATTAAAGTCTGGTTCACTGGCAATGCCAGGAACACCTAAAACCAGTCATTTTCCCACCAGTGCTGGAACAGACTGACCACATTAGCTTATTTTAATCCCCTCTATACTCACCCTTACATTTCTCAAAACAAAAAAAGAAACCTTTTGGGGATAGAGTTTTTCTTGATTTGCTTCCCTCTAAAGATGACACAAAAAAGCCAAATTGCATCAACTTTTCTGCAGCGAGCATGAATATAATAGATAGAATAGAATGCAGATATCTGCATTCACAATTGTAATAGATAGCCTCATTACAAATGTTGCATTTAGATAACCACAGTTTCAAAATTGCAGCACTATGCAAGCTCAGATCAAAAGCCCAAGTCAGGTTTGAAGAAAATAATTTTTGCAGATTTAAAGTCACAAGCAATTAAAGCAAAGTTGTGAGCACTTCATGTAGCATTGTTTTTTAGCTTCAGGTCTTCTGGGCATGCGTGTGTGAGTGCATGTGCATGTGACAGAAAGAGAGAGAAAGAGAGAGACACCAACCCAGTAAGGCCCATTCAATTAAGAACATGATTATTAACTTTAAAACAACCATAACTAAAACTATTTAAAAGAATCTGGGTCTGAAGTAGTACCAAGGAAAAAAGCCAACTTAAAAAAAAAACTGGTTCAGTAAGTACGAAGTTATGAACACTGGAAGTCAGGACCAATGTTCTGAACTGCCAGAAAAGAGATCCAAGAGTAAGAAGGGATGACAGCAAAGAACACATGAATCAATGACAGGAGAAGACAAAAGGGAACACATAGATCTGGTCGGTCTGGAAGGAGGTAAAAAACAAAGGTGAGATATAAGCAAGGGCAGAGCAATACAAAGCCCTGAGGTTTAGGAGTCTGAATTTGATATGGGAGATGTAGGCAAGTCAGCAAAGAGGTGAAAGCATCACTTTGAGCAGAAAGATTATTTTAACAGCACCATCTTGAGTTAACAGAAGCCAGACAAAGTAAGAGCCAGACAAAGTAAGAGCCCAAAAGCAATTCCAAGCTTTCAAGTTTGTTGGAAACACAACTGAATGTTGGATGGAGAAAGATGGGTGAAGATTAGGTTTAAGGAGAGATGCTGAGTAATACATTCTAGTGATAAATAAGAGTAATAAAAATTCAATTTCTCATGAGTTTAGTTTATACCTTTTCTTTTAAAATATGTCTAATTATTTTTAATTAAGTCAATTTAGTACTATTTTTAATGAAATGAATTTAGTATTTTTAATTAAGTGAAGTCACTGGTATCAGATTGACTTGAAAGCGTAGGAGACAAATTACTAAATTGCAACAGGTTACTATTAGGTAATATGTACTAGATCATCTGTTCTGTTGGAGAGAATGACATGATGCAGTTTGTCCATCACTTTTAAGCAATTACCCTTTTAAATGGGAAATGCAACTGGATAGAATTTCATTTGCTGGTTTTGAAGAAGCTAAATAGAAAATCTTTGGGAAATCAATACATTTATATTGATGTTCAATTTAAATGAGCTAAAAATCAATGGTTAATTTGTAGCAATAAATTTACAAATTTAGGACACTTCTAAAATGCTCACTCACTCTGTTTCTCTCTCTTTCATTAAAATATAGGCAGCAAGTAAAAAAATGACAATGTTCCTACAAAAACAATGTCCCAAAGTTAACAGGGCTGAATAAAAGACCCATTGTGAAAGTATTTTCAATCATAGAAAATGAGGATGTGATTCTCACCTGCCCCACACCTGAAGCAGATTTTTACAATTGTGCAAAGTCAGTATATACATTGGAATGATCATACCCTACACCTCTTTTGGACTGGTACACATGATTGCACAGCACAGAATTGGGTCCTGTGGATCAAGCTCATCCTTGACATCACTTTGCAGATGATTTTTTCTATTGCACCCGTATGTGCTATTTATGTCAGTTGGTGACCCCAACAGTAATTCTTTGGCAAGGCATTATTATTTCCCAAATGTATAGGCCTTAGTTCAATACGATCACTTTCAATTTTGTAACTCCTTAATAAGTGAGAGTGTTAGGTTTTGTAATGTTCTGGAATCTGGGGAATGGGGAAAGTACAAAATGAGTGAGCAGGCAATGTCCACCCTTCTAAATATTTGTATAGTTTGTGTAGTAGAGGAAAGTAGATTATTTCAAACTCAAATTTTGGATTGGCATGTCTGATCCAGACCATGGTTCTTCTCGTGGGCCAGACAACCCAGCTCCACATCTGGTCCACGTGATTTCTTGCCATAGCTTACCAGAGTCAGTGTGTCAGCCCAGCCAGCACACAGGGGGTCAACGTTGCCACTCTGCTGCCCATTTTGTATTCTGACTGGCAATCAAAGCCTGGAAAATTTGCTGCGGATAAGGGGGCAGGGAGTATTAATCCCCTACATGTTGGCTGTGCTGCACACTGGCTATGGGAGCACATGCTCCACAGCAAGAAGCTCCACAACTTGATCCAAGCATGAGTTGTTGGCCAGAGAGAAGCCCCACTGTCTGGATGACCCACCTCTGCAAACTGGATTCAGCCCATGTGGCCATGTGTTGACATGCTTAGACTAGATGAGCTAACAGACCCTTCTGATTTAAAGATCTAGAGAAGACCATTTTCTCAGCTCTGTTCTACAGTGTTCTTCTGGGAAATGACATTCCATTTGAGTTCTTTCATGGATTTGTCCCTCTTTTTAACTTATTTGATTGTTACTAAGTGTGTGACGACCCTTCTTTACATTGGGTCATTGTTTTTTTCTATATTCACTACCTCATCTTGAATACAATTTATTAAAATGATAATACAATACGGCCTAGAATTGGCCAACAGTACTGTCTTGTTTATATCAAGTAAATGCTCTAAAATAAATTGTGATAAATGATTTTTCTTATATCCCCATGATCCTATAAAAATCTCAGGACCTTTTTATAATTGAATTTATACTTGTTTTTCCGGCTTCACTTGTAAAGGACAGTAGTATCAAAGGCAGTGACTATCTTTTAAGGTATCAAAAGTTAAGTGTAAAAGTAAATATTTCAGTGTTAAGACGGTGGCTTAAGCCTGGTTTGGGAAACAGCTATCTAGTGGCTTCAATCAGATTGCATATAAGCAGTATTAGATGAAGCTCAGGTGAAACTATGCTTATATTTCAAGGTGGTAGCAAATAATATCAAATTCATCTTGTTACTTTCCTGATCCACCCATTGGTTGCTCTAAAGAGCATCACAAACCAAAGTTACAATAGCGAAAGATTATAAAAAGGCAGAGATCACAAAGACTAGCCACATCCACTGTATAGATGTTGGGGACATGGGTGATATAGCAACAACCAGAAAATTCTGTGTAAAAATGGATTGTCCTGGGGCTGGTTAGACCAGCTTTTGGACATGGATGGAAGCATGGAGGAAGCATGAAAAGCTGCCAATCCATCACAATATGCAACACTTTTGGGTTAATAAATATGTAATAAAATGTACTGAACACATACATGGCAAAACCTCTTCTGTTGTAGAGTTTCTAACTGCCACTTCTCTCCATGTGTCTCCTTCATTTAGATCTTCAGCTAGCCAGCAGTTTACAGGCAAATGAATCTTCTGATCAGAGACTAGGGCCACACTCTCAAGTTTAATTTCCTCTAAGTACCAGCTGGGATCATTTCCACTGTTGTCATGGCCAATGCGGATTTTATAAAGTTGTCCAAGATCTTTGAGATTAACCTTTAATAGTAAAAATAGAAGAGTCTGTTGTAATGGTACATTTCACCAGTCCTCCCTATACTGATAACAATGCAGATGAACCAGCTTACAATTTGTATGTGGCCCTGGACTGTTGCCCTAATAGTCACTGAATCTGAGGATTTAGGCACATGGCATAGCTGAACCAGAAAATGCACTTCATTTTATCCACCAATGTAGATTACACAAGCATCTAGAGAGGAGAGACAGGCAGCTCTTGCAGGGTTGCTTCTTGCAGCATGAGAGGAACATACCAAGGGTTCTGCTGCATGTTCAAATTAAAGCTGGACAGAAACCACCTGTAGAGTTGTTACACATTTTCAAGCACTAACTTGATAGGTGGCTAGATCTTTTTACTGTAAAGTCACTTTTATCTTGTGATAATTACTTTGCACTTGTGGCTGGTCTAAATGTATTGTGCAAGTAACCGTGATTATGCAGGTAATTGCATAACATATGTAACATGTAGCAGGGGCCTAATAGATGGCAGAAGGGCAGATAATAAGTTTGTTCACCTCTTTGTTCTTACAGCACAGTTACCTGGGGATAGCTGGCTTTTTTCTATTTTTTCCTGAGCAATTTCTACACCAAATTCCAGATAGTTATACTAGTACAAGATTATATGCCATACATCTTCTCCTTGTTTACTGATGTGATTAAGTCATCTACCCAGGCCCAGAGTAGAGTACTGTTAATACATATGCACAGTATTTTACTGCACAAGCAACTTAATTGACATCAATGCTGTATTATGCCGATCAAGTAAAAGGGATCAAACAGGCAGGCTCCTTTTTAAGGTCTCTAGGTATATTTTCTTTGGGGACTGAGGAGCCAAACAAATATAAAACATTTAAACAAGTTGAATGCATTTTCATATCACTGCTGTATATGGTAGATTTTGCATACTATACAGCTACTGTCAGGTGCATCTTTAACTATTTCTACCCCATACCAGCCTTCAATGGCCCAGTTTTATCTTAAACTTCTATTTTTGTGTGTTGATATCAGGGGTTAACTGTTTCTGTAAATGCTGACACCACATTGCAGCAAATTTAAAACAGTGGAACTCAGCTATGTCACACTTAATATTGCATAAGAGCTTCTGTTTTGAACAGCACAAGTTTGCTGAGAAACACCGAAGGCAGCACCCTAAACATAAAAGCAGGGTTAACCAGTTTTTAGTTTCTCATCTTCTGTGGCAAATTTGACAGCATTCAATATAGAGAAAAATCCTGGAAAAGATTAGGTCCTAAAAAAATAACTGGTTTTCTTTCCTCATCCCACAAAAGTAATATAGCATAAAATAGCATAATAACTGGTTTGAGCAATAAGTTGAGACAAATGTCATCTCATTGGTCAGCACCACTGAAACTCAGGATAGATAAATTTTCTCTTTAAAGGCATGACTTGGGGAGTAAAGGGCTGGAGATAAGTCTACTACACGAATGTCTGCTCCTGATGGTATTATTCATTTGGCAGATGTAATGCCCCCAAGGAAGTACAGAGGTGGGATTCAGCTCACCCTTTTGACAGGGCACATAGTGCTTTCTTTCTCCATGGGGCTGGCTCTGTGGATCTGAGGAGAGTAAAGAGGGCATGAGGGTCACATCCCCTTTGCTCTCCTCTTGAGAATGTAGTACTCACACTGACACAAGACTGTCATAGCTCTTGTGCTTTCCAGACAAAAAAACTAGAGAAGTGTCTGCCCACTGCTTAAAGGCAGGGAACAGTATTTTCTCCATCTTATTCCTTAGATTCCTGAGACAAAACAGACATGATTCTAGCTTGATTCATGTCATGTGTGATGATGATGATGACGATGAAAAGAAAACCTTACTTACAGGAGAAGTTGGCAGTTTGTTTAACCAAAGCAATACCTTTATAACCAAAAGTGTTACCTGGAGCAGGCATTAGAAACTGGGTGTGCCAGTAACTCATGTAAGGAATATGCAGCATATATTCAGAGCAGGTAAACATTATCTTGAGTCTAACTCAGACCAAGTGCAGGTATTAAATTGCCTGAAAGCTTACAATTAAAGAAATTCTTTTTGCGAAAATCTTGTTGGTCTAATAAACGATATCTTTACTACGAGTCCTGACTGATGTTAAATTGGGTCATACAGGGTGCATCTACATATGCAGTTAGCTAGTAACAATAAACTGGCACAGTTTGCACCACATTTTTTTCCTTCCGGGTACAGTTTTTATTTAGCCATGTGCTCAGGACCCCAGCAAGTTGATATGGGGTAGAGCAGCCCTGGACTGGCAGGGATTCCAGGGGGTCAGCTTGCCAACCCAGGGCTGCTCCAGCCCAGCTCAACATGCTGTGGAGGGGCTGGCTTGGGCTGCAGTACAGAGCTAGCTGGCATGCAGCCACTGTATTGTGCCACCCTCATGCCCCAGCCAACCCCAGTCACTGTTTACATGTACATTTTAGTGCATATAACTACTCCACTGTAGGACAGTACTTGTCCTATACAGCACTATTCTACATCGGAGTTAATTAAGTTACTGTGCCCTAATATGGGAACACGTGAAGACAGTGATGCTTTACTGTGGAGCTTATTAGTCAGCTCTGCAGTAAAGTGCATGTGCAGTTGCACCCACAGGGTTGCAACTTGCCATCCAGCCACAAAACTAACCACATCACAAGCAGTGGTGTATTATAAAAACAAATGTAATCAGGTGTTAGAGTTATAATTTGTTGTGAACTAAATAAGTTGGCAAAAATGCTATGATAGAATTGGCCTGGGCAATTCCAGGAAATGCATGTTCATTCTTTGATGGAAATTAAGGCAGGATTGTTAATGGCAGGCAGTAAATCAGTTATACAATGGTAGCTGCAGAACTGTTAAAGGCAATTCAGTAAGTTTAAAACCTGCATCTCACATACCCATGTTTGAACATTAACTCACCCATGTTTGAACATTAGTATTAGTTTCTGAGATAGGAATCCCTAAGCATGATATCCATAAACATAACTCTCCTCCTCCTCACCGGAAGTACCTCTGGAATCAGAATCTGCTACCTAAAAGCACATCAGCAGTTTGATCATTCTGAAAAATGAATCAGTGACTTGGCAATGAACCATTCTGAGTTATTGCTGGTGACACATGCAGTACCTACTGTTATTTTGTGTACAAAGGGCATGTGCACAAAATAACAGTAGGTACTGCGTACCTTGTGCTCCCTGCCCCTGCATTTGCAGGTAGCAAATTAACTGCTAAGTAGAGCAAATTACTGCTCACTAAGAGTCTGCACGTGTAGATGCAGATGCTTACTATGCAGTAATTTGCTCTACTGCACAGTAAGTACCTCATGTAAACACGTCCAGTGAGAATAAAGTGAACATTTTGTTAACTTTAGTGTACTCATGGTGTTTAACATTTATGCCAAAGATGACAATAATCACATGTAGCCTGGGTGTACTTGGGTTTTGTTTCTCCCTTCTCCAATCAGAGGGGATTGTTAACTGGCAGGTGTGCTGTAGGTGAACTGCATACTGCTCACAGTTCCCTCCGTCCCTATAGAGCCAGGCCAGGACAGTTATGTGACTTAACTATATACAAATGTATTAATATTAACTTATTACAGAAGAAATAAACATAAATTATAAACATATGTACACTTATATATAATATACAGATATATAATATGTACAGTTGGGGTGATGGGGCCCACCCAGAGAGTAGTGGTGGACAGGTCATACTCAACCTGGCAAGATGTGAGCAGTGGAGTCCCCCAGGGCTCCGTCCTTGAGCCCACACTGTTTAACATCTTCATCAGCGACTTAGATGAGAGGGTTGAAAGCACGTTGTTCAAGTTTGCTGATGACACTAAGATGTGGGGTGAGGTGGGCACACTTGAAGGGAGAGCGAGGCTACAACTAGATTTAGACAAACTACAAAAGTGGGCAGATGAGAATAGGATGCAGTTCAACATAGATAAATGCAGGATGCTGCACCTTGGGAGAAGGAATCCACAGAATACATACAGGCTGGGGAGTTCCCCTCTTGAAAGCACAGAGGCGGAAAGGGATCTTGGAGTCATTACTGACTCCAAGATGAACACAAGCCGCCAAGGCCAGACCACAGCCAGCAAGGCTAGCTATACCTTGTCATGCATCCAAAGATGCATCTAAAGCCGGTCCAGAGAGGTGATACTCCCCCTCTAAGCAACATTGGTCAGGCCACAATTGAAGTATTGCATCCAGTACTGAGCGCCGCACCTAAAAAAGGATGTGGCCAGCCTGGAGAGGGTTCAGAGGAGGGCCACCTGCTTGGTGAGAGGGCAGCAGGATGGGCCCTATGAGGAGAGACTGAAGGACCTGAACCTGTTCAGCGTCCGCAAGAGGAGGCTGAGGGGGCACCTGGTGGCTGCCTACAAACTCATCAGGGGAGATCAACAGCAAATAGGTAGAGCCCTTTTCTCCCCAGCACCACCTGGGGTGGAGGAACAACGGTTATAAACTGGTGGAGAATAAGTTTAGGTTAGAGATCAGAAGGCAATATTTTACAGTTAGGGTGACCAGAATTTGGGACCAACTTCCTAGAGAAGTGGTCCTCACCCCTGCCATGGGCAAATTCAAAAAGAGGTTAGATGATCACCTGTCTGGGGTCTTGTGAACCCAGCATTCATTCTTGCCTGTGGCAGGGGGTCAGGCTAGATGATCTGATCAGGTCCCTCCTGACCCTAGCTATTATGAAACTATGAAACAATAACTTACAGGCAAATTCTATATGGCCTTATACCACGGATCTAAATTCAGGTAAGTCACAGGTAAGTGATAAGGGAAGGTCCCAACTGGCATTGCAGTCATATAAACTCTATAATACTTAATCAAATCACAAAACAAGGCATTCAAATTAACAAAATATGAGGCACTGTTTACATAATATAAGGTGCCCCAGAGCTCCCAGCCCTTTGTGTCCCCAGTGGGCATGCTTCCTGTAACAGGATGGTGTCCTTAGGGTTGCCTCCCCTAATGCCCCCTTACTGTGCCAAGTTAGCGTAAAAGGGCACCCTCAAATTCTTGCCCGCCACATCTTTGATGTTAAATGCATAATAGGGAGGCTGCCTTTCCATCCTTTTGGACACAGTTTCCTGATGTACACTGGCCCCATTCTGTAATGGGTGTTTCGGTGCACCCTAGCCTTATGGGCTATGTGTGGCTCCAACCACCCCTTTACCACGCCCCAAGCCTTGCTGATGGAACTGATGTTTTTTGGTCTCATACTGTCATACTGGCACTCAGGCTGTCCACAGCCCTGTCTTGCTCTGTGCCCTCTCTGGCACTTGGGCTCTCCACAGCCCTGTCCTGCACTGCACCCCACTGGTGCTCGGGCTCTCTGCAGCCCTGTCCTGCACTGCACCCCACTGGGTGCTCAGCAATCACTGCCCCCTCTCTGGGGCAGTGCAGGACAGGGCCCCTTCTCTGGGGCTGCTCTCTGCCCCTCTCTCTGGGGTTGGGGTTCCCACGCTGCCGTGGGTCCCGTATGAGGCCTCCTCCAACCCCTAATAGCCTCACCTAAACCTCTGGTGAAAACAGCAAACAAAACTCAAGCCCCTGGGCTATAACATAAATCCTAGCCACCCGGCTATAACATTATTCCAGCCACACCAGGGGTGCTCCATCCTTTCCCCAGTCTCGGAGCTGTACCTGCAGTCTGGGCTCCCCCACCTTGCTCTGGGAGAGCTCCTTCCCCCACGGCTGCTGGCAGGGAACACCCCTCCTGGTCTCAGGCCTGGAATTTATATGGGAGCCAGGCCCTGCCCCTTACAGTCAGCTGACCAGGTGCAGGTGCAGCCACTTCCCTCATTAACCAGTTGTCCCGGCAACCTGCATCTGGGTTCTTGCTCTCAAAGTAGCAGGCACCTCAGTGCCCTGCTACACTTCCCAGTAAAACTGTTCTCTCCCCTCTGAAAAGCCTGGCCTGGGTATTTCCTCCCTGTGGGAACCCCTTTATCCAGGTAATTCACAAATCTGGGGCCAGGTAGGCGGTCTGCATCCCCTCGGAGCAGGTCGCTCCTTGCGGTAGGAGCCTCCAAGGCCTCTGGCTCCCTCCTGGGCTGCCTACCTGCTGGTAGCTCCAAGCACTGTTGCATTCTCCTGGGGGCTCTACCTTCTGCTCAGGGTTGGGTACCTGAGCTGCCTTGCATGGTCCCAGGGCTCAGTCCAGCTTAGGCCTACCATGCAGCACCTCCTACACCAAGTTGCTGGCCTCGTGTCAGAGGCAGGGGACCCAAGCCACCTCACATGGCTCCCAGGGTCTCAGTCCATTGAGGACCTGCTGTGCAGTGAAGCCTGCACCATGTACCTGTCCGCATGCCATGGGTTGGAGATCTGAGCCACTTCAAGCAGCTCCCAGGATCCCGGTCCCACTCCTGGACCATGCTGTGCACTGTCTGTGTGCCAGCTACCTGGCTGCATGCCAGGGGTCGCACACCCGAGCCGCTGCATGAAGCTCCCAGGGTCTGGCTCCGTACACCAAGCTGTGCAACATTATCACCATCCTCCTCATGGTGGGGCTGGTGACGCAGACACTCACCGCAAGCATCTGGCGATGGGGTCTTTGGGCTCTTCAGGGCAACTTTGCCCCACTGGCCAGTTCTTGCCAGCTCTTCTTCTGCCCACTCTCTTCTTCATCCCTCGAAGCAGCTGCCTGTGTGCCAGGCACTTTGCTCTTTTATAGTCTCTGGAGGCTCCACCCCCAGCTTATAAACCGACCAATCAGGATGAAATAGGTACAGTCTTCAACTAGGTCCAGGGCTTTTTGCCTCCCCCCAGTAGGGGCAGGACAACCCCCTCCCCAGCCATTACCTGATTGGTGGAAAGGCTCCAGCAATCACAATGAAAATTCTCTGAGCTCAGTGTGCCAGGCTGTTGCCAGCAAGTCCACCACACACATTTTAGAAACAATTTTAAATTGAGTATTTTGAGCAAAGGGAAAGTTAAGATGGAAAATATCATTGCCAAGTAGACCAGTAAAAGACATGTACATTTTGGCTTCTTTTTGGCAGACCAACAGTAGAATTTGAAAGAAACATAGAAAGTCAGAGTTGGAAGGGACCTCAAGAGGTCAACAAATCCAACCCTTTGCTCAAAGCAAGACCATACCCAAACTAGATCATTCCAGCCCGTGTGAACATTTGTGAACCACGCTGCACCCGGCGGGCTTCAAACATCCGGTCCCGTGCTGCTTGGCTTTGGGTATGTGAGCTTGCCCATCGCTTTGTCCCTGGTGTTGTATAGCCCGGATATGTTGCCCTGGGGTAGCCCTCACCCCAATCTCACCTGCCATGACTTTGCTCATAATTTCAGTGGTGGGGTCGACTACTAGGGCCTATCCGGAGTTGGGACTCCTGGGGCAGTGGTCTTCTGCGAGGCTCCAACCTCCCCTACACCTCGCCCTAATACCAGGCCTCGCCGAGATGCTCTTATTTCCGGGCCCAACCCTCATCTTGTGATGTAAGGGGCACTCTGCTACAGCTCTGAAGATCTATCCTGACCCTGAATCAAGCTGATTATAAGACCCTCCTCGGACTTCCTCCCTACCCCTCCAAAAGTGGGAAACAGAACAATGAAAATTAAGAAAAACACTGCCAGTAAGAATCCCTGGTTACAAACAAAGATTGGGCTCCCTGGCCCAGAGAATTCCACTCCCTATTAACCCTGTCTAAGGCACCCCTCTGTCCGGCTGATATCCTTCTGGAGTGCTGCACGGGACTACTCTTGGTCCCTCCAATTCCACCCTACTCAGTCCCTCGCCGAGTGGCTCTGCCCAGTAGGATCTTGCTTCCTGCAGCCCCTCTCGCTGCTTAGGCTCTCCTCTCTGCGTCGGGGTGGGCTCCGGGAGCCTTCCCAAACCCGTGCCAATCCCACCTGGATTGCAGGGTCATCTCTCATCACCCTCTCCTCAGGGCCGCCTCCTCTGCCAGTCTCTTCATCCGGAGTCCCTGGATCTTCGCACCTGGTTCCGCCATTGCAAATACAGGCATCTGGCGCCTCACTACTGGGGTCCTCCCTCCGGCAGCCTTGGGGTAGCCTCTTGCCTCGTGGCAATTCGTTGTGCTCCTCCTCACCTATGAATGGGACTCCAAGGGCACCTCCGCTTGCGGCTTCGCTCCTGCTCTCTCCCCCTTCTTCCTCCCTTTGATCGCTTTTAATTCTCCCGCACTCCGTTCATGATTAACTGCAGCTGGCTGCAGTTTCAAAAAGACACAGCTCATGAACTGCACAGGTCCACCTCCTCTTCCAGTCTCGCCGCAGCGTCAGCCGCAGGTAAGGGAATCGCTGTTTCTTTCTTGCTTCCCTCATCTTCCCAGTCGTGTTTTGGGACCTGGGGTTCCCCTTTGGCCCCTCGGGGTCTGTTCTGTGTAGTTCCCCTGTGACACAGGCTTTGTGAAGATGGGCCTTAAAAATCTCAAAGGATGGAAATTCCGCCACCTCTCTAGGTAGCTTGTTCCAGTGCTTCACCACCCTCCTAGTGAGAACATTTTTGCTAATATCCACATATTAGCCACATCGAAACATCCCCTGCTGAACCCTGAGAACATTGCTCCTTGTTCTGTCATCTGCCACTGCTGAGAACAGTCTAGCTCCATCTTCTTTCAAACCACCCTTCAGGTAGTTAAAGGCTGCTCTCAAATCCCCCCTCAGTCTTCTTTTCTCCAAAATAAATAGAGTCAGTCCACTCAGACTCTCCTCATAAGTCATGTTTCCCAGCCCCCGAACCATTTTTGTTGGTCTCCGCTGGACTCTCTCCAACTTGTCCTCATCCTTCCTATAGTGAGGGGGCCAAAACTGGACACAGTACAGAATAGAGGGGAATAATTACTTCCCTCAATCTGCTGGCAATGTTCCTACTAATGCAGTCCATGTTGTTAGCCTTCCTGGCAGCAAGAGCACACTGCTGACTCATAACCAGCTTACTGTCCACCGTAACACTCAGCTCCTTTTCTGCAGAACTGCTACTTAGCCAGTCAGTCCCCAGCCTGCACCAGTTCATGGGACTTTTCTATCCTAAGTGCAGGACTTTGCATTTGTCCTTGTTGAACCTCATGAGATTTCTTTTGGCTCGATCCTCCAATTTGTCCAGATCAAATCTGCAAATTTTGCTAAATACCTTGCCGCAAGGACATGAAGAGAAAAGGAAAGGGTAGAGGTAGGAGGGCTGACCAAGGGAAAAAGTAGCAATAGTATAATACGCAAGAAAGGGAGCAAGTCTCTTCAACATAATCTCCAGTACTGAGTAAATGGCTCAAATAATCAGACAAATATGTTCAAAAGGAGCTGTGATGCGTATCAAGGTTTGGAAGGCATTCAGAAGGCAGAAATCAGAGTCCATCCCAGGTGCTAAAAAGCACTGTTAAATAGCACTAGAAGATGATGCTGGAAGTGTCTGATTCCACTAAAGTTCAGTTTAGCCTCACAAGACTGTATTTCTATCTTATATTCTCAGCCCTCCTTGACATTCAGGCTGCAACTTAAGTGGCCTCAGCTTAGCCAAAACAATAGAATTGCACCCATGTATGCCAGCTGTGAATTGGGCCTACAGAGTTGGGAAGCAAACAAGTATATTGGACTTGACAGGACAGAACAGCATACAAAATCTCTATCCAGTGTATTCACAATGGATTGGATATGTTGGAACTACAGTATATGCTTCCCTAATACACACACACATGCATACGCAGCAGTCAGAGATAACCATACTCCTTCAAAATAGAAAGGATTGTTAAAGAATAAAATTAATTTTAAAAGTTCACAATATTGCTAAACTAAACCTGTGCTTAATATTCTTTCCACTTTTTATAAATAATGTAAATGCATCCGTGTGCCAAGAAAGTCATGTTTGTGCTCTGATGGAATTAAGGCAGGGCTGTTAATGGCAGACAGGGAATCAGTTGTATACAATGTTCTGACAGGATAAACAAAAGCATTATAGGTTGATTCCTGGCTACTGTTGTAGTTTGAGTTTGGATCAATTTATCTTGCTGTCAGATCAGATATCATGTTGGTCTCTCAGTGGTATTGACTCACTAAAATGTTGCTGTTTGCCAACTGGAATGCTGTCAAACATATGTCAGATTTAGCTCTTGCAGTGCAATGCAGATGAAAATTCTCTCACAATCACACTGTACTGCTAACAATTTCTTGCCCTACCATAAGCATCACATCTTGAATTTGCTCTCTCATTTTCAGTATTGACCCAACCATGTTGAATCACTGAACAAGTCAAATGTAAGCTGGCATTTACAAATCTACGTTCACATCCAGAACATTTCACACATTGTGGTAGAAAAAAGTTGACTTGTTCCCTAGTAACCAAAATGCCTATGAAAACTCTTATTGGCTAGGTACAGACAGTTAAAAAGCCCAAGGCTGAATCGATTCAATCTTTGTAAGTTAGCCTAAACTGCATAGATTGAAATGATAAACAAATGAACAGACATACACTTTTGATTCAGAAAATTCAGCCACATGCTTGCAGTGGCCCAGGCCAGAATCTGAGAGTTGCTAGAGCATGCCTCCCTGCTCGGCTGGAGCAGATAGTTTGGGCCATGGCTAATCTGCCCACCCTGTGAGGTGGGGCTTGCCAGGAAGTGTAAAGCATCCTGGGATTCTGGGGGGCTATGAGTTAACTTGAATCTGGAGGGGATCTGGCACAGGGTTCAATAAACCAATTTAACCTACATCAGATAGGTCTAAGACTACATCCATCCAGGTTTATCTGAAACTAGGTTCGGGCATTTTGAGACCAGTTTATGTACACTGAACTTCTGTTGCATTACAGATTTGAACTACTTTCCAATCACTTATACTAGTTTATGTGCAATTTATGTCCCTAGCCCTAGTCTTTCTGTTATGGCCTAATGGCTGCAAAAACAACAGTCAGTGTTATGTGGCATTTGTCTTCCTGGCACAAATGCAATAAATGGTCTGGCAGAGAAGAAAGACGGGGTCTTGTGGTTAAAACTCTGTGCTGGGAGTCAGGCAATCTGGGTCCATTGCTGGCTCTGCTTCAGACTTCTGAGAAGCCTTAAACAATTTACAAACCCTCTGTGTCTTAGTTTCTCAACTCTACAATTTAATAATCTCATGAGGATATTAGAAATTTCTTGATGCACTTGGAAATTCTCCAATTTCAAATCCAAGCTATTATTATTCAGGAGGACTCCAATATATTCACCTTGTTTGAATTTAGCTCAGGCCAAGTCTGATTTCCCCATAATTTGAATGACAGAATGGGAATAATGGATTCTAATTCTCCCAAATGACTTCTGCAAAGCGAGTGTCATTGCTCAAGGATAAGGTAATGTCAGTAACAATTATCTAGTCACCCTTAGACAGATACGTGAACCTCCTGCTGTTGACAGCCATGGAAGTTACATAGCCACAGTAAGGGAAGAATATATCCTTACTGACCTGTAACCTTCGACTCATCTAGTTTTGTGTACATCAGTTAAAAGACAGACATTATACAATAAGGGAAAACCCCACTTCACAGTCACTTCTGCAGTCACCCAATGCAGACAAGAAATGATGTGGTAAGGAGGGCATGAAGAGGGCAATGTTGAGGGTCTTTTAAAGCTCATAAAAGTGCTGAGATAACAGAACTGGAGTAGAACTAGAGTTCAGTATTCTGGGCCAAAGAGGTGGCCAAATGAACGAGCTATAGAAACTCTATACTCCAACACAAAAACAAGGCATTTGTTGAAGATCAAAACCCAGCTTGTTAACTACATGAAAATATGTTTGCTTCTTGTGAGATCTCCAGCTTGCAGTATAGTAGAGGTTGGATTGGGATGCAAATCCAAACTTCATGTAAATTTTGTTAGAGATGGATTTGTTTGTATGAATCTGGGATTTTAGTCTGGGTTATAACAGCAAAATGTTAAGCAGGCTCACCAAATCCAAGCGTTTAGGAGTCTAATTTTTGGGTTAAATATCCAAAGGTAATCAGAGACTCTGAATTTCTTAGGAGTTGCCTATTAGCCAGTATAATAAAAAGTGCTAAATGAGCTTCCCACCATATAATTTTACCCAAAAAACTTGAATCTTTATTTAAAGCTCCTCTGCCTTTTCAATTCTGAAACGCTATTAAGTACAGACAGCCAATTCTGTTAATTTATGGTAAATTTTGAGACGTTCTGAAGCGGGGGTACAGCTTAAACTTCTGAAGTCCCTGTTTATGTGAGACATACTGTCAGCATTCACTAACCTTAACAGCATTGCTGTCAGTGCAGTGACAGGAGTAATCCATTCTCTTTACAATATTTTTCTTAAATGTAAGAATCAGTAAGTATATTTACTTATCCATCTGTGTCAATGTTCATTATATTTTAAACAAGTCTTTTTTGTAAAATTTCATACTTTGCCATTGACCTGGGCATGAGCAGTTTTGGCCTGGTACTTTTGTGAAAGTGAAACTTCCTAATACAGCTTATATTTAAAAAAATGGCCATAAGTACTTATTGTGGCCTGAGCTTATGAATAAAGTTTGCTTTCTTAAGGGGACGCAAAGACATCATCTATACAGTACTAGGTTTCAAAATGACTTACACAGATGTCCCTTTCAGTTACCAGCATGCTCATGATATTCTCACTGATGTCAACAGGGCCTATCCTTGTGTAAAAAAGCAGAACTGATTCCATAACATCTTAATAAGTAAAATGGAAATTAAGGAACTCTTATTTCAAGAGGAACTTTCTCAGTAGCAAGATGGAAGAGAAAGCAAAATTGTGTCGCTAGTTTTCTGCCATACATAAAGTTTTTGTAACCTGTCTGCCTTAAACTCAGGTATTGGGTAAAAGGCAACATTCAGATGAGGTAGCTCTCCAGGCAAAATTCATCCCTGGTGTAATTCCACTGAAGTCACAGCGCTTAACACAACTGCTAGAGGCTAAGCTTGACAACCAGCTGATGAATTTCTCATAAGGCCACATGATCAACAGGATTTCAGGGAGCTCCTATGTAATGGCTGAATTCCCAAAAGTAACAAGATTTACTGACTGCACTAACTTACCTCCTGAGCCCTTGCAAATAATGAAGAAATCTAAAGGAACCAAAAGTATTTCCATGCTGTGAGCCTGCAATACCAGAGATATAATATCTAATGTACCACCAAAACCACCCAGAGTCTAGCCATGATGCTTGTATTTTTCAGATGTCTGAACCCAGCCAGATCCTTGAATTATAGCCAACAAACCTGGCATTGCTGAACATTAACTCTAGAATTAGAAGATGTTGTAGCCAGTCTCACAGAGAGACTCTAAGTAGAGAGGATATATATCTATAAGAAATTAAATGAACCCTACCTAAGAATCAATTTGTAATTTCTTCTAAGTTTATACAAACCTTGACCCTAAAAATAGGTCAGGTAACAGATACTGGAATAACTGTCACCATATTGTAGGACACTTAAGCATTGGCTAACTTTCTCCTGCAACCCTGTCAGTCCCTTTTCAAGTCTTTTGTGAGTTCAAGAGAACTCCCACTCCTTCCATTCCTGTACCTTCTAGCAGTACCCCAATTTATATCCCCCAAAATAGACAGCCACAGTCTGCTACCCACCAAATTAAAAAGCATGGGTCACATCATGACCACGTTTTAAGCTTTAAATATGGCAAAGGTGGAAGGAAGGAGGATGTTTCCTGCTAGTATGGTCAGAGAAAGTTACGTCAGAAATCACACTACTTCACTGGAAATGCTGTTTCAATTTTACCTCGTTGTGAGTTATGCTAATATTCAAGCGAGTCCTAGGAAATGTATCAGTATCCAAGACTAGGATATTGGTTGATAGGCATAAGCACAGACCCAAGGTCATTTAAAACCCACTTTTGTGAATTCTCTGAATGGCTGTTCCCCAAATGGGAATGAGGATGTCCCATGAGGTCTGCGCCTTTTCTAAGTCCTCACCATATACAACCATGCATCTACCATCAAAACAGCCTTAATTCACAGATGTAGAACAGTAGACAGCCCTTAGGCTGGTATTGTTCTTTAAAACACTTTGAAGGGGCTGAAGCCACACTGCAGTCTCCTTTAGTGGAAGGTATACCTCCAGCGGTGGTCAATTTAGATCAGAATGTAGACATGCTCTGACCTTACAGCATCCATGAGTAATACTTTTCATCATTTCCATTTGACCAGCAAAAACTGCCCCACCCTGGATAATGAGCTGACCTCAGTGACGCATTCTTAGTACATCTTGCCTGGACAACAGCAATATGGTACGCCTGAGTCCTTTAAAAACTCCAGCTAATATAGAATGCTGCAACATAATATCTGCAAGCAATTTACTTCAACAAATTACCTTAACTGTGAGCGTATCACCTGTCCTCTGCTCCCTCTCCTGTATTTCTATGAATATACTGTTAATTTCAAAGTCTTGGATCTTATCTTCAAGGCAGTCAATGGCATAGGTCCCTCTAAAGTTCTGGTACACAAACCACGGTCAACAACTCAATACCTCGAGCACATGGCACTTTCTGACACAAGGATAAAGCTCAACTGAACAGAAGACAGAATAGCTAAGGAGGCTGGTTCAAGATTTCAGAACAAACCCCTTAAGTAAGCTAGGGATCACAGACTGCTCCACCTTTTGCTCCAACTTCAAGGTGTACTTCTTTCATCTTGTTTTCTTCACTGTATACACTGCTATGGCGTTCATAAATAACCTTCTCCAAAAAAGTTAAACTGTAACAAAAAAAGAGAATACTAAAGAGAGAACCAGAATAGAATGGCCTAGAAGGAAGGGCAAAAACACTGAGTGGAGTACAGGGCTAAGGCATATCTATTGATTCTGCCATGTTCTTGAGAGCTCCTTGAGAAGCACTTCCAGTCCTACTGTTTCACATATGCCAAAGCTAGAACTGATCTCTCACATGCTTGCTAGCAGCAGGAGGGGGCTCCCTCAAGACAGCTTCACTGCCTCTTTTCTGGGTTTAGCATGTTCAGTGTGGGAGTAAGTAGAGTATAGCCCAGTCCTTGAAAACTAGTATGCTGTATTTGGTACAGGACCAATTGGGGCTGGTGGTTTTATACTGATTTTATACCCCTAATCATAGTGGGAAGCGAGGTCTAGCTTTCTGCTGGACAAATATGGTCTTAACTCTTTCAAGGTGTATCCAACTGTCCTTGGCCCTAAAAGAACTATTTTAACAACCAGGGACAGCTGCAGCATTGCAGTACTTGAGTCATGCACTGGCCCTGCTTGTGTCCTTTAAAAAAACAAAACATATTTGTTAGTTTTTCTTTACCATATAGATTTTTAATTATTGGAAACCATGAAGATAATGTAAATCTGTGGCATAAGGATGAAAGATAAGCAATGAACAAAATGAATAATTCTTATCCATCAGCCTAGATGACCTACATATTGGTAACTGATGGCTACTTCACTCTTTTGAATCATCCTTAGAGAAGTCTGATGATCTGTAAACTGAATGAAACCAAGATAAAAAAAATGTAACAAAAAAACCTCTCTTGATAAATTCAGTGTGTATGCAATAATATAACATGCACCTTATGAAAAGAACAGAATTATTTACCAATGCATCATTAGTAACTGGAAGGAAAAATTCTGAATTTTATATTTTGCTATAATTTATAAGGACAACTTAATAATTATTAAAGTTTAGTAACAAATGCTACTGAAACCATTGATAAAGTCCCCATTTATTATTTCTGGTTACTGCTAAAATCTGGCACTTTAAAACTGTTACTATGTGTTGTAGCAGAGTCTCTTTGCAGTAAAACAAGATTCTGTCTGCCATAAATGGAGAGGGAAGGATTATTACAGCCCAAGTCACAAAAGTCAGACCAGAGTTTGATCCACATTTTGAATTCTCCCCAAGACCAGGATTATTATACACTTGCCAGTGTGTTCAGTACTGTCAAGGCCAATGCTACCCCAAAGAGCTTGCAATCTAATCTGCTGAAGAAAACAGGATAAGTATCATGGTGAAACCCTTCTTAGGCAGGGGCCAGATTTTGCCATCCTTAGTAAAATAAAGCAGTACCTTATTTTGACAGCAGACCTACCATCTTAGATGCTCAACTAGTGTTAATCAGTGTAGTACCATGGAAAGTCAGCATTGCTAGGAAGGTCAGAATATGGCACCAACCTGTGAGCTGGATACAGCTTGCTTTTAATAAAGCTAATAGGATAACATTCCTGTGACTGTCTCTCTTTGGAAAGGGGGCAGAAATAATGTCCGTTACCTAACTTAGAAGAAATCGTATAAAGAAGAACTTTTTTCTAGCAGTGAGTTCTAGTAAGAGAAACCTCACCAGTCATGAAAGCACTAGAACCACTGGCTATAAATTATTAAAGCAATTAAAGTTTAGTTGCTCAATAATACCAGCATCAGTATTTGGGGGGAAAGTTTGAAGACTGTGTAGAGACATCAGAAGTGAACATAGGAAAGCATATTAAAATTATGAACATGGCTATAATTTTCAGCAGATCAACGTTCATTATTAGATGAAAAATTAATCTCCACAGAATAATCATTCACAGAAAATCACATCTGAATAATGCCAGAGGCAGAAAACGATACCCTAGAAGTAGAGACTCTTTCAACTCATGGAGAATTTTCCAAAGACACTCAGGAAAAAGATATTCTTACAGAGTGAATATGCCAGGCAGGGCAAATACAGCAGTTATAAATTTCTACCTCTTAGCCTATGCCTGGAAAAAAAATCAGTAAGAAATTACATCAACTGTGTTGTAGTTAGCAAACAGCTATCTTGTGTACCTAGAATTTCAGACTCCAGGCAAAAATAAGAATTATCATCATTAAAAGACAATAAGATGCCACAACCTATTAACTTAATCTATTGCAAGTGAAGAACCTAATTTCATTCTCAGAAGTTAGATAAATGACACATTTGCACCGATGAAATCAGTTTGTACACCAGTATATATATAAAAAGAAATGGACACATGACATACAATCCCTACACCAGCATAATTTACTTGGATGCAGAAAGAGTTACCCTGCGGTAAATCAGGTATAAAACTCCATCAGCATAACTTACTTATGGGGAAAATATCAGAGGTATAACAATACTGATGTAAATTACTTGAATCTAGTATAGTGTTACCCTGGGATGAATTAGGGGTAACGTTAAAATGATGTCTGTTTGTCTCCTCTGGATCCCAGCATAATTTGCTTGGCTGTACAAAACTGATGTCGAGTACAGTAATGTAAACATGTCACATATCTAGGTCCCTTTGCAAGCAGGAGTCAGAAGTAACCAAAGTTAGACAGGTTGTTCTTCTGACCCAAACCCGTGTAAATGACATTAGACTCCACATAAATAAGCTACAGAGAAAATGTTCAGATATTCTGCAAAAGACACCAGTTCGTAGCAGGTTAACCTTGCTACCTGCAAGCTTATTATAATCTTGATTATTGTCAGGATGATTCTTTTCTGTTGTGAACTATGTCCCAGCTTTAATTTGGGCTTTTATTTCTCTTTTTGTGGGCCTTGTGCCAATCTCCCTGCCACACTTCATGGTATCAACTGCGATTAAGGGCATGTCTGAAAAAATAATGTTATTTTGATTGTCCTGTGTCAGACACTTTGTTTGCATTTTATTTTTCCTTTAAGTCTAATGAACATCTGTTTATGGCTTTCAGCATGAGAGTTTATAAAAAGAAAAAAACCATGTTGATGCTCTCTGATTTCAGCTGGAGATGAAAGTCTTTATAGGCTACACATGACACAAAGGATAGAATCCTGACCCTTCTGAGTTCAGTGCGAATTTGGCTGTTGATTTCAATGCATCTAGGATCTTCTGTAATGCATTTAACAGACACAATGAGAAATAGCACCAAGAAAGAGAAATAGCATCCTACTCGCCAAAAATTCCAGATTCTTTGGCTGCTCACAAGTGATACTAAATTATTACATGATATTCTTTGGATATCAACTTAAATTGACAGAGTTCACAGAGAGGCAGAAAGCTATGTTTCAAACTGTACCTTGGCTTTCCTAATTTTTCTCTGCATGCCCATGTGATATTCTAATACTCTTCCCTAGTACTATGACAAAGTTTCCACTCTTATGGGATTCCATTTTGAGTTTCAACCCATTGAATAGATTGCGATTTAGCCAAGCTGTTCTAGGACAACGAGGCTAAGGACCTCTTCTTGTTTGTTCCCCATACTTTTCGCATTAGCATATAAACATTAATATCAGTATTAAAATTCAGAATTCTGATTAACATCCTAGTTCTGACCTCACATAGACCAGTATCATATAACTAGCTCTTAATTGACTCTGTTGAGTTACTTCCAGTTTGCACCCATGTCAGAGATGAAACAGTTCTGTGTTGCTCCCTCATCAGCACACAAACTTTGCACTTTCAATTGAAAAGCTTATGTTTACAAAGAAACTTTTTTAAATTGTATCTACCAATTGGTCCTCCATTATCTGCATACTGTGTCATATATAATGATGTCAATTTTAGGCACAGATCTAATCAAAAAGATTCTGGGCATGTCTACATGAGATGCTGACTGTGCAGTTGCTACTGCACAGTCATTTGCTTCTTGCATACACAACTACTAAATGACTACACAGTAACCACAGTTACTGCACAGTAGCGTCCCCAAATGGCTTTTTGGTGATGCTGACTGTGCAGTAGCTCATTACTACTGCATAGTAGCTTGTTACTATTGTGCAGCAGCATCGTGTCACACTTTGTAATGAGCTACTACACATATAGATATGGCCACTGTGAGCTGAACCAGCCTAAGGAGAAGCATGGGAAATACTGGGTCTTTGAAATATCCTGGGGTCAAGATTGCTGCTTTCTTCTCCAGCAAAATTTCTACACCCTTACTTCATCTAATCTAGAGGGATGAAATAAGGAGGGGGGCTCTTGCTCCCCTTACTGGCCACACAAACCAAGTCACAATTTAGCGTATTTGACTAAGGTGACATCAAGAATGGACTCAAGGAAATTACTTCCTGCCTCTCTGTGAACTCTGTCAATTTAAAATTGTCATGTCGTTCAGATGATGCAAATTCCCAGAACAAAATTTCTGCTTGAGGCTCTGATTACTCCACTTTCAATGATTTTGTTGACTTGACTACACAAATGCACCACACTTCCAGCAAAGCTTCCTGCAGCATCACTTAATTTAGCAAAATAAAACCAAACCCATTTATATACAGAATGTTTGAATCCTGTTGCTAACTATTCTCCATTTTGGAGGAAACCTGTTTCAAACATGCCTGGTTGGGTTAATTCTACAATTTTCATAGAAAACAGCCTTGTACCTTGAATGTATCCACGCTGTTGGGGTTAAACAGCTGGTATTTCCCAGATCCCAAAATAATTTGGCCAGAGGCCTTGTTTTCTCCATAAGCATAAAGAGACACTGTTGCTGTAGTGCCTGCTGCTTCAAAATTTCCAGTGATTACAGTAATCTTCCAGTCTCCTTCTGCAAAGTAAAAATTAAATGAAAACACTTTTATTGCAGTATCTGCTATATGGATGGTGAGTGTGGTGTGTGAGGCAGCTGATGTGCAGGGACCTGTTAACTGCAGTATATCCCAGTAGTAGTTGTGTTAGGGAAGCAGTGCCTGAACTGCAGAACATTGCAAGTTCAGGATGCAAAAGCAAAGATGTTCCTCTGAACCTCCCCCAAATTTTCTCAGTTTACATAATTGGGCTGGAAGTCTCATGAGAATTGATTCCTCACTGATATTTTTCATTTGGATCATCAGGTGGTAGAGGAAAAAGAAAAGAGCCATTCCTGCAGTACTTGGGTCATGACCCATCCGCAGCCCAGAAATGTAACGGGGGGGAAAAAATGGGAATATATCAAACCTTCAACATTGTTAGAATTAAATCAAAATTTCATTCTCATCTTGCATCCTTAACACTGACCTAAAATTAGTATGCCATGTCAACAAGAGACCTAGCTGCCAGTAGAAGTGGGATTTACATGGGAAATTGTGTTTTTTTCATGAGATTTATAGTAAGATTTATTATAGATGTTTAAAACAATAATATTAGTGCACTGTATTAGAGAATTCATGCATATTGAAATCATGAATGCTTTATAATTAGTGATTTTCAAACCTTTTTTATATTATAGAACTCTTGTTTAGTGAGAGAGCCGTTCGAAGACAGTCCAGAAACGAAAATTGTGCTCTTGCACCTGAAAAGTACATGCCCTCTGTTGTTTTTTTTAATTGTGCTTTTTGTCCTTTGTGTACAACTGGTTCCATTAACTGGTTTTTTATTCATTTTCCAGGAAGCAAACAACAAATGAATCCCAGCACACAAACTTGCTATTAATAAATGTCACACTGTATTCTACAGTGGTATTAATAGAAAGCTTTGTGCCTGTTAATTGCTGCATGAGTTAAGCCTCTGGTATCTGACAGAAAACATTTTTATCTTGAGCTAGCCTGATTATCCTATGCTTTTTCTACTTTGTATGGATGCATGTGTCCAACACTATATAGGTGTGGCAGGGGTGACAAAGAGGAACGCGTCCCCTAATTCCCACTGACAGTCAACAGAAGTTGGACATTTCCCTTTGGGCCTACCTCATCTTAGTTTGTACAGACCTACTTTTGTAGAGAGGAAATCTCATCAGTTAAGGGGACACTGATAAGTAGCATGACTGACAAGGACAGGAACTGTACGTGGTACCTCAATTTAAATTCAAATTCCCAAACTGTGGAAATTTTTCAGTGGGTTGAAAATAGTTTTGCCTGGATTTCTGTTACCTCAGCCATCATGTTCCAAATGTCTTTTCTCTGAAAGTCTAAAACCTGCCTCAAAAGATTAATCTATGATGTTAGTACAATTTTTTACGGAAGTCAATGTAACTATTTTTCCTGGTTCCCTGTACACCCTCCTCTAACCCTAAGGTCAGCTCCAGAGCCACATTATTAGTGCCTTTGCATCTTGATATTCTGGCCACTTTTAGGAAATATAGAGGAGACACCTTACTGAGCATACCCTAGTTAAACTGCACTGTGCACTCCCCAAAGATGAAGATGTTCAGATAGCTTTTGGTTTGGCCCCATAAACAGAGAGGAACCACCAGCAAAGTCCAAATCCAAATTTTTATCAGGAGCCAGACTTCTACCAGCACATGGGAGGGTCCTGATTTGGACCCGTCTGTGCTTACACTGAACACCTAGGAGTTCTGAAATGTTCTTTGTTGTTTCATTTAGAGCCAAAAGTAAAGAGAGACCTTGGGAAGACAACAAGGGAAAGGAAATGGAGATAGAGAAGAGAATGTGGGCATGGCATATGGATCTGTCTTCCTGAGAACAGAAACACCCATGGTCAACTTTGGAAAGAAAATATGTGCTTCTTCCCAAAACAGGTGTTGCAAACATCAAGTGTTAATAGAGCATAGTTCTGGTTGTTTCTGGAACCAGAAAGCTAGCAGCATTTTTTATAACACAAAACATTTGAGATTTTTATATTGGTTTTTATCAAGACAGAGAATAAAAATGAGACCTTTTGATAACTGCAATTAAAAAAAACCAAACCAGTGAGTTGGGTCAATGAGCCCTCAGAATGGCCTATAGATTGATGCTCATGTCTAGCAACTAGGAAACCCAGGTCAGTGTCCCTGCTCTGTTTCACCACAAACCAGATGAGTGCCCTAGCCCACCCCTATTCTCTGGCTATTTTCTTCATGTGCCATTGACTACACATATACCACACAGACCTGCCTGCCTTGACCTGAGGACAGTTTTATCTAAGCCAATGTTTTCACAAAAGCATTTGATCTGATACAAGAAAGCAAATTTAAAGAGAAAAGAAAATGACCAACTCTACTAGCTAGCAAGGTGGTGTTTTATTTTCATAAAAACAAGGAAGATAAATACATGATTAGTATTGCCTCCTATTATTTTCTTGGGCATCTGTGGCCATTTCTATATTCTGTGATCTTTAATGTTTATGCTCATGCTTGGCTGAAATGACACAATGTAGTGTCAAGCCCTGCCAGTACAGGAAGAACCAGACAGAGCATTTGAAATGGGTTTTGTGGCACTAGCCTTTGGAAAGGGCTGACCTAACTGTGGTACCACACCAACAAGACAGAGATTATAACTTTCTGAGAATGGCACAGAGAGGACTGAAGGCAAAGCTAATCATTTTTCCAAATAAACTTTATAAAAATCAAAATGTATATTTGAATATAATTTTAATAATAATTAGATATGCATTTTTTGCCATGGGGATACCACTTGAAATGAGGTAATGGGTCTCAGTGGATATCTTGATTACTACAGTAAACTATGAATAAACATTTCAAAACTTCTTCCTGGCAGTTTCCAAATTATTGTTCAATCTCTGACATAATGTATTCCTCATGGTTGGGGAAAATGTTTATGTTATTAGGATATGGAGCTTAATCTGCATATGTGACAAGGACAGAAAAATCAACAAGTAGAGTTGAACGAGTAGAGTTGGAAAATGAAAAACTAATGGTAAATAATGATTATATATTGCCTTGAGTGAGAGATCCATGATGGAAGGTATTAACAAAAAAAAAAAATTAAAATTGAGCACCAATGAAAATTATATATTTCCAGACAGCAAAAAGACACAAAAACAAAAAAAATGACAGACTAAGAAAAAGAATCTGCAAAGGGCAATACTGAAGTGATTTAGCATTCCAGTCAAAATGAAAAGTTCAGGGATTACTGAAACATTCAAATAGTGTGTTGGCAAAAGACACGTGTGGCAGGTAATTCAAAAACAGAAACAATCTTGTTGAAAAGAAGAAATATGTAATAGGACTTACCATTTGCTTCCTCTTGCATTTTTGGTGGTTGGTTTATTTCCAATTCTGCCAAATATAAACAATGAAGTACAGTTAATAAAAGACTTGTCTGGTGAAATTAAGATTAGCTGGAGGTGGAGGGGAGGTTGATATTATATGACATTAACCATTGGGTTGCTGTATAAGTGAACACTCTATCTTTTACCACACTAGTATTTCCCCTAAAATACCCCTGGGAAATGGAACTGGGGAAGTAGCAAAATGCTTACCTCTGACATTCTAAGTCTAAATTCAGCATAGTTTGATTCCATGCAAAAGAATACAAATTATTGATATCATTTTCATCATGTAATAGTAGTAGCCCTTACCTTGAGGGTAGAGCTCAATTTCTGAATGAATTATACCTTGGGACATAAACGGGAGCCACCTAAGAATAGCAAACAAACAAGAAAGAAGTCAGGCATCAACTGGTTTTTCTTTGCATTAGTATATTATTGAATAATCCAATCCTGGCTTCGAATGTTGAGTACATGTAATAACAAGGCAACTGTCTCTCGAACAGGTGCAATACAGTTTGATATACATTGGGTGCATCTACACCTGATGCCACACTGCTGTAGCAACATGCTACAGTGACATAGGATCCACGGGTGTCTACAAGTGACCAGCAGCTACTTCGCCATAGTGGCACACTCGGCGTGCCACTATGGTGAAGTAGCTGCTAAATATAACTGTGCACTGTGTGTGTGCGTGTACAGTTCAGTATGGGTAGTTACAGAAGGAAGTATTAAAGCACAGCACAGTAATTTTGCCATAGGGCAACATGTAGATGCACCCATATTCATGAACACCACGTGCCCCTGGAGGCTGGGGGGGTATGGTGACCATCTGCAGGCAGTGGCAGTGGTGGCAGGGGAGTGATGGTGGTGAGCAGGGAGCTCCTGCAGGTGGCTGAGGCAGTGTTGGCGGGGAGTGAGGAGTGGCAAGTGCTGACCAGCAGTCGGCAACCACCAGCAGACACCACCAGCAGTGGTAGCAGTGGCCAGCAGCAATTGGGGACTGCCCACAGATGCCACCAGTGGTATTGGTAGCAAGAGGTAGGGGTGAGCAGTGACCACCCACAGGCACCACTGGCAGCATCGCTGGCACTTTTCATAGGGGGTGCACTGCCAATTTCAGAGGATGTACGTGCACCCGCATGCAACCCCTATGCATCGCCAATGCTCATAATAAAGGCCCTTTGTAGGGCCTCGATCCTACAAAGACTCTGTCACTGGAATTGAACTAACCAGATAGGATCTCTTTGGCTGGTTGCTTTTTTTTTTTAACTTATACTTCTATTTCCTGCAATACATTTATACCTCACAGGGTGCATCTACATGAGAAACTTTACTGCACATTTGTCTAATCTAATATACATGCACAGCAATTAGACTAAACACATCTAGCTTATGAAGATACAGGCATAGGACAAATCTTATCCCCCCTTTCTCCTGATGCCCCAGGACATGCCCATGCACAGTATACTGAGCTGCCCCCAAGGTCAATGAAGATGCAGTCTAGTCAGTCTTCTTTCTAAGAATGACCAAACCAAAAGGTACTTTTCAACACTCTTACCCTGGAATCCATCTACCCAACTCTTTTAGTTCATTTCTGTTCCACAAAAATTGACTGTAGAGAAGGCTTTTTTTTTTGTCTCAGTTTACTGAACCCAATTAATTTCTTGTGTGACAACTAACTTCCACAGAGTTACACTAGGGATGAATTTAGTCTATAGAGTCAAATCTGGAACTCTATGCCAATTCCAATTAAGCAGGGTTGTGCAAGATGGCTCCAGAGAAGGCAAGAGGGATAGATTTTTTCTTTATCCAGCTGCAGAACCTGTCCCTGTGGCTAACATCAGGGTCGCAATAGCTCTGTCACTGCAGCCCTACATCAGGAGTCAAGGTTAGCTTACAAAGGTACAAAGCAGCAACTGCATCAGGCATCCTTCTTTTCCCAAAGGACATGTCAGAACTGCCTTAAGTGCTTGGGTAAGGGTATCCCTCGTATTGCTCAGCTGTGGGGTATGTGGGGCTCTTCTGGCAGAGGTTTCCCTTAGCCAGAACCTCCTTCTGATGCCAGGACCAGAACTGTGTCAGTTCTGGTACCTAGCAGCTGCTATATGCAAGATAAGCTCTGCTTTTTGGAAAACAACTGTGATTTAGCTGAAGTTGCAAGTAAAAATATATTCAGTTTCTGAAAACTTGTATTGCAGTTCTCTGCATCTCCAGTGTCTCATCCTGTCAGTTTCCAACCACCACCACATGTCAATTTCACACCAAGGACTGGCATGAAACTGACAAAGAAAGAGAGAGGTCTGCAACAACAGGAAGAGATGCTGAAAATAACCAGAAATGATTACCAGTAACACCCGCAGGAAAAAGGTCAGTGAAACTCCTGATAAATATTCAGTCCCTTTTGTTTCCAGAAAAGGAAAGAAAAGAAAAACTTTAGAAGGGGTAGGACGTCATATGGCTCTTTTCTAATTAAATAAATTTTGCTTTGCTGACTGAAAACAGAGAACTGGGGCCAGAGCACTCAGCACCTTCAGCACCTCAGTACTGCTCTAATTCACTAATAAACCCAATCCTATAAGGTCTGAACATCCCCAACAGAACCTTTAAAAAGGCACTTGCCATTAAAAAGAATTTTTTACCTTAAAAAAAGAATAAAAAACCTTTAAAAAGAACTTAAAATCTAATCACATCTGACCCTAATAAATCAAATGCACCAAAAAACTGACCTTCTGTTTTTCATTGCTAAATATGTATTAGCCTAATGGCTTATTTATACTGTGCTCCTTTTAAAACCACATCGTGCATATATTTTATCATCTTAAATTCTGAAAGAGAAATATTACTTTTTCATTAATACACCTCAAAAGATTATTTTAAGAAAAATCCAAGAGAGTGACTAGATTCTGCCTAGAAAAAAAACTGAAGTCAGGCTTTTATCAAGTTAAAAAATGCTGATACTTCTGAAGTTAAATGACAAAAATAGAGAATATAGTATCTTGTTCGTTCCATAGATCAGGAAGGAAAAAAAACAGACAAGTTTTCTGGTATCAAATTGAAATAGTCATTATGGCTGAAGATAAAACATATGAGAAGTACCTCTGATGAACAAATCATTTCCCTTCCTTGAAATGAGCACTGTGTTTCTGCTGTACCTTTTAGCCAATAAGGCAGAATCAGAAGCCACTCCTTGATAGTCTTGCTGACCTACCTTAACCTCTCTACAGTAGCATTATTCTTTTCAATAAAAAGGAGGAAAGAAAGAACTTTTCCTTCCTTTTCCATTTTATAGTCTCTGCTGTTCAACTCTTTCCACTGACCAGACTCCTATATGCTAATTATCCCAGCATGAATTCACCAAAGTGCCCTGTCATGCATGACTTCTGAGTCACGTGGCTCACTGGAGGATGGATTTAATACTAAGCTGATCTTCCTTGCTTGAGGTAAGCAGCTGGCCTCATTTCTCTGTTGAGTCTGCTGCCAGATTCATGTCAGAGAGAAGTATATGTTTGTTTCAAAATGTATTGATGGAACAACAACCCAATTGCACCCAAAGCTGCACCCCTTACTTACACAAGAAATGCTTCATCTCATACCTATATATTTATCTTTATATATATAATTAATTAGGATTTAGAGTATGCTTTTCATCTCAAAGCATTTCCCAGAAGCACGCAAACATATTTATTCCCATTTTAAAGATAGGAGACTGAGGCACAGGGAGTTTCAGTGATCGGTCAAAGTTATGAACAAATGAATGACACTTCTGAATGTACTATGTGATATGATTAGAGCACTGGTAATTCCTGTGTAAAATGATCCTTTTCCCCAAAACTTAAAGACTTTCTGCTTTTTTGAAAATAGGTTTATTATGTATTGTTGCTTCAGATTTTAGATTCAACACATTGCATGGATTAATAATAGCCCTTGACCAGCTGGAAAGCTTGAATGTGGCATGATAATACCATACATCTACCTGATAAGCAATTAAAAGAAGCTTTTCTGAGATAAGGACATGAGCTATGCTGCCATAAGGACAGCTGAGCTACTTGCAAACAGTTAGCAATGATTAGAAGTAAGAACATCTACCTCTTTTTCAATTAAAACAGGATAGTTTGGAGCAAATCCAGTCTTGCACCATATTAAACATCTTTTCTTGTGCAATAATATATTATCTCATATTTTCAAATCCAGGTATCTGGTAAATCAATTTGCCAAAAGTTGGTATTTTGTTCATAGAAATACAGATACCTAGCAAGAGCACCTAATTCCATCAGTGGAAAGCAAATACAAAGCTCAGCAATTCAACTCAGCCTAGCTTGACAAATGAGTCAGGTGGAAAAGGGGGCTCAAGTCAAATAATGTACAATAGGTACTTCTCCTTGTCCTGACATCCCCTGGTTTACTCCTAGAAATAAGACTAACCAGACTGCATCTTAATTGACCTTGGGCAGCTCAGTGTATTGCACATGTTGTGGTGGACCAGGGTGAAGAGACGTCAACCAGGATGCTTTATGTAGGGTTATGCAAATATGGTTTAGTCTGCAAGTTTGGGCAATGCCATATGTATTATCTGTATCCACATCATTCTCTAAAATGTAAAAAGCCTGAATGACACAAGATTTCTCAAATGACTTTAGCTATGCTCATTTAATTACTTACATTGAAGACCAAAATACTTCTATTTGACATTCTTTTTTCCCCTCTCTCCAAACCCAGTGAAGGAACAAAGGCTACTGCTACTGTGTAAGTCTGTTGGATTTCCCATGGAGAATTATGCTTCAATTTAAAAACTTGCTTGTATGATTTATTTTCTCTTTCAATATGGGAAATTCTCACCCACAGTCTTGAGCATTGATCCTTGTGTGCACAGTTCAATAATATAATGTGCTGAGATACAAAATTGCCTTTGCTACACATTACCTGGCAATCACTACATTGAACAATCCATGCTGGAGCAATAAGTAATATGCATCTAGATAAATAACACTTTGTAATATTCTGAATTTGCCTTTTCCTGGAAAAAGCAAACTTAACACATTTATTGGCAAAACATCTCACCTGGGCATTGTGGACAAGGTTCAGAGCCCAACAAACCAATATGACATTTGAGAAGACAAAGCTACATTAAAAACAAAAGAACTGTGTGTAAAATTCTACCTCTCACAGTTGAAAATATATTCAGAGTCCTTCTCAGCTTCTCTGATGATCACTTTATCGCAGTACCAGTACTGTGACTTGTTATTGGCCTCACAGTGCAACAGCACCTTCTGCAGCTTTCCAAGAGATACAGCTTCTATTTCAAATGTATCAACCTAGAAGACAAGAGCCAAACAACACCACACAAGACATGGCACACTGAGAAAGTCTAAAAAGCTGCTGTATTATAAGAACCTGAGCCAACTCTCATAACAGCCAAGGAAAATATTCCCATTGGCTTTAATGGGAGTCAGATTGTACTTGAAGGGCCTGACCAATGCCCATTGAAGTTACTAAGCATCTTTCCCCTAAATAAAAGAATGAGTCTAATAATTAAAATTACTTGTTTATCCCTGCTCCAAAAATGGTACAGAATTCTTCAGTACTGGTCCAAAAACTGACAAGTTTGTTCCACCAATTTCATTTAAGGTATTTTAAAATCATGTTCTTAATAAGGGATATTTTTAAATGTAGACTTCCCTATCTTTTGGTCTTTATGGTTTCTCCTACTTACTTTACATGGTGTTTTCTTTGAAGAAGCTGAAATCTGGTGTGCCATTTTTTCTTTGTTATCTATTTACATTTGTGCTTAATTTTGATAAAGACTACTTTATTAAAGGTGTGCAGCTAGCTAAACAAGACAAATGTTCAGGTTGGCCATGTTTTGACATAGTAAAGAAGAGTATACAGTTCACTCCAAAGTAAACAGCCTGAATCACTTGCAATGTAAACATCCAAAGAAACAAGGTCAAAAGCTATAATTTAAAGTTATATGCACAGGGAGGCAAACAACTGCATTAAGACAATGCAAAGTTTGCAGTCAAACATCAAAACAGGAAACTACAGGTTATCCATGCAACCTTATTTTTGACTCATGTGTACATATTATATATACTCGTCAATTTTCCAGAGGGCCCTGACCTGAGATAGTACATACTGAATGGATAGCTATTTGATATTTCTCTTCATTCTCATTAGTTTGTGTGGCCATGTCCATTATTTACTGCAACTACCCAGACCGCCTGCTGAATACAGAATAATTAATTTCCTGAGGGGGCCTTGCTATAGGACTGTTATTGCAACATCTAATTTCCTTTAAACATTAATAGATTGTTCTTCACAACACCCCTCTGAAGGGAGGTGGTGTTATCACCTCTATTTTACAGATGGAGTCAAAGCATACAGATTAAAGCAAAACTGTCAAAATGCCAGCTGCTTTTGGGTGCAAGCATTAATATTTACACTAAGCATTAATTAGTATTAATATATTCAGAACACAGCTTCAATAAACTGTCCTCGGTTTCACCTGGGAGGGTTCAGCATTTTTGCAAAGCAGATCCTAGGTCTCTCAAATTGACTATCCAGAAAACAAAGAAACATACAGGCCAGGTACAGACATTACACTTTTACTGGCATAAGTGATTAGAAACCAGTCTACACCCGTAACAGAACAGAAGTTCAGCACACAATAACTAATTTAAAAATGGCTGAACCTGGTCTAAGATTCTTCCCCCCACTCACCCTCCACCAAAGTGCAAATGTGTATTCTGTTCACTATCAATCTGAACTACTCTGCTTACAGAAAACCACATACCTTAGATCAATTCTGCCTTGAGCTTTTTGAATGTCTGTACCTAGCCACAATGAGCAGCCTCTTGTGAAAAGTTTGGTCAATTTCCTGTGTGATTTCCAGCATCATACAGGAAATCTGTGGCAGAAATATTGATAAAATACAGTTTTCTTGGACAAAGAACAACTGTTTTATCCTCTAAACAATTTTTTCCCCCTGCAAACCCATGCCTCATTTGTGCCTGTCAACTTCTGCAGTTAGAACTGTATCCTCAACCTTTTATATAAATTATAATGAAAGGCATTGTCACAAGCCTACACAGTAGAGCTCTCTCAGAAACTTTAGCAAGGTTCATTGACTCCTTTAATGATTACTTATATCTAAGGCATTACAAATATGGGAAAACCTGTAGTCTATGTTGTTAAATGAGTATAGATCTACTTGTGCTTTCCCAATAGATTATCATTTTGCCAGACTTTCTAATAACAATTCTTCCATATTTATATAGGGAGTTGATTTTTTTTTAAAGTATTATGACAAATAAGTGACAGGAGCCAATGCGTCTGCATTAACTACACCCTCGGCATTAGGTCGCCAGGCTAAGACCATGTCCTGTGTGACACTACCCCTACACAACCATGACGTCCTTAAAGACAACCATAAAAAAGTTAGCAAATCATGGACAAATGTCTTCTCAGTCTCTTTCAGGCTGGAGTCTCTCTCTTATGGCTAGGTGTTGCCCCAAACTTCTGCTCTGGGTTCTTCAGCTCCTGCCTTGCCAAACTCCTATTTCAGCCTTGTTCCTTTCCCAACATCACCCACCTATTTCTTTTCAGTTGCCAGATGGCAGTGTAGATTACTGGTTCCCGAGCTAGCTTCAGTTCTGAGACATCTGGCATTCAATCCTACTCCTGCTATTGCTTTGTGTGGCCCGTGCCTGTGTTCTGGGCAAATACTCCAACAAGGCATTCTGTATCAATTTTGAGGTGGGTAAACATTTCTCCCATGTTACAGATGGAGAAACTGAGTCACAGCAGAGGCTAAGTGATTTGCCAAAAGCCACTGAGGAAGTTGATAACTGAGCCAGGATCATTATTTAGTAGCCATGCTACAGCAGAATTTTAGGAGTTCCAGAAGTTCAGACACTTGCTCAGTCCATTAAGCCACGCGACAGAATGCTGCATGTATTTAACTTATAGAAAGGCTTTTAGGTGAATGAAAGACAAATGAGATTGCTTCCTTTTTACCTGGGCTGCATTCAGCAGAATGAAAATGCTTTTTGGTATACACCACATGTTAAAAGAAATAAACAGCAAATGGGATCCTGCGGAGACCTGAAGTAATGGAATAATTTCGATGCACTCACTTGCGTCCAGCTTTAATTCCTTGTGCCTTGACTGAAAATGTCTGTATTTTCCTATGTGGTTTCTCTTTCTTCTATTTTTATATTTCTCTCATATCATTCTGTTTAAGCTTCTCTTGCCTGTTTACTCATTTGGCTTATTATTCCTTTCCAGTTTACCTAGTCGTTTTATTCTTACTTCTAATATTGTCTGTTATGAAAACACTGTATTATAGTTTTAAAATATTTAATAAAAAGTAGCTAAAGTGCTGTGTAACTGTAGCCAACATTTCCATTTGTTCCTTGCAAAAGCAATTTTTAGCATGTGTAAAGGCTACTTAAAAGCATTTCTGTGAATATGCAAAATTCCTTGTTCAACTTTACCATTCCTCTCTGAAATTTCACTGGCATATCTGATTTATGCAGAAGTCTTAAACCAGAATCTCCTCTTTTTCCATAAATACAAAGGTAAACTGAAGAATCTGTTTCAGCTTGCTCCAAATGGCCAGTGTAGACATAAACGTTGTATCTTATAACTTCCAAAAACAAAACAGAAAAAGAGAAGAAAACACGAGTTAACTGAGTCCACAAAGAGAAAGATTACAATCCATGTGTATTTGACACTTTAGCATACTGAAGACTTTACCACAGTGTTTTCTTTGCAATAAATTTTCAGTTAATGTTCACCCCTGAAAATTCTTGTAAGAACTTTCATCTTCAATTGCATATTTGTGAAGTACATACCTGGATAAATGGATTTTCCACCTTCTACTAGTGGGAGCTCACATATAATATCTCCATCTCCACGGCTTCTTGACAACCACTTGTTTGCTGGAAAATTTAACAGCCTCCTACTCTTTATGTGTTGCAGTGTCACCTAGGGAAAAAGCAGAAGTAATAACCATAACAAAATATATTTTCTGTACTGCTGTGCTGAAAGAAGAAACCCTATATTTTCCTTTGCATATTCTCCTTCGTGTATCCTTTTCTTACTTCAGGAAAATAGTACAGGTAAAGTGTACACAGTATCAGTATTTACAGTTCAAGACTGTTTCTATTTTTGTTTCCACTTTTGCAAAGCACCTTAGCCTGGATTCAGAAAGACCATCTATAGAAAGAATCTTTATGCCCATTTGGTCCCTGATATTTCTGCTGAAACTACCAATATTTATTTATTATCTTTTAAGAGTTCTCAAAACATGTCTTAGTTTTGGAGCAAACTTGCTCATGAATTAACTTTGCCTCCTTACTTTACTAAATATGACTGGTTCAGATTTTTTTGTCCATGGATCACCTCCATAGTCTTTTGTGCTGTATTTTGGCAAGTGGTCTAGGGCAGGGGTGCTCAATCCCCAGCCAGATCTGGAACATAGAGCCATGTGATCCAGCCTGCAGGGCTCCCCAGAAACCTGGAAATTTGGTAAGGAGGAATGATAGCAATGAAGGCTGCTACCACTCCTCCATCACTAGTTTTCTAAGCCCCATGGACCAGATGACATGGCCTTGCATGTGGGATCCTGCCTGTGCATGGGGAGTGAGGCTGGACCCAACCTGGTGCCATATGGGGCCATGGCCCAATCCAATAGGTACAGGGTTGGGGTACAACAGGCACACCCTACCATCATGTCCAATGCTGGGGCTGTGGTTGTGGGGCTACCTGCAGTAGGAGCCAGTGCCTTGGCTTTTACCAGAAGGTGGGCAATTCCAGCAGCACCATGGTTAGAAGCTTTACCACCAAGGCCATAGCCTACTGTGATAAGTCTTTTGCTCCAGCTCCAGACATGGGGGCAGGGCTTCTGGTGGAGATGCTGCTCTACTGCTCTAGCAGGGGTGCTGACTGGGGCAAAAGTTCAAGGGCCAGATGACACAGGTCTGTTGGCTGCATCCAGCTTATGGGCGATATACTTGACACCCGTGCTCGGAAGGAACAAACTAAAACCCTGGATTCAGAAGACTCTTATGCTCTGCCACAATTTAATATGGTTTGGAATTCAAATGTTGACATTTATTTGCCATTGAATTGTATAGTAACAGCTGTCTCATGTGTTGCTTCCTGTTATTCGAAGAGCAGTTTTATTTCCTTTTTGAGGAGCGGTTATTATAGCAGCATTTCTTTCAGTTTTTTCCTTCCATAAACCTTCATTAGGGAAAGCGATCAGTGCCAGAACTATTCTGTCTTTGTTTCTGATGCTTTTTTGAAAGACTATGCTGTGAAAAAGTTTTATAACCTAAATTATGAAAACAGATCCTTGCACTCAACTTCAAAGAACACATTCTGGGGACAGAATAACTACTTTAAATTGGTCATCCATCAGAATGTTAATTTATTTTATTTAAATAATATTTATTTAAAATTAAAAAAAATTGTTCCAACATGAAATACTCTTACAACAGCCATTTTAATCTCTAATTGAATGTATAGACAACTTCAAAGGTGGATTGAGATAGCTCCCCCTGCTGATTCACAATAAAAGCAAAAATTAGGTACATTGCCATGAAACACAGCATTCAAGCTATTTTTTTCTGGCATGAAAGAAATGGTTGGAGGACTGGGAAACATGACTTAAGAGGATAGGCTAAGGAAACTGGACTTAATCAGTCTGAACAAACCAGAGAAGACTGAGCAGGTGTTAATAACAGTCTTCAACTACCTCGGTGGCAGATAACAGAACAAGGAGCAATGATCTCAAGTTGCAGCAAGGAAAGTATAGGTTAGATATTAGGAAAAACTTTCTGATGAGAAGGGTAAAAAAGCACCAGAACAGGCTATCCTGAGAGGTTGTGAAATCTGCATCCTTGGAGGTTTTTAAGAGCTGGGTAGATAAAGCCTTGGTTGGGAGGATATATGTAGGGATGGTCCTGCTTTGAGCAGAGTGTTGGACTTGGTGACCTCCTGAAGTGTCTTCCAACCCTACATTTCTATGATACTGTGAAATTCTTCAAATCCCAGGGACACTTGGACTAAGACATTTTAGAAATATTCTGTAACTAACAGGATGGAAAACGGGATTCTTGAAATCATTTGAGCATAAATGAAATGTTTAAACCTCTGCTCAGGTTTTATATTGCAAATGTTAAGACCTTTGAGCTAATGTCAAAATCTGTCATCATTGTTTGATTCAGGTTGCAAGATTCAGATTTGGCAAGAAGAAATAATAGAGCAAAAATGATGTGCGCGTGTTCCACAGGTACAAATTTCTTATATAGAATTTTGAAAGAAATACCACATGATGGACCTGTACTGATGTGAATTTATTCTGCCTAATCTGTCCCAACATCAATCAGCAAAATAGCACAGAATTATATAATTTAGTAGCTTTGCAACATCTTTTTTTCTAAGAATGGCATTTTTGTGAGCAAAGATGTGCCCAGTCTACCCCAGCTTATTCATAACCAACTCCCATCTGTTCAATGCTTCTGGCCCCATAAATACCATGGCCTTCTACAACCAGTTTCTAGAGTTAGGCTCAGAGCATTTGATAAAACAGACTGAACAAATTAAGTTAAAATTTAAGTTGTTAGAAAACAAAATTTGGTAGTAGGTAACAGTGCTGTGAAATTGGAATAAAGGAACCATAAGGTTTAAAAATGAAAAAAATATTTAAATTGCTAAATTTAGGAGACTTTAAACCACTGTTTTTCTCAATTCTCTCATTGTAAAATGGGGGTGAGGAAAACATTTATTCCTGCTTTTAAACAGTGTTAAGAAAAATTGCTAGTATGTATAATCAAACATGTTATTCATTATGTAACAGAGCACACAGTATTTATAGGACTTCTAAGGAAATATAAAGATAGTGCTTTAATTCAAAGAACTGATTAAGCTGAGGACCAAACATAACATTAGCAAAAAAATTCTTACCTTTTGCAACTTCCATTCTGGTTGTTCACTTGTTCCATCATGTCCTATCCTTATCTTGTAGATATTCCCAATATTTTTTATTTCAACCTGATTTTAAAAAAGAGTACAACCTCATATAACTAAGAATGAAGCATAAAGCTCTATAAGTAAGATTTCTCTAGGCTGAAGATGGTTTCAGCAATGCCATATCTTGAGTACTGTAGCCAATTCATGACTAAAAATAGTCTTACAAACTCACTTACTTTGGATGAGAAGCTTCTTGGTGGTAACAGTAGGATTCCATATACAAAAGTGACAGGCAAAGGTACATGCCTATCTGTGTGTATGCAATGCTAATTATTTCCTAACTTCCTTGAAAACCGGTAGTAATTGCATGTACACGGACAGGCATGGCACTGAGCGTGTATTTTTGCAGGCAGACCCTTTTAAACTGCATCTTTTCAAAAGATGGCCATCAAATTACCAGTACATTGTGCATTAGTGTACATTATTTGGGAAGTGTCTAGATTGTTGCCTTAGTAGTGGCAACCAAACAGTATATTTATAAAAGTACAAGCAAGAATAACATCATTGCTAAATATCCTGTAGATGATCTACAACTTTGATTAGGTAAGATCTGTGCAGAGGTCAATGGTTTCTAAAGCTAATTTCAAACCAACTGTGTAAAACTAATTAGTTTAAGAATGCAGTTTACTCCTCTAGTTGCCCCTACTTGTCTAAGATATAAAAGAAACCGGTATTTCCTCTGCTGCTTACTAAATACATTTAGCTTATTTAATGCAGACTTCATGGACATTAGATACAGATTTATTTTATGCAGTAAATATAAGGGGAAAATGTTTTTCACATGACAGGATTATTTCTCCAGAGGTATACAGTAAAATAATGTTCTTCACTTTTATTATCTACCTGAAATTCATCCTCCTGCCTGGGAAGAAACAGCTGCTCTCTATTCTGCTTGCCAAGAGTTATTGGTCCAACTATGCCTTTGTCTCCATATATCCACAAAGTGAGGTTTGCTTGAGTTCCTACATTTCCTGTCAACACTGACACTTTCCATTCATTGTCTGAAGGAAGGGGACACTTGCTACCTTGGGTATTTCTCTTTTCCTCTGTGAAATACAGAACATCAGTGTGAGGTCAAAATCCACAAGAAACTGACAGTCTGTTATAACATCAACACATGAGGATAATGTAACAAAAAGACACCTGAATTTTTCTTCCTACTAAGTGAGGAAGCCTAAAAAGAGTGATGTTTGTTTCATGTTACACCATATTTACTTGAATATAAATAAGATCAGGGAGGGGGTTCCCCCTCAATAAGCATGGAGAAAAAAGCCCCTCTTCTTATATTCACATAGGGAGTGAAGTGAGAAGCATGCAGCTGCTGCAGCGGTAAGTTTGGTCCTGAGCCCAGGTGGATGCCAGAATCAGACCCACAAGAGCCTCCTGCCCCACCTCTCCACTTCCCCTCTACAACTTCTGTGCCCCTCACTCCCTTGCCTCCCCCTTACTGTCAGTGCAGCTCAGCTCTGGCTCGGGCTGGGGTTTCCCCAGACATGGAGCAAGTGAAAACTTCTTCCCCTGCCCAGCTAAACAGCAATGCAGACACTGCTGCACTACCTGCCAAGCCAGTCAGCAACACCAACATGGCTGCATGGCCAAGCAAGGAATGAGCTTCCACATACTATACCCTGGGATGGAGAAGCCTAAGTTGGGGGTGGGGGGAAGCAGAAACTAGAGGAATGGGGGGAGAGGCAGAGGCTGTAGGAAGCTGGAGATGTGGGGTGCAGGTGGCAACAAGGCGGCAGGGGGAAGAAGTAGGTGGGAGAGAGGACAAGGGGACCACTTGACCCCCACCACTGCTTCCCTGCTGTAGCAGTGGGGTTGGGGGGGGTGAAGTGGAAGGGGAGGGGGGATTTAAGACAGCCCTCCAATCCTTAGATTCTATACCTGGAAAATTATAACATGTAAAAATTTTCCACACATAGAAACTAATTATGGGGGGTGGGTCTTATATCCAGGGTCATCCTATGTTTGAGTAAATATGGTAGTTAACCTAAGTAGTTTAGCTTCAGCTAAGTGGAAAAGGATGTGTACCTCTAAAGTGTGCCAGCCTTCCTATCCTTACTCACAGATAATTGAAATATCATATTTAGAAGCCACCAGCTTCTAAAACCTTTAAAATACCTACAGGGTAGTAAGGGATTGGAAAATAAAACCATGGAGAGCTGAGAGAGATGGTATAATTGAAAGCACTTTTCGTTCCATTAAAATATGTGCTTTCTTGGATGAGGGTCATACCTTGATAGAATCACCAATGCCTGAAAACAGAAACCAATTAAAGGCCAAAACAAAAAATGACTGTGGATTTTAAGGGGCAGGATGGCTTTATACCTCTTAAAATGAGCCCAAGCACCCATTTGCTTTTTTACCTTGCAAACAAAATAAAACAGTAAAAAGTGTAAAGACTGTATTGTAGCAAGTTACAACAAACACAATTCACCACAGGCCACTGGCAAGGTTAAACTTATGACCATCAGCACCAAAGTACAGCTAGCTGGGCTAATGGGACTAATCATTAGCTTTTGGGAACAGTAAATTGTTAAACTCTGGGCCAGATCTTATTCCACTACTTAGACACCTCCGTGCCTACAGGTGATCCTATTCTGCCCTACTCAAGTCCCTGAAAAACAATACAAAAAGTGAATTAATGCTTCTTCAGGAGTTTGAGCAAGGTAGAACAGGATAGCACCCAGAAACTTAGGGTGCAGGCAGAAGTGTAGCTCCCAGCTGTAACTCAGAATGATTTCTGCAAAGCACTCTGAGTTATAACACTACCCCAGACCAAACAGAAGTTCACTGTTAGTTCCAAGGGGGCGTGGGGAAGGAGAATCTAGTTGCTGATTGCAGCCAGGTCTCCACACCAACAGCCTGGGCTCTCTGTCAATGCTCAGAGTTTCCAGAATGGGATGGGGGGAAAAGCAGTAGAGGGAGCTCATCCTTGGGGCTCTTCAGATGCTGCTGAAGGGTGGGGTGGGTGAATTGGAGCCCCCCCCCACCTCAGGGGGGGCTGAAAAACCCCAGACTGAATTCCCTGCATTCCCTTTCCCTCGTCCCATTCTGAAAACAGCAACAGGCTGGGAGCTCTACAGACACAAGTTACAAAAGATGCTACATTTTGAAATAGTCTTCATCTGATACCTCATGCAATGAGGGGTCAGATTTTTACCCAATTGGCCATTTTTGAAGCTGTCTGCAGCTTCGCACTTGTATTTGGTCACAGCTATAAACAGTTTTCTGTGGTCAGACTGGGTGAAAATTGTCACTTCTATCTGGACCCTTAGATGCCTAATATGGCCAGATTCTGTTCCACCTATTTGTATTAGCCTCCCACAAGGAACACAGCACAGAAAATTTCACAAGCTTATAATGTAACCACATATCATTTCAGAGAAGATATAATTCACTGAAACAAATGCTACTATTAATTTTCCACCAATCTGAAGAGATAAAGAAAGATGTGAGGATCTTAGGTGAAAAACCTGGAGGTAAAGCATGAATAAATGGACTCTTTGTGCTTTGTTACGTTACATTTAACAGTTGCTATAGTTAGATCATAGTAAGCTTTAGGATGACATGGAACATTTTCTGAACAGTTGTATGTTGATGCTTACTACTATCTAAATATAGATCATAGTACCTCACTGGAGCCTTTTGTTTTTGACATTAAGTCCACTTCCTTTTTTTCTGGTAAGCAGATTAAAAGAGAACAAAAATTGAGCAACGTGCATGAAAGAAATCTGCAAAATCTCTGGAATTCAAAGTAAATTCATCTCCTTGTAAATTTTTGTTAGTGTCATTATGAAAGTCTGAAGACTTAGTGATATACAAGACTTTGAATCCTCTGGATTTGCTTCTTATGAAACTTTCATGAGCAATAAATTCCATATTACATTGAAATGTCTGTGAAATAAAGTGAATAATTGAAAAGATTGCTCAGTTCAACATTCTGAAACAGTGTCTTGATTTTCTCTTGTAATTTCAGCAAATATTACTTTTACATTATTGGTAGCTACTTTTATAAAAAGAAAAGGTGATCAAAGAAAGTTATATAGCCAGTTGTATTAACTGAAGGATTTACTAATATCCAAAAATATCTGAGAACTAAATTCAATATGCTCGGTTGGAGAATGCTTACAACAGGATCCAAATGCACTAAAGTTCACTTAGGTATCCAAGTATTTTTTTTTATATCAAGTTCACTTCCTTTGGTTTGTTAAACATAAGATTAAAAGAAAACAAAAATCAAGTGGTGTGTGTGAGAAAAATCCACAAAGAGTCTCTCTTAAAAGATTAAATCACACAAGTAAGCCAGCTGATTCAGACAACTAAAACACTCAATCTGCACTGGCAGCCACTAACAGAGATTTCTGCACAATTGCAGACCCCCAGTGAAGCCTAAAGGAATCTCCTACAAAATTTGAGGACCAGTTCCAGGATCTTTATATGGACAAAATTTCAACTGAAATCAATGGGAATTTTGCCTTAGTAATGACTCTAAAATGTGGTCCATACATTGTCATATTTCAGCAATGTTTGGCTAATTACACAATCTACTTATTAACTAAAATATATTTTTCTGTAAGATGTCACTATAGAAAGAGTCAATGTCAAAAGGAATATTATTTTTACAGTATTTTCAGCTAAGATCAGAAGCAAGATATTCAAAATTATATACCAACACAACATCTTCGGCTGCATAGACATATTCAAATAATCTGGGAGAATTCTTCCGTGAGTTCTTCTGATAGAGAACTTGACATAGAGACAAATGTACATTCAAATGATGAGGCCCTGAAGAGTGGAGGGCTTACAGTGCTGACACTGCAGCCAACCAGGGGAGTTGTGTAGACAACTCAGCATGCTCTGCAGGCTCCTTTAGGCTGCCTGGTGACAAATGGCAACAATGTGTAGAGAAGCCCTGATTTGCTGAGGCAGAGTGCCCAGGGTCAGCCTGTGTTTCCCTGTAACATGATGTGGGGCTTATGAAGGGGGTGTGTTTTGCTTCTTGATGGAACAGCAGAGTCCAGCATGTGACACATTGTCTCACTGAGGCAGGAGATACTGGAGGGCTATGTTCTTTTCTGACAGCAGCCACTGTATGTATAGACATTCACTCTCCTAGAAGAAACTCTGCTGGGAGTGATTTAACCCTGGTTCTCCCAGGTTATTTTTCCCCTGGAGTGGCCATTTTTACCCCAAGAGAAAAAGCCTGAACATCTGTAAAGTTGCGGTTTCTTCTGGGAAATCTGTGACTCTTCCAAGAGAAACTGTATACATCTGTACAAGGCCTATATTTCACACCAAAAGATTCACTTTGAACAAGCTAAATTTTGGGTATTTATCTCAATCAAAACTTCATAATATATTCTTGATTATGATTATGAAACTAATAAAATATTTGTTTTGGTACGATGTGGACTGTTGATGAAAGTGAACATTTATAGACAAGCTCTTATAGATAGCAGAGAAAAGATGGACTTTCCATTGCACCTATTGGGCGCATCCAGATGAGCACAGACATTTGGTTCCCTGGGAACAAGTAGCAGTGGAGCACCTTGCAGCGCAGCTACTGGTCCCTAGGGAATGCCTCTCCCACACATGCTTTGGCACACAGCAAGTTACCCTAGGAGCAATATGGGAGGCTGGGGCTAGGACTGGACTGGCCCCAGCAGCCTTACCTGGGGTCCTGGAGGCCTTCTGGTGTTGCAGCCATGGCAATCCTGCTGGTCAGATCCTGGCAGGCAGCCGCAGCACAGCTCCAGGAGGCCCAGCTGTGCTTTTCAGCAGTGTGTGCTGCCTGAGCATGCGCTGCTCCATTTTTTTTTCTGCAGGTTTTTTTGACTCCTGGATATCCAGGTGTCAAATGGAGCAGTGCACCTGCAAGCAGCACACCCTTACAGTGGAAAACACCAGACTGTACAGTACGTGGTACTCCAAACATGTTTGCAGTGCCACATACTACATGGCTGGGCTCATCTGGACATGTCCACAAAGACTACCAAACTATGGGTGTTGCCAGGACAAATGTAAGATTTTGAAAAGTAGGGTGCAGATCTGTGGTGCATCACATATAACACAGCATACATTTTTCTTCAGACAGAAAGAAACTAGAAGCTTTAGGGATGGAGAAACAAATATAAGTTATTAAAATATGCATTAATTTGCTATATTATATATAAAAGACAACAAACTAGGCAAAATAAAACATGTTGAGTCTTTATTTCTGTTGTCATTATAATAAAATATTTCAGATTCATAAAATAATCCTGACAGCATCCAGTGCTTCACTGAAAGTTATTTCCACACTGGAGTTGATATTCACCTGAGTTAATGTTTTTAGCTAGAGTTAATTACCGTCTCCAGAGCTGTGAAATAGGAGATACATTGCCAGGCACATGTAATAGACATCAGAATTGTAGAAAAAAGGCTGGCTTGATTAGTGAAACATCAAAACCATTAAAGGAGAGAGGCTCATTAACACCTATGGAATCGAGAATTTATTGGAATCAGGTAGATTATAATGAGCCGTGGCATGAAGTCACGGTAACTCCTTCACTACTATGTGAATAGAAATGCTGGTGCTGCTGCCAGGCAGTTGTTTCTAAATTTCAGGTGGACCAGGAATCAAAGCAGGGGGGAACAGGAGAGGAAGGGGAGGACTGGGACCAATTGCACCATTGTACCCCCCTTGGGTGTTGATGCTAAGAAACTGTTTCCCAAGCACAGGAAAAGACATTGCCCCTGCCCTTAAAATAATGACTGCCATGTTCTAATATGCAGACTGGAGAGTTGCTCATCTCACATTATAAGTGGTTCTTTTGGAGGAATGTAAATCAGTGGCATTGGTTTGTTACAAGCTAAAAATATTCCGGCCTGAAAAGAGGATTTGATGGTTACCCTGGATTAGTCATGATCCTTTTTACACTTCAGGATACTGTGATGTAAAACCATTGTGACAGAAATTCATTCTTATGGCTAGAACAGGGACTTTTGCATGACTGGAAGAGAAAAAAAAAATTATTCAGACCTTTTCATAAAATCTTTCCACCTGTGCTTTCACTTATGGTAAATCTAGAACAAAAATGAGTGCAATCCAAATGATGCTATGTTGGGTCATGTCAAAGTTGAAGTTAACTAAATGGAAAACACTCTCTAATGAGAAGCCTATTCAAAAAACAGAATAATGTTCTCTCTCATTATTTCCAAATAAAATTAAATAGAAGTCAGATGTTTATCTCCAAAGTAAAACAAAAATTCGTGCCTCTCTTTAAAAAAATTACTGCAGGTGATGTCTTTTATTGAACCAACTACATGGCTGGGATGCACATAGACAAGTTTCAGGTATCACAGTACCCTCCCTTGGGCCTCTGGGAGAGAATTTCTGAATGATGAATCCATTCTCATGCTCTTCTTTCAAAAGATAAATTTCCTTTCATCATGAGAACTGTGAGGTCAGGCAGGGAGTGATTTTTCGATGAAAAATATTCTTCTACCAGTGTTCGAGTGCCTTTGTCCTTTGTCTTTTTTTGGTGATCAATCATTACAGTGAATCGTTTTTGTTTCATTTCTCCCTAATAGTTGCCATGAGGGCATTTGGTGCACTGGATGAGGTATGCCACGTTCTCAAATAGAGATATGTGCATGATCCATGAATTTTGATCATTCTGATAGTTTTGTTGTGGGGAGTGTTCATTGCTGTGGCAACAGAGGTGGGTTAACAGGTTATGTATTTATCATTAAGATGGGGCTTAAAGAAACTCATTAGCCTATTGAACCCTAGGGGCATCTAAATATGTGACAGACCTCTGTTCCTATGTGTACTAATTAGCATGTGTCACAGCAAACTTGATCAATCATGTCTGCCGCGAGTCTAATAATTAGCATGCTCCAGCAACCTCTGTGTCACATGTATTAACTTTCCTGGAGTTTCAAAATGGCAGTGGGAGTGCTTTAACTAAAGGTCACCAAACAAGCTTTAGTTAAAGCACCCTCACCATCATTTTGAAGCACAGAACGAGAAATACACGTGACACTGTGGGCACTTTAATTAGAGTGGCTCAAGCCACTCTAATTAAAGTGCCCTCCCCCCAACCCAGAGCATGTATATAGCACGTGTATAGACACTCTAAATTCCAGTGACTTAACAGAGACAATGAGTTAATGGTCCATGAAGTGACTTCAGGATTGATAATCTTTGCACTTCACAGATGATAATGATCCTCCAATATCAGGTTTTTAATGCATTTCTCCTGTCTGTTGGCTACCTGATAACTGCTCTTATATTCTGTTTTTATTTATGTGGGATTTTACACACTTTTGTGTGTACATCTACTACTTAGCTCAGCTGTGTCTACTTTTTCCCCAAAGTCCTGAGGAAGGTGTTTTGTGATATCCAAAAGCTTGCCTATGTCTATCCCAGCCATGCAGTTGGTCCAATAAAAGATAATCACCCACAAGAATTCTTGCATAATTCCTGGACCATCACAGCAATACCATCACTTTAACACCATTAAAAAAGAATGATTAAGGAGGATAAGGTGTGTGGAACAGACTGAAGGATAGAATAAGCCTCTAAGGCAATGACTCAACTTTTTCACCTCAAGGCACCTCTCATTATACTCAAGGTACCCATCAGAAAATGCCAGTTCTTAGCTTTCATTCATATTTTGACTATGAAAAAATAATAGAGCAATTCTTCTGTTGCAAAGAACTCAGAAAGACTGCAACAAGTCAGAATGTTTTGACTTTGATCCTTTCAGTCAAGAGAAAGGGCCTAGGCAGGAGCAAGTGCATCCTACAGATCAACTCCTGGCTGTGCAGGTGTTGTTGCTGGCAGGGCTTTGGCTTCTTGTTCCATGAGATGTTCTTCTGAGAAGTAGGATTGCCAGGAAGAGATGGGATCCACCTGATGAAGAGAGGGAAGAGGGTCTTTGGTGTGGTGGGCTTTAAACTAAGTTTTCTAGGGGATAGAGACCAAAGCTGTGAGGTAAGTGGGGAAGTGAGTGACTTGAAGGAAAAGCAAGCATGTGAGGGTTAAGAGGGGAGGTGCTCTTATACTTCCTGATAAATCAGGGCAATCAACTAGTTACTGTAGGTACCTGTACACAAATTCAAAGAGCCTGGGAAACAAGCAGGAAGAACTGGAAGTCCTCACACAGTCATGGAACTATGACATGATTGGAATAACAGAGGCTTCCTGGGATAGCTCACATGACTAGAGCAGTGTCATGGATGGGTACAAACTGCTCAGGAAGGACAGGCAGGGGAGAAGAGAAGAAGTTGCAATTTATGTAAAAGGGCTCCAGTAAGAAACTGGAGATAGGCCTCTTGAGAGTCTCTGGGTTAGGGTCAGAGGGAAAGCAACAAGGGTGATGTCATAGTGGGGGTCTGCTATAGACCACTAAACTAGAAGGAAGCTGTGGGTGAGGCTTTCTTCAAGGAGCTAGCGGAAGTTTCTGATCACAGGCTCTGGTTCTCATGGGGGACTTCAATCACATTGACATCTGCTGGGAGGGCAATACAGCAATGCACAGGTAATCCAGGAAGTTTTTGGAGAGTATTGGGGACAACTTCCTGGAGCAAGTGCTGGAGCGGCCCACTAAGGGCTGTGCTCTTCTTAATCTGCTACTCAAAAAAAGGGAGGATTGGTGGGGAATGTAGTGGATGGCAACTTGGGAAGCAGTTACCAGGAGATGATCCTGAGGAAAGGAAGGATGGAGAGCTGCAGAGTAAGAACCCTGGACTTCAGAAAAGCAGACTCTGACTCACTCAGCGAACTCATGGGCAAGATCCCCTGGGAAGCCAGACTGAGGGGGACAGGAATCAAGGAGAGCTGGCTGTAATTTAAAGAAGCCTTACTGACAGTGCAGGAACAAACCATCCCAATGTGCAGGAAGACTAGCAAGTATGACAGAAGACTAGCTTGACTTAGCAGGGAACTCTTCAGTAAACAAAGTCACAAAAACGAAACTTGGACAAATAACTAGGGAAGAATATAAGAATGTTGCTCAGGCACGTAGGGATGAAGTCAGGATGACCAAAGCACAATTGGAGTTGCAGCTAGCAAGGGATGTGAAGGCTAACAAAAAGGGTTTCTACAAGTAGGTTGGTAGCAAGAGGAGGACCAGGAAAAGCACAGGTCCCTTACTGAAGGAGACAACCTTGTGACAGAGGATGCAGAAAAGGCTGAAGTACTCAATGTCTTTGTTGCCTCAGTCTTCACAGGTAAGGTCAATTCCAAGGCTACTACACCATGCTGCACTGTTTGGGGAGGAGGTGAGCAGCCAACAGTGGCAAAAGAACAGGTTAGGAACTACCTAGGAAAGTTGGACATATACAAGTCCATGGGGCTGGATGGGATGCACCCAAGACTGCTGAGGAAGTTGGCTAAGGTGATTACAGAACCACTGGCCATCATCTTTGAAAACTCATGGCAACCAGGAAAGGAGGTCCAAGATGATTGGAAAAGGGCAAACATAGTGCCCATATTTAAGAAAGGGAAAGAGGAGGATCCAGGGAACTACAGACCAGTCAACCTCACCTCAGGCCCTGAAAAATCATGGAGCAGATCTTCAAGGAATCCATTTCTAAGCACTTGGAGGAGAGGAAGGCAATTAGGAACAGCCAGCATGGATCACCAAGGACAGTCATGTCAAACCAACCTGATTGCCTTCTGTGTTGAGATGATTGGCTCTGTGGATGTGGGGAGACTGGTGGATGTGGTGTACCTTGATTTCAGCAAGGCGTTTGATACAATCTTCCACAACATTCTTGCAAGCAAGCTAAGGAAATATGGGCTGGTTGAATGGACTGTAAGATGGATAGAAAACTGGCTGGAGAATCAGGCTCAAAGGGTCATAATCAATGGCTCAATGTCTTGTTGGCAGCCAGTATGGAGTGCTCCAGGGGTAGGTCCTGGGGCCAGTTTTGTTCCATGTCTTCATCAACAACCTGGAAGATGGCATAGAGTGCACCCTCATCAAGTCTGCAGATGACACCAAGCTGAGAGATACACTGCAAGGTAGGGCTAGCATTCAGAGTGACCTAGACAAACTGGAGGATTAGGCCATAAGGAATTTCATGAGGTTCAACAAGGACAAATGCAAAGTCCTGCATTTAGGATGGAACAGTGCTGGGGGCTGACTGTATGGACAGCAGCTCTGCAGAAAAGGGGGTTACAGTGGACAATGAGCTGAACATGAGCCAGCAGTGTGCCCTTGTTGCCAAGAAGGCTAATGACATACTGGGCTGCATTGGTAGGTGTGTTGCCAGTAGGTCAAGGAAAGTGATTATTCCCCTCTATTCTATACTGGTGAAGACACATCTGGAGTACTGTGTTCAGTTTTGGGCCCACCACTACAGAAAGGTTATGGACAAATTGGAGTGAGTCCAGTGGAGAACACCAAAAACAGTGAGGGGACTGGGGCACATGACTTATGAGGACAAGCTGAGGGAACTGGGCTTATTTAGTCTAGAGAAGAGAAGACTGAGGTGGGATTTAATAGCAGCCTTCAACTACCTGCAGTCCAGGGTTCAAAAGAGGATGGAGCTAAACTGTTCTCAGTGGTGGCAAATGACAGAACAAGGAGTAATGGTGTCAAGCTGCAGCAAGGGAAGTTTAGGTTAGCTATTAGGAAGAATTTTCTTACTAGGAGGGTAGTAAAATACTGGAACAGGTTACCCAGAGAGGTGGTACAATTTCTATCCTTGGAGGTTTTTAAGACCAGGCTTTGGTTATGATGATCTAGCTGGGGATGGTCATGCTTTGGGCAGGGAGTTGGAACAGATAACCTCCTGAGGTCCTTTCCAACCACTGATGATGTGAAGGGGTTGCATGTGGGTGCATGTGCACCCCCTGAGCTTGGTGGTGCACCCCCTGCAAAAAGTGCTGCCAACACTGCCAGCAGTGCCTGTGGGCAGTCGTCACTTGCCGCCACCTCCCCCACCCGCGCCAGCGGCATCTGCCGGAAGTCCCTGACCCCTGCTGGCCACTCTTGATGTTGCCAACAGCATCTGTGGGTGGTCACCGACTGCTGGCTGGCACTTGTCACCCAACCTGCCACTGTTACTGCCATGGCTGCCTGCGCGAGCTTCCCACCTGCTGCCGCAATGCCCATGCTGCTGACACCGCTGCTGCTGCCTGCAGGAGGTCGCTGTGTTCCCCCAGCCTATGGTATTCATGCTTCCAATCCTAATTTTCTGTGATTCTACCTATTTGAAATTTGTGGGTTTATCTTCTAAGTCGTCTGTAGGTCATTGCACGGGATCCCAAAACACACTTAAAAAGATCATACAGCACCCTGGTTGAGAATCACTTCTATGGGGTTCACGTGATCAGTGATAAGTTATAAACCCCAGTTACTCACTGGGTTACACACAGTCATGTAGTCTGATCAGTATCAATGACCCCTCTTTCACTGTTCCATATTTGTTTCTTTACAAGCAATTTTAAGGTGGTTTTAGAAATATACAATAGAAAAGAACAAAAAAATATCTAGGCACTTGTGAGACCTCATAGACCTCCTGTAATTTCCTAGAAAGCAGAAACACACAACAACAAAAATCCTCCAACACTTTAAAGTGCCACCAGTGAGTAAGCTGCAGAACCTGGCCCTACAGCGCCAGACAGATGACCTGGACAATTTATAGGGCAAGATGTTTTCAGTGTGTATGGTAAGTGTCCAGCTGGGGAGGCAGGCTAAACACTCAGTTACAGAATCAACATCATCCTTCTGTGAATGTTAACCAGAAGGGTTAGAATCAAAATATGTAGGCTGAAAATCTCCCATGGGCCTCCAAAAGTCTCCAAATTCAGGAAGGTTTTAAAAGATTCCATACTGAAGAATCATTGAATATTTTCTATTTATTTTGCATGAACATAAAAAGAGGCCAAAAGTACTATTTTTCATGAAGACTTCAAATAAAGTGCTAAAAACTGTACCTAATTTTTATGGTGGGTAACTCTGTAAAATGACCCTTTTTCCCAGCCTTATAGACTTTTTGCTTCTTTTTAAATACATCTGATGTATGTTGTTGCCTCAGGTTTTAGATTCAACAAATTGTGCCAATTACCGAAAGCCCTAGACCCATTTGGAAAACTTGCACATGGCATGATAATGCCATATGAGAGGACATCTACCAGTTCAGCAATTAAAAGAAGCTCTACTGAGCTGAGAGCAAGAAAACTGCTGCCATAAGGACAACTGAGCTACTCTCAAATAGCAATAATTAGAAGTAATAATGTGTACCTCCTCTTTGGAGCCACCCTTCAGTCAGTTAAAGGCTGCTATCAAATCCCCTCTTAGCCTTCTCTTCTCCAGACTAAATAAACCCAGTTTCCTCAGCCTCTCCTCCGAAGTCATGTGCCCCAGCCCCTGAACTATTTTCATTGCCCTCTGCTAGACTCCAAATAATTACAGAGATAGCTAGTTAGCTCATTTCAAATCCATAATCAAAATCCCTGAAATTAGTTACAGACCAGGTCTAAGCAATACAGTAAACTTCTTTGCTTTTCTGGAAGTCAAACAGCCTGTTAACAGGCATCCATGCTGAATAACATAAGGGTCTAAAAGAGCCATTCATCTTCTTCCCTGAAGTATGCCACTGTAAAGATATGCCAAAGGCACATACAGCACAGTGCAGCAGGGTAGGTTTTCTAAAACTTACTTGAGGGTGGAGAAGGTGATGGGCTGTGAGCCACAGGCTGCTGGGCTCTTGCAACTGGGTGTTCAGATTCTCTGAACTGTCCTTCTCGTTTGCTGAGTGTTGCAGATGTTCCCATAGGCTTTTCCCTGCCAACTAAAACAACAACATTTAAAGTATGTCACCATTGCAAAAAATAATTTACTTTTCCAACTTAAAAGCTTCTGTATGTTCAATGACAAATACTAATAATAGGTCTTACAATTGTCCAACTTACAATATATACCAGAATCTTTTCTCTGTGCTACAGATAGCTGCAAGAAATGGGCTTTTGTTGCTAGCTGCAGGCCACAAAAAATTAAAAGATGGCACGCCAATAAAAATCCATTTACTGTTTTGAAAAAAATCTAAGTAACAATTTAACATTGATGTCTGAATCAAATGACTCGTTCAAATGTAGTTTTCTTGAAGATAAGCTCCTCTATCTCCCCCTCCTGATGTTTTCTTTCTTAAAAAGGAAACTATCTGGGATGTCTTTTAAATACAACTGACAGTAGCCATTACTGAACCATGAAATAGCAAAAAGACAAATCTTAGATGCTTTGATGGACCACATTAGCTCCTTTTACCTTTTTTTTTTATATTAACAACCAAGTGGGGTGGTATGTGGGCGGGGGGGGGGAAGGATTTCATTTGGGCCTAAAATGGACTAATACTTACTTTTATTATAGTGGTATCTCTGTGTGGTGCTTTAGTTAAGGATTATTATTGAAACCCTGTTTTTTCCTGGAGTTAAAACAATTCTCTCTCTTCTGCACATACATACTGAATCTAATATTCACAGTCTCTTATAATATATATATTGAGTTCCAAGTGTTGCCAATACAGTGATGACTTATAATAATGCTTATGTGTATTGCTAGCTATGTATAAATAAACTATAATTAAATGATTGATAAGTGTATACTACAATATCTCCTGTCTCTGATGAATGAGGCTTTCTACATGGCTAAAATATGAGAGTTCGCAAATTATACCTAAAGCCTGATGTCCAATTCATCATTTTCATGGCATTGTCTTTTTAATTTAAAATATCCGCTGACCAGTGTCCACAAGATTATAATTCTATGGGGTTCTGCTGTGCAAAAATTGACCATGTGACCAATAGCTATACACCAAATGGAAATAAAAGGGAGTTGAATGGTATAAATCACTATCAGAATCCTTATACCGGTATTTGTATTTCTGTTTTCCTTGCCAGTAAAACACATATGGTATTTACAGTTGGGAGGAATTTACAGTTGGGAGAAAATGTGTAAAATATTGCATGACATGCCTGAAATGCAAACTGGGGGTTCCAATCCTGCTACAGGGCCTGGTGCTATGATATACAAACTGCATGTCATGAAATCAGAATAGTGAATTACCATATCAGAGCTGAGAACTGGTCCTTCTTTAGGAAAAACATTCAGGTTAAATATAAACTTTCAAAAAGCCCAAGGCAGACATGATCTAAGTTTCACTCTTTAAGCACCCTAGGTTAGATCAGGAGTGAACAGAAGAGACATTTGTCCTTCGGTGGAGGTGCACGCAGGCAGCCTGTACTGGCTGGGGTCAGTAGGTTGGGGGCACTCCTGCATGCTTCCCAGCAGGCTGCCAGACAATGCTGAGCCCTGTCAAGCAGCCGGCCACCCCTGACTGGCAGCCCTTCCACCTCTGCCAGTGGCTGGCTGTCAGCAGTGGAGGAAGTGGGGTGGGGAAACAGAGGCTCGCACCCTGTCTCCAGCTCTCCCAGAACTGAGCTGGGGGGCCCTGCAAAATGGGGGCTTCCCACCCACTGCCTGATCTGGCTGACTAACATGGCTCCTCAGCAGCCCCTGCACCAGCATCCATCCATTGGGGGGGTGAGGGTGGGGCAGAAAGCAGTGGCCCCCACCATGTGGCACCTCCCAAATACATTGGCTCAGGTCTGGGACAGGGGCCTCTGCTCCCTCCCTGCCCCCCATCACTGGCAGCCAGCTGCTCATGGTGGGACAAGGCAAGGGAGAGAAGCTATGCTTGCCAGCCAGGCTGGGCAGCAGGGGAGGGAGCCCCCACCATGCAGGCACCCCTCAGCTGTGCTGGCTCAGGCCAGGGCCAGGTCTGGCTGGGACCCTGGTCCCCCATCACCCAGCCACAGCTGACAGCTTGCATGGCCCTGTGCCCCACTTCCTGCCTGCAGCTGGCTCTGCAATTTTGTGTTCAGCCAGAGACGACAAGCTTTGCCAAGGCTACCATGTTGCCCTGTGAGGTAGAGGTTAATGGATACCCAATAAAGCAGCCTGGGATGCCAAGGGACCACTACTTGAGTCAGGAAGGGATCTGTTACAGAAGTTCAATACATTGGTCTAAATAGCTTAAGTCTGATACTACTACCTCCTTCCAAGTCTATCTCAGACTGGGTTCTTCCATTTTTTAAATTGGTCTATGTGCACCAAATTTCTGTACAGGAATGTGTTTACCTGGGTTTTTGATCATTTATAACGGTTAACGTGTAATGTCTATACCTAGCCTAAAACGGGTTTGCAAAGAAGCCTCAAGGAATTATAGATACAGTAGGTGTTTTCAATTGCTAATTTTGAGTTGAGTAGCTCTTGTCATCTACCCCACTGACAAACATCAGAAAACAATCATCAGGACAACTGCCAAATCTAGTTATGTTGGTTCTTGTGTGATAGCACTAGACTAGGAGAAGATACAGGAAGGTATTTCCCACCAGTACAGCTGCTCAGGAAGGAAAAGCCAGGCAGTAATTGATTGACCAAATGAGGATGTGTTTAGACTGAGAAGAGCTTCAGTATCAGCTGTGAGGAAGTACTAGGTAGGCTGCCCTGAGGGGTGAGGTCTAGGAGGGTTTTTCCCCTTCCCATTTTTAAAGAGATAATGCCAAATCCTGTTTCATTTTTACATGCATAGAGTGGCACTTAAATACCACCATGAGTTTGATTTTCAGTACTGATATAGAGTTTAGATCTACTTCAACTTACATAACTACACTTGCCCATACCAATCCCACTCCAAAGATTCCCAGTACAGAAGGAAATAAGCGCAGATCCAGCACAGCAGAGCCATACGTCTTTTCTGGCTGCTCCTAGCAGTGAGGAACAGTTTGTGGCTAAGGAAGGATATGGCAAGGGTACATTCTGGTTATGCTTAGCTTTGGGTCAGTCTCTTGGGGACTCTTGCCAGCTGGCACATTACAGAGCAGCCCTCAGGCTGTTCTTCAAGTGTCCAGATTTTCTCAGAGAATCAGGAAGTGACAATTAACTCCTTAGCATCTCCCTTTCTGTTCTGCACTCAAATGCTGTTTGTTTATTCAGGCAAAAAGTCAACAGTTTTTTCTCATTCCTTGATTGGTAAAATGAAAAATGAAACTAACCAGGGGATCTGGAAGGAATTGTTTGTTAGTAGGATCGGCTTCTCATTGTTAATATTGTAATTCACATAAAAGCAGGTTTTCAAAGTCTGGCTTATATTTTCACCTAATTTTCTGGTCATAAACATTTACATGTGTAGCTATAAAAAACTAATATACAAGCAAAATACCAAATATTTTGAAAGCTGCATACATTTGATGACTTGTGGGTAGAACAAAATATTTTTCTCTCCAGTGTGAATAACTGCTTTGCTCTGACCATTTGGTAGAAGACCAACAAATATTCCTTTGTTTCGCACAGACTCCAGACTGACAGATCCATTTTCTAAGTTCTTCTCAATTTTAAAGTGACAGTACACATCACCTGTGCCCTAAGAAAAAGGAAACAGAGAAATATAAGCTCAACAACTGAATGTAACACAAAGCTGAAGAACTTATTTTAAACCTTGAATATTTTGTCATTTCATTTCGTTTTTTGGTTTTTAGCACGTTGCTAAGTTCTCTGACTCTTCAGTCTTACAAAGATCACTTAATGTTTGGCCCTATTTATTCCTTTATGCTTAGAAATAGCAAACAAATTATCTGAATTTATAAAAATAATCATGCATAAGACCGAATGCTAATTCAGGTACAGACTTAGACAAAGTCAGCATGGGGCAGGGTGAGGTGGGCTGAGGCCTGTGGCGGAGGTGGCCCTGGGATCTTCCCAGAGGGTGCTGAGCCAGACTGCACTCAGGGCGGGTGGCAGTGGCATTAGGAGAGAGGTTGGGGTGGCTACGGTGAATTCTGGAGTGGCTGCAGCCCCCTGCCCTGTAGCCCTGCTCCCATAGGTCCCCATGGTAAAGGAGGGACAGGTGCTGCACAGCTGCGTGGAGCCTGGGACTGAGCTGCACATACCCTGGGATGGCATGGTTGGGCATGTGCCCCCGGATCTGCACACAGGGCGGGCTGGAACAGTGCCAAGCTCTTCCCAGTGGGGGGGTCAGGCCAGGCTGCGTGCAGGGCAAGTGGCAGTGGTGGTGGCAGGTGGTCTACAGGAGGGCTTCAGCCACTCCAGAATTCACCATAGCCCCTCCAACCCCCATCCCAGCATCACCGATGCCTGCCCCAAGCAGTGTGGCCCAGCCCCACACCAACAGCAGCTTGGTACAGTGCCAGCCCCAGCTTGCTTCGCACTGCCTCACAGACACGTACCGCCCCTGCGCTCCTGGGGTGCATGTAGTGGCAGCACTGGGAGGAGGGGCCAAACGGGGGGAGAACTTGCACGTGGCCACCACCAGCTATTGGCTAAGGGCGGCAGACCAGCGACCAAGCAGGAGAGTGAGCTGGGGTGTGGGGCAGGGAGGCACTTCAGTGTGCTGTGTGGGGCCAGCAGTGCCTGGTGCACCCCCCCCCCCAGGTAAGAGGCAAAGGTGCCAGGGGAGACGCCACTACCGCACCCCAGGGTACACTTCATCCCCGCCAGCCCACCCACCCACCCACGCATACCCCCTGTGACCTTCCTAAGTACCCCTTTGCTAGACAATGGATTTGTATAGAAAGGTTTGGATAGGAAAGATCCTGCCTCAGGACTAGATGACCTCTGGAGGTCCCTTCCAGCCCTACTCCTCTATGATTGTAACCCAAACATGACATTTTTTAAAACATTTTTTAATGCACTTGTGTCAAAGGTTTTAACAATGCAATGTAAGTATATCATTAAAATCAACCATAAATCACACATGCCACAGCACATATCTCACTATATTTCCCCAATTCTCCATGGATATATGAAGGATGTTTTGAAAAAGCCCAAATCATGAATAATATTTCATCAAATTTTTGTCCCTTTCCCTAATGTTAGGAAATGTTTAAAAGTCACTTTTTCTCCTCTCACTGACAATTTACTTGAACATTTGCTGAAGAAAATATAAACAAGAACTGCTTACTGTTCCATTACATTGACCATCCTTGATCCTGAGATACATTCCTGGGTTTTTCACACACTCAAACATACAAACTCCTGAGCTGATTTTATGCACTTTCCAATAGGATTCTTCAGACTGCTTTCCTACTCCATTGCAACTCCCATCAGATCTAAGGCAGAGAGCCTGGCAGAGACTTGTGGTAAGCAGAATGATAGCACCATTGTGAAACACACCCTTTAAACCAAGAAACAAATATATATATAGATTTAAATATGTAAATAGCACTACTTCTCACTCCAGTAAAATCCATCATTTCAAAGTCGTGCATTTAAGGCAATAACTAAGTACAAGATACTATTTAAAACTACCACAAGTACTTTAATTTTAAAAAGGTAATCAGTGACAAATGGGTAAATCACAAGTAATTTAAGTGTTCCTTTAGTCTTGTCATGTTCTGTCTCCTATCCAGCTATTAGCCTCCACAGAAGTCCCTAGCAAGGCTCTAGGCAAACAAACTCATGGGCCCCTACTTTTTGACGCTCAATAATTATAATATGTAAAATAAGCACAACTGGGCCCTTTCTTCACTTAGGGCCCTAGGCATGTGCCTAGTTTGCCTATCCATTAATTCAGACCTGGTCCCTAGTATTAATTTTTAATGCTCAATCAGTCTGCTGCTCGCCCTACTTTTTCCTATTCAGCAAGGTAACATATATTCAAAGGAAAGGAGTTGCAGCAGGTTAGGCTATTTGTATATGCTTCATATTATACACACAGTTCTTCATCCAGCTGTTTTGGGTGTGCTGCCCTGCTTTTGAAAAGTTCTCTTATTATTTCACTGATTCATCTTTCCTTTCTATGTCACATCACCGAAGTAAGACTCAGTGACCTTTGCCAACACAAGCCACAATAGTCTTATATTCTCTTTAGATTTCTCTAAATAAATCATTAAAGAAAAAACTTCTACAGGATTTGCACAGTGACATCTCCTTGTTGAACTGTACCTGCAGTCTGTAGCTCCACCTAGTGGGAGGAGATCACTGCTTCAGTTTTCAAACAGCATCAACTTCACAGGGATTAAATACATACTTGGTTCATTATTCTCTTTCCACCTCCTCCCATCTTACCTTAACATGAACAACAAATTCTTTTGAGAGTCCTGTGTAGCCTGACACTTTGTCAGCTACTTTGCCTTGAAGATTGAATGTGACTGTGTCCCCCACATTCCTGGCTGATTCCAGAATGGCACAGTGGTTTGGCCGAAGGTGGACCTGTAGCTCACAGAGATTCTCACTATTGTCCTAACACACAGAAAAGCAAGAAAATCAATCATACGAACTATCAAACATGATGTAATCTGAAACACAGACCAGTGACATGACTTCTGTTTATGCATCACTAATTTGCATGAGCAAATAATTTATCAATATACTGGTGTTAACAATGGAAATCAACCTAAATGGAAATGTACTTATGCTGTTTTCAAATATGCTTTTGGAAACTGCAATAATTCTAAAAAATATATACTGAAACGGTGCACTATATGAAAATCCAGAGAACAGAAGCAGCTTATCTTGAATGTAACAGCTATTACAAATGGGTATTTTACCCCCCGAGGAGCCTGGAATCAGTTGCTGCAGCCGAGAAACAGTGCACTGACTCAGATACCCCTCTGCTGCCCTCCACCAGCTGCACCACTGTGTTCCCACTGAATAATATTCCCCCTGCCTGAAAGCTTAGAAAAAGCAGCAATGGGATCCACAAGGATGAATCAGATTCCCTATTCATATTTGTTTATTCAGACTGGGAAATTATGTTGGGATCATTTCAGATGAAAGACATTGTATACAAAATATATGTCCCCTTGCCATTTTCCTTTTATGTAGAGCATTATTAAGTTTCTTTCATTTACTGAAAATTGGGGTTGAAGTAAATGGAAAATGCCAGTGCACAGCTGATACTGTTTTTAAAACATTTAGATTACACCAGTTTTCACAAGAAAACAAAATTTTAGAAGTCAATTCTGGGTTTGCTTTCAAAATAGGCCATTTTTTTAGGTAAAAGCTTTCCATTCAAAAACAAAATTTCAACCAGCTCTAATTGTAGACTTCAGGAATAAATGAAGCCATCAGATAGATTTTAGAAGTGGCTATGAACTAGAGCCAAATAACCATTAGAGCTCTAATTAAATATAAAATTTATAATAACCTTTTTTATTTCAGTGCCACTTTGCATATACACATTATGTTTCTTTTCAAGATTTCAAACAGCTTTACACATTAATTAAAGTTCACAGTTTTTCCATGAAGGGGGCAATACAGAATTTGTAAACTGTGGCTTGCCTACGGTAAAAACGTAATTTAGGCAGAACCAGAAAAAAGAAATCTGGTAGGCAGGTGCACAACCAGTCCCCTAAATGTAAAGATATTTATTGCACTGAAGTCAGTTAAAAGAGAGAAATGTTCCACCCATCAAAGTCATTTCAAGAACAGGAATACTAGAAAGTGTTGGAAGATGGTTGGACAGTTTGCTCTGAATTTTGAAGCTATTCCCAGATAAAGTCCCAGTACTATATGGTGTCACTGTCTCCGTTACAGCTAATGTGCGTTATATATATATATGGTAGAGCTAACCCTGCTCCTTTTATATATATGGTAGAGCAGGGTTAGCTCTACCATTTAAGTCACTATTTAAATAAGGGAAAGTGAAACACTGGTTTTTCCATCCTCTATAAAACAGTTCCATCACAAAGAACCAGCTTCCATAATTCTATTTGCATTGTGGTATGTTACAAGAGCTGAGACAGAGAAGCAAATTTGAGAATAAAGGGAGGGGACAAAAGAGAAAAGGATCAAATAAGACGGGGAACAACCCAACAAGTTCTTAAAAGGCAGGTGATTTACAAAAAACAATAGGAAAATAAATGGAAGTTTACAACTAGCCATAAGCACCAACAGTCATCCAAAGAAAGGATATGTTAGGCCATGCCAGATATGTCGTTAGCATTTGAAAGGTTGGTACAAAGAGCGAAAGCACAGATCTCAGTTCTACAGTTTTCATAAACCAAATCTTTCTCAAGAAGTGATGAACTGTAAGCTAAATCCTGAATCTATAAGTTACCTAAACTTTGGCAAACTCTAAGCTGAAGCTTTGCTGCTTGGCTCCATCTCTAATTGAAAGTACTGTCTACTTATTCTATTTAATAAGATAAAATACTGTGAAACAATTAAAAGCAAGAGGTAATTCATACCATTCCAGTGACACAGCCATTGTCCAGAGCAAGTGCAAGGTGTGGCATTGGATGACTGCAAAATATATATGTGTTTCTCCCTTTGATGGTTACATCAAAAAGACCTAAGGAGTTTGGGGGAAAATATAATTAAAATATTTAATCTTATTTCTTGATTTAAAAACTGATTAATGACTTCTCATTTTACAAAGATGTTATGTGGCAGGGAAGAGCCTAAATTAAATGTTCATTAATAAAACAAAAGTAACAAATTATGAACTGTAATCACTGGATTTTCCCTTCCTCCTTCTGGGAGAGCTTATGAAGGCACAGCTGTCCATTTCTCAGGTTTGTAAAAGAAAACCCTAAGAGCTAACAGCAAGAAACAAACTTCTTTTTGTTAAAAAAAATTATAAAAGAAAAAGGGGAAAAAAAGAAATCAAACCAAAGGCAACAATAAAACATAACTGCACAAGACAAACTATTTTGTACCTTAAAAAGGGAATGACTACCCAATAGCTTAGCAAGCCAGGCTGTAGCAGCTTTACATATGCCACATTCCTCCTCATACATTAATTTCTAAACTGGAAGTACACAGTGCTGCAGGCAGGCTAACCAACTTTCCCACAGCACCATGCAATGCATGCCTTCCAATTCAGAAAGTGGAATGGGCAAAGCAATGCAGCATGGTAGAGAAGGCTGCTGTCTGGCCCAGGCTAGACATTCCTTTAAATGAACTAGGTATTTGTGATAACTATTGGTATTATGTAGAAAACAATCTATTCTCAAAGGTTCATAGAATCATAGAAAAATAGGGGAGAAAGGGTCCTCAGGATTCACTTAGTTCAAATGATCCTAGTTCAGGACAGGATCATCCATATCTAAACCATCCCAGTCAAGTATTCGTCTATCCTAAACATACAGACTTTCAAAAAGTCCAAGGTGAAAATGATCTAAGTTACGCGGTTTTCTGTAAGTGGTGTAGTTTAGATCAGTAGCAAACAGAACACACATTTGCTCTTTGGGGGAGGTGGGGGGCGGCGTGCAGGGGAGTGAAGGCGAAAAGCTTAGACGGGGTTCTGCCATTTTTAAACCAGTCTCTGCACACTAAACTTCTGTTCTGTTGTGGGTATAGACTGGTTTCCAATCACTTATACCAGTAAAACGTAATATCTGTACCTGAGCACAAACTCCCTATGACAGAGATTCTACCCATCTCTCTAGGTAGCCTAGCCACCCTCAGAGTTAGTTATATGTTCAGAGGAACTTTGAATATATAACTAACTCTGTGTCACTTTAAACCCATTACTTCTTGTCCTGTTCCCAATGAACACAGAGAACAATCCATCATCATCTCTTTTCTACTTCAAGATTGTTAGAAAAATACTCTGTTTTTTCCTCTCTAGATCAAACAATCCCAGTTACTCTGTACTGTGCTTCTTACAGGAAAGGGTACAAAGGTGTTTAGCACATGGGAGCCCTGTTTCTTAATAGGCACATCTAAGCAATACTGCAGGATAAGTAAATCTATAAATCATGCTCTGCTTTCTCTAAATGCATCCAGCTCCCATTGCTATCAATGAATCTAAGAAGTCAAATTCATCTCTGGTGTAATTCCACTATGTGTCATTGCTTTCCCATAGGCCTACTCTGACACACTAATGGGCTTGCTTGCAATGCAAGATAATAGTCAGTGTGAGTAAGGATGGCACAATCTCGCCCATAGATTTCTGTCCATTAGCCAATTCTTTTTTCATTCATAATGAAAGCGATCTGTTTCAGCCTGTTGTTTACTCGTTGAAAATTATATGCATTTATTCAGTGAGGCAAGGCTGGATGTCTAATTAAACTATTGTTCTAACTAGATCAATTAATGTTGCATGCTGGAAGTGTTCTTATGTGACAAAATCAAACCATTCAGGGTCTTCTCTACTTGTTTCTCACTTGGGCAAAAAAGTCCTGAAAATTAAAAATCCATAGCCAACTCCTCAGCCAGTATAAATGGCAATCACCCCACCGAAAGCATGGAGCATCTACATGGATCTACACTAGCTGAGAATCTGGTCCCATGTATATCAATACATTTGTTCCTGAAAACCATGCCCACATTTGGAAGTTACCAACCTTCCAGCAAAATGGGCTGGTGGTGAAATGTCTTATAAATGATAGGGACACTTTGTATTCCTAGGATCATAGAACATTAGGGTTGGAAGGGACCTCAGGAAGTCATCTAATCGAACCCACTACTTAAAGCAGGACCATCCCCAACTAGAACATCCCAGCCAAGGCTTTGTCTAGCCAGGTCTTAAAAACCTCCAAGGATGGAGATTCCACAACCTCTGTGGGTAACGTGTTCCAGTGCTTTACAACACTCCTAGTGAGAACGTTTTTCCAGATATCTAACCTAAACTTCCCTTGCTGCAGCTTAAGACCATTGCTCCTTGTTCAGTCATCTGCCACCACTTAGAACAGTCTAGTTCCATCCTCTTTGGAGCCTCCCTTGAGGTCAGTTGAAGGCTGTTATTAAATCCCCTCTCAGTCTTCTCTTCTCTAGACTGAATAAGCCTAGTTCCCTCCACTTCTTCTCATAAGTCTTGTGTCCCAGCCCCCTAACCATTTTTGTTGTTCTCTGTTGGACCCTCTCCAGTTTGTCTACTGGAGCAGTTGGGGGGCAAAACTGGACACAATACTCCAGATATGGCCACTCCAGTGCTGAAGCCAGGGGAATAATCACTTCCCTGAATCTGCTGGTAATGCTCCAACTAATGTAGTCCACTATGCCACTAAGTGTCTTCACAACAATGACCAATGTTGGCTTATATTCACCTTATTGTTTATTGTAACCCCCAGGACCTTTTCTGCAGAGTTGCTGCTTAGTCCATCAATCCCCAGCCAGTACATGGGATTGTTCTGTCCTAGGTGTGGGACTTTGAACTTGAACTTACTGAACTTCATGAGATTCTTTTGGTCCAATACTCCAATTTGTCAAGGTCTCTCTGAATCCTAACCCTACCTTCCAGTGTATCTACTATTCCCCACAGCTTGGTGTCAGCTGCAAACTTGCTGAGTGTGCACTCCACCCTGCCTTCCAGGTTGTTGATTAAGATATTGAAGAAAAAGCAGCCCCTGGACTAACCTCTCAGGCACTCCACTTAATAGCAGCTGCCAACCAGACATCGAACCATTGATTACTACCCTTTGAGCCCAATGATCCAGCCAGTTTTCTATATAGCTTACAGTCCATTACAGTCCAACCCCTTACCCATCTAACAGAAACTGATTATTGAGGAACCTTATTCCTAATGGAGTACAAGAATCAGTGCCTCAAGATAAAAAAAACTGAACTAGAAGTTTTAAATTGGCACATCAGCTATTGCTGCTGCACAGAACTACTCTATGCATTAGGTAAAAGTAATGTACATTTATTTAAATTAAAAAAAATTCAAAAAGGAGGTTTTGAATAGCAGGGATATTGTTCCACAAACAAAACTTATCTATAGTTATGCATCTACATCTGACTGCAGAGTCAAACTAGTTTTGTGCTCCAATAAGTAGGCAGAGGCCTAACAAGACTGAAAAGGATCCCCTCAGTCACCACATCCAGCCCCTTGCTACTGCAGACAAATATATCATACAATCTCATTGGCTAGAGACAGACATTCAAAAAACCAGAGCCTGAATTGATTCAATCTTTGCAGATTAGTCTAACCTGGTTAGGTTGAATTAGTTTTGTTACCAGGCAGACATCCCAGAAATGCAGGCACATACCTGCAGTGGCTCAGGCTAGAAGCCAGGAGGCACTACAGCAGCCCTCAGAAGGGGGAGGAAGCTGGGGAGGGAGGGGCATGGCCAGGCTCCCACAGGATGCTGTGATTAGTCCAGCAGGGAATTGATTTCATAGACTTTCATAGACATTAGGGCTGGAAGGGACCTTGGAAGATCATTGAGTCCAGCCCCCTTCCCGAAGGGCAGGAAGTCAGCTGGGGTCATAAGATCCCAACAAGATAAGTATCCAATTTGCTCTTGAAGGTGTTCAATGCAGGTGCTTGAACCACCTCCAATGGCAGACTGTTCCAGACCCTGTGGGGACTCAGACAGTAAAGAAATTCTTCCTTATGTCCAGCCTGAAACGGTCTTGCAGTAGTTTATAACCGTTCCACCTCATCATCCCTTGGGGCGCTGTGTTGAACAAACGTTCCCCTAGATACTGGTGGTCACCCCGATAAACTTATAGTGGCCATCAGGTCACCCCTGAGCCTGCACTTTTCCAAAATAAAGAGCCCCATGGCTCTCAGCCTTTCGTCGTAAGATCTGCTTTCCTGACCTCTGATCATGCACATGGCTCTTCTCTGGACTCTCTCAAGCTTATCCACATCCTTTTTGAATCGTGGAGCCCAAAACTGGACGCAGTACTCCAGCTCCCCAAGACTGAGAACAGGGGGAGAATGACATCCCAGGATTTGCTTGAGAAGCATCTATGGATGCAAGCCAGCATTTTGGTCGCTTTACTAGCCGCAGCATCGCATTGCAGGCTCACGTTCATCTTGTGGTCAATGATGGCCCCCAAGTCTCTTTCTTCCATATTGCTAGCCAGTGTAGCACTGCTGAGCCTATAAGGATGCTGCAGGGTTTTTTTCCCAAGGTGGAGAACCTTGCATTTTTTGGTGTTAAATACCATCAGGTTCTCATTCGCCCATTTGCTGAGCCAGTCCAGGTCAGCCTGGATCATCTGCCTGTCCTCTGGTGTGGATGCTTTGTCCCAATTAAGCCGATTAAGAAAACAACAAAGGGACATTACCAGCTACTTGTTGATTCTGCCTGTTGATTCAGCATGGACAATAGCCAGAATGTGGTCAGCTAATTCACAGACACCTCCTCAGCAAGGCAGAGAGAAGGGGGAAATTCCTGCTTAGCAGGGAGTGGTGAGGGAAGGTGGGAAGTAGCCCACAGTCTCTGGAGCTCCAGCCAGGGAGAAGAGGGGAGGGGCCAGCCCTGCTGTGGAGCAGACAGTCCCGCCCAGCCCAGGGACAATGCTGGTGATGTCTGGTTTATCTTAAACCAGAAAGGGGTCTGGGACAGACATTGCATTTGAGCCAAATCAATTAAGTCTGATACTACATTCAACCAGGTTTATCTCAAACTGGTTTCAGGCATTCTCAAACTGGTTTATGTGCCTGAACATCTGTTCTGTTACAGGTTTAAATCAGTTTCTGAACACTTAAAGTGGTTTATGTGTAATGTCTGTCCCCAGCCATTCAGAAATTTGCCAATCTTCCCCTTAAAACTAAACATGCTTTCATTCTTCCTATTAGCAGACTATTCCAGAATCTCACATTGTTTTTATTCCTGGCCCCTTTACCCATATTTGTTCTTGTGATCACATTGATCTTTAGCTTACCCTGGTTTGCCCACAGTACCCTCTTAAGCATCTAAATGAGGTCTGAGCTGTGACTATCAGAAAACTGTGATACCAGGAAAGCTGTGGTACTAGGAACTGTGATGCCAGAAAGCTTGCCTGTGTCTATACCAAACATAAAGTTGGCCCAATAAAGGATATCACCCCAATATTTCTTGCCTTTCAAACATCTCCTGTATCATCATGGCAACAACATCACCTCAACACTACGGAAACATCTAAATAGTCATATAAATGAATATTTATGGTTGTTTTATGTACAGCTATAACACATGTATAATTACATACAAGCTGGTAATATTGTTCTTTGAATCAGACAGACTGTGACCTGTGTTACAATTTTACTTCCAATGTGTGAAATTAAACTACACAAACAGATTAAAAACAAATGGATTCACATATTTAAACAGTACTGTTAGAAATCTATTCATGTATAGAACAAAAAGTTTGCATAGATGCAAGATGGGTGCAGCCTGAAGTGCAAATTTGGATTTTGCGTGCAAAGTGATGATGAAGTCTATGTTATCCTGTGAAATTGAATCATATATCATCCATCAGCCAAAAACACAGCAATAAAAATTGAACAGATTTGTGTGTTGCCTCAGTACGGTCTTGAAGTCTGTATTGGGTTCACACAAGGAGAAAGTTTATTTGGGGTTTTTCGCCTGGGTAGTTCTCAGTTTGTGATGCTAAAATGAAACTCCTTGTGGGATTTCCAAGACACATTCATGCTGGGTAAATGCTTTTAGGCATTTGGAATTCTCTGAAATGGTAAAACGATACTTAGAGAGTTAAGTAATTCAATGTCCTGAGTCACTGAATAATTAAACAAGAAGACCAAGCATGATAATTGACAGGGGGTCTTTCCAAAAATAAAAATAAAACCCATTTGCTATGCCTATGTGATATTATTGATCTACCTGTACAAGGTCCTGGACAGAAAAGATTTGAGGAATTTAGGGGTTTTTCCACTGCAATTTTTCAGAAAAATGCCCAAGGGAATTGCTGAGAAATTTCTCATTGCCCTAAACTGCCCTCTCCAACATGTCCTATAAGTTACCATTCTGTCAGACAATATGTCAGCAACTGGGAAAGCTGGGTTGCACTCTCATCCTGTAGACAGCAAAAGGCTCTGCACCTCATTTTGTCAAACCCATACGATACAAGCAGGCACCTCTTTCTTGCTAGATGGGCTTTGGAGCTCGAGAAGATTTAGTTGGTAGAAACTCAGTTAGACCAGGTGGAAATGATGCCAGTAGAGATTAAGTGGTGTTTGGGCACATACCTTCCTAATTACCAATTCCACATTTGAAGGGTTTTTCCACTCCCATAATGACTGACCACATTCTGCATGATTAAAATTGTATGTGAGAATTGATCCTACTTTAAAAGAAAACCAAACAGAAGTTGCTTCCTAGGATCTTCCTCTACAAAAAAATATCTTGACAGTTTTGAACCAATTTAAAGATACTAATGTCTTTAAAAATACATATTTGTGGTTCTATTTACCCATTCCCATTAGAATCCATTTTAAATCTTACAGACAAAAACTACAGTGAGCTGATGAAGCTCTCTTGCCTTGTGCCATTCACCTACACACCACAATCTGACAAGTATTTTACCATATTTGTCCTTCTTGTCACCAAGTGCATCGACTATGCCATCTGGACTGAGGCGTATGAAGCCATGGGTAAGTCTGCTGTAGAACTGAAGCGTGTTGCCTTTCTGAAACTTCCAACTTTCAGCAGCCCACTATTTTCATTTTAAAAAGGGATACAAGGGGGAAAGAAGGAATAAAAGAAAAGAGACTGCATGAGAAGATAAAAAGAGGAATCTACATATACATAAGAATTATTGATCTGATTTTCTCTATAGCACAGTCTGAATATTGTTTAATCAGTTTTTAAAAAAAAAAAATTTTAAAAGTCTTTACAGTTTCCTCTCTCCTGAGTTCCAGTTCTTGCCCTGGAGAGATAAAGAGAATGTGATTAGTATATACAGTATCCTGACTAGTTTTGGCAGCGTTGCAATGATGTCAGAGTATCTTCTCTTGCTTCACGCTTACTTGCTAAGAAGGTGCTAGAGTCTGCCCCATTCAGTTCTCTTACAATTTTACCATCATCCTCCCCGTGATCTAGCCATCTAGGAAAACAGAACACATTGCAATTTAGTCTTGATATCCAAATCCACCAATATTTTAGTCACATTGTTCATATGTAGCAGTTCAATGCATTTTGCACTAATGTCCTGAATCTGCAAATGACTTAAGTATATGTGTAGCTTTAGGCATGGGAGAGTGTGATGGCAATAGGATTGCATGACGTTAAGTGAAATGCATACTTAAGAGTTTTCCTGGATTAAGGCCTGAGAACCAAAGCCAGTGCAATAAATGGGGAGTCTTAACTAGAAATGCTAGGTAAGAGATCAGTAATAGTGAACCCAATGGCTACAGTGTCTGCTCAGCTTGCTCCAAGAAAGCCACTTCAAAATCTAAATTCGTCAGATTCTCAAATTCTCCTGTCTCATCACACCCTCCATGGTATGAACAATGCCTTTAATAACAACATATACTATATTCTCCTTTGACTTCTCCTATTGTAGAAATGATGCAAACAAAAAGGGACATCAGGCCCTAACAAGAACTAGCATGCACATTGTATTTTCCTCTGTGAAGTAGATTTGAATTCTTCCTAAATTATTTATGAAACTAGCTTTATATTTCAAGACCTCTTTGTAGCAGTTCATCTACAATATGGATTTAGAATTAGGTCAGGCAAAGATGAGGAGCTGTATCTGTTAGGCAGAAAGCCCTTATTCAAACATAAATCAATTTTAGTGTGTGCATCACTCACTCAAAGCTGTTTTAGGAAGTTATTTATTCACTTGGTAAAAGAAGAAACTAGAATAGAGGTGCCACTGACAAGCTGTAGGTAGATTCAGATGTGACCAGACTTTCCTAACTCCTCAAATTTACATACATGTTTGTAAATTAATTGACAGTAGATACAATTGTGGAAAAAAAAATGCGCCTTGGAGTAGCAGATTCAGCGCAGAAAAGACTACTAGGAAATCAAAAGAAAAAATTGAATTGAGTCAAATTCTGCTGCTTCTCAGTGACAACTTGTGACGGGCAGAAGAAGAGGCAGGTGCTCAGTTATACATTAGTGATGCCTGGATCTTAAGAACACATAACCTGATCTTGAGTCCACTGAATGAGATGACAAAGCTTGCCTTGAATGGTACAAGATCATATGTTGTAAACAGGTCACTTATCCTGCTGCCTCAAACAGGGTACTCAGCTCCACTTTCAGTTTCTCAGGCCAGTTTTATACCACAACCTCTGTCCTTTCTGGACACTAGGAGAATGGAGCAATTTTAGCTCAGGATTTCTCTCCTGGCCTCCTAGAGTTCTTAAGTCTCTTTGTGGCTCCACTCTCATTAGCTGATCATTGCTTCCAGCTGTCTCCAAGCCTCACAAATAGGCAGAGCTCAAGCACCTGCATACAGATGTCAGGGCTGTGCAAAACAGCACCATTTCATTTCCACTTCTACTTTGCCGTTTCAAAGGGGCAGTGTTTCGTTTCATCGTTTCATTTAGTTTCAAAGCACTGTTCTGTTTCATTTCGTTGAAACTGTTTCACTCTTTCAACAGGTTTCGACGTTTTGCCCATAGGCTATAACGGGGAATCATGAAAACGCCTATAACTTCGTCATTTCTTGCCTGATTCAGATGGTAGCCCCTTCAGAAGGCATGAAGCCTGCCAAGTTTCAAGGAGATAGATGCAGGGGTTTCTGGGAAACTGCATCTCACACTGCTAAAAGCAAAACCTATGTCACTTGGGGGCAGCAGCAGCCTCCTGTCATTCTGTGCACAGATCTGGGGGCCCGCACAGATCTGGGGTTGTGCTGGACTCCTCCTGGGGGTGCGGGTCCCCGGATCTGCGCTTGGGATGACAGGAGGCTGCTGCTGCCATCTGGGACTGGTGCTGGGTGCAGCCCACAGCCGTCACCAAGCGCCAGGAAGACTGGTGCTACCACTGGCCCTAAGCAGCGGTAGCAGCTTCCTGTCATCCTGTGTGCAGATCTGGGGGTCCATACCCCCAGGAAGGCTGTGGGGCTGCACTCCAAGCATCTCCACCAGCCCCACATTGCTGAGCCTGGTGGCAGGAGGCAGGGGAGAGCCACGGGCCAGGGCTGCTTTCTAATGCCTAGAAAGCAACCTGCTCCTCTGAAAAGTTTTGCCTTGATATTAGGGAGGAACAGACCAACAAGTAATCCCCAAAGATTTCAAGTGGCATGGGATGGAAAAGATATCATGTAAACTTTTAAATAGCATGGTCAGTGGTTCAAATGCAGCACAGTTCTGAAGTGACCAAAAACTGCTACCTAACTGATAGCTGTTTGCTAAATAATGTAAGAGGAATCAGATAGTTTCAATTCACTTCTGAGGTGACAAGCCACACAAGTGGGAGTATCAGAAAAGAAGCTATAAACATAACCTATCTGAAACCACTAACCTGTGACATAGAAAAGCATAATCCAAGTCAGTGACAGAGTCTTTGACTATAATCTTGTCCAGAAACCATCCATTTCCTAAGACAAAAACATTTAAAAAAAACCCTGAAACAAAATTTACTGTAAATCATTCATACATTTGGAATTATGACAGCTTTGACCACCACCCTGAATTTAAACAGATCTACATCACTGTAAAACTGATTTAAATCAGAAACCAGCTCAATAAATTAAAACATAGGTGAAAGTAGAACTATGCAGGGATTCATTCTATTTTTCATAGTTGCATCAACAATCTGACTGCAAATACATTAGGATTCTACCCGCTGTAAAGAAGTGAACCACTTTAAAAACTCCCAATTTATAGTAATATGCTAGGAGCAACAGAAGTCAACAGTGCTGCTTATTCCTTTCATTTGAAGTCTTAATTTTAATGGTTTTTTCTCCATTTTTAAAAAAGATTAACTTGTAATTTTATGGATATATTTTTGATCCAAAATCAATAAGGCTGGCCCTATCTTTGTTTGGGATACTATACAGCAAAAGTACTCGCAACAGCTTAAGAATTATCATTGCCAGCAAAAGTATTGCCCATCCCTTGCAAGTTCACAGGGTTCAATATTATGACTTTGCTCAATGGCTATATATTGTAAGAGATATTTTACTTTTATGGAATATTTTAAAAAATCAAGAAATTGACATATTAATCATTAACCAGTCTAAGGGCACACAACTCCCTTAGTAGCCAACTACCAATGCTAATAGACTGTACTGGTTGATGCAAAACAGAAGAAAGTTGATTGTTTGTCACTATTGGTTTTGGCATACTGCTGGGAATGCTGCTTGTCATTACAAGGGCCTACAATAAAGACTATAGTGGGCATTCATTTCTGAGAAACAAAGTACAAGTGGATCAGCATTGCAATTAGTATGTTTGGGAATATATTGTTTATTTATATTGTAAGCCGTCTGAGACGGAGACCCTCTTGCAGTGTATTCATACAGACTTAACACAATGGGACCACGACTCTGGCTGGAACTTCTAGGCACTACTGGAGTATTACTATTTAGTAATTTCTCAGAAGAGGAATTTTCTTAATAAAGATTCAGATTGCCCTTTTAAAAAAAAAAACCCTTGGCAGGTGGCCTGGATTTTCTTAGGTTGCTTTCCCTCCCAACCATCTGATTCCTATATTTCCATAGGAAAGGGAGCCTGTGAGCAGGCTACAGCAATGGTTGTTCAGTATGTTCCCCTTCAGCTGACACTTGGTTCAACAGGAACTATTTTTTACTAACCAAGTCCTTTCCCAGAAGCTTAGTAGCAGCAAAGAAAAGATCTAGAACACTTGAATGTAGGTCTCAAGTCTCTACCTCTCAGCCTTCTAGGTGAAAATCTAGGAGCAAAACTAAAAAGAGTTCTGCAGAGAAAGACATCTTGATTGTGTCATCCTTTCACCCCTAAAAGGTTACCAGACTCCAACTAGAGAGAGCTACAGAGGGTTAGGCTGTGTGGGAGATGTGCCTCTTCTTCTCTTCCATGTATAGAGAAGCTGGGATGTCACATGGGCAGGAAGATAGAGAAAGGGGAGCATTAACTGTATTATGGCCAATAGCTAAAATAACAAGACAAAACACACTGATACCTGTCTAAGACATTACTCTCTCACCCAGTAGGCATGTTTACTGAGCAGTAGACTACTTAGCTGAGCAGTAAACATCTTGGCGTCTATAAATACATACCTATTAGGCTGGAATAAACTAATTTACTCTGCAGCAGGATAGTACAGGCAGTCCTCAACTTGCATTTCGAGTTACAACATTTTGCACTTACGTTTATAAATTGACACCCTGTTTCAACATTATGGCATCAGTTTTGACTTTACAACACTTGATCCGATGGGATGCCACGCCAGCGAAAAAGTTCACTGCATCACTCATCTCCCTGGAGAACATCTGTCCAAACTTCCTTGGACACTTTCTTTAAGAAAGCAGACAAGACTCCAGAAAAACCTGCAGCCAAGACTCCTGAGAAGACTCCAGCCAAAAACCTTTCAAAAAGCCCAGCAAAGTCACCTCAAAGAAGTCCTTCCAAATCAATATGATTATTTACAATATAAATATATTAATGTAGCTATACTACTCATCTATAATTGATCGAGTACAAAATTCTGGGTTATTTTTGGTGAAAACAGGGTATCAGGCCTTGGTTCAGGAACAAATCCCCCATTTATAACATTGTTTCTTGTGAGAAAATTGGTTCCGAGTGGCAACATTTTGACTTGAGATGCGGTTTTTAGGAATCAGTTTTGTCGTAAGTCTGAGGACTGCCTGTACTTATAAATACAAGTACTATCCTGCTGCAAGGTAAAAAACTCCACAGCATCTTATGTGTAGACACTGCCTGGCTGGCTGGGTTACAATGGTGCTTCAGTGTAGGGTCTGCCTGCTGGCTAGCCCTACACTAAAGCTCCCTCATGACCCATCTGGCCCCTCTGCAGTACACTGAGCCAGAGGTAGCAGCCTCAGGCTGGCAGGCTGACCCCCATTGCCCCCTGCAAACTGGGGCTGCTCCACATGGGCCCTATATGCTATGCCTAAATGGCACTCCCAGGAGTAATTAACTCAGGAGCGATTAGCTTTGCAGTTTATTCAGGTGCCATAATTGCACATGGAGGCACACCCAGTTTATACTGACCTGCTCAGTGCACATTGTCTAGGATCAGATCAATCTCAATTTCACAACTATAAGCAATTTGGAGCATATGCCGTCTTTCCATTAAGTGTATGTACAGTATCCAGCATAATACAGCTCAGCAAATCCCTGATTGCAGCTTCTAGACACTACCTCAGTACAATTAATAATGATGATAAATTGAGTACACTGTGCTAGACTTTCTCACCCAGAGTACAGACAGTACAATAAAATATTCAATACCCAATAGTGCAGGAAAGAGAAACAAAGAATGTTATTCTGGAATGACAAAACTATAATATCCAGTATTTTTTCATTTGCATTTTTAATTTCATACAATTATGTGGAATGAAATGGTGGTTAAGACAGATTGCTCGAAATATGTGATGGTAACAAAACATGACTATGCCAATTTAATAGCTGATATTCCTGCAAGCCTTTGTTTCCCAACTGTAAAATACCATTGTCCTATTATTTTATATCAATACAGGTTTTCCTCGATTTATGCTGTACATGTGTTCCTGGAGAACGGCGCATAAATCAAATTCACATAAAGCGAACCCACTTTACAATGTAACAAATAGGGATAGGTTCCCATGGTGGGGGCGGGGGGGAGGAGGGAGGGAGGGAGTGAGGCTGGGACTAGTGAAAGGGTGGGGGGAGGGGTGCCACACTTGGGGCTGCTCAAGGCAGCAAACCAGAGGGAACAGAGCAACACTCACCCCAGCCCCGGCTGCAGCAGCCCTGGGAGCAGTCACCACCAGCTGCCTGCAGCCACTGGGCTGCACTGTGCTCCACCTGTCCCCACTCCCCACTCACCTCTGCTCCTGGGCTGCGTTGAGCCCTGGTGCAGACAGCTGATGTCGGCTGCTCCTGGGGCTGCTGCAGCTGGGGCTGGGGTGAGTGGAGCCACTGCCCTTTCCCGCCCCCAACAGACTTACCTGCTTGGGTGGGGGGGCATCTATGGTGATTGCATAAGAGTGATTTTACCTCTATATAACAAATTATGGGTCTAAATATCCTCATTGTATAAATGCAAATTCGCATATAAAGAACCCGCATATGTGGAGGGAAACCTGTATTTTAGAAATGCTTCCTCTATTTCAAGAAAAACTGAAGAAATTTGTGTTCAATACTTGAAAAGTATACATAGAAATTCCTGACCTGATCCAAGTCCATTGTGTCCTATAACAATCTTGTACAACTTTCCAAGGTGTACAGCCTCCAGTGGAAAGATGTCAGTCTGCAATCAACCCACAAAATTGCAATTAGATCTACTAAATAAGAATCACCATCCCTAGGACCCATAACATCCACAGTGTAAGACCTCTCTGATTCTCTACCATGAAGCATGAGTTTCCCCATATGCTATGAAATAGCATATGATAATACCAAAAGAAATTACCAAAAGTGTTTCCCTAGAACAATATGATTAAAGAACTAATCTGGATTGCTTTGCTTACAGGACTGGTCCATTTCAAATCAATGGGCAAATGAGTAAAATGAGTAGAAACTGACCTTAATTTAATTAATAATGTGACCACAGATTGCAATATGTTTCAGTATTAGAACCACAGTTAATATAGTATTTTGTATATTATTTTTGTTTTCGTAACTGTTTTAACTAACACCCTGAAGTTTTCATATATAATAACTATATTTTAAAAACTTCTCCCCAAAAATGTCAATAATTATGCAGGGGAATTTTGCTGGATATTAATGACCTTTTTTAGTATAACGAGCACCTTAGCCATGGATAGTCTCACATGGAAGAGAATTAGATAGGACAGATGAACAGATCAGGAAGATCTGTCACTCACTTGTCCTTTTAAAAACTTTGTAGGTTTCTTCGACCTTCGTAGCTGTCTTGATCCTGTATCGCCATTTTCCCCATAGATGGAAATATACACATCAGCTTCTGTTCCAGCATTCCAAAGATCTCCTGTTATCACATGCACCTTATAGACAGTCACTGGCAAAAAATAAAATTAAAAAATGACAGACTTATAACTATATTAATCTCTGAGATGTTAAACCACATCTGGTTGTAATGCAGACTGACAATACAGTCCAAATTCATCTGCATCAAGGATCAGCCATCACATGCTTTTCAGTTCCCAAAAATTCCATTCAGTATTAAAAAAGATGATACACAAACTTGTTTTGATTTTGTGTGCATGTTGTTTACCCCAGGTTGTCACAGTGGGGAATGCAAATAGGAGATCTGCTCTGAATGCACGGCAGTGTGTCTTTGTCCTGGAGCATCATTTATAGTCATTACAGAAAGGAGAAACAGACAATGCAAATCCAAGATCAGGGTCAACATAAGCTGTTGCACCAAAAGCATACTAGATAGAAGCTGTCATCAACCCTTTGATGGCTTCTTCAATCATTTTGTAAACCATGGAGGGAAGGATTAAAAAATAAAAATGTTAAACCTTTTGGTATTCAAACAAAATGCACAAAAAAGATAAAACAAAAGTTGTGTCCAGGACACAAACTTGAAGTAAGACTGGGAATATAAAGCTGTAATTCATCTGTAAAAAAAAAGATAAAAGATGTGCAATTGTGACTGAGAAGGGAAAAAGCCACAAATGTGAGGAGCACAGATAATTTAGAATTAGATTAACTTAAAAGAAAACTGAAATGAAAACACACAGTTGTATTGTTTGGGAATCCAAACTATATAGGAAAACAATACATTCCATGGTTAGAACTAACACCCTTAAATTTAAACCCTTATGATCCAATTTGCTTTTGCTTGTGATTCCATTTAAACTGGATTGACTCCCAGCTGCTTGATCCATGCCTTTTTTCCCTAATTAAATATGGATTTGGTTGGGCAGTGGCGAGGGAGGGAGAAGAGGTGGCAAAGAGACTGACTGGCATTAGCTCAGTGATTGGGACATCTGCCTGAGATGCAAGAGACCCAGGTCCAAATAAAGCAGAGACGAAACTTCTCCCACATCCCCAGACCACTAGGCTATTAACCAAACTGGGTCTCTCTACTCTACCCGTTATAGTTTTTTAACAAATGATAATATTCTTTGATAACTCTCTCTAGCCATAGGCTTGCATTTTGTAGGATCCTGCTGAAAGTAAAAAGGACAGAGATTTAAATAAATAAATAAAAAGTTAATCTAGACTTTTAAAATACATATATTGAAGTTTCTTAAAAGCTGGTTGGACTGGTATTTCTAAATCCCCAGTGGCCAGACTTGCAAATACATCTACATTTGTGAAACCTTCTTTTATCCTGTACAAAACCAGTCCCATGGAAGCAACATCCAGATTAGGAAATCAGATTAGAAAGACACACTTTATTCTAATAACATAGGCAAGAAATACATTTCAGGAACACAATTAAGATTGATAACTTGAGCTCTAAAAAGTTTTTAAAAATCCTTGAATAAGCTAACCTGGCCATCCTATGTTTGCCAACCATGCATGAGGAGAATTTTTAATTACATCAGGGGTAGCAAGCCTGTGACACGTGCCACAGTTGGTACAAACAGCCTTTCTGTATGGCACACAGCAGATCATGAAAGGGGTAGGGCATGCAGCAGCAGATGGGGCAGAAGGCAGAAAGCAGAGCAGCTGAGGGACAAGGAGCACAAGGCAAGGAGCAGGAAGCAGCGCAGTTGATTGGGCAGGGGAAGGGCACTCATAAAGGGTGCAGGACTAATTTGTGGCACACTTACCAAAAAAGTTGTCCCCCACTAAATTATGTAATCATTTTCTATTTTTGTCAAAGTATCCCTGCCTTTTTCAAAGCAAGCAAAGGATTGTGCTCATTCAGTAACCTGCCAGCCAACATTTTGTAGCCCATGCCTCACATATCATATGCTATTCAAACCTTGCTCTGAAAAGGAGAAACTATTACATCAGCTCATCTCCAAGCACTTCAAAAACACTATTTTCCCAACACCTAGGTGGGACAAAATGCCCAGTATCACATGAACTCTATAGCAGAGGCAGGGCTAGAATCTGTTCTCTAAGAAAGCTCTGAACTGTCTTAATTTATCCATTTCCTTCTTACAATCCCCAGTCTTATACACTACACACTTTTCAAGTTCTACAACCAAAAAGACAGTGATTCAATATACAACAGCCTTCACTGTTACACAGCCATGCTTTATGCACAAAGTACAGCAAAGTATATCCTCAGTCCTAAAGGCACAGGAAGAAAATAGTGTGTGATCATGTAATTTAAGACAGTATCATAATGCAGATTCACAAGGGGAGAGGTTATAGTTGCACAGGCAAAATGTCAAAGGGAGCTGAAGGTGTTTGGCCCTGCTGAAAGTCAGGACCATGGGGTACCAAGTCAGTATATATTATACTATTTAACAGCTCACATGGTTTTTATGGAATTTACAGGGTTATTCTGTGAATAGGAAAAGCTGTTACCCCAGAAAAAGCCTATACCTGAAAAATGAATGAAAACAGAGTTGAAGAGTTTCTGGTCCTCATTAGGACTGTGCAAAATTTCAATGGACATTTCATTGCAAAGGTGTTTCGATGTGTTTTGAGCTCAAAACACCAAAACTGAAACAAAACACAAGACTTCAAAACAGCTTCGAAATGAAATGAGGGCACTCAAAACGTTTAAAAAAATTTGAAGAGTTTTGAGTTTCGAAGCTGGTCTGGCAGGGAAATACAAACTAAGGACAGGGAAGGGGAAGAGGGGGGAAGGACTGCTCTGATATTGACTGTGACCCTTCCCTGAGGTCCCTTCCAATCCCAGTGTCCTGGGGGAGAGACAGAGAAGCATTGTTTGAAATGAGCTTTGTCAGCTGTGCCTTTGTCAGCTTACTGAGCTGTGTCCTCCAGCAGCATCGGGAGCATCAGGAACGCTCTCACTCCCTACTTGCTAGCCTGTTCCTAGCAAGTGGGATCCAATCCTTTCTGAAATACCCTAATACCCTTTCCTAATCCACTCCTTTCAATTTATTCCTCCCCCAAAATCCTCTTTTTGTTTTTGTTATTCTCTGTAATTCTTTCTTCACATAAAGTGAGACACCAAGCAACAACTGCACAAAGGGAATTTACAAATAAATTACTTTTCACCGATGAGCCTATGAACTCCACTTAAACAACTTCTGAGGTACAGAAACTCATGGACTAAATATAGACATTGGAATTATAACACACTACGACCTGCTGGACATTTGACTCCCTAGGTACCTCTCTACTTTTACCTGCTACATCCCCTTTCCCTGCTACCCTGATGCCTTCATTTCCATTTTCACTGACTGGCTTTCTTGCCTGTGTTGGTCTATTCAAAGATATCAGAAGAACCTTGTCAGCCATGTCTTTAGACCAACGTGGCTACAGCCTACATCCCTGCAGCCTACAGCACCTGTTTCAGTCAGCTAACACGAAGGAGGCAGGGCCCTGGGCACATCTAAGCCACAGGGCTGGGGCTGGCAGAGAGACCACTCTGGCAGCTGCTGGATAAGCTCCTGCAGGAAAGGAAAGAAAGGCTCTGTGACAGTTTGGCTGCCTGAGATACTAGTGCTACTGAGCTGCTTACCTGTTGTTATTTAAAGTGATGGACTGAGCTGAGGCTGTAGAGGAGGAGAAGCCATCATTGGGGCACACTGATCTGTAGAGGCCGTGTTCTGCAAAGGCCCCAGCGCCACTGAGGGCGCAGCGACAGGGGCATAGAGAGCCCAATGACAATAGACGGTAGAGTGAAACTGAGACCTCATTACAGGGACAATATTGATATACTATCTGCAAGGCATGGGGCATGGTAAGAGATGGTTGGAGCCATGCATCTTGGCCATCAGGCTTCGGGCATCCCCTTGAGGCACCTATTTAGAGCAGGTCCCAGCAAGGGGTGCAAGAACCTTCAGGGTTTAGTGGGGTCCATTAGGACCGTGACTGAGCTGAAGCTCAAGAACAGCCTCCCTATCTTTTATCTTTTCCAACAAAATGTGGTGGCAGGTGAGAAGAGGAGGCACCCGCAGGGTGGAACTGGCACAGTCACAGGGCCCTAGGGGTATCACGGCTATCTCTAGGGACCCTACTCCATGACAAAGTAGAGTTTCCCAGAAACCTCTGCACCTATCTCCTTGAAAGCTGGCAAGCTTCATGTCCTCAGAAGGGGCTAGCATCCCTGCTGTTTTCATCCCCCTGTGCCTTCACACTTATACATGTAATGAGTTTTGCTCTAAACAGTTTGAGATGTAGTTTCCCAGAAATCCTTGCTCCTATGTCCTTGAAACTTGGCAGAGTTTGGAGTCTCAGAAGGGGCTAGCATCCCTGCTGTTTTCATCCCACTGTGCCTTCACACTCACAAGTGACATGAGTTTTGCTTTCAAGAATTTGAGGTGCTGTTTCCCAGAAACCCCTGCACTTATCTACTTGAAACTTAGCAGGCGAGACCATCCCTGCTGTTTGCATCTTCCTGTGCCTTCACATTCACAAGTGGCACAAGTTTTGTTCTGAACAGTTTGAGGTGCAGTTTCTCAGAAACTCCTGCACCTGTCTCCTTGAAACTTGACATGCTTCATGGCCTGGCTACCACCCTGCTGTGTTCATCCAAATCAGGCAAGAAATGACAAAGTTATAGGCATTTTCATGATTCCTCTTTATAGCTTATGGGCAAAATGCCAAAATGCGTCAAAACAGCATCAAAACAGTGAAACAGTTTCGGCAAAATGAAACAGAACAGTCCTTTGAAACAGTGAAATGAAACACTGTCCCTTCAAAATGGCAAATCTGAAATTGAAATGAAACATTGCCATTTTGCACAGCCCTAGTCCTCATCTCCCTTTCATACTGAGCCTAGATCTAGTCACTTATTTTTTTATCAAACTATTTTCTCTCAAATTAATAACTGTTCTCGCTCTCTCTTCCCTGCATAAAAAGTGGCATGAAAGTGGCTTGCAAAGTCCAAATTAAATATGATTCTATGTCCCAGCATGACTGTTCTTATACCCTGGTTGGTACTCTTAGACTCTGCTTTTCCCTCTTATTTGAGGAGGAGAGACTGCCAACCACAACATGCAGCATGAAATGGTACTTTAAGTGTGTGTCTATGTCCTAAGGCAAGATTATTTGACAGCAAAGATCTTTCTCTCTTACATTTCATAAATGAACTGCACCATCTATACAGAAGGAGGAAGTTGAAAATGAGATCACAGAATCTGTAGAAATCAATAGGGGGAGAAAGAGAGATCTAACTTGTGAGAAAGGGGCCTTTAGCATGTTTTATTTAACAGCAAAACAACACAACCATTAATTAACTGTGCATAGCTATTGCTAGGGATCCGGGTTTTCTGTTCATGACAGAAAAGCATGGTAAAACCTGGATTTTCAAATATTAAGGAGAAAACCTCAGATTGTCTCTTTTTAAGGAGAAATACCCAGATTTTTGCCTTTAAAGGAGAAAATGAAGGTTAGGGTGGGTTTTCCCTTGCAGGCTCACAGAGTTCCAGCCAGCTGGGGGATGGGGGAATTGGAGAAGAGCAATCAGGCAGGAGGCGCCAGTTGCATGTGTGCATGTACACGTTCACATGGCCACCAGGCAACATGGAAAGCAGCTCCTCGCACATAAGTCTGGCGGGAGCAATTGAGGCCCCCATAGGGAGGAAGGGAGTTGGGCAGGACTGGGATTGAGGCTGCTGCCCAGCTGGGGAGGTGCATGGGGCTCAGGGCCCAGGGCCATTCACGGCTGCACAACCCCAGTGGGGAGTGGGATGGGCCACAGGCAACTCAACTGGGGGGCAAGTGGGGCAGGTCCCCGCTGCTACACACAGTCCATTGGAGGGCATGAGGGGCACATGCCCCCAAGATTTCCACACAGGACCGGGGCAGGCTGCCCACTGCAGGCTCAGGCTCCCTGTCCTGCTACCCTCCCCATGGGTCCTCCATGGCCCAGCAGATGGGACCTGGCACAGCTGGGCAGGGAAGCTCAGTGCTGCTGCTGTGCACCCTATGCTGCCATGGCAAGGTGCCCCCTGCCCACCTGGCATTAGCACGAGGCACAACTCCTTGCTGCTTGTGCCAGGCCACCAGGAGGTGCCTCACCAGGGTGGTGTGGGGCTCATAGAGGGCACTGATCTTGGAACTGCCCTGCTCTTCCCTGCCATGCCAGGTCCCACCCTCTGGGCTGTGGAGGTCCCAGGAGAGGGCAGCAGGGAAGGGAATCTGCCCCAACCATGGGCTGTGCTCCTACTGTGCCTCTTGTCAGGGCGGGGGAGCTTGGCTCTCCTCCCTGCTGGGGCCAGAACAGCTACCACCTCCCATGGGTGGCAGTTGGGGGTCAAGCACTGTTGCAGGAGGCAGGGGGCTGCAGACCCAGGTCCCTGGCCCTTTTGCCCTGGCAGCTGGGGGCCATCCTCTGGCAGTACTGGAGAGCAGGGAGCCATGTGTGGGGAGTGAGGGGCAATGGGAGGGGCAGGGACCAGCATATCAGGGCTGCTCAGTGCCACAAAGCAGCAGGGGGGACAACTGCAGTCCTGCTGAGCAAAGGGGGTGGAGGAGGCTCTGATTTTCCATGATAAAAAACCCCAAATCAAATGCCAAAATATACAGGTGTTTAGAATGTATTTTGCTTTAGTGATTGAGGCACTGGTAGGCTTCCAAATTGCTTTAAAATTGTAAATATATCAATAAAACATTGTATTCGACTGATACCTATATATATATAGTGGCATTTCATTTTAATTGTGCATTTTGAATTTTTTAATCAGAGAATGTATAATTTTTTTTATCAGAGAATTTTCAATTTTTAAATAGAGAAAACCAGGATCCCTGGCTATCACTGTCACAAATACTTTGCTTTTATCTTCCATCACTTTTCCCCACCCTAATGACAAGTAGAGGGACACTAAATCATGACTGAAGTAAGGTTTTCAAATACATAGTGTCTGGGCAATGAAGGAGCAAATATAATGACTCTGAATTTGGGAGAGTAGATTTAAGATTGGTAGTTCCCACACTTCTTCTAATATATAATAGGGCAGTTCTTTGCCCTGAATAGTGGCTGTGCATGGGGCTGTGACAGCTGGCTGGCAGCTGTAGTGGCCTTGGCAAGCTGGTGCCCATGTCTGCTGTCCTGATCACCTCCCCTTAGTTACACTACTCTCTGTTGTTACAGGATAGTGCATGAGCATAGTTAATGTTGACTAGCCTTCCCACTTAATGTGCCCTCAGCCATTAAGGTCTGACAGCTGTATGTGTTGTGAATTAAAGGCAGAGAAGTTCTTCCCCCGCCCATTCTCTTCTTCCTCAAGACTAGCAATAATTTATTTTATATATGAGAATACAGGAGTCCTCCAGTACATGTGCTTTCTCCTCCTTTTTTCCAGAGGTTAATCACATAAATAGCACACCTTCACGCTATTGAGTCCTATGTTCCCAGTCCACTCTCTCATCCACATGCCACCATTTAGACTCCCTGTCCTTCATTTCATCATCTCCTATTCCCTGCAATCTATGCCAGTCAGGAACAGATCCATTTAAATTTATGAATGTATTAAAACTTGTTAGCATAGCTCTGTGTAAGTATAGTACATCTATTCTTTAGCTGCAGGTAACAGGAAGAGGAAAAAAGCAGCAATGTTATTAGTCAAGACATACTGTATATTTACAAAAACACAATTCCTGTGATATTTATAGCCACCTGTCATCTTTCTCACATGTGATGGAATCAAGAGTTATACATTTCTTGTTTCACAGTGTTTATAAGAGCCAATGCCTGTGAGATTTACTCACAATTCTGCATGTTTCCACATGAAAAGTAAACAGGGATGTCAGTATCTCACTTATAACAATAAAACAAGACTCATTTTAAAGGACTTTTAAAGCCTTTGAGCAAAGATTTTGTAGTTCCCCTTTTTTACACTTGACCATTTGGGACGACACATGTCCAACCACCACAAAAGGAAAGAATGGATTAAAAAAACACTACAGCTGCTAAATCTAAGAGGTCATTAATGAAAAGCAATCAATACACTGAAGTCATTTGGTAGCACTTGGGGCCCTGATGTGTCTGGTGTTTCAGTTCACCTACCTGGAAGAACAGGCTGACCCTGGCGCAAAACAGGAAGCTCCCGAGAGATTTCACCATCATCCTGGTCCTGCGCCAGCCACCGGTGGACAAGGAAAGAAAACTGTTCCCCTGACTGAACATTCAGTAATTGCACCTAAAATAACAATGATATTTAAGTCCCAACCAGCTCTGTGCAGGAGCTCCTAGACTCCTACTGAAGGGGTTTTACTTGAGTACAGATTTTTGGCATATCATGAGTGATTGCAAGGTCAAGGCTTAAATCAAGTTATGACTTAATTTTCAGGCATCAGATGAAGTAAGATTCCAGATTCTACTTCCTGGCATGGCCCTTTTACACCTCTTATGACATAAGGGGGCCATTAAACCAATAGGGCCAGTGAAGAGGTGAGGCAGGGATGACATCAGTGCAATTTCTAATAAGAAATAAGTCAAGGGTGAGCTATGACATGCCAGCAGTGGAAGGGAAAGAGCCAGGTTATTTATAGGCATCTGTGCAATGTGGCTCTGTATTGCTGTAGTCCATGGACTGTTCTAATTTACAATGAAAGATGTACTAGCCCTGACACCGACAATTAAGAAGATGTCAAGGTTGCATAAAACAACCTCTGCCCACTACTCTCTAACCTGGGTTGAGCCTGTGCTCTAAGTCAATAGTGCCTCTTTCATAAAAATTTCCAAATAAACCCCGTCTTCTTGGACACTTCTACACCCTTTTCCAATCTTTCACTGTCCAAATACTATATTTAAAAGAGAGTGACTGTGACAGATTCACCAAAGCGCTCCAACTTTTCTTGAAGAAAACTGGCAAACCCAAAACCTATCATCACCTCCTGTGGCAAAACATATGGGAAGGGAAAGCTCGCTCAAAGTTAGCGAAATAACATCCTACACAGAAAAGGGGTTTGCAGTTACACAGAGACCCTAATCTATCAGAATATCATGAGATCTGCTATGAAAACCACATATACTGGGGCTTATTCATGGACTGTTAGTACCTCTGCACCACAACACAGATCAGTAGTGGGTCATTTGCAGAACAAGAATAATGCAACATCATCACTTGATTTCAATTCTGCAGAAAAATGCAAGGAATTCCAAGGGACAAAACTGACTAATTTGTTTGACCAGCCAAAAGCTATTCTTTCACTTCTGTGGAATCCCAAAAAAGTGGTGAGACTATATGGTGGGTCTCCTCCACACAAAGTTTTAGAATTCTTGAAGTGGATACTCAATTTATTTAATTCCTTTCCTCAAGCTTAAAAAACAGAGGAATGATTGAACCCTCATTAACAGGCTGCTGCCTAAAAACTGTGACTGACTGATAATTTAAATCTGTTGTTTTCATTTTAGAGACAGAGATAAAACAATCTCTGTACGGTAAGAATCAATAGGATGCATTGAAGTCCTGAGGTTTTTTTCCTTCCTTTGTTTGAGATATTAGACTTTAATTAAGATCTAGCACCTTGCAAACTTGGAAGAAAGAAAGGGAGGAGGGAAAAATTACCTTCCCTCCTCCTTCCTCTGCCTTTTTTATTTATTTTTTGGCTAGGCTTCTCTAATCTCTGAATTTAAAGATGCATAACACACAAAGCAGACTTTGCGGCACCTGCTCCTGGAGGTCCATTTTGTAAGTTACACTGCATGCAAATCAAAACCTTCAATAAACATAAATATGTGCTTCCATAAGGCACATCTTAGGTGTCAGCTTTTCCACCCGTAGCCTTTCTCCTACCCAAACTTACCTCCCCTAACAAGACACTGCTGGCTGCTCCATTGTCATCACTGAGTATAAGAAGTGGTGACCCTTTAAGACTTTTGCTAGTACTTCAGCACCAGGAAGGCATAGCTTTTCCGCTCCAGTGAGAGCTCAGGCTTTCCATATTGCCCTAGAAACTTTTGCAATATTGCTCTTTGGCTACCATGAACTCTCTATAAGAACTGTCCACCTAAGTCATTTTTCAAATGCCACAATAAGCATCAATGTCAGCTAAGATACTTTTTCCCAGGATTTCTCCAATATTTATATTTTGCAGCTTTGGAATGTCATGATGATGATTACTTTACAGAAGAGTCAAGGCTTGATCAGAGTCCTCACCTCTTCACAGTGCCAGGCAGGTGATTCTCCACAGTTGTTGTGTCCTATGCGTATTTTATAGAGCTCTCCTATGTCTGCAGTGTCAATCTATAATTGGAAAACAATGGATTAAATGTATCTAGCTAGAATATAGAAAAAATGTTATAGAACAATTAGTTTAGTCAATAATGGTAATGTTTCTTTTTAAAATATTTCATAGATTTCATAGACATCAGGGCTGGACGGGACCTCGGGAGATCATCGAGTCCAGCCCCCTGCCCAAAGGGCAGGAAGTCAGCTGGGGTCATAGGATCCCAGCAAGATAAGCATCCAATTTACTCTTGAAGGTGTTCAGTGTAGGTGCTTGAACCACCTTTGATGGCAGGCTGTTCCAGACCTTGGGGGCTCGGACAGTAAAAAAATTCTTCCTTATGTCCAGCCTGAAAAGGTCTTGCAGGAGTTTGTGATCGTTCGACCTCATCATCCCTTGGGGCGCTCTGGTGAACAAACATTCCCCCAGATCCTGGTGCTTGTAATCAAACATCTTTGCATTAAAAATGGGGTCTCTTGATACAAAATGTTCTGTTTTACAGTAATTGTCTCATAAATCTGTGTTTGTAAGATTAACTCTTATGAGTGCTATTAATGCTTCCAGTTCTACATGTAACCACAGTGACCTCAGTGAAAAAACTTGGCATACACATTATTTAAGAAGCCCAGAATGAAGTAGGGTGCTCTTATAAAAAAGACAGTTCATCCTTTGAATTGAAAACTCTCCACTGACTCCCTCATCCTCTGTTGTACGATTTCTTTTCATGACATCCTCTGCCCCTGGAGTTTGTTTTATTTTCCATAACCTTCTAGAGAGTTCATTTTTTGATCTCATTTGTACTAGAAATCTGGATGTGATCCATATCCCTGGGTACAAATTCCCCTGAAGAATAAAGAAATATCCTTCACTGAGACACAGTGGAATAAGAAGAATGTCCACATTGCTCCCCTTCTTCTCTTTCACTCTGGCATGACAATCTAAACAGAGGCAGACCCAGGGGAGAAAACCCAAGGCAAATTAAGCCAAAGACCACCATTTACATCATAGATTTTTTTTCTCTTGAGAGTATAGTTAGATACATAATTAGTATAGGGGACCTGCAGAAATTAAATATTCCTGGATATTCTAATATCCTAGAATTCTGCCCCTAATATCCTAAAACATTTTTTACTATAGATAGATAGATAGATAGATAGATAGATGTTTGACTTATATATATGTTTTCATTGGGTGTATATGTGTGTGTGCGCACGTGCTCTGTCAGAAAGGGTTTGGAATTTGGAGGTGCTCAGGAGAAGTACAACCCTATTCCTACCCTCTTATCCCTGTGTAAAAAAAAATGAAGCACACTTATCAGTCCAGGACATCAAAAAGAAAGGAGACAAAGGAGAAAAAAGCTCAAGATGAAAAGGGGAGGCAAACACTGGATCAGTGTGGATGGGTGGTGAAAAGAAATAAGGAAGTTGGAAGTGGAATAGGTGATGCAGGTGGCGCGTCACTTGCAGAGGATAAAGTATTTCATGATCATGAAAACATCATAAAGGAAGCAAGCAGTGATGTAGCAGAAGAATGGGAAAATGAGTCAGGTTTGGTGGTGCAAGCTGAAGGAGACATAGCATCAACTGAGAAAAATGAGACAATTGATCTGGTTTCCAGATTTGCACCTGAGCTTCACCAATTCTGATCATCTTCAACATTATTTATAGTGGAAAGATCTTTCAAATGCTCTTAGTGTAAAAGAAACCATTGATAATGCTCTTGAAAAGGGTATACATTCAGAGAAGAAAAAGTGGTATAAAGTATTGCAAGGTCTGGTTGACGTTACCCTGTTTCTAGCAGAGCAAAATTTGCCGTTCCGAGGCATGATGACTGCGGGTCTTCCTTTCTACAGTACAGTTTATCAGTAAATACAATCAAGATCTGAACTGCCACCTTCAAACTGTTACAGAGCATCAAATGGCTGGGGAATGAATGCAAGCACACTACATGTCCATAGTCAGAATGAGTATTTGGAGGTATGTGTCAAGAAAGTACTAAATACGATTCTTGAGGAGGTGAGAAATGCTTGCTTGCTACTATGGAATCATTGTAGATGGGATGCCTTATGTCTTGCATACTGAGCAGCTGGTATTTAACATGAGACACGTACATGAAAAAGATGGAAAATGGGAAGTGCAGGAACAATTTCTGAAAATGGTGGACTGCGATAAAAAGAAAGGAGAGACATGATGGAGCAAATAAAGAAAGTACTGGTGGAGTGTAAGGTATAGTTGCAGAACTGTAGAGGCCAAGGGTACGACAATGCTTCAAATATGTTTGGGAAATACCAGGGTGTGAAAACTAGGATACAGGATGAAAATCCTCAGGCATTGTTTTCACCCTGCAGTGCTCACTCTCTGAACCTATGTGGTACCCATGCCATGAGCAGCCCTGAAGTGAAAACATATTTTGGAAATGTACAGAAGCTGTATACTGTATTTTCATGCAGTCCTGCAAGATGGGAAATTCTTCACGAAACTGCAGGACTCGCTCTTCACTCCATGTTGACAACTAGATGGAGCTCAAGAATTGATGCTGTTTGTCCCCTCATGAAAAATCCTAAAGGGATGCTGGATTCTTCAAAATTGAGGAAGAATTGGAGTTGACAGCAGAAACCTGAGGTGATGTTTCAGGTCTCATTGAATGGATGCAATCCTTTGAGTTCATCCTTCTGACAACTGTGTGGTACAAGATATTGTAGTCCATCAATATCCAAAGCAAGCTTGTGCAAGGATCCACAAGCTCTTCTCATAAGCATAAGTTTAATAAATGTTTCACTTGCAAACTGTTAAGGTCATTTTGCTTTAGTAACCTGTCTCCAAGGTAAATTCTCTTTGCCTAGCCTTCCTTGCCATGGGAACCAGTGGGGAAAGCCCACTCATTTCCACTTCCCAGGGCAAAGCAGGGAGGAGCCGCATGTGAGAATTCTCACACGATGCATGCATGCAAGAGTTCTCGCACATAGTCCCCCAGCTTTGCACACACATATGGGTCCTTATAGGGGGCAGTGGTAGGCCCCCCAACATCACATCTGCCCCAGGCCCCATAAACCCTCTGGGTGCCCTTGCTGGTAGATGGAACTACCGGTATTCTGTCTCTCACCCTCTCACACTCTCCAGCTGTCAGGGCACACAAATTGGTTGTGGGATGCAGGAGGCTACAGATATCAGTGAAGGAAGGAAGGGTCCTGGGCAGGCATAACTCAAATCCAGTTATAGCTGTAAAATCTTTATTAACTTAAATGCAGCTGCAAGGATTTCACAGAGGTATTTCTAAGAGCAACTGCTTGATTTCAGATTTAAAGTGTTGAAAACTAATCCCAAATTAATTATAAGTTTTCATGTATGAAATCTCATTATTGGAGGGTAATCTTAAATTTGTCCCATCCCCCCACCACCACTGCAGCAGGGAAAACAGAAGCCTGAGCCCAGTCCTTCGTATCTTGTCCCATGCTGCCTCCCCCCACCACCACTTGCCCCGCTACTGCCTGCCCCTCTCACCACAATGCCTGCTATCCCCAACCACCTGCACTCCCCATACGTGTGCCGTCCAGTGCCTGCACCCCCTTGGAACTGCCTGGCTCCACACTAGTGCCTTCCCCCTACTTGCTTGGCCTCCTGCTGCTTGCTCCTCCTTGCCACTGCTTATCCTCAGTCACAGCTCCAACACCAGCTCAAGCCCAGGGCACAGACCACATACTGGGCTCCAGCCCCTGCCCAGATCAGCAGTAGTAGTTGTGGCAGTGGCACTGACAGCTCCAGCCCTGGTCCCATGACCAGGTCGGAGCTGGGGCAAGGGCTGGAGCTGCCACAACTGCTGCTGGGCTAGACATGGGCAGAGCCAAGATGTGCTTCTTGCCCTGGGCTAGAGCAGGACTGCAGCCACAGTGGAGGGCAAGCAACAGGGGGAGGAGGGCAGAGGTGGCAAGGAGAATGCAATAGGAAGCAAGTGGTATGGAGGAGCAAGGAGGGGGAGACAAAGGTAGGTGGGGGACAGGCAGGAGAAAGAGGCAGCATCGGCCAGAGGCAGGTGGGGCAGCAACTGTGGCTCCAACACTGACCCCAAACCTAGGTTGGGGCCAGAGCTGAAGCCAGAGCTAGAGAACTACAGCCACAGCAGTCACTTTTTCCCCCATCCTCTCAGCCTTGTACTCAAATTCAAGACAAGGGGCTTGTTTCCCACCATGCTGAATGAAAAAAACAACTCATTTTGGATTCCAGTAAATATGGTACTTTATCATTTACTTATTTGGGTCTAGATAAAGGAATTGATCATATCTCCTAAAGAAATATGAATGTGATGCATTTAACTGGCTTTTAGAAAAAATAGCATTTCTTGTTTCCACGGCACAAAAACTGACTACCCTTCTAACCACATAACTTTATACATTTTATGTAGTTTGATAGGACACCATGGACAATAGTGTGATGATTTTTTATTACTTACAGTGAAGATGTCTTCATTTCCCCTCTGAAAGAGCTTCCCTCCATCTCCATAAAGAAAAATGGGTCCTGAATTACTGCGATCCCCATACAATGTAATATAAACCTTTGAGCTGGTCCCTGCTGATTGCATATCACTGGTAAGGATTGACACTTTCCATTTCCCAGCTATAAAATGATAAAAAAAGACCGATAAAATTACTTGAACCTCAGCAAGATTTGTTTCAGCAATTAGAATTGCAAATAATGTCACACAAATATGTGTATGCATATGTATATATGCTCCATTAAAAAAAACTACAATCAAGTTGTATCACATCTTTAATTCTTCCTCTTGTGCATAAGTCGCATGATAATATATTAATTAATGTGAATACACTATCCCACAAATTATGACTATAGCATTATGTAAAACCTTCTGTTACCTTAGATATACAATGTAAACTCTTAAACTACTCTCACTGTTGAAAGTCTACTATTACTACCTCTTTATTGACAGAGGCTTTTTTAATGGAGTTTAGGCTCCATTTACCTAAAATAGGAGCTAGGTTCCTTAATGCCTTAAAATCTAGGTTTTAATCTTCTTATGTAGGTTCTCTTCAGCCTATAGCATTTATTTTATAATTTAGCCTGCAACTCTGCACAAGAACTTCGTGATCTATTCCTTTAAGAAGGGGCAGCCAGTCATGCTTAGGAAATTCAGCTCTGGGGCATCTGAGAAAGTTTTAAAAGCCCCCAAAAGAGAAAGCAAGGGAGAGAGAAGTAGGCTGTAAGGAGTAGCCAGTGTGGAAAGCAGCTCTTCTCCTAATATCTAGAGAGGCTAGAGGATGTTGGTTTGTTTTGTGTAAAATAGATCTATCTGAGGAACTCAGAGCTAACTCTCCTGAAAACTGCAACAGGGTTCACAACCTGCTTACAGGAAGCTAACTATGAGAAAACTCTCTCCTAAAGGAGCCCTGCAACCTTGGCAAAAGCTCAGACCAAGTCTTTGTAGCCTTTGTGGCATCACTGCCAGCCCTTGCTGGGATACTGTAAAGGAATCACCTTTGCAAGAACAGGCAAAGGTGTGAGGACTCCACAGAACCGGTGTGGCTATGAGCTGCCAGGAAGTTCAGCCCCCAGCAGTCCCATGGAAGTTACCTGGAAAAGATGTCTCTGTCCTAAAGAGTGCTGCGTTAAGGAAGGCTTTGGGGCAACTGGTCAGGGAAGGGGAAGTCACAGAAACAAGGCTCCACTCACATCCTACCACTTCCAACTCTTGGCTTGAAGGATGCTGCAGGTATTGCTATTTTGGGAAGGTATTGCAAATGAGAAATTCTTGCACCCTTCAGAAATCACTGGCACCCTTCCATCATTGTGGGCCCACATAAAGGTCAGACACCTAGCCCACAGTAAGCTGTGTGTGATATAAAATACAACTTTGCACTATTTAAACACCATGACATAAATAACTGGAAACTGTGTAGGTGATAATCTACCATATTTGCTCCAATGTAAAATGATCCCTCCCCCCACCGCCAGCCCCAGTCAGCATGCAGGAAGCCCTTTGTCTTATATTTGCATAATAAATAGATGGGGAAAAAGTAGCTACTACGGCTCTAACTCCAGCCCTGAGCCCATGTTGAGGCCAGAGTCACACCCACAGCAGCCTCCTGCCCTGCTTCCTGTCCCCCTTCCCCAAACCTGTTAGGCACAGCTCCGGTTGGACTGGGGCTGAGGTCTCTCCCAGGCACACTTTCCCCTGCCTGGCCAAGCAGCAGTGCTGCCACTGCTATATTGTCTACCTAACCAATGAACAGCACTGACACTGCTGCATGGCCAGGCAAGCCTGAGTTTCCAGATGCTGTGCTCCAGGGTGAAGCTATGGAGAAGCATTTGACAATAAGGTTGTGGGTGGAGAGAGGAAAAGAGGCAGAGCCTGGGGAGCTTGGGGAGGGGAAGAGGCAGAGACTGAAGGGAGTGGAGGGGGTTCGTGCAGGTGCCAGGGGAGCAGGAAGGCTGCAAGAGAAAGAAATGAGGGGAGAAGAGGGCAAGGGGGCCATCTCATTCCCCCTGCCACCTGAACCCTCCTCCCCCCATCCACTGCTTTCCATGCTGTAGCAGTGCTGGGGGCAGAATTCAAGACAACCATCCAATACTTAGATTCTATACCTAGAAAATTACAACAAATTTACAAATTTTCCATAAATAGAATCTAATTATTGGAGGGTTGCCTTAGACTCAGAATTGTCTTATATTCAAGTATACATGGTATTTTAAAAGACTGGAGACTGGAGAAAACGGAGTATTTGGTAACTTCCTTGGGGTCAATTAAATAAAGATTATACATGTTGGTATGTGCTGTGTCTTCTGTTATTTATCATGTTTTCAACCTACACTGGAACATCTCTTGCTTTATGGCCTTGGAGTTAAGGGTGAAAGGGTCTCACTCATTTTCACATCGAGACCTGAGCTAGAATATCAATATGAGAACTAATGCATTAAGCTCAAATGAAGGAGCATTACCAATCAGGCTGCATTTCTCACACAAAATGCTATGTTCAAAATGAAGTACTATCTCTTTGCAGAAGTCTGAAACAATGATTAGGAAAGGATGATGATTTGGCAATGATTTGGCAGCCCAATAAGGAACGTATTGTTGTGAGTCCTGTCTTGAGTCTTGGGTACCAGTCCTAAGTTCCAGTGCTATTTATGTATTTCATCCAATAACTATTTAATGCAAATGTATAAACAGTTCTAGGGGCCAGACTCCCTGTTCCCAGGACTATAGAGCTGGACTTCTTCCCTGCTGTCCTTTCTTTCATGGCTACCCTGTGGGTCAGTGAAAAAAGCAAAGGATGCCCTCACCACAAAGGATGCCCATTCTATAGAAGAGGTGAGGATACTGTTCTCGCCCCATCAAGCTGAGGCTGTTCTACAACCCATGTTTCCCACTTCTTGGCTAAATGCGCTCACTACTGTGCTATTGGTAAAGGTAAATGGGCCTTCATGCTCTTCCATTAGAAATTTTGTGTATCCCAATAGAACTTAGGCAGGTTTCAAAAGCTAACCGGCACAACTCATTCAAAACAGTAAAAGTACATTTTCAAATGCCTTGGTCTATTCTTGCCTAGATGCTAGAACACACAGATCCATGCCCAAATGTGTGGGCCTTTACACATCTTTTTATTTTGGTGGGACTTCGCTGCATCATACATCAGAGTAACGGCACATAAAAAGTCCAACTTAAAAGCAGCCAGTACACACAAATCACTTTTTGATTCCAGGCTTATGTGTTTCTGGCACTCAATAATACCTTTGTTCTATGTCAGTGCATTTCAAACAAACCTCTGCTTTGAGACAATGGTGTTGTATATCAATGGTATAAAAACATTAATGATAGTAGGAAGAACCAAAGTGAGACTGAACCAGCTTTGAGACAAACATCAACAACACAATAAGAGAGGAACATGTCTCCTTTATTCTCCTGCTGGCTGTGCCTCTGTTGTAAGCTCCCCTTCATGAGAGCCAATAATTGTCTAAATTCCTAATGTAAATGACAAAACAAACTGTACCTATTACATGAAGCTTGGTTAAATGGATAGAAACTAGGTACTCACAGGGAAGAAATCTTCCCTTTGCCACTGACTGACTGTAGACCTGAGCCATAACTGCCTAGTCAAAATGTTTGACAAGGGGATTGATTGCTGGCACTTCACACTTATGGATGCAGGCCTCACAACTCATTTGCCACTCTTCCCTTCCTCAATTTTGTCTTAATTTTCTCTATCCCCATCCCAACTCCAAGCATTGCTCTACATCCGTGATGTCCAACCTTTTCACTCCACAGGCCAAATGAGTGTCTCCAGGTCCATCCATGGGTCTGTAGGCCAAATCCAAAGTATAGTGCTGGTCCAGGAGGGTCCTGATTCAACTACATGGAGCTGGGAAATTTGGCAGTGGGAGAGTGGTAGCAATGTTAATTGCCACCAATGCCAAATTTCTGGACCTGTGGGGAGCCCTGAAGGCTAGTGACATGGCTCCTTAGACTGGATCTGGCTGGTGGGCTGGGGCTTGAGTTCTATATCATGTCTTTGCACACATCCCTGCATCCCTCCATGGACTGCTTTAGTGTACAACAAAACACATTTGTTTAGCATCATTCAGGGTGCATCTACATGAGATGCTAACTGCACAGCAGCCCAATAACACTGAGCAGCAGCGTGGCAGGCAAAACCCATGCTAATGCCCTATTGCACAACAGTATTAGGCTACTGCACAGTTAGCATCCAAAAAAACCCATGCACTGGTACTACTGCACAGTAGTGCAAATTACCGCACATTGATTTAGTACTTGGTTATCCAGCAACTATAGCACATGAATAAATGTGTAGACTCACCCACTGGGTCTTCTGAAGCTGTTGTTTTGGGCTGTTGATTTCACTTTGACCAGAAACACCATTTCAATGCTGGTAATAACTTTTTACTTTCTCTTAGGATAGTATAGCTAACCTATTTGAATGAATTCATTGTTTTCAATTATTTCATTTTTGTCACGCTATTCATCTTACGACAGTGCTCTGAGATTAAGTTAATTGTTAAGTTCTCTGAGAGTCGTGTTCTGAAAATGTTAAAATAAATTGTAATATGACAGGCAGAACATGAAAGAAACTATATCATTTAAGCACTCTCATATTTGTACAGGGGCTATGTGCCTATTACAAAATATTTACACTGAAACCTCACATTCAATAACTTTTTAAAGAGATGCTTGAACTAGATACCAAAAATGTCTTCAGAAGTACACTGTGAGTGTGTATGCCAATTGCTGTGCCAAGGACTTTCTAAATAATTATATGATCATTATTAAATTATAAAGTAAGTTGCTGAATGGGCACTCTTGTTATCAGGTTAAAGTCTCAGAACTTCCCAGAACAGTGAGAGTTTGAACACAGTTAAGACAGTGAGGAATACATTAAAGTTGCTGAACCTAGGACAAAATCCTGCATGTTTCTTTCCGAAGTGCAGATAGGTCCTGATTTGAAAGGCTGAAAAAATTAAAAAACAGCCAACAGCACAGAAACTAGATGAGAAGCCGCCAGAGGAAAGTGGGGACCAGGAGTAAACAGAATTACAGTCTGCAGCAGTAGAGGAGAGAGTGATCTAAATTAAAAACTGAAGTAATCTACTTTCACTTGGTCTGAATTCAGCTCAGAGTGAAGTTACACATTACATGTATGCCATACTAAATCTGGGGAATATTAAGCAATCTTAAAGCTAGAATATGCTATGAACATGTTAATATTATTTCTTGCCTGCACAGCTCTGACTTGGCTATGGTGCCTGGGCTCTATCTCTACTCTGAGGGAAGAGGGAGCTGAGAGCAGTGCATCCTTGGATGCTGGAGGACAGCAAATAGCTCATTTCATCTCTAGAGCAGACTGAAGTTACTCTAACACAAGCTAGGTGTAACAGCCCAGAGTTAACCTTACTTGAAGTGACATCACTTTGAGACACTCAGGGCATGTCCCTATGTGCAAGGGTATGCGCTTGCGGCAGCAGAAAAAATCACGGCACAAATTTGTGCTGTTCCTTTTTGCCACTGTTCATGCCCCTACACATGTGCTTTGGTGCAAGACAAAGTGCCCCACTTTAGGGAACTGCTGGTTTCCTGTTCCTCCTGACTCCCAGCATGCTGGAGGAGTCAGAGCAGAACTAAAGGAAGGGAGACACTGGCTTCCAGCAGCCAGAACATCTCCCAGGAGGACTGAGCCTCCATGGCTGTTGGTGCATGCTCCTATGACATGTGCAATGCCACTTTTTTTGCAGCTTTTTTTTTTTTTGGCGAGGGGGCTACTGTGAGTACCCGGTAGCAAATTTTGCCTCAACACTTGCCATTTGCAGCATGGTAATGTGCCGGGCGTGTGGTTTGTGGCACTGCAAAGAGGTTTAAGCAACCACAAACCATGTGTGCCTGCATGTTTGGATCCGGCCCAGAGGGCACTTAGCATGAGTTAATGAGCTTTAACATGCAGAAGTTCACTGCATTTTAAGTGCTCTTAGTATGGGCTAAGTGTAACATGTAACCTCACCCTCAGTGTTTCTACTCCAGCATTCTTATATTATCAAAACTACTGTCCTTCCTGTAATTGGTTACTGTGCATTAAGTTTAGTATCTGTAATAACAGGTATTAACTCAATGTGCAGTATCTAGCACTACTGCTCAGGAGCACTGGCACATGCCCTTTTGGTGACACTAATGCACAGTAGACTAATTCTACTACATTTGTGCAATGGCACAGTTTTTGCCATGATGCATTAATGCACAGCAGAATTAGTCTCCTGCACATTTAGCATCTCACGTAGATGCACCCTGTGAGCAGCAACTGATGAAAGTCATTCAGTCATTACAGCTCTCCCCACCCTTGCATTCTGCTATAAGTTATAAGCATTAAGCTGGCAACACACAACTCAGGTTATACATGTGTACCTAACACATCTTACTTCAGTCTCTAAAGGGTAGAAAAGCATTGTTTTCATTAAGTAATCTCAATTCTTACCATGGATTAATATGGTAATTGTACTAATGCTATTTGATAATATCAGTGCTATAAAAGTTAAAGAACTTGCTTAAGAATGATAAGTTAGGCAATTAAATGGCATTGGTTCCTTTTGACTTATTCATAAGAGTAAGGGGAAATGTGCCTTTGTGAATTGGAAAGTGAAAACTGATAAATTATAGTGAACTGGTCCTTCATGCAGAAAAAAACTCTGTGCTCTCAAAATGAAAAACAGAACATTTCTGGGAAATTAGTCATTGTTCATTAGCTCTGGATTACATTACTTCCAGTTTTATATGCACAGAACCATCTCATCCATCCATATACAATATCTCCAAATTATCACAAAATATAGTAGCTCCCACTCTAATATGATACATTCAAAAGAAAGATGAAAGATGAATCAAAATCTTTCAAACTGACATTTTCTAGGTTTTGTATCTGGACAAAGGTGAAAACTATTCAGCCATTCTTCAGTACAAAGCAACTATCGAATATCCAATTCTTTCAAGTTTAGGGCTGTTACCAAAAAAAAAAAAAATCACTTCCTGGAAGTAGCAAACATTGGGGAATTGGACAATTTTTTCTGAAATATTGGAGACAGTTTTCAATGACCAAAGCCAAACATTTAAAATGGCACATGTTATGTAATCTTAACTAAAGTGACTGCAGATGTTCCCTCGATTGATGGTTACATGTTAATTGCTTACCAAAATATAAATAAATTAGAAGTCATGGCACTAAGTTGCTCCCAACCTCATCCAGCCCTACACCACCTGCCTGCAGCAGCCAAGGAGAGCTGGAGGCTCTGGCCACAGCTACTTGTGACCAGGGGCTCTCTTTAAAAGCCAGCCTTGTGCAGTGCTCCCCAGCCACCTGAGTTTGTGGCTGTAGAGCCTACCATGTGATGGCTGCTGCCCCCCCCTGCCAGGCCCCCTGCCAGGCCCAGGAATTGACAGCTCACACCCCGGGCTCCTGCTTGTCACCTTGCTCACCATGCTTCACTGCCACACTGACTGCCACCTGTCCCAAGTCAATCTCAGCCCTGCCTGCCCCCGGTCCTATCCAGGCACATGGCCAGGCTTACCACTGTGTCTGAGGCCCCCTGCCCCCATGCTAATGCCACCCAGCCCCTGAACTGCCACCTAGACCCTGGCAGGGAAACCAATGACATGCACATGGATATCACCACTAGTGCCATCCATGAGCTCCTGGGGCTCCAGGCCCACCATCTGTGGGCCTGTCCTGTCAGCCAGACTGGTGGCTGCATCCAGTGCACCTGGGATAATGAACAGTGGCTGGAGTCCTTTTGGATGACCTGGACCACCTTCCAGGAGTTCCTCAATCAGCTCTGCCTACACCTACAGTGGCAGGCCACCACCATGTGTCTGCCCTTCCCTGTGAAGGCCCAGCTGGCCATTGCCCTGCTCAAGCTGGCCACACCTGCCAGTCTCCACTATGTCAACCAGCTCTTCAGCATGGGCACAGCAACTGCCAGGAAGGTCATCCTGGAGGTCTGCAGAACACTCCAGGACATGATGCGGCACACCATGCTCCAGGTACACAACCCCCTGTGAACTCCACCCTGCCAGCCCTGAGGGAAAGCAGATACTTTGGGCTTTGAACCTCCAACTGGTTGAGATGGCGGTCCTACCCCTCCTCATCAGGGATGTCACTTACCTGCTCATGTGGTCTACACCAGCCAGCCAAACCCCACCAGGCATATTTCAACAGGTGAATGGGCCAGACCCATACACTGGTGGAGTGCACCTTTGGCCACTTGAAGGGATGCTGGCACACCCTCACCACCCACCTCAAGGTCACAGAGGCCAACATCTTTCAGGTCATCATTGTCATCTGTGTGCTACATAACATCTGCAAGGCCTGGGGTGGGGGGAGCTCTTCTATAAGGCTTGGGTGGAGAAGGCACATCAGGCAGAGAACACCTGGCAGTGGGAGTGCCAGCTGTAGCACCAGTGACAGTGATGGGCCTCCCACCTCAACCAAGGCCCCAGGTGAGCTGTACACCTGGCAGCAGGGTCCAGGGCACCGGGTGTGAGAGATGCAGGCAAACGACCTGCTCCTGCACTCCCCTCTGTAGGCCACCTGGATGGCCAGCCATGGACCCGAGCCCCACCATCCACCCCCAGCACCATGCTCACTGTGGACAGTTTTCTGGAAAGTACTTTATTCCCCTCCACAAACACAGACCCTGTCCCACCCTCCCTTCTGAACAGATCCCATCCCCACTCTCTCCTGAACCACAGAGGCCCTCCCTCACCTCCAACCCACAGGGCCCCTTCAACCCACTGACCTGCAGAACCCCACCACCAACCACTCCATGCACCACCAATAAAGCATTCTCTTCCCTGTGCAGAGTATGTACAGTGCTCTGTGTACCATCCTGGGGTGGGGGATAGTGGGGTGGGAGTGCCTGGGGTGGACAGGAGGGACAGGTGCCCAGCTCCCTGGCCTCTGGCCACAGCCCCATAGGTGCATACACCTCAGTGAGAATGGGAAGTGGGGGGCTTGCCCATGGATGGAAGTAGCTGCTGCTCTGCTGGCATGGGTAGCCCCTAATCCTGCAGTAGTGCCAGCAGGGGCCATGCAGACTGCTCATCCCACTGCAGGCACCCCTGGTCAGGAGCCACATGGAGCTGGGATGAACAGCGGGGGGAACATAGGCAGCGGGGCCAGCTGGTGGGAGACCCAGGGCAGGTGCTAGGGCAAGGGAACCTGACCACAGGAGGTGCTACTACACCTCAGCCCAAGCCCACTAGGGGGCTTATGGCTGTATGGCAGGCAGCTGCCAGGGGGCAGGTGGGGCTGGGGCCAGGGGCAGAGCAGTGGGTGGGATGAAGGTGACTGCCAGGGCCAGAATTGTGTCCAGCACCCAGCAGTCCTCCTCCATCACCTCCACTGCCCTGGCTAGCACAGCAGCCTGCTGCTCCTGGGCCTCTACCATCTTCTTGAGAAGGGCATGTCCCTCTCCACAAGGGCCAGAAGTCTCTCCCAGAATGCCTCATGGACCAAAGGGTGCCTGAGCCACTACACCCTGCTTCTGGTGATCACCATGGTGTCCCAGATGCACCTGAGAATCTGGTGTGGGACCCTGAGGTTTGACAGTGCAACAAGCAAGCCTGCTCTGCCTTGCAATGCGCACTGCCACCTGAAGGGGGTACCTATGGCTACAGTACACATTCCTGCCCCCCACAGGTAAGGATAACATCACCACCAGCATTGATACATTTCTCCACATGTGAGAGGCCTGTACCTGCATAGCTGAGGGGGCACTGGCTGCTCAGTAATTTTTGGACTGCTTCCTGCCTCCCTGTGTGCAGTGGGAGGGAACTCCAGGGACCAGGGAGAGGTCCCTGCCAAGGCCAGGCAGAGAGGGTGGGGAGAGGAAGTGGCAGGGGAGGGGGCGGCCTATGTCCCAGTGTGGGGCTTACCAGATAGGTGTGGCAGGTGTCCCCGGGGGCCCAAGTCTGTCCCCACTGGCAGTGATGAGGTGCTGCTCCCAACAGCATCGTGGGGTGCAGGGGTGCGGTGCCTGGCTGGCCAGGTAGGGCCCCCCCTCTGGTGAGGTGTTGGAGCTTGTGAGGGCAAATAGTGCCATTCCCAGACTGGCCTCCTGGGCAGGGCTGTGCACGAAGAACTAGTGGGGCAAGGGCTAGTTCCCTGGGCCCTAGTTCTCTGGGCCTGGTGGATGATGCTAGGGGCAGAGACCACAGCGGGATGGATTCATGGTGCCCTGAGGGGCCCTCCCCTGCTGATGTCTCATCATCACTGCCAAGCTGTGGTAGAGGCTCTGGCAAGCCACCTGTGCTGGAGAACATGGTGCGATTCCACCCAGGGTCCCAGGGTGCGAGGATGTGGTCCAGCTGCCGCATAAAAGGCATGGTCTTGTGGGCAGACCCCAACCAGTGATTGTGGTCAGTGACATGGATCCACTGTGCCCTCAGGGCCTTGATTTTTATGCAGCACTGGTATACCAACTGGTCATGCCCATGCTCCTGCATGTGGGCTGCCAGGCCCTCATAGATGGGGGCACTGGAGGGTCTGCCCTGAGTGAACTGGCTCTTTAGCTTAGTCTCACTCCACAGTACTACAAGGTCTGCAGTATTATCCTGGGATGAGTTAGGCCCCTGAGAGATAGTGTGGGGCTCCCTCGATGGTCCTCGGGGGTTGTGGGCAAGAGCCTGGTCCTGAGCAGGTGCCTGCAGTGCACAGTGCAAAAGCACAGCATGGCACAGGCAGGCAGGCAGTGGGACTGGGCTAGGAGCCAGTGCAAGGGACTGTGCAAGCTTCTGTGGCTGGCCCCGAGCCACTGCTTCAAGACCCAGTGGCCAGAGGCAGGCAGCAGGTGGCATAGCCCCTCAGGGTCCCCACAGAGTTTTAAAGGGCAGGTTGGGGCAGGCAAAGAGCCACACCAGCCCCAGGGCTAGAGAAGCTCCAAGCCTCATGGCCCTGGGGATAGCTCAAGGGTGGCCTCCTGGTGGTGGGGCTGACCAGGAGCAAATTTGCTCCAATTGGTGTTTATACGTGCACCGCTGTATGGTTACTACGGCACAGTTAATTTGCTACCTGCATTTGCAAATTGGTTAATGCTTTATACTAATTTAGTGTATTGGTAATGCTTTAGACTAATTTAGTGCATAGTGAGCACCTGCGCAGATATACACAGTGACACTTTACTGTGCAGTCAATTAGTCAACTGTGCGGTAAAGCATCTCACGTAGACATGCCCCTTGTAAATCATCTGTTGCAAGTTAGTTGTTTTCTTCTTTTCCTTTCTGCAGTGAACATACAGATTAATTGAAAATGTCCTTTATCTAACAAGCTCCAGTGCTGGTCATAATTTGTATCAGAATAGTGTAATGTGGGATGTAATGTATGGATATTTTAATCATTTATATAAATGTCTAATCTTTTTCCAAGCCTGCTGAGCAATTGTTGTTTATATCAAATATATTGCAATGAGATTCATGGTTTAATGACTTGTATAAAATAAATAATTTCAAGTTCACTGGATGCTCTGTTCTTCTTACACTATGAGAAAGGGTCAATAGAAATATGCCATTTTCCTTCTTAAAATACTAGTCACTATTTTGTGCATGTTTATCATGTCCCTTCTCATCTGCAACCTTCACGAAATAAACAGTCCCCTTCTTGTTAAATATGCTCATATTGAAGCTTTTCCATACCTCTAATCATTTTTACAGCACTCATCTGAGCTCTTCTAGGTTATGTTTTAGGCTCTGGAAGGAAAGCAGAACACTAGAAGTCCTGTATCCTGTTCCTGGCTCTTCTCCTGATGCATGGCTTTGGACAATAACTTTAATCTCTTTCTGTTTATCTAATAATTAGGCAAAAATACTCCAACTCTAATAATTAGGATATTATAGGTCCTCTATCCACACAAGATGGGGTTGTGGGCCTTAATTAAATGTTGGTAAAGCTCTCTGAGATGAAATGTTCCACCACAGTTAAAGTTCTAAATATTATTTTAAATATTCTGGGTGAGAAATTCTATAGTGACAAGTGAGGGGCTCAGAAAACGGGATTAAGAAAACATGGGCATTTGCAGGAGACCAGTCCTCAGAGAGGTCTCAGGAAGTCTGACTTGTTCATTGCTTGGGGGTTGTCGAGATGCAGTTTACAGTTTGCAGTTTGGCTTAGGGCTCTGTGTTATGGACCGGAACTGAAGCCTGAAGGAAGATACTCTGCCCTGTTCACAGCCGATCAACAGTAAACTGACAAGCCTAAACAAGGGGGCAGGATGACCTTCAGAAAAAGGCTTAAAAACCAAGCAGCCAGGCATTACAGGAGCAAGCAAATACAGGGGGTTAAGAGGAAGCAGGAACCAAGACTTTGCATTTGAGCTCATAGGGAAAGTTTAAGGAGAATTTTAGGGCCTTGTTTTCCTTTAATAGTAGAGATTACTGGAGCAGCAGTGAACATATCCAAAGAGTGGAGGAAACAATGAAGAAGTCTAGATGAAGAAACTGCAAGATGCACGTATCTTTGAGGGAGTGTCTTACTCAAGCTATATATGTGTGGATTGTTGTTGTAATTATACTTGGGGAAGAGAAGATCCAGGGATCAGAAATGCAGCTGAGGGGACAATGGGGCTTAGAAAGGAGTCTAAAAGGACTGAAGTAAGAAGGCTTCATGGACAGCTCAGGATTTACAGACACCATCACATACAAGAGAGTCTGCAGCATAGAGTGCCAGACAAAAAGAATGACCCATGCAAGTATATAACAATTAACAAAACAGAGGGAGAGCCCTGGTAGAACTGAGGTATCGTTTCACTTCACTGGCCGATGACAAGGAGGAAGGGAAGGGATTCTACAAAAGAGTAAAAAGATGACGGGTCAGAGACTGGAAACCAAAAAAAGGAATGATGACCTCCTGAGGTCCCTTCTAATCCTAATTTTCTATGATTTGATGATTCTGACTGAGAAGACACAGGAGCCAAGTTACATAGAAAGCTGATGTCATTCATATGGGTATATTAAGTAACTCAGGCTGTCCCTGCTAGGAGACTTCATCTCCTGTAATCCTCATGTTATTTTGTCACCAGGTTCAGATGCAGCATGTGGATAAGTGGCAAAGTGATAAAACCAAGAAAATGTATCTGTATGATGATAAACATGATATGAAAAGATTTTAAGACTCACTAAAAACAGTCTACAGCCCCTTGCCTGGTGACTATATGCTAGGAATCAGCAATGATGGTTCCAGCCTGGTGACTGATAAAACACAGCTTCTGGACAGAAGGGATAATCATTTTGAAATCTGTTGAATCACCAGGTCAGCTTAGAAAATTAGATCACATGCCAGTTATCACAAACTGCACAAACTGCAGTTGTGGAGTCTCTTGTTGAAGAACTTTCATTTCCAAAGACTATGTAGGCAATAAAATTCCTCTCCAGTGGCAGGACATCAGGTTCTAACACAAGTACTATTGAGATATACCAAACTGGAGGACTATACTTAGCTCAGATACCAACAATTTTTTTTCCAGATTATGTGGTAAAAGGGAAACAATCCATGAGAATTCAAAGACCCGTCCATCTGTTCAAACACAATGTCTACAACGATCACAAAGGATTTTTTCTGCTTGTTGTTGCAGGAAAGTACTTGTTTGGATTATACTGAATTTTTACATCAGGCATATTACCAATAATTTCTTGTGAATTTATGGAAGTTAGAAATATTGATATGAGTTTTTCCACCAGGTGGCTTCAGGAAAAATTTTCAGAATGAAGTCTAGATTTCTGTTGAGCCTTTACCGACCTCATGGGCCATGTCTATGTGAGCATGGATGTTTGTTTCTCTGAGGACAGCTAGCAGCAGGACACCTTGTGGTGCTACTACTTGTCCCTGGGGAATGCCTGTGCCATGTGCTCTCTGGTGGGGTAGGGGAGGCTGGGCCAGTACTGAGCTAGTCCCAGCAGCCTTTACCTGGAGTCCTGGGGCTGAAGCAGTGGTGATCCTGCTGCTCAGAGCATGGCTGGCAGCCAGAGTGTGGCTCCAGCTGGCCAGGATCTTCTGGGGTCAACACCCTCCACCGTCCCACCCGCCCCACCTGGTGCTGCTACCTTGCAGTGCAGAGAACACCCGAATGCACAGCCACGCTCATCTGTACCAAGCCACAAAGGCTTCTGATGTAGAAAACAGGAACATCCCTTCGAAAATATTGGTATTAGCCAACGTAAGTTGTTCAGAAAACTTCATCCAATTGATGGTGTTGCCAGCCCCGGCCTTTTGCAATGGGCTAAACCAGAAGGCCCCAAAGCCTGTTTCTAAGTGACCCATTTTGAAGTATGGTTAAACTGATACACAAGATGTGGAGAGTGGCTGGAGCATGTTAATTAGCATGCTTCAGCAGACTCAATTAATTGATTAATCAAGTCTGCTCCAATATGCTGCAATTACAGTGCGTTGGAGGAGCCTCCCCTCACATGTACAGTTACCCTAAGGCTAGAAATAAACATCACCAAACAATCAGATCACCTGTGCTAGAATGTGTCCCAGCAAAACTGATCCACGTCACCAGGTGAAAATTATCGCTCAGGAATCTCGGGAACATGTCTCTGTAACTGGGGAAACCCTGGCTTACCTTGCTTACAGAAATATGCACTGGAGACTGCACCAGAGCAAGTTCAACTCTTCTGGTCCTCCAGGTTAGGAGTTTCACATCTTATGAAAAAGCTAATGTTATGAAACCAAGACTAAAGTCTTGAACAAATGTGAAATTTGCAACTTGGAACGTTAGGAGTTTATATACATCTGGAGTTTTAAACTACCAATTAGCAGAGATGAAGCAACGTAAAATGAACATTGGTGTCCAGCTAATAGGTAAGAGGGCCTGGATGCAGAGATTTTTTTAGGACACAGTAACAAAAAATAAAAACATTTTTCAGGGGAAGACACGACATTGATCGATATAAATCCATCCAAAATATGCCATATTTTCTGTAATATTTTCTATTATGCCTTTTCCATATCTTAATGTTTTATTTCCTATCCACAATGCTTCTCCAGCTCTTTTTCAGCTTATTTCAAGAGCTAAGTAATATGTATGGGTAATTCAGATTGTTCTTATCAGTTTTATTCCTTTGGCCTTCATCAAGACTAAATTTCATCTGCATTATGCTGCCCAGTCAACTAGATTTGTTATGTCTTTCTGCAACTCCTTAAAGTTTTCATGAGTCACAATTAATCAAAATTAATAATATACTTTTTCTTCAGATCTTGAGCCCTCACTAGTCATTCCTTTCTTGAAATGATTAGTAAACATACAGAACACTTTATAAGATACCACTAAGAACTATTTGCCATGCACCATTTAGTCCTTTTTGAGTTAATCCCCAGGCCCATGGACACTGGTGACAAAATTTCCATTGAATTCAGTGTCCCAGAATTTCACCCCTTCTTTTTTTTTTTTCTGGGGTATTTTAAGTGGTGGGTTATGGTTTGGGGGTTTGGGGGAGGAGGGAGAGTTGCTAGTTTTCTCGGATCTATAAGCTTCCTCACAAACTTGTAAAAATCCAAAGGAAAAAAAAGATGATTAGGTGGTATAAATAGGGAAGAATGTGATGAAGGATTAAACAGTGAAAAGGTTATTGGATTGCTTAACTGTTCAATTTTATTATTTATACATTTTAGAAGTGTAGAAGTTTTGCAGAGAAAATGAAAAGTTTATTTTGTAATATTAGTTAGGTTGCACTGAAATATACTTCGAAATGTAACTTTTACACTTTTTTTCTTTGTGAATTAAGATGTAAATGGATGAAAAATAACACTATTCTAAAGGGGGAAAAGTGTGAAGATTTACAGTTGAATTGAGAAAACAAGATGAGACTAATTTGATACCATTATGTCTTGGGTTCTTTTAAAATACATTAACTGAGATCACAATCATGTTTCAGGATTATTACTATTTTTTTAAACAGTACAAAGAAACTTAAAGGGAAATAGTGCTTCAGTACAAGATAAAGTTGTCAGATATTTACAGAGAAACGTAGCTGCCATTGGCAAATGTCATTTGCCATTTAGGAAAATAACTAAAGGCAAAAATTCTCACACACTGAGTCCATTTCAGTAGCACCTTATTTCATCAGTGGTGTCAGTGACTTTAGTGGAACTGCTTTTGGTACTCTTTAATAGTAGGATGTTAGAGTCTAGCAGCAGGATCACAATTTTAGCCAGAAACTCCAGTGTAGCAGCATTTTTCTCTCCTAAGACCATGGTGGAGGAACCCTATGGAACCTCATTAGGTACCTCATCAGATACTACAGCTGCTCCCCTGGATAAAAGAAGAAGAAACATCACTTCCCTCCCATAGCACAAATCTTGCTTAAGGTATAGATGACCTTGGACATGGTAAGAATGTTTGTTTTTACATATCCTGGTGCCCTTTTCGGAATTTGCCTTTTAAGAAATTTAAATGGCTGGTCTTTGATTTGTAACCTTCAGTAAAAACCCCGTGCATGTTTACCATAAGGAATGTTATATTTCACCATTAAACAACATTAGAGTAGTATTTTTCTACTTTTCATTTCAAACTAACTACTACATTTTTATTTTTATATAAAACATTTAGGCTACATGGAATTCATAGCTTCTGTCTAAAAATGTAATGAAACATAAGAAGCTTGGAAGTCAGATAGGTACTATGAATTACAAAACTATTCATTCTAACAAGTAATAGCTGCCCAAGACAATTGGAACAAACAAAAATATGACATTAATGAGAAAAAGTGATTTTTTTTTTTTTTTTTACAAAAAATTGTTGCCCTAGGATTATTGTTTCCAATTTTACACCCTTTCCTAAAAAGTTCTAGACAATACACTTTTATTCTAACAAAACTTTAATTGTTATGGACCTGTACTGTTCTCTATGGGTTTTTTGATCGGACATGGCCTGGAGAGTATCATTATTCCCACCTCCCATTAGAGATGTTTGCACCAATGTAATGTTATAGAAACTCCTATATCTTTATTAAGTGTCTCTCTCTCCATTGCAGCTTTCATTATCCATTACACCAAATACATTCTCTTCTTCAGTGGCAAAGTCATGTTCATCTTTCATATTTTCTGAAGCACTGCATTCAATGTAATTTAAAGTATCGCACTTGTGAAACATTTCAGAACGACAATCTTCTGCTGGATCTGTCAACAGAGGAGACAACTTTTCTCCAACAATTTGAACTACGCTTGCTCTTGAGCTTTGGCATATTTTTTCCTTTGTATCTGGTACGTTGTTATTTTTATCTAATGCTACATCTCTGAGTACTTGTTTGGATATATTATTTTCATGGTTGCGGATCTCCAGTGCATTTAAAGCCATATCCTCCACTGCATGTAAGTTCTTTAAATTATTATGTCCTATTTGAGCTGAAGGTGTAAATATGCCCAAGCTATTTCTATTAATAATATCTAAGTTACTGTTGGCATAAACCTTACTAAAAATATTATAGGCAATCTTATTAATACAGTTGTTCTTCAGATGATTTTTTTCATCTTTTATTAAATCTCTGCCTGACCCTAACAAAAGTTGATTCAGTTTTGTCAATGAATATAGGCCCAACAGGTTTTCAATGTCAGATGCTTTTTGGTAGGCATATCCTCGGTCTTCCTCATTAACTGCTTTTATCATAGCCATGAGTATTGGACAATGTTGGCCACAAATAGCATGAAGCTTATCCAAAGAGTCTTGTTCCTGAACTGCATTCCTGTTGGCATTACTCCTATTAGTTGGTTGATTTTGTATAGGTTCAGCATTTAAAGGCTGTTCCAGTGGATGCACCTTATTATCAGGTAATCTAAATTCTCCAGAGGTACGGGCTGGATGACCTGCATAAAGAGGTGGGATATTATCAGTGAGGTTGGGTTTGCTTTTAGTATTTAAATCATCAGAAAATTGCTCTGAATCACTATTGTGAGGCATACTGAAGTAGCTGCACACATTTTCAGAGGGTTTAACTATGTCTTCGAGTTCTGAAGAAGATATTTCATTGAGTGGTGGAAACTGATTCAGATGCCCAAAATGTGAGTACGGAGCATCGTCACTATTATTGTCCAATGTTGAGTCTGTTGATGTTGTGTCCACATTGCCATACATTCCAGTCTTTCCAGGTGGTGATAATCTTATCAAGTGATTTTCTTTAAGTAGCCACTTCCCTTTATCAATTAGTACTCCTTCATCTTCATTAATGCATATGCCAGACTGGCAATGTTGCTTTGCATATTGCCCTGAAGAGTCATTATTGTAGTATTTCTCCTCTCTATTAAGACCACATTCAGGCACAAGTATAGCATTTTTGTCTTTATTTATTTCCTCTGAAAATTCTTCCAATGTAAGTGAAGCCCTTTTCTCCACAGACCTAAGCTTTTTTTCCTGACAAAGAGGAATGCTTTCTTTCATCATTGTACACTGGGATTCTTGAGTGTCCTTTTGAAGCACTTTAGACATATATGGAGGTCCAAAGTGAAAGGTAGGCTTAAAAGAAGCTGCTTCTTTACCATAAAGTAGCTCAATAGTTCTTTTAACATAACCGGTATTGTACATTTTTTCAATAATTCCTTCTTCCCCACTTTCATTGGTCAAGTCGCTGGAGGCCCTAAAATTATGATCACTGTCATCAGTATCTGGTCTATAATCTGACCAGTCAGAAGTAGCAGGGCTTTTTAAACACTTTTTTAATTTAAAAGAAGAACTTGAATGTGTCCTATGCTCTAGTTCTTTTACTTGCAATTTCTCTTTAATTTCATTCCCGTCCAGTTTTGTAGTTTGCTTAGACTCATAACAGAAAGATAATGAGGATGGTGTAGAGGTTTCATAGGTTTCACCACAAGTTCCATGTTCTTCCTCTTCAGAGTCTTCCTCACAGTCACATTCTGTAGAAGTTTCAGCAGGTGATTTGCAACATTCATGTGGCCTTTCTCTTTTCTCGACTGACTCTAAGACGTCTTGCTCTTCTGTATTTTCATCAACAGTAAGAGGCCTAATATCTTTTTCATCATCTACCTCAGAATGTTCCAAATCGCTTTCATTAGAAGCTACACTTTCAGCAGATGAGTTCGGTTCTTCTGAAACCCCCGAATATTCATTATTGAGTGATGTATCTGTGTATTTATCCTGGTATTCTTCTAAAGAGCTATCAGCTTTTTCTTCATTTTCTTCAGGTACTTCTGCATTTGAAGCAAGGATATGATTACTTGATTCTGCAATAGTCTCATTTTTATCTTTTCTGTCAGAACATTCCTGATCTAAAATATGATCTCTATCTTTAGAAGTTACACTATAAACACTTAAGTTTGATTCTTCTCTAGTCCCTGATTCTTCATTATTGATTGAAGTAGCTCTGATTTTATCTTGAGATTCATTTTCAGATTTTTCTTCATGCTCTTCACATACTTCTCCTTTTGAAGTGAAGCTACAATTACTTGCATTAGTATTACCCACTTTTTTATCTTCTACCTCGGAGGTTTCTTGCTGTAAAATAGATTCTGTATCACTGGATGTTGTACTATCAATGGTTGAGTTAGGTTCTTTTGAAGTCCATGATTCTTCATTATTGAAAGATGTATCTGTGCATGTATCTTGGTATTCCTGTAATGAACTATCAGTTTTTTCTTCATTTCCTTCAAATTCTTCTATACTTGAGGTAAGGATATAATTATTTGAATTTGCACTGGCCTTATCTTTATCTTTTGTGTCAGAACATTCCTGAGCTAAAATATGATTTACATCTTTGGAAGTTACATGATCAACAAATGAATTAGGCCCTTCTGAAGTCCCTGATTCTTCATTATTGAATGAAGTATCTCTGATTTTATCTTGAGAGTCTCTTAATGAACTATCAGCTTTCCCTTCATTTTCCTCATGTACTTCTACATTTGAAATAAGAATACAATTACTTGAATTAGTATTACCCTCTTTTTTATCTTCCACTTGAGCATTTTCCTCCTCTAAAATATGGCCTTTATCATTAGAAGTTACACCATGCACACTCAAGATAGGATCTTCTGAAATTCCCAGTATTTCATTACTAAATGGTATAGCTGTGATTTTATCCTGAGATTTTTGTATTGAACTATTCCTATCCCCTTTTGTTGCATTTTCTTCAGGCACTTCTTCATTTGAGATTGGGCTACAATTGCTGAAATTAGAATTAGCATCTTTTTTATTTACCAGACTTTTGTGAGCACCCGAATCATTTACATCTGAGGTCATCTGTACCTCATGAGAGCTTTCACATCTATCTGTCATTTCTTGCATTTCAGCATTTACCCCCAAATTTAACGTGCTTTTTGGAATGCAAGTGTCAATAGAGTCATCATTCTCATGAAACTTTGGAACTTTCTGAATTCCAGCTATGGAAAGGTTTTTGCTGCAATATGTAGAGTCTGGCTTTTCTATGTCTTTCTCAGAGCACAAGAAATGCTCGGCTACTGATTCTTGTAAGTTTAGGACAGCAGTCTTTAAGTCATGAGCTTTTTCTCTGACAGCAATTTGTTTTAGAAACTGCAACAGTGTAAATATTTCAGACCCTGCATGGGTCATTTTTTGATCATCCTCTTTGTTTGTGCCAGTCAAATTCTCCTTTAAATTCAATACAAGTAGCCAAGCTAGGAAGAGACTGGGGGAAGAACCAAGAAAAGAAAGAGAACAAAAATCTTTAAGACCACATGATTTTTCTATACATCTGCTATGAGCACTCTGAATGCTCAGTACGGTTGACTGTATCTGGTGTAGCAACATGCTAGACATACAGTCATTCTGAGCATCAGTTCCAATGTTACCAACAATTTTTGAATCAACTTGAACAGAAATGTCAGCCATCTTCCTTTTATCTGCATTAATAGCTTGAGTATCAATTTCTGACTGCAACTTCTTTCTATTTTTTTCATGTATTTCATTAGACACTTGTAAATTCATATTCTTTTGGAAATCTGACTCGACTAAATACTTGGCTTCTTCCATTATTGCTGTATTAGCACTAGTCAAACAGTCAGTTTTGTCACCATGGGTCTCTTTGGTGGATTCTTCAGTTGCTTCCATTTCACTGAGAGGCATTATTGACCTTTTGGCTAGATTATATTCAGTCACAGTGTTTTTACCAGTTACATGAACCTTATTTGCTATAAGCATAGTTTCTCTTTCTGAGAGGTTGATATTTTCTATTGGAAAATGACAAATTTTACTATTTGTTACATTCCCTTTTCTGCTTATTGGAGTTAATTTTTCTGAAGGCAAAACAATATTTGAAAACATATTTTGTAGCCAACTTTGAACATAGTTTTCAAGGGAACATTCAGCAGCCTTGTCTGGAAAATGCTCTTTCTTCAGAGAATCTAGTGTATCAACTCTTTCTGACATACTTAGTTTATTTTCAGTGATGCAGGGCTTCTTCTTCTTTTTCTGTTTTTTCTGCTTCTTCCAAGATTTGTGTGAACCATCTGAAAGAATATTCCCCTTTTCTATTTCTGAACTATGACTATTTGCCACTTCTGTCAATGAATTTGATTCAACTAAAGAATTTTGTATTGGTTCTACAGAATTAAAAGAGTGACATGTGCCTTCATTTTCATTACCCAACTCATTTTCTCTACATTTAGTTTCATGTTTTAAATCAGCTGCTAAAACGTTATGCTCAGTTTCTAGTGACTGTGGCAAACTAATTTTTTTGCCCCTTTTGGATTTTACTTTGGTCAGCTGTCTATTAGCTTTTGGTTTTTTACTAGATAATAATCCATCTCCTTGGGGCTCCACTGAAGCCTGAGAAGATACCTCATTTTCAGAACCTATATTTTTGTTTGAACTAATAGAACTACCAGAGATATTGACAGAAAATCCTATTGCTCTTTTTTGAAGCATTTCAGAGTATGTGTCTGTAACCTGAGATGTCAACTCCAGTGCATTTTCACTCGCAGTGCACATTTCTTGAGACATTTCCTCACTCTGAACAGTTCCTTCTTCTGTAATATCACTATCTTGTTGACTGTGGGATGAATGTCTATCTTGTTCTAGGTAATGCAACGGTGGCTTTTTCTTTTTCTTCTTTTTTTTGTTGATGGAAGATGGAGGGTAACTTTCATCAGTGGGATGTGTTCTCCAATCACGTTCAGTGTTGACACTTAATTGATTGTCTGTCTCAGCAATAGTAGAAGGTCCTTTTGTTACATTTATTTTCTCCAGAGGAGAAATTTTAGTACTTGTTGATCCTGTTGTATACATCTGATCATTTCCAGTACAAGTTGTGGGAATTATTCTTTGAAAAGAAGGTAATAAATCAGATGGCTTACATATTCTGTCTTTATTTTGTGGCTGGGGCAATTCTGAATACCAGATGGAAGAACTCGATGGCCTTTTTATTTCTTTATTTTCAGCTGGCTCATAAAGAGAATGTATGTTGTCTGCAGAAACTGGCCTAGTTGCATGATAAATTCTTGAGGAAGGCATAAAACCTTTGCAGCCTGATTCTAAACTGCTACATATGTCTTCCTCCACAACTGATTTCTCCACAATGTCCTGAAGTAATGTGCCCTCATCAGGCATCTCTAATGTCATCTTCTTGGTGGTTTCCATTAACGCACATCTTTTGTGGTTTATGTTAATGGGCATTTCTCCACTTTTTTTGTTTTCTAAAGAAAGATCTGCTAAACCATTGTCACTAATTTCACTGAGATTTGGATTATTGATACTTGATTTTTTGTTGCTAGAATGGCTAACCATGCAATACGCAGACTTGCTTTCCCCATCATCTGTTTCTTCACTATAGGAAAATTGTCCTACCATCTTTTTCTGAACTACATTGTCAGATGCCACAGTGACACTTTCAACTAATGCTTTCTTTTGTCGCACTCTTCTTGGCCCAGGTGTAGGAGGTCTATAAAAATGAGGCCTGACTTTATCCTCTGGTATGTTGCTTATATCCATATTTGAAGAAGGGTTTTGACGGATGTTATAATCACAACTTTTTAAATCAGGTTCTGATTCTTTACTGATCTCTTCTTGGCTGATCTGCTGCAATGCATCACCCTTATTATTACTGTAGTTCTCCAAAAGAGGAGGCTCCATGGGTTTTAAACATGCTGCTATATTTAAATCAGTTAAACAATCTTTTGTGGTCATTGTAGAATTGCAAATCTCAGTATTTTTATTACTAGAAAACCCAGCACGACTGACTGTGGTTGTCCATTTTATTGTTTCTTCCTCTTTTATCTTGAATCGAACCTTCATCTCAACTGTCATACTGCCATCTTGATTAAGGTGAACAGATTTTTCAATGTCATCCTCACACTGTGCAAAGGACAAATCTTCACTGATATGGGAATGATTTTCTGCTACGCCCATATAATTATCTGCTGCATAAGAGGAATCTGAGTTGTTATCATTGCTGTACCCTCTCTCAGAAGAAACTGAGTAGATCTGAGATCTTGAGCTTGAAGCCAACTGAGCACTCACTTTCAGTATTCACATTGAAAGCACCCACGTCCACAACATAAGATGGAAAGTGTAGAAGAGACAACATTCACAGCATCCAGATGGATAGACAGCAGACAGGCAGCAAAGAAAGGAGACAAAAAAAAGGGGAAAAATAGTGAAAAAGAACCCAAAGAAGGCTACTTTAGGGGAGGGAAGAGTGGGTTTGATCTAAGTATTGAACTATAAAGAAAACTATTTAAATCAGTGAATTAAATCCTCTAATTCAGTATGTACTTGTTAATGACAGAAACATAAGAGAATTTTATTAAGGGTCAAGGATGTTTCCTCTGGTGCCCTTCATTTCATTTTGCCACTGGGTTCTTTGAATAACACTAAGTTTAAAGTCTCCAATATGCTGAATGCTCTCAGTTCCCACTGAATTGGTAGTGTAATATGCTCCATGCCTTTAACAGACGCCCAGATTTTCAAATGATTGGGCTTTTTCTTTACTCCCTTCCCTACAATTTAATAGTCATAGATGAATTAATTCACTCTCTGAATGCGTGTTAATACATAACAACACTAAGGTTAATGGGTGATAAACCTGTAAATGAAAGTGAAAATAAATCTCTCTAAGTTTCAGTTTCTAGGCCCTGTCCTATATTATATATATTCCTATAGCCTCTAGAGGCTCAAGAACTATGTCAAAGAAAAGCTGAAGAGAATGGTTGGTTGAATGGGCTAAGCTGACTTCCTTGTTCTCTACTGTTAACTTACTAACATTAAAGTCTCAAGGGAAGATTACTTCTCTTTTGAAGACTGTAAGTATCGACAATCCAACCTTCCTCTGTTTCTTACACTATCCTCCTAAACTCTGCTAGAAGGTTCCTCACAGTCCATGACCCCAGTGGACATAAAAGATAAGAAAGAGATAATGCCAAGGCATCTGACCACTCTTTACTTATGTGAGTAATCCTTGGTTATGTGTGTAGTGCCATTGACTAGACATATAAATAAAAACTGTGTAGTCAGGCCTGTACATTATACTTCTTCATAAAGCTGTACATTAAAATACTGAACCTGATATTTCTAAGAAGACTGTAATTTGCAGTTACAAAGCAAACTATATAATATAATACTCAAAGGCCTGGTCCCAAGTCCAGAAGAGCCAATAGGATTATTCCCATTGACTTAAAAAGGCTTTGCATCGGGCTCTCAATGTATTTGCACAAAATTTAAATATTTCTAAACTGTGTTTTTACTACTGTGAACTAACTCAACTCTGACAAAAATTTCATCTATCTTTATTGAAGTAAAACAATGGGCAGGAGACCAAAAGAATGCAAAGTGAAATTTAACCAGAATTTTCTAAGTGATCTTCTTTTCTTAGGAGGTGTTATGTGCAAGTAAAGCCATTAGTGCACACAGTCAGAATCTGAGACATACATGAAAACATTGATAACAAATATATACTCTCAAACAGGGGCACTATACAGTCATTGGAACTTATTTTAAATGTTTCAGATATGTCTCTAATCCAATAAAACAGGCTTAACATTGATTTGACTTCAATGGGACTGTTCCTGGCTTAAAATTAAGCATATTCTTTTCTCAGGGGAATTTTTAGATGTATAGGCTTTTTTTCACAAGTACACTTGTCACTGCTATATACACAAACACATAAATTTAGATTTCCTGACTTGCACAGACTAATTCCTATTCCAGGGACCACAGACCTTTCATAAGAAAAATCTCATTTTGACAGACTTTAAGAAACAATAGAATTAAAGTTCCTATAAATTTATATCATGGTCTCAGATACAGCACTTAATGTTAACACACAAATTAATTGAGTTTCAAGAAGTTTAACTGTTGGAACTTTTTAGATCTCCCAGCTTCTTAAGTTTTTTCTTTTTTTAAGAAAAAGAACATACTTTATTAATGAATCCAATTTATCAAACAACAGAATTAACATTTAAAGATGCATGTGACCCCCCAATATATAGATAGATACCTATTGATATCTATATACTTATTCTTATATACTTATAGATAGATACAACATAAAGATAGATACTTATATTCCTTCACCAGTGCTCCCTTAACCCAAGTCATTGTCCACAGGAGTCTGTGTTTTCTCTTCCTTTCAGTTTCTCACAGTTCCTTTATGTTTCAGTTGATGTTAAGCTTTTCCATTTCTTTATCTCTCTGAAATAATTCACCCACTCTTTTTCCCTTAGAACTCTGCATAATTCAGATTTCACTATTTTCTACTCATCTCTGCTCTTAAATGTATTAGAAATTTGTTCTTAAATACTTTTCCCAGCGCCTGACAAAGGGACTTTGATCCTGAAAGCTTACAGAAAAGGACATTTTTCTTGCCATTTCCCTGTTGGTCTAATAAAAAGTATCATTTTGGAACCAAAAGTTCTAGCTTTTTGTATAGCTCATAGAACATGCACTTTCCTTCAAGATTCAAAAAACTTTCTCAAATTGTCTAGTTTGATTCTTTTTTAACAAATTCCAAAAATGCCCACCACATTTCCAAGTGAGCATCTTTTTTTTTTCTCCCTTATTGGACACTAGCTTGATCGGACAATATTTCCATTACTAAAGCTTCCCAAACTTTTTAAAACCTGTCAGTGATTCCAGGGGTGTCACTCCTCTTCCATCCTTGCAGCTACTAGAAGATGAGTGATCAATTCCTTGCAACTCTTACATGTTTCAGACCTCTCGTGAAAGTTCGACAGGAACATTGAGGGGTTATCTGATGTTGCCATCTGGTTATTTCCCTTACCATATTTCCAGCTTCTTTCCAGAACAGTTTAACTCTGGGATACAGCCACCATATGTGGTAGAATCTTCCTAACCGACTGTGATCCCCGCAACTTTTCTCAGTTCCTGTACAATAACTATGTTTAATTTTGAGTGGAGCAAGATGCCGTTAATATGGGATTTCTTAATTATTTTATTATTGTACAAATGAATGTTTGAGGATCATTGTTTCAGATGGCCTCCCATTCTTCAGCACTAATTTCTAATCCAGGTCCTTTAGCCCACTATGTCAAAAACAGCATTTTCTCTTCTATATGGCTATTTAAAATTACTTTATAATAGTGCAGAAAATAGGCCTATGTGTTTCATAAGTGTAACCAATATTTTCTCAAATATGTCAAATTTCTACTGAGGTTTATCTTTCTTTGGGAATGTGTTGTAAAAGTGTCTCAATTGCAGGCATTGGAAAAATGGGATTTTTATGTCACCAGTGTTATATTTCTTCAAAATATCTAAATATATTTTCTTCAAATAATTGCCCAAAATATATCATACTAATATGTTCCCAGATATTAATGCTTCCTAATAAATTGTAAGGATTAAATTCTGTGTTATTATATATAGGTGCAGAAGGAGATGGGCAAGAGCCTAATTTCTTATTTGTGTTATCCCAGGTTTTCATTAATGTTTTCATAAAGCGGTAATTATATACTGAATTTGGCCTGGACATTTTTTTTTAGCCATGGTAATATATTAAGTTTGACTGTTAGACAATATGGTTGCTCTATCTTTACCCAGTACTTACTGTAAATTGGTGTGATCCAATTCACTAAATTTCTAAGTTAGCTGCTTTAATAGTAATATTTAATACTTGGAAGGAACATTGCTCCCTTTTGCTGTTGCATTTGCAGAATGGGATTTTTTAATCTAGGTTTCTTATTTCTTATAAATTTATTTATCAGAGTCTGCTATTCATCTAAGAGATTGGTTGGTACTATAATAGGTAGGGTTTGGAACAGAAAATTAGTTTGAGTTAACATATTAATTTTAACAGCTGTAATTCTACCTAACCTTCAAAGTTCATGTTTTAATGAGTTTTCTAAGTCTATGTTAATTATTTCGGTCAAAGGAATATTACTAGAACTTTACAAGCCCCTGCCATTTTTAGTAAAATTCACTAAGTATTTTAATAAAATGGCAACCCATTTATATTTACAGCTTGCGTATGTTTTCTAGTGCTGCCAACCTATATCTCTGACTATAAGCACAATTTGGATGAGAAAGAAAAACATTTTGACAACCTTTGTTTGTTTTTCTCCAGACATTTAATTTCCTCAAAACATTCTTACTTGCTCTTTCTTACATTCTTAATTGATTCATCATATTTTGATTTCAACATTTTTACTTGATTCATCAGCTATTTTCTGCACGGTCCTGGTGAGGTAGGAAAACAATCTGTGCAGGCCAGGGGATATCAGGGTAGGCTCAGAAAGTCAGGTGGAGAAAAGCTAAAATGAATAGGTTTGGTGGGAACATGACAGACTGAGCAGGATGTAGAAGAGGTCTCTACAGGTAAAGCCTAGTATCTTGTGTAAAGGCTTAGCACTTAAAAAGTTTCTTTTCACAACAAGGCTTCAGAATCACGGAAAGCCTTTCATATTCCAGTGACTTAGTGCAGAGATATTTGACACCTCCAGCACTGCTTCCCAGGCTTTCAGCCCTTGGGGAAGTCATGCCAACAGAGCACCAAAGGAGCACTCCAGTATGGGAATGCGCCTGTACAGGTACATGGTATTAATAAATAGTTAGTCTGCTCCTCACCTATGTAAACTAATGCAAACCAAGGTGTAAACTTAAATACACTGCAACTTATGAAAGCCTTTCCTAATCTACATTCAGTCAGGACTCATGTACATATAGAAGATAAGCATAGTCAGAATTCAGGCTGCATATTGGTTGTTCAGTACAAAACTGAAGATACATATGAGCAAGTAAGTGGTAAGAAAGAGGTAACTGAGGTTGAAAGGAGGTGTATAGGTGAAGCAACAAATGACTTGCTTTTTCTGATTTGCACTGGTTGGCTATAGGCACGTATGGAACTAAGGATAATGACAAAGTACTCCTTTTAATTTACTAAACTAAGTTCTGAACACTGCACAGCAAGTTAGAAAATTCAAACAAAGGAACCATGCAATTCTTTAAAGCAGCTGTGGGTTTTCTTGCAGCCACAGTTATAAACAGCGTGAACAGGGTGATATGACTACATTAATGGCAAGGAGCACATGTTATAAAAAATGCTTCAGATCTTTGCGTGTGTTCAAAATAATTCAATTTAAAAAGAAATATGCCTACTAGCTGAGCTATTAACAGAAACTTCAACTCTGAATAGAAAATTAATTTTTCCTCCCAGGTTTGCAAGACAGAGTCCGAGTAAAAACAAACAGTTTGTTTCATCTAGCCTTTTTGAAAACCCTTGATCCCAGTCATATTTCTATTATTTTATTTTTATATTAAAGCTTGAAAGAGACAAATCACTTGAGAAAATGTAAAATAATTAAACGGACTTACTATTTCCACTCTCTGACTTGACATTTGCTTTTGGATACACACGATTGGATATCCCAGGCAATCTAGCAGGTAGAGAATACCTATGAGGATCATAAGTGCTTGGTTTAAAAGGCTCTCTCCCAGCTGCCACAACAACGCCAGAGCACATTACTAGGGCATGAAGATTAGGTATCTGAAAAAAAGAACATCAATTTCTCTGCATTAGTAACTAGCAGTAGTAATACAAAGGGTTTCTTCTCTTCATCTTGTTTGTTCCTTTCTTCACTATATTTACATAGTGTTGCAGCCAGCTGTTAAATAAGCACTATGTTTCATACAGGGGCAGATCAAGAGCAGGTGCAGTAACATGGTCACACCCTCTTTTCAGACTACACCGTAGAAACAGCAGCCAAGGAATCTGAATCCCTGAAATAGGTCAGAATCCACCTTTCTCCACACCTGCTTCTTTCCATTCTGTGCTTAGTGGCATGTCCCCTTCCCTTCCACTCCCGACTCCCCAGCCTTGTATACAACTGCCACTGTCCTATTGACCCAGGGGCAGGAGGGAGCTCCAGAGCGGCTGTGCAGGGAGCCAGGCTCAGTGGGGAACAGCAGCACCAGGCAGGCTCCCTCTGGGTGTGCTCCACCAGCCTGAGAGCAGGCACAAGGAAAGGGAACCCAGGCACTGCTGCTGCTGTGCCCAGCCAAACATGACTCCTTGTGCAGCTGCTCTCCATTGCCCTGACTGGAGTGGAGACAGAGTGCCTTGGACAGCAACAGTGGCATCAGGTGGATCTCTACTTCCTTCTCTTCCTGTACCCAGAGGGCTAGGCAGAGATGGGAACTGAGCAGAGTGGGGTGCCACAGAGCATGCAGCTGGGAAAGTCTTACCTCTTGTGGGCACTTTAAAAAAGTCTGTGGCTGCTGCTTCTGTGGTGTGGTCTGCCCCACCTATGGGAGGTGGGGAGGCTGGGAACTAAGGTGCAGCCACCCCTGCAGTGCCACTTGTTGCTCCCATCACCCCTTTTAAAAATCTCAGAGCTGCATATGACACTATATTCCAGTATTTCAATACTAGGCCTGTGTTCTATGAAAGCATGTATAAATGATGCTGGAAGCATGATTCACAGAAACCATGTATAAAGGATGATTCTGAGAAGCAGTGCTTCCTAAAAGTTCGTTTTAGATATAGAATTTGTTTTACCCCAGTAGAGGGAATGAATGGGTGCATCTACATGTAAATATTAATGTGACATTATAAACTCCGTTGTAGTTCATGCTGGAGTTTATTGCTCCCGGGTGCAGCGTTTACATATGCATTGCAGTGGAGTAAATAACTCCACCATGGGATAGTACTTGCATCTGGCAGTACTAACCTACAGCAGAGTTAATTAGTTTATTCTGGACTAATAGTTCCACATGTGTAGACCAGTGATGCTGTACTGCAGAGCTGATTAGGCAACTGCACCATAAGCATCTTGTGTAGATGCACCCAATTGCCTTGAAGCCAGAGTATATGCGTGTATGAAACTGTGAACAGAGATGACATCCATCCTGAGAGAATTAATTTTCTCCTGCAACAATTTGCAATCATTCAGACATCCATTTCTGTCTCATTCAAATGATAACAAAGAAAGAGTTCAGTTGTTAAAAAAATGAAAAAAAATGAAAGACCTAATATAGGTAGATATTGTCGAAAACAACATCTTGCTGTTGCGTATTACATGTAATTTAGAAATCATGGTAAAAATCTACTTTGATTAAAACATGAGCTGTATCCTAGCAATGTTGGAGCTACACATGAGATCCAGTTTTGACATCTGGGCATAGTCCTTTGCTCCTACACCAGCTAGTACATTTTTATGGGGGAGATGGGTAGAGCAGTTTCTTCTTCAGCACTGACAGATCCTCACTACTTGGGGGAATAGAAATAGAATTCAAAAGTACCACTGCTTAATGTACGTCCCACAGACATGCAGGGTTTTGGGAGTGCTACACGTTCCTGGATGTGCATATAAGTTTGAGTATACACCTCTGGGAGGACCATGAAGCAGGAACACTGATTCAATTAGACAGAGAAGAAAGCATTTTTAGAGAAAACTGATCTTTTATCATGTTCAGTTAAAAACTCCCTAGCTTCCAATCTATACTTTCCAAGATTTGTCTTGTTTTCTCAGAACCTGAGGAATTTGGAAGGACCCTCACTGTAGAGAGGTAACAGATAACTGAAAGTTAAGGCACAGGGAGCTTCTACTGATGGCCACTCAGGCCACCAAACCAATAATTTGATTTTTCCTGGCTATATTCTTGGAGCAGCCATTGTGATAAACATTACTGATACCATTTCTTATTCTCACCTTTCTGCCATCGGTGGTATATAGCTTTGCAACTGGATATTGCATCGACTCACTGATATAATCCAAAAATGCCTCAAAGTTTTGAGTGTTCTTCTTACCCAGAACTATTGTGCGCCTGATTCTCACATTTCCATTTTTGAAAACGAGCAGCTTTTTAGGGATTGTTATTTTGACAGCACCATCTCTCTGACCTTCATTCTCCCTGGCTAGCTGCACTACTCGGCGACGAGCACTAACAGGCCTGCTGATTTGCCAGGGCAATGGCTTCTTCCTTGCCTGCTCCAAGTTAATGGGCTTTATTTTCCTCTGATGAGAACAAATGTAAGACTTTCCATCTTCAAGGTCTTCCAAATCGGTGATGCTGTGTCTTCCTTGTGGTGTACTAATATTTCTCACCCCAAAAGGTAATGGAACTCTTTTGGACAAGCTGTCCAGCAAGGCATCAAAAGTTTTGAAAGTTCGATTATTAACAACCATTTTGATCCCATTAAACTGAGGATCTCCACTTTTATAAAAACAGATTCGTTTGGCCACAACAGGCTCAGTGACATTGAGGTGTCGGGTAGACAAAGTCTGTTCACTTTCTGCTGAATTTGGCTGAATCACTGAATGACTGGGTGAAGGTGTTTCACTCATTCTGGCAAAAACCTGAAAGCAAGAAAAGATGGATATAAAATTTTTCTTTGTAGTAATAATGCAGCCCTCAAAAGGTGCAACAGCAGAATTTATTTTTTAAAAACAAAACCAGCAGCAGTGAATCTCATAAGAAAATGTTGTTTTAAATGGTTCCAGCCCGTTATTTCTAAATTCCACAAACTCCAGTACTGTTGGATCAAATTAGCATTGCTGTGAATACTTGGAAATGGAGCTATCTCCAGTGTAACTTAACTTTTATTATCATTTTGGGACAACAGCTCTTGTGTTAAGAAAAGGTACTTTGTCAGAGCCAAATGGTAATTAAATGCTTGGGTTTTGTGTTGGTTTTTGTTTGTGTGTTTTGTTTTGTTAGGGAGGGGGGCGCTGAAGATGGAAGTCATGACAGCATTTCACACATTATATATTGAAAAGATATTCACAAGGTGGAAGGAGTTTATACCTAGGCACAAGCCATAATTCAGTCCAAGACAAAACTGAAGTACAACAGATTATATTCTGATCTCACATACATTAAGTTTACACCAGTGCAGCTCCCTTGATTTCAGTAGATGTGGTCCTACTGTACTAGAGTATAAATTAGTATCAGAATGAGGCCCAAATATGTTTTGAGTAATTATTGGTGGCTATAATTAATGGTCAGTATTATAAATTGTGACAGATGGTTTGCTTTTCTACAAACTTCACCTTTCAGGATATATAAATCAACATAAATGCAAATATTGAAGTAGGGTAAAAAATCGTTGGTCAAGTGTGAAATTATTTTTTCCTCCTAGGGGAAAGAGTCTTAAATCAGTTTCATCCTATATAAAAGACAAAACTAGTTCATGTGCTTTTCAATTAAAAGAGAAGTTTTCAGTAATTAAAGCTACACAATTCTGGTCATCAAAACAACACACTATTTCTGACAACAGCATAAAGGTAGATCAGGCACTTTAAAAATAGGGGGCATTACTACTAGTCTCTTTCTGCATACGTATGTTCTGCATACTGTTTATTTAGTGGTAACTCTTTATATTCAGCAATACTTTTTATTTTAACTAATCGTTTGCCCCTACCACAGTGTATGGGAAAATGTGACTTGTAAATAAATGAGTCTCATTGTGGAATATGCAGCATCTGTTTAGGACAGAATAACCAAATAACCTACATTAAATACTTTAATTGCATTATCTTGATTAATTTGCCTCCTTTAGTTATCCCAAATTTCTCTTAAGGAAACTGGGGAAAGGCATTTTTTTAAAGGACATCTCTCACAACATAGACATCAGCTCAGGGACTAAAAAGAAAACACTGACACCTTTAAAAACAATACAGGTTCCTGGGAAAGTCAGATTTGAAAAAATTATATCTTGTTGCTCCTTGTACTTTTTCAATGAAGCACTGTTTTAAGGCTGAGCTCTTAGTACTCACTGTGAATTGACATCTTTTTAATATTTCAATATTCAATTGTCAAATTATTTCTTCTGAAAAGAAGCCAATGTGATGGAAGAGAAGTGACTTTAACAGGTCATCTACATAGTAAGTGGTACATCCCTAAAAACCTGTCAGAACCATGCAGACCAGGGCTGATCTCGTCTGATGATATTTAATTTTTTCGTTTAAGCCATACCGATACAAATTCTAGACATCCCAATTAATAGGTACCTCTGTAGGTGGACTATTGTTTCAGAGCTGCTGAGTTCCACGGCTTCCACCAAAATTAGTCAAAGCTGTGGGTACTCAGCAGCTCTGAAAAGCAGACTTATTAATCAGTGATCTACAGATCAATAGAACAGATATATATTATTAATCAGGGATCTAAAGATCAATAGAACTGAGACAGACGGATAGATAGATGGACAGATAGATAGATCCTTCTATTGATCCTGTTCTATTGATCCTTATATCCCTGATTAATCAGTATGCTTATATATATATATATAACTGGGTGTTATATATATATGAAAATATTTCCATTAAAACTATGGGCCCTGTTTTCCCATGCAAAGGAAACCACAGCAGCAAGAAGAACATTGTTAAGGTGTCATAAACCCATGGAAGAGAGAACCGGAGATTCTCTTGTCCTCAAATTTGTAAATATCCCACACACAGCAAGGTGAGTCAGGACTGCGGAAGCATCTAGGACAGGGTGATGGCAATGTTTTTGGGCAGAGTGCTAAAAAACCCCTTGACTTGTAAGATGTTGGTGTGCCAGGCGTGGATGGCAGGGAAGCTGCAACGGGCCCAATCCCCAGCCCCTTCCCCACCCTGAGGGGCATATCCCAAGCAATATGCATGCTCTGACACCTGTTGCCTACCCCTGATCTAGGATGTAACCACTTCATACACAGTGCTGTCTACCAGACATTCTCAGTGGAAATCCTTGTTGGAGCTAATAATATTGCTAGTTGCAGCATAATTCTTCTTTTGTGGCTTCAGAACAAATGTGCAGGTATAAAATCAATGGCAGCAGGTTTTTGAGTGGCCCCAACAATCCCAACCCCTCAGTCAGCTGGCAAGAAGGAGCCGAGGTTGCTATTCCAGCTCAAGTAGAATAGTAACTTTGGGAAAGCTATAAATGCTGCATAGTAGTCATACACAATGGTCTCAGCCAGCAGCAAAATTTACTACCTCGGCTCTCCACCTCTATGGAATATGATTATGCACACTTTATAAGGATGTAGTGGATACTATCCATCTACTTATAAACTATTAATAAAGCTAAAGAAGGTACTTCATATAACAGCTTACCAAAGGTTGTAACATTAAAGTTTTAAAACTATTCTCTTCTTTGGAGTTATTTCAATGTTATTTTAGAATTTCTTTACACACATACATTATTAAATCTGGGAAACTGATCAAAATTTAAATAAACAGAGATACTTAACTTGCTATTTGATATAGAAATGATGATTAGACATGTTCTGGACATCACAGAAATATTTAGTTCAAATCAAGCAAACAAGAACCCACAGAATGCCGATGGTTGATTATCATGAACTAAACATGTAAACACGTAAATATATTGCATATATATATATTAAGTCATAGTGCTTTCATAATAATAGCTTCATCTTAGCTTACTTTCATTAAGGATCTTTATCATTTAATAATTTTCTTTAGGAATTGTTATGTAATAAGCAACAGACTTTACAGAACTCAAGATGTCAGAATATATATTTTTACATCTTTTTGTATCTTAGTGGGTGTTAAGATTTCTACTCTGCTAGAAAGGAAAACAGAACACAGAACTGATTTCCTGCTTTCTAACAGCTGATACCACTTTCAATTTAAGAAAAAGCAAAGCTAGTTCCATAACTTTAATCTTTTTTCCTTAGAACTGCTTCTCAATAAATAAAGCAAATAATCATATTTCATAATAGTTAATCACTACACCATAGTTTCATTATACTCACCCACGATCACATCTTACACAAATAAAAGGATAGTCATTTTGTTTTCAGAGAGAGATATTACTGTAGGTACAACTCCCCATGCTCTATGAAATGAACATCAATCGTATTCTGATAATGCGTAGCTAGAAAAACATCACAGTCAATTTGCTTAATCTGTGCTAATGTTAATCACCAGACTAGGTTCAAGTTAGGCACCCATTTTTTGGAGCAGAGAACCTAACTTTTCATTTAGCTAACCTTCTTGCATTACGATTACATTCGTTTTACTTTTGCAATATTCACTTTCATTGCTTTTCTTTTTTAAATTTATCGTCTGTTTCAAATTTGTTTTTCAAGTAGGATTTATAATGTTGTCACAGAATCACAGAAAATAGAGATGGAACAAAAACAGTAAGGACAACACCTAAAATCACCTACTCCAACTCCCTACCAAGATAGGGCTGTCCTCTCAAGGATGTCCTCATTTTCTACTGATTTTAATTTTAAAAATTTTGGAATGGAGATTCGACTACTTACCTTATGAGCCCATTCACAGACTTATACATTTCAGTGTAAGGATTATTTTCCTTGACATGTATTCTTTTTCTAAACTATGTATTCAACAAATGTCCAGTCCTCCTCCAGTTTTTTGCTAAAGAATAATTTGACTAAACTGTTTAAAATCTGGCTATTTTATATATTCAGTAAGGATAGACTCCCACAGCAGTCTTCGCAAGCATCACTGTCAAGTATAGCCTGACATCTTTGATGGATTGTACAGTTCAGCATGATCCAGGATGAACAACATGACATGCAGTAAACAAGCGATTGATTTTTTTCCCCATTTTTTGGCTTATGACACATTAATGAGAGTATGGACTTATTTCTTATGGAAATACTACCTTATTTACTTAAATTTAAAACATCACAACAGCTGATACATGGCCAGGCTAGGGACAGAAGCAGCATGAACTCTGTGTTCCTTCCTGGTGGCCAGAATAAGGCCCCAGCTGGAGCTGCAAAGCAAAGGTACTTGGTGATGGACAGGATCATGGGGGGCAGGCAAGAGGGGTGCAAGTGGCAGGAGAGGCAGGAGGCAAGAAGTAGGGGGCAGGCCATTTGACTCACCTACCACCTGCCCCACCACCACCTGTCCCCAGTACCATAGCAAGAAAGGGGCAATTGGGGCAACCACCCTGGGCACCGAAGTGAAGGAGCACCAACAAGCACTGCCCAATTGGCACAGGGCATGGGACAGAGCTGCAAGCAGCTCATGTGGGGGGGCATGGGGACGGGGAAAGGGTGGGTACCTCTACTGCATGCAGTCCCAGGCAAGCATGGGAGGGCATGTGCCCTCTGGATCTGTGCTCAGAGCAAGGGTGGGCTGCCTCTGCGGACCTTGCACCAAGTACCAAACTTCATTGCTGTGGCACTGACTGCCCCTCTGCCACTGCTTGCCTGAGTGCAGCAGTGGGGGGCAAGTTTCAGATGACCCTTCAATAATTAGATTCTAGACATGGAAAATTATAACAAATTTCTAATTTTTCAATGTCTAGAATCTAAACATTGGAGCACTATCTGAAATTCAGTCATCTTGGATTCTGGTAAATACGGTATGTCCCCAGATGGCAAATGTTCCTTCTAATTTTGACCAGAGGTATAATCCTATCTGAAGCTTCTTTACTTAATCAGGATTACAGCATCTTTTCAATACCAGCTCTGCGGAGCAGCTACAAGTAGAAAGGCTGCTCAGGAGACAGCTCAATTACATGTCACAATGTCTTTTTTAAAATGTTTTTACTTCCTATGTTATTTGTTGGGTGTTTACAGAGGCATTAAATATTTCCTTATTTCAGGCTCATTACCCAGCCTGGTACAATATATAAGCACATACATGATTTGGGTAAATTGCACAGACATTTTTGTTATAAATATCATTTTCTTCCCTTAAACAGCTTATTAAAATAATCATTTAAGTCCCATATGGATGTCAATTAGTGTAACTGTACTGTTCAAATTCCAGGCAATATATTCTTTTCCCTACTTAGTTCTTTTCCCCAATAGCTTACTCTGGCTACCAGTATATTAAACTTGTTTATCAAATATTCAATATGTGAGGTTTCACAAGGAGTAAATAATCTTCTAAGGGCTCTGAACTGAAGTTTTGGCTTCAATGTTAAATAGACTTAGCTTTCTTTTAAATATGTGACCTAAAATATCATAGTTCTCTTTATCTAGCCTTCCACTGAACAATCCACTTTTGATAACCAATTAATCCACCAGATGCATCTGTACATCATTATAATCTGAGCTGTAACAGATTACACTTCTGTGCCTTTGGTTAAGATAAACAAGTGTCACTGAGGCTGCACCTTCTCTCTTCAAGATTTTTAATGGCTCATAAAATTTTCATCAAGATGTCTGCAAGTTAAAGATCTAATAAAGCCTTCCCTTGCTGCTACCAATACATGTAATGATTGTTTTACAATTTAAAAAATGCCATTCTAGCCCCATGCCTCTTACAAGAAAGGTGAGAGAGAAACCCCTATCAATAGAAGTTATTTTTAATTAAGGTATTCTTGCTCAAAGTTAATAAGCTATGATTTCATCTGAAATCATCTCTGAAAAATCACTATTTTTCAGAAGTGAATTTCCATGCACTATCCAACTTGTTTTCCAATGGTTCTCATAACTGCTAACCTCAGTCATAGCTTTCTTGGATGACCAATCTTTCTTTCCTTTCCTTATTCACTCCCTGCTGACTAGGCAAATATTCTTTTTGGGGGTAGTTATTTATCCGCTTAAGTTTTGAGCCCTTCACTACATGTTTTCTTTTGTTTAGGATAGAAATTCAAAATAGTTTTCACCTCTGATATAAAGAAACTCCAGGCCTCCTCCACATTCAATTCCCCTTACCTCTTTAGTCTACTTATCTGAAGTGAACTTCTCGAAGTTTAGCCTTTAAAAATAAAAAAAACCCCGAGTTGCAGCCTTATTTGATATATTCTTCCATTTAATTTAAACGCAATCCACTTGTGATCATTCAATCAAGGTTATTTTTTATGGTCACCTCTTCTACAGCATTCTTACCAAAACCAAGCTTAAAATAGCATCACTTCTTGTTTCAATGATTTCTTACATAGGGAGAGAGGAATCTGTTTGGTGTTAGTAGTATTTCTTCCCCAATATGTATCTGGGAAGTTAAAACCTCCCATTACAACACAATTTCCAGCAGTAGAAGATCTCTTTATCTACACCCAAATCTATATCCATAAGGGTCTGTAAGCAGGTTATTGTCATGCAGCCTTGCTTTGTTCTCTTTGGAGCCCCTCAGCCAGTCCTTGTAACACAAAAAACAATCCTTGTCCCAAACAAACAAGCAAATAAAGCAAAACCTTTGGCCTTTTTCCAGGCAGTAGGAAAAGACCCTTTAACTCTGGCCCCTTCTTAAAAGCAAGCTTATTTGGGTTTCAGTCTGCCTCCAAACCACAAAGTGCTTTTTCTCTGATTTGAGCTCTCTGCTTTCTCTTCCCTTGGGCATTTTTAACTGCCAGATAATCACCCAGAGCTCCTACACCAGGGCCAGAATGCCCTGTTACAGGGTTTATAGCAAACGCTTGAAAATACTCCAGTGGGACAACTTTTACAATCTTTCCCCAAACACTTTTGATGAAAACAAGTTCTGCTTTATCTATACTGTTATTTCTTCTGTCTTGACAGTCTGTTGCATCACTAATCTACAATACTACTCTACCATTTTACTCTTCAATATCTGTGTTCCAGTCCCATTTGCTAATTCAGCTGCTATATCTATTTTAGCCCTAAAATATTGGGCTTCACCTCTTTCTTAATCCTCTATTTTAGTGTATGGAACAAGTCAGATGTTTTTTCTCTTTTGTCATACAAATCCCTAGCCATGCTAGGTAAATACTTTCACTAACAGTCATCTAGGTGACTACTGTCCTCAAATGCATTGTCCCAAAACCAGCAAGAAGAAATAAATAGCAAAAAATGTAAAACACAGCTGCTCTATATTTCTATTCTTTATACTGTGCTACTGGTATTTGTTGTTTAATACTGGTACACTGACCACCACGCATCTTTCATCTGAAGAAGAAAAGAATGGAGCAGACCTAACATTTGGAATGATCCTTTACCTTCTTGTCAGGGAACATATTGATAGAAAGGGAATATCGTAAGAGCCTGATCCAGTGGCCACTAACATTAACAGGAGCCTCTCTCTGACTTCAATAGTACTGAACTTCCCACAGATGGGGCAGCAAATGTCAGCTAAATAGAAGAGATACTTGCTAAAACTGGGTCCCTGGGGGCACCCAACTGACAGTGTCCTTTTCATTCTGTAGATGCAGGAACAATGAAGCAGCATTTTCTTCACTCTCAGTAAATGAAGAGACTCAAGTGTTATGCACTAAGACTGATGCAGTTCTTCTCTCCATTTCAGGGGTACCATTGGCAGGGACAAGACAGCCATAACAACAACATGACAATGCACTGATATCTGTGCAGACATCTCATTGATATGCTTTAGTTGTTGGGGACAACTTCCAGTGCAAGTTATGCTCTTCTTTACCTGCTGCTCACAAACAGGGAAGAATTGGTGGGGAATGTAGAAGCAGATGGCAACTTGGGCAGCAATGACCATAAGATGACTGAGTTTAGGAACCTCAGAAAAGGAAAGAAAGAGAGCAGCAAAGTAAGGACCCTGGAATTTGGAACAGCAGACTTTGACACGATTAAGGCAGGATGCCTTGGGCCAGTCTGAGGGTGAAAGGAGCCCAGAAGAGCTGGTTGTATTTTAAAGAAACCATACTGAGGGACCAGAAACCATCCCAATACACAGGAAGAGTATCAAGTATAGCAGAAGAGCAGCTTGGCTTAGCAGAGAACTATTCAAGTTGCTAAAATAGAAAAAGAAAGCTTACAAAAAGTGAAAACTTAGACAAATGGTTAGGAAGGAGTATAAGAATATTGTTCAGGCATGCACAGAAGTCAGGAAGGCCAAAGCACAACTGGAATTGCAGCTAGCAATGGATATGAGGGGTAAGAAGAAGGGTTTCTACAAGCATGTCAGCAACAAGAGGCAGATCAGGGAAAGTGTGGGTCCCTTACTAAATAGAGGGGGAAACCTACTGAAAAACGATGTGGAAAAGGCTGAAATGTCTTTTTCACCTCAGCTTTTACAGGCAGGGTCAGCTCCCAGATTACTGCACCAGGCAGCCCAGTTTGGGAAGAAGATCAGTGACTCAGTGTCTAGTCGACAGCTCGTATCAAGTGGAGTGCCCTGGGAGTTGGTCCTGCGCATGGTTTTGTTCAATATCTTCATCAACAACCTGGAAAATGGGATCAAGTGTACCCTCAGAAATTGGAGAGAGTTCAGCACAGGGACTCCTAAAAGTGGGCTGGGGCACATGACTTCTGAGGGGAGGCTGAGGGGACTGGGCTTATTTAGTCAGGAGAAGAAAAGACTGGGGGGAGATTTAATAGCAATCTTCAACTACCTGAAGGACGGTTCCAAAGAAGATGGAGCTAGACTGTTCTCAGTGGTGGCAGATAAAAGGACAATGGTCTGAGCATTGATCTCAAGTTGCAGCAAGGGAAGTTTAAGTTAGATCGGGGTGGACAAAATACAGCCCGCAGGCTGGATCCAGCCCACCAGGCCATTCTATCCAGCCTGCGGGGCCCCTAAAAAAAATTAGAAAATGAATATTTATCTACCCTGGCAGCCTATCAAAGATGACAAGAAACAGGGGCAGTAGGACCCAGGGGAAGCCTCAGCAGGACTGAACAGCCCAGCTGCAGCCACTCCCAGCCATTTCGTTCCCTTCCTGCCCCTGCCCTGCTCCAGCACCACCTGGCTGTTGGCTGCATTGCCGGACCAGGCAGCATGAAGCCATGCCAGTACAGAGCGGGGCGGGACATGTGCGTGCATGCATACGTGGTGCGTGTGTGTGTATGTGTGTGCAGACAGGGACTCTGTGTGTGTGTGTGTGCGCGTGCGCACACACACGTGTGCATGTATACAGGCAGTGACAGTGTGTATAGGCAGGGGCAGAGTGTGTGTGTGTGTGTGTGTGTGCATGTGTGCATGTGTGTGTGTGTGTGTGTTCATAGGCTGAGTCCCACCTGCATACCCCACCATACACATGTACCCACACACCCCTCACACTACTATACATGCAGACCCCCCATATCCCCTCACACATCCCAGGTATGCAGTCCCCTACAAACCACATACCAATCTACATCCCACATATCCACACGCGCACACACACACACACTCTCTCACCCCACGTACCCACACACCCCTCACAAACCTATACCTATCCCCCCACAATTATACAAGAATAAGACTTCATTTTAAGCTATTGTGCAATCACCTCTATATACACTACGCAAACACATGTAAATCAGAACAAAATGTTTTTTTGAAACCAAATTAATGAATGCTGTACATGTTCACTTTTTAGAATATAATGTAGTATTTTTCTGGTTCTGAGATGGCAAAACCTCTTGCTGAAAGGAGTACTTCTGGTGGCAAAGGTCAGGGGTTAGGGGTCACAAGATGGCAACTGGGGGCAGATCATCTGTCAAGGAGTGGGGCTACCAATGTGGCCCTCAACAGCTTGCCATAACTCGGTAAGTGGCCCTCCACCCAAAATAATTGTCCACCCCTAGATTAGATATTAGGAAAAACTTTCTCACAAGGAGAGTAGTAAAGCACTGGAACAGGTTATCCAGAGAGGTCGTAGAATCTCTCTCCTTGGAGGTTTTTAAGACCTGCCTAGATAAAGCCTGGCTCAGATTAAATAGTTGGAGATGGCCCTATTTTGAGCAAGGGGTTGGACAGATCTCAACCTATGGGTCACAACCCAAAAGTAGGTCACATGAATGTTTGAAAGGATTGCAAGCAAACTTTAAAGTGGATCAACAGACCTTAAAAATGGATTTTCCTTTAAAGGAGAAAAATGTGGCAAGCCATGGCTTTTCCCTTGCAGGCTGTCAGAGTTCCAGCCTGCAAGGGGTTGCCCATGCCCCCTAAACACACCTCCCTACCCCACAGACTTGGGGTCTGGGGCTTGAGGGTGGGAGGCAGCAGGTTGGGAGTGAGGGGCACTGGGTTGGGACTGGCCATCAATGTTTACAAATCGGTCCGGGTACAAGAAAATGTTGAGAACCATTGGACGAGATGACCTCCTGAGATCCTTTCCAACTCTAGTTTTCTAAGAGTCTATGATTCCCAAGTACTTTTCTGGAACAAAGTTCACATGTCAAAGGAAAGTCTTCAACTGACTGCAGCAGCCTCTGGATTAGTACAACTTGATTATGTATTAAAATTACATATATATGGCTTAATTTCTTCAACCCTTCAGGTTCTCAGGATTTCTCCGGGTCAGCATCATAGCCAGGAAATTGCTATCCAAGTAAGCAAAAGATATTTTATCAATTATTGTATTATTTTTGCTGATACACTTTTCTTCTTTTCCCCTCAAACAGATAAGTAGCATCACAAGCTAAGGCATTATCCTGAGTCAGAGGGCAGTCAAAGTTATATATGATGTGGCCCTTCCTGATTGGCAGTCCAGGGCCCCTTGAATGACACTTTTTGTTTAAGTTTGAGCCATATGGGGCAACAGTTAACAGCCGAATATTTTTATCACTCAAGTATGAGTCACTCATTTAGAATGGGCAGTTGCTACAGCAGTTAAGCTATTACCATTGGCCTCATGACCCAAGCAAATGCTGATAGAGTGCCTTACATTTCCAAGTGCCTTCAAACTCTTACAGCCTCTTACACCTCTTTTTTTTTCAAATTGGACTGTTCTGTAAGGTACGGAACTAGGAAACGGTTATCAAGCTGAAAAGGAAATTATCGCATTAGAGGCAGGGGCCTGGGTTAAGTTTCTCTGAATGTGCCCAGCCTGTTTACATCCTTTCCAGTAAAGCCTTCCAAAAAATGTGCCATTATTAATATGCTAGTGCTGATAAGATTTGGAGACATTTAGTTAACATAGCAGTTCAGTGTTTGATCTCCATGAACTTTTTATCAAGTTAATCCCTACAGGCATTTGTTCAAGAAATTCTGCAAGAGAAAATTTGATAACCAACAACTGGGAATCCAGAAATGAAGAAAATGAGGGAAGAAAGGCCCTTAGTGTGGAGGGGGGAAACCCCAGCACTGCATTTTTAAAGATCCTGGGTTGGATGGTTAAATCTAACCTAAGATAGGAGAACTCCTCATTTGGCTGTGTTCTTCTTTTTGCCTATAAAATTGGGTAAACTGCAAACTAAGCCTGAACTCCAGTCTATGCTCAAATCAGACTGTGTTGAAATCCAAGCCGCAGTAAAGTTGCACAGGACACTTAGTACATTTTTTTATTTGAGAAGCCGTGTTACCATGCTGTATTAAAAGTTAGAAGGTGTTCTCAGCAGTTGCTCAGTAATATGTACTGTGATCTCAGCCCACTCTGGACAAGGCTGGAGCCAGCTGTGCTCGCGTATCCCACCCCAGATACTTACCCCAGTACCAGGTGCCACAGTTCACATATCCATCTGTAAGGACATGCAAGCCCCACAACTGGAGTCTGCACCCTCTGCATTGTGGGCCCAGAACTACCCAGCCTGGGAGCTGGGGCAAGTCAGGTCTTCTGCTGCTGGTGATGGGCTGAGGGAGGCATGGGGAGCTGAGCTGAGAGAGGATACCTCTCCTCCACTAAATCTACTCCTACCACTGGATCCACAGGGTGAGGTGGGTCTCTGGCACTGTCAGAGATGCCAGGGTGAACTGTGCCACTGGGAGTAGACGGAGGGAGGCATATGGAGCCAAGACCAGGAGAAGGCTGCTGCTGCTGCTGCATCTGCAGCATGAGCCAGGTCTCTGCCACTAGCAGAGAGATACACTGAGGCCTGTTCAAGACTGGTGCAGTGCTGGGGCTGGAACCAACAATCAGTGAACTGTGCTCATAATATCTCCCTGGAGCAGTCTGATGATAGCTGAACATGCATTACTTCATACAAACTGGAGATAGTTCTCCTTTGAAAAGACCCTGGAAAAATACAGTCCCACCTAGCATGTGTTTTGCTGCTTGAATGTACAGACGCTTATGCTTTAAGTGCAGTTACATGACCTATTTCACCCCTGAAACTGCTCATGGCAGTTTATAGAGTTTTCAGTTTTACCTCATTCTATTTCAGATAGTATATTAAAAGTAAAAAGAAGCCCTTACATTGCAGGAAACCATAATAAAATCTTTAAACTGGTCCAGAAAAGTCCTATATTCCAGGAGCCAAGAGGTAGGAGGAGAAGGCTGACAATGTCTACACATCTGACACTGCAATGAGCCCTATATCAAGGAGTGAAATCCTGACCCTATTGAAGTCATGGGGAAAAAGATCCCACTGACTGGGTCTGGGATTTTAGTGCAGGGGGTTGTGCTTTGGACATAAACAGAAATTCAGATTTAGGTTCCAGTTAGCCAGTTTTTATGAGAAAAAGGGCAGAATGTAGCCTGGACTTAGGCACAAAAGTCCTTGAGAAGAGTGATCCATATTCTCTTCTCTACCAGAATTTCCTATTGACTAACATAGACAGCTCCCCATTCATCATGCTATTTTTTGGATTCTAATCTTGGGTACCCCGATGATCACTGTGCAATGTATATGAAGAGTAGTTGTGTAAATCAGGGAAGCAAATTCCACTAGGTGGTGGTATATGGAGAAATCAAATGTTGCAGCACTCAAGCTTAAGAATCCTTTGTGGATGTAACTCAAAAAATTATACTAACTGAAAAGTAGGGCAAGGAGCTCTGAGGAGCTTCAGAAGTTACTCTGCAAAAATATTTTTGTATTTTTATGTATGTTTATTGCTCCTAAAACCATACGTAAAAAATGTAGCAAGAGATTTTTACTGAATACGTGTGAACTGAGGCTAAACCAGAACCTGAAGACCATGATATGTGTTACATGTTTAAATCAGAGCTGCCAATGAATTTAATCCTTCCAATACTGTGTGTATATAGATGTATATTTATATACATCTACATACACACATATATACATCTATATACACACACACACACACATACATACACACACACAAATCAAAATTTCTTTGATTCTGCTCTTCATAGGTATTAAACCCCCTTTGAGCCTATGCATGGCATACAGTGAGTATTCCCACTTTTGCTTTATATTGATTTTGGAGTGTGATGCAGGGAATTTTCCTCCAGACTCATCAACTTTTGGGAGTTAATCTTTTATATTTTAGAAGGAGACTGGTTTTCCATTTGTATTTAATTTTAAGCTGAACAGGTAAGTAAGAAAGGAATTTAAAGATTGTAAGATAGTTTCAAGAATTTATCCAGCCTTTATTTCTGTGCTGGCATGCTGCCAGCTTCTCAATTCACGATAGTAGTGAAATGTGGCATTTGACAGATAAAGGTTCATGGACAATTGTGCAAGGCAAGAAATAGATAAGTAATGGCAGTGCCTTTCAACACAGAATATAACAGTATTAAGTATCAAACATTCATCATATTTCTGGCAATTACTCCTTTTCCTTATCTAAAAGTAGCCCTCAGATGCCCTCTTCTTAATGCAAACTTTCCTAAAGACAGATGTATTAATTAGAAAGTATACACAAAGGGAAGGCTACTTCATAATTTTAATTAAAGAAACAAAAAGCAAAATGATTTATTTTTATTTACTTCTTTTTAATAAGAATAGTCTCAAATTAATTATATTCATTTTAAATTAATTTTTAAAATAAAGTGCAATTATTTAACAGAAGTAATAAAAACATGTTTCAGTAAAGAGAATATCCATCAAGTAAATACATTAGTTGTGATGAGTGAAAATCTCAGTAATGTTCTCACCCTACAGTTCTGTCAGAACAAAATTAAGTGCTATAATGGCTCATTGTTAGAAACCTTTAAAATAAGAATCAATTAGCTCTCAGGAAATATAATTCAAGAACAATCCCATATAAGCAAGGTGGTAGACTAAATATCATGCTAGGCTTTTTCATTCTCTAACTGCTTTGCACCCAGTCCTGCACACCAGACAAATGGTTTTCCAAAAGCCTTTGATATTAAAGGATAGTATCCCTCCAATTGATTTTGTCAGGCATTGTATTAGACCCTGGGAAGGAAGAGCAGAATTCAGCCTATTGATAAAAGGAAAAGGGCATCCTAAAACAGGCTTTTAAAACAATAGGGATGTTAATTAATTGTTATTCGTAATATTCATTATGTTCATCATGACTCAAATGTATCATCTTTTAATAGGAAAATACAGGTCTATGTAAGTTTGAGGCATCTTCGGACTCTTAGGGCGCATCCAGATGAGTGCGCACATGCAGTATATGGTGCCACAGACCTGTCTGCAACACCGCACACTGCATGCCACCCATACAGGCTGAAAGTTAGCAGCATGGAGGATTATTTTGACACCAGGATTTCCCAGTGTCAAAAAACCCATACAAAAAAAAGCAGGGTGGTGAATGTGGTGGCAGCGTGCACCACCTGAAACTATAGCCTGAGGCAAACTCCAGCTGCTGGCCAGGCTCCCTGCTGCCAGATTGCCACCATGGGAGCCCTGGGAAGCCCCTGGGACCCTAGGGACATCTATGTGCTGCTGCTATTTGTTCTTGGGGAAACAAACATGGCCACTTGTCTGGACATGCCCTTATAGGCTTTAAGTTTCTTCATGTTATTGATAACATGGAAAAGCTCAGTTTTAACAGATTGTGCTTCAGTGACACAAATTCCACAAGGCCGAGAGAGAGCAGAGAAGATGTTTCAGGAAAAAATCAGTTTGTACATACCTGAATACCAGGAAAAGCTTAGTGGTGGTGGGGGGGTATTTCCAATTACATGCTTTTTAGAACGCTTCTGTTGCTGCTATAATACTTCATCCCCAAAACTCAAAATAATGCTATTTTCCACTAGTGTTGCATTCCCCAAATATCAAAATATCTAAAATGTTATAAACTGGGAATCCAAACAAATTCAGTTGGGGTCAATTGAAATTTTTACTTTTTATCCTTTTGAAACATTTGGCTTTAATTCTGACCATTTTCAAATTGTCTTCATTATAATTGGCTTAACTTTTGAAATCTAGAACACCATAACTTTGTTTTAAGACTGTTAAGATCAAACATTTTAAAATATTTAAACAATTGTGAGATTAAAAAAAAAATCAAGTAAAAAATGTATCAATGCTGACCCACTCTGCAAAACATTACAGATATATCAAATTGACATTTACTGACAAAAAAAAATCCATGATCAGTTCCATTCTCAATAGTTTCTTTCTCTTGAACTACTTGTCCATAATGACAACCTAGTGGATTTCATGAAATCGTAGTATTCCTAAAAGCTGATATTTGACGTTGACAAGTTTAAAAGAAGTTTAGAACATGAGCTTTTTCTTTAAAGCTGCCACCTATTTTCAACTCTTTTTGCTCACCAGCCTAAGAACAGATTCACATCCCCTCTCCTTGAATCTGGTATAAACAGTGCCTAGAGTAAGTTTGGAAGCCTTGTATCATCACAGCCAGTCAAAGACCTCTACCTCACAATGGTTTTGTTGTCATTGACAATCCCTCCATCTGAGGATGATCTCTACCATGGTTCATTGATGGGTCCTGAGATGACTTAAGCATCTAATCCTTGAGCTACAGATGAATCCACAGAGGTGGAAGGCCTTTCTCCAGACGAGAGTAGGCTGTAGTATGATATTTCTCTCCTTTCCCTTCCTCTACTCTCTTCTGTGCTTCTAGCAAAAGGCACTTGGCCGGGGTTGGATCTGCAGCTTGGTTGAGGTTGTGGCACTATTGGAGTCAGTTAGCAGCCAACTCCTCCCAGCTCTTAATGTTGGCATCTGTTTTTTTGAGGTATGCCTTCAATGCATCCTCTGGCCCCAAAAAAATCTCAGGCCACAACTATGCTAGAAACAGATCATTTGTTTTGGGAGTCAAGAGTCAGGTATCTGCACACAAAGTTTGGTCCAGTGAAGTTGGTGCTTCAGGATCATCAACTCAATGCTGGTAACATTGACTTAAGCAAAGATTCTGGTATTTGTGTAACAATCCTCCCATTTGATGTGGAGGATTTTCCAGAGGTATCATCTTCTAGAGATACCTCTCCAGACTCATGAGATGACAACAGTAGGTCACCCATTTTTCACATCCATAGAGGAGAATGGGAATGATGACTGTGTTGTAGACCTGGATCTTGGTTTCTTTCTGGATATTGCAATCAATAAAAACACTCTGAAGCAATGTTTGAAAGAAGATCTTTGCTCACAGAATCCTGTGCCCAATCTCCTCATCAATGTTCAGTCTGAGAGAGGTGGCTTCTGAGGTAAGGGAAATGCTCAACTACCTCTAGGGTCTTTCCCTTGAGGGTGTTTTGAGGAGGGGAGGTCACGTTCATGGCCTGGAGCAGGCTAATAGAGCACTTTAGTTATCTCAATGTTGGGAGAGAGGCCCAAAATTTGGAAGGCTTCTGCAAAGAGATCCAGAGCAGTCAGGAGGTTTTGCTCACCTTGCACAAGGATGGCACAGTTGTCAGTATATTGAAAGTCAAGGATGATTGAATAATTTGGTCTTTGAGGGAAAATGTTCCATATTGAAAAGGCTTCCATCTGTTTGGTATTCAATGTTAATTCCAGAAAGGAGATGATTCTTAATAAGAACCAGCTCGTGTTAAAAATGGCAAGACAAAGCTAAGGAGGTTCAGCTCTATGCTGACAAACATGACATGTATAGTTGTTTCCAGGCAATGATGCCATCTACAGTCCTGCTTTCCTGTGATCACAGGTTGGTTCAATGCTCCTCAAAAAACAAATAGTCTATCTAAGCCAGATGGAAATAGCACTTTGAGGCACAATTGAACCATGAGTTAATTGTGATGAATGCCACCATTGAGTCCATTCCCCTGATAGGGGAATCCCTCACTAACGTTCCTATTATAGAAGTCTGGTGTGTCATCAAGAAAACCAAGAACAAGAAAGCTACTGGACCAGATGGCATACCTCCTGAAATATTAATGGCTGGTAATGAGGAACTAGTACTGAGACTCCACAAATTTATTCTTAGAATGTGAAAATGGTTGTATAGTGCCAAGGCAATGGAGCTACAACCAGGGGGAAGGTACAGCCAGTAGTTGCATTCTTTTTCGAGATACAGCTGTAAAATAGTGGGGGGTGCAGGGGTTTAATCTCTGTTTTACTTATCTTCAATACATAGGAAAACTGAACAATAGCTATTTCCTACTGCTTTTTTAAAACTCATCATAAAGCTATACTAATTCATTTTTCACTGAATTACTTTTTGCAATTTTTAAGCTATTATTAAGATAGAGAACTCAGACTTTCAGATTATAATGAACTGTAATAAAAGGAAATGACATTCTGTTATGGATCCAATAGAATCTTCTAAAGGCACTTCAAACCCAGGAAAAATGTACAAATAGTTGTTCTGGAACACTGACCTAAATCAAAACAGTACAGGTCAGATTTAAATCAAGAGAGCTATGTTGAAACAAGGGCCTGCACCAGTTGAATTTAACCAAATTATAATATGGCTTACACTGATGCAACTCTTATATGTAAGCCAGAGGACAAATATATACATAAAACAGAAAGATCTAAGCACTTTTGAAAATTCTAATTCCAACTCTTATGTGATATTGCCTCGTTTCACTCTTATAAAGGTTAAAGTGATGCTGTCATTTTACTATCAGATTTTTTAAAAATAAGTTTCAGTTTTTATCCTGGCCTCTAAATCATCTTGTCAAGTTTTGTGGTTTTTCAAATGTAGACTCCAGTCCTGTGGAAACTATTGCACGTTTTACTGCTGAGAGTAGCCTCAGCAACCCTAATATGATTACGCCTGGTAGTAAAGTATTAGGGGTGTGTGAAGCAGGCCCTATTCGATTCAGATTCGGTCCGAACTGGGGACAGTGATTCAATTCGTTGATTCGGATCACTGCCCCTGATTTGATTTGGCCAAATCCAAATCTGAAGATTCGATGCTGATTTGGAGAATCAGTGATTCAGACATAGACACAGCTTTAAATGGTTTTTAAAAATCATTTAAAGCTGTTTCTATGTCCAAAACACTGAATCTCTCCGAATCGATTCAGAGCATTCTGATTTGATTGGGAGAAATTAAAGGGTCTTCTGATTTGATTTGGATTCAGAGTTTCGGCCACCGAATTGGGGCAAATCTCCACTGAATCGAATCAGGGACTGAAGCGTCACACAGCCCTATTAAGTATCTGTATAAGTGTTTGCAGGATTGGGATCACTGTTTCCTAATAAAAGGCATGTTTTGTTTACAAAGCAAGGGGAAACTGAGACAGTAGGATTAATCAACTATATAGAAGGATCAAGGAAACTTATTATTAACAAAGTTGTTATCAAATAAAGTAACAAAAACCAGAGAAACATGTTTTCTCTTTAAGTTCTGTCATAGTTATTCTAGGTGTTAACATAACTTGAAGTTAATGGTTTCATCTTAAACATCTTATTCCTGATTGCTGCATACACTTTATCACAGCAGTGGTTTCAGGGAATGTGAAGGAAGTGTCTATGCTCCTGGCAACTGCCTGAGACTATTTTTGCCATCATTCTCAGCTGAAACGCATGGCACTTAATCTGTTTTTCTGTTGGAGATCTTAAAAAAGCCAATAAACCAGTCTATTTTCCATAAATAGAATATGATCCACTTTGGAAAAGTGGAAAATCTAAGAGTTTCATATCTCAGAATTGCTTCCAAATTTTTCCACATTGCATGCAATTGAGAACTGGTCAAGTGTCTGCCTATTAACTCTGCATCTGCAGGTGTCTTTGTGACCATACAAAATGCAAGAGACGTGTATAGAGATCCTTTGTACTCCTTCCAACCTAGCTCCTCCTATTGTTGCTGGCTCCTGAAGACACTGCTCTGACAAAAGCTGTGCTTCACACATGTCCACTTCCATCCTATGGATGTCCAATTCTATCCTGCATGGCCCCCATCACCTTGCAATAATCAATGGAGTTTGTTCTCATGACAGGAGTGTGAGGCAGAGAAAAAAATGGCAAGCGACCCAGGGCTGAAGAATGTTTCTTCTAGTCCCTCTTCCCACCCCACCCCACTCCCCCGGTTAATGGCTGGGCAGGGACCATTAACATCACTGACCCCCTTCAATTCTTGGGCCAACCCTTGAGTAATTGGTGGGCTGGGACACTGAGTAGGAACTGTATGGCCATCTGAATTGGAAAGGGAAAGGCCAGACAACACCAAAGAGCAATGCTCATGGGCACCCTTTGGCTTTGCCCTTCAACAGGAACAGAGACATGGAAGACAGGTAGAGTTCCTAGTTATAATTTTTAAATTGAACTGTGTGTTTCCTTGGGAGAAAGGGGAGAATAAATGAGATTTAAGGATAGCCACAACCCCCATGTGACAGTAGGAGGTATGGGATTGGAAGTGACAATAAAGGAAGGCATGGGGACTCCCTCCAGGTGTGAGGCAAGACAGTGGCAATGAGCAGAAAGAGGAGGGAATATATGGAGAATGAAAAAACTCTTGTTCTCTTTGACAGAGTTAGTGAATGTGGGTTGGGAAGCAAAGTTGGGTTGGGTTGGGGGTGGGAGGGTACTTTCCTTGGTCAGAAGCTGTGAAGCAAGAAGATGCATGGTAGGGCTGACTGGCTTTGAATTTTGGGGTCTGAGGGAGAATTTGGTGTGATGTACTGTTTTAGTATTTTCTGCTTTTATAAGATTTTTTATCTGATACTGTAAGCTACTTTTTGGGGGGAGGGTGACATATAAATCAAATAATTATCTAAATATGATCATTTTACAGAGACAAATTAAATGCTCAAATCACACTAGAAGTCCATGCCGAGCCAGAAACAGAGTTGAGATCTGAATTCCAGGCAATTGGTCTATTCACTGGTGTCTTTCTATACTGCTACTATCAGAAAGGAAATTGGTGTAAGTGAACAGAGATTCGTCTTTCACTCAAAAGAACAGAGAATAGAAAATATTGTGGGTTACTCTCTCCAACTTCTCCAGGTGAGGAGTGGAGTAGCATGCTGTAAACTTCCTACTTCTACAGGTGCAGCTTCTCTCACCCACTGTGACAGAAGAGATCCCAGGACTTTTAGAGATGGTAACAACAATGTAGCAGACAGAAGACCACTGAGACCAGTCTTGGCTGAGGATCCTAGCTCTTCAGGTTTTGGTTTAGATTTAAGTATGGGAAGGAAAAAGCAAGTTACAAAAAGTTCTTTTGCTGCTACTGAAAAAAAACCTTGTCTTTGCAAAATCATCACAGATATATTTACCAGCCAAGGTCAATCTACAACAATCATTCAAGAATGATGACAGAACAATAGAACTACTGCATAGAGTAAACAGGTAGGCACTAGGGTTGTACTTCTCTATCTTAACAGATAAGCAGTTCTTGGGACTTCAAATAAATCACTGGGAGCAGCTAGCGGAAAGAATGAGGTAAAATAGATCTCCCCTCATGTTTTTCTTAGCAGACTGCCACGGGGAAATACTTAGATGCTGAAGGATGCCGGTTTGCTTTGACGAGACTGATCTGAAAAGAATGGACATTCTGCTATAATCTGGTCACGCAAACTGTCTCTAAGCAATTAGATTGTCTTATTGGTTTAGTGCTATTTTAAGCTTAGTTTTTGCTTTTGGGACCTGCTCTTTTGAAACATACAATATGTATTGTGCCATGTCAGACATCTATTTATCATGATATAAAAATGCCTTGTGTTCACAGTATATTTTGGGCAAAAAGCATATGGTTATGAACTCTTTTGAACTTAAATTCTCTCCTGCCTTTTTGAACTGCTGAGGAAAATCAGCCCTAAGATTTATTTTCCAGAAAATAATTCTTAACATGTGTCTCCTCTCAGTAATATTTGTTCAGAGTAGAGAGAAATGAAGTGTTGTGTGGCCCAGCTTCTTAACCTGGAATAATTTTTCCTTTAGAATTAGTATTATAGTACTTGGAAAAGAACAGAAAATTTAAAATTATGAATTTTCACTGGCTTTTTGTGGCAGCAACAAGCAAAAACTAAAGGATTGTTTCTATTGTATGTGTGTTTGTTTATATAGCAACACATCGTGACATATTGGTTTGCAACTGGTGTAAAGCTCCTTATCAAGATGCAACTTGAAATAGCAGCAGAGGCAAGACAAGATGAGAAAGTGCTGCTTAATAGCAGTAACTTGGCAAATTAAGAAACCAATTTCTTTAAGATAGACTGGAGTTCAATGTTGTGCAGAATTATATTCTTGTGGGCATGTCCTTTTTTTATTTGTTTGACAAAAGAATTGGTCAGAAAAGTATGTAAATCTGAAAAGGAACAATGGGGAAATGCATGGTTCAGTACATGGAAGTTAAAAATGTTAAGACAAATCCATTAAACTTGTTTCTCTTTCAGCCACATCACTGTTCCTTGAAGTGCATTCTGGAGAGTTTTGCTTGTCTATTTTAAAGTCACTATTATGAAAGGGATTTTTTCACATCCCTAAGGAAAATATGATCCTGAGTATACAACTTAGGATACTCAACAGAAATTTATTTTCATTGAGTTTCTTAACATTACCTATATCTAAAGCCTCAGACAAAGTGCATCCCCCTCCTTGGTTCTTACTCCCTTCACTACCATGTGTCACGCAGGGCTCATTTTATTTTCTTTATTGGGACTTCTTAGTGTTAAAAACATCATTATATAGGAATGTCAGCTGCCCTGATGACAACTGAATTTACATCCACAGCCACCCACATTGCCCACCCCTAAGGCCTGCTCTGGTTTGCAGTGCTAACTACTGTAAGTGTGAATATTCCCATTGTGCATACTAGGCCCAAAAGCCTTATCTGTGGTTAAGTCATTTGTCAATGTGAAAAGATACATTTTTTCTAAATTCAGAATGAACTTTTTTGTTTGGAAATTTCATCTTAAATTTATACGGAAGAACATTAAGAAAAAGAAAGGTCAAAATCCAAATAAGTTATTTTGAAATTATTGAACAAACTGGAAATTGGTTCTGGTCAAGTTTCTGAGCATTCACACAAGTTAGATTTTGATATTTTGCTATGTTGAAGAGAAATATTTTTAAATATAAAAAAAATCCTGCATGATGAGAAAATAATTTCCCATCCAGCCTCATAGGACCTGGACTGGAAGTTACTTTAATACTAACTGAGTTTAGTTAGCCCAGTGACTGATATATTTTAAAGGATCAGCCTCCAATTTGCAATTTTTAAATCTTTAGTACAGATGAGGACTGGCCTATTAATATCCTAGGGCCTCGGGCCATATGTTCAGGTGGTGTAATTTGGCACTGCCCCATTGATGTCTACAGAGCTACTGTACACCAGCTAAAAAGTTAGTTTCTTAAACAGATTTTGATATATTACTATATAACTATATCAGTTCACCTTTAGAAACTATTCAATATCACTGATGTGTGAAAAATTAAATAATGATTTTCAATCTTCAAAAAACAAAACTTTTAGTAACATAAAAACTCAAAATCATAAGGCACGTGACCCTATAACGTTAAAAGTATTCCTGTGGCATACGGCATGTTTTAGACAGACAGGTTGATGTCTTTAAGCTGGTAAACGACAGTAATTTCCCTTTTACATAAGCAAAGTGTAGGTCAAAACACCATTTCAGTCTCTCTGGTTTACACCCCTGTAATTAATTATTTTTTCAAGAAGAAAAGTAGGAAACCTAATATTTAGGAGACAGTTGATTTTAGGGCCTTCCAGAGCCAACTTATGCCCTTAAATATGCACATGAAGCCAGTGCATAAGATACAGTACCCACCCAACAGTAAAATGATATAATTGCATTTCAGCCATTAAGCCTACATCTTTAAATGCTACTGTAATAATTTGAGGGAAAAATCACCATAATATAGTTACCTGAAAATCAAGGCCATTTTTATTTATACAAGGCATCTCAAAAAATGCACACATACTTGTAGATTATACTGTTATTCATCACTATAATACGTATTGCATGTTATGATGGACATTTTGAAAACCTACAGTAGTGTATATTGTAAGATATGCTTTTTGTTTTCCAAGGAAGCAAGACTCAGCACTGCCAATCAGTGTGCCTGTATTTCTGATGACTGAAGTCTGTATACATTTGAGATGCACTGTATCCATAGAGGATTTTTAATATTTTGTATTTGTGAAATCTTAATTTTAGATTAGACAGCCAAACACCCTTGTCTTTTAGCCAAACTCATTCTGCACTAGGAATATTAACATTCCCACTGAAATCAATGGGACCATTCCTTAGTACCTGAGCCTCAGCTATGACCTAAGGGAGAATTTTGCTAAGCACAGAACAAAATCCCTGGCCCCACAGCTCCTGAGCCAAATGATAGGGTAAGACACTCCTTGAATCTTTACCTAATTATTAGTATCTTAAAGTAGAGATTGTTATATCTCAAAAAGAAAGAGCTACATCCAGATGGGTTCCCTGCTAGAGACTGGAAAGAAACAAGGTGACAACAAAGATGGTGTCTCAAGCGATACCGGACTTCTGGGGCACAAACACTTGCCCATTCCAGAACAAGAGAGAGGAAGGGTTGGAGGAAACTTTGTCTTATTAAAGAACATTCCTCATCTGTGTTCTCCCCCCAGTCTGCTTTTTCGGGGTTGTTTTTTATATAGAAGGCAGAAATCTAGACAAATGTTTTCAAATATTTGTTTTAGTTAAAGTTTGAGATTTAAGCTCATTTTTTAAAAGACTTTATGGACTTTTTAAAAGGTTTACGGTAAAATACAACCCCTGAAACATTTCTGGGATATATTATGTTACAAAATGTTTTTGAGCTTGTGATGTCCAAGCATATTCTCAACCCCATCCCTGCTATGGAAAGCGCATACCTTGCAATACTTTAAATAGGTGGGGGGGGTTTCCTCAGTCATTTGTGATTCTATATTTGCTGGTATTTTTAATTTTTAGACTGACAGAACAGCTGTAAATGGGTACTTTTGAAATGTCACAGAAAATTATTCATATCACTTCATCAAGTATGATATTTATAATTGATGATCAAATTTGCTGCTGTGCTAATGCTGACTAATATTGTCTCCACCCATAAGAATTTTACAGCTCCTCATTCCAGTTTGCCTGTGGTGCCAGAGTCTTATCTATTAAATGAAACCCATGAATTTCCGGACAAAAAACTGGAAAAAGATTAGCTCCCTCCCTGCTGAGATAAATCACTTCCCAGTGTTTTCACTTGCAGACTTTAACATTTTTCATATGGCTCTTACTCTGACTAGCTCTGTAAAGGAATGTTAGTTGCAAAGATAATTAATTACTGTGTGATATGAACTTAAAACTGGGGCTGAGATTTTTGAATGTCTTGATAGCAGTACTCTTTACAGACATACAGGTATTTAGAAACAAAAATATTTTTTTAAAAATGAGAGCCACTCTAATTAAAGCACCTGGAGGGAGCATCATGTATATCAGTGTCCGCAAGCTGAAAAATGGCAGTGGGGGTACTTTAAATTAAAACTTGAATGAGCTTTAGTTAAAGTGCCCCCGTCACCATTTTTCAGTGCAGAAATGCCGATACACATGACACTGGAGTCTGCTGGAGTGCAGTAATTACCATGCTCCAGCAGACTTGATTAATCGAATGTGCTCCTATGTGCCCTAATTACGGCACATTGGAGCAGCCTTGATGTACATGTATAGGTGCCCTAACTCCAGGCACTTTTACACCTGGTCTGTGGTGGGGAGTGGTGCTTTAATTAAAGCGCCGCAGTGTCTCTTGTATCAGCATTCCCATGCTTCAAAATGTCAGTGAGGGCAGTTGAACTAAAGCTTGTTCAATGAGCACCCCCGCCACCATTTTGAAGCATGGGGACACTGATACACGAGGCGTGGGATGCTGCTGGAGTGTGGTAATTACCATAATCCACCAAACTTGATTAATCCAACAGCCTCAATTACAGCCCTGTAATTACAGCAGACTTTAATGCACTGTAATTACAGGGCATCAGAGCAGCCTCCACACTTGTGTATAGGCACCTTCATATCAAATGTGCATTAGTACCTCACACCAAATGTGCTGTCCCCTGCAGCACTCCTACTCCCTGGCCAGCGCTTGCAGGGGGGCACCAGCACTCCCACCTGCCCCCCCTGCCAGTCGCCGGAGCGGTGAGCACAGCTGGTCAGGGGGTGCACCAGTACTCTAAAGGGGTGCACGTGCACCCCTGTGCTCCCCCTATGCATCGCCACTGAACAGCAGAATGTTACAGCTACTTTACATGGTAGTGTATACATTATATTTTGCCTCTTTAGTGTACAAGAAACACTTCATATTTTCAAGAACATTTGTTGACATACATAGTCTTGCTAAAATTAGTCTCATCTATTAATAGGGAAATTTTAGACAGACCATGATTGTACTTTTACATAATGTAACACTACAGTACTATCCTATTATTTCTTTTCATTCTTCATTCTTCCATAAGACTGTGACCCCAGATTACAAGGGAGGATGCCCAGTAAGCCAGATGGCTTACCCATGTTCAGATAAGTCACTCATCACCTTTTCTGAAAGCAATGTGACACATAGCAGCTTGGATGATGCATAGCCTTTGCTTTCCACTCAGTCTTTCCAAAGCTAACAGAACCAGGATTGCAAGTTCATTAGTCCTGTTATGTTAGCTGGTTAGGCATCAAGTCTTAAAGGATGAGTCTATGGTTATTTCAATTTAAACTGTTAGACAAACTGTCAAGGGAATATGGGTCTGCACACTGTTTAATTCTGGTACCAAAAATAACAACCAGTGTAAAAGGAAAAAAGATAACTGGCTAATAAACTTGGTTCCAGATTCACCTTTTGTGGTCACATAACAGTTTGCTGACCTTGAACAGAGGAACTGCAATTTTTTTTAACAAGCATATATCCTACACAGACATCACACACACACACACACACACACACAAATATAGGTCATCTCAAGTTAAGTTAACTTTATTGTTCAGTATAAGGATTTCTGACATAATTCTTTCTGCTTCATATCAAATAACTAAGGTTCTTTCTCCATACTCGCATGTTTTAAAAGAAACACAAAATAAAATCAAAACAAATATTGCCATGTCTTGTACTTGCCCAATGGCTGTAGATTACAAAGGCGTTTAGATTTCTGGGACACCAAATTCATTGAAGAATCCATCCCCAACCTATTCTTAAAGCTAAGAGACAGCTGGAGCGAAGCTTCACAGTTTCTGCCACAGCCTTGAGGCTACAGCACTGAAAAGACCCACTGCACGGGAGGAAAGCAGAACATATAAGAATGCCCTATCCTTTAAGCATGGCCTGCCTTCTTTGTTCTGAGATGCATGACATTATATTTTAGCAATATTAAAATGCATATTTTTTGCTTTTGTCCAGAATATTAAGTACTGCAGATCATTCTGTATCACTAGCTTATCCTCATCGTTATTTATTATTTCCTCAGACTTTGTGTCATATGCAAACATCATCAGAAATGATTTTATAGTTTGCTTCAGGTCACTGATAACAACTGTAGAATAGGATAGGGCTGAAAACAGATCCCTGTGCAAGCCCACTAGAAATACCCCTGGCTCAGTAGCAATTCTGCCTTTTAAATTCTATTTTGAGACCTGTCAGTTAACCAATATTTTATCCATTTGATGCATTTTATGTTCATTTTGTGTCACTTTGTTTTTTTTAATCAAAGTATACAATATCATGTGAAGAAGTCTGCTATAACACCCAAACATATAAAAAATAGATCATTCACTCACAGTTGAACATCAGAGGAAATCACATTCAGCCAAGCAAAAACTGCTAACCTAAAAAGGATCTGATCTTCAGCTCCATCTTATACCCTCTCCACCCCTGTTGAAAATGACCCTCTAGAGCACCAGTGTCTTGATTAGCAAAAGGGTAAAGAATGATGATATATATATTCAAGAGGATGATTTGCCCACATTGAGGCATTACTGATTACAAAGCTAATAGAGATGACTTGGGCCTCTGTTTTTTAAACTGCCATCCATATACATAGGTATTATTTTTAGAAAGAAGTTTCAATTCAAAAAGGTCCAATTAATTTTTCACACAACTCCAGTTAGCAGTAACTTAAAGACAAGTGGTCTGAGTGAGTAAAATGACTTCAATTTGACTCTAAATGCCCCAAATTACATTTGAACCAACATGTAGCTATTTTACCTAGATTTCTCATGTGAATTTATATTCCAAATTTTTACTAAATGGTTTTCTACTTTGCTTTATACTGCCCTCATCACTGTGGTTTGTTAGCTTCTTCCAGCAGTTAACTAAGTAACATGTCTTCACATCTGTCATGTGCTGTTTGTTCTCTCATCCTTTGCCCGAGAGGAGAGTATGCGTAGTGGCATGTTATGTTTTGTGGTAGAATTCCTGTACTGCTTTTTGCGTGTTCGTGTTTGTTTCTGTTTGCAGGTTGCTGTGTGATTAAGAATGCAAGATCAAAGAAATACCATGACTTAGAGTGGACGGTCATAGGTTGCCTCTGGTCTTGGACTAGATTCTGAGGAAGTTCCAACTCCTGCAGTGTCAAGTTTCACCCTTACTGTAGAGGGTCCCCTTGTATTAATGGATCACTCTTGGTGACTACAGTTTTCACCCTAGAGCTTTAATTAGTTTTTTAGATATCCTAAGCCCCAGTCCTGCACTGTTTTCAAGGTAAAGACTAAGATGAGACTGGAATAAAGGACTGCTTTGGTCACTGCATGCTGCTGGGATGTGCTGCAAGAGTTCTCTACTAGCCAGGAGTTTTCACGCCCAGGTGTACAGCACTGCTGTCAAAGAAGTGACAAAAGTGTGAATAATAAAGTCCAGGTCATCACCTACCAGGATGAAACAGTCTCTTTGTACTCTTCAGGGCTTCTATATGAAACTCAGTGTCAGCAAGGAACTGTAGATTGCCTTGTCAACGTGTGCCTTTGTCCTGAAGAGACTGCATTGTGGCTGCAAATTTTTTTAAATGCCCTCCCCCCTTCTTCGGCAGCATCACTTCTGTCTTGCTTGGGTTTAGCTTCAGCTAGCTGTTCTTCATCCATCAGCTACACTCATCCAAGCACCAGGCAATCTTGGGGCACTAATAAGTCCAGACATGGTAAAAAGTTGGTAACGTTTTCCACCAGCCCAAGGGGATCACTCTGCCTGACAGGACACAGGACTATAATATGCCTACATTTGGTGAAGGCATTGTGAGGGAGCACCTTGAGAGGCTGGACATCCATAAGTCAGCAGGCCCTGATGAAATGCACCCTAGACTGCTAAAAGGGTTGGCTGACATCTTAGGACTAGGAGCCTCCAACCATCCCCATAGCTCCTGCCCTTACTCCTAGATGTTCCTGAGCAATAGCTCAGCCGGCTGATGTTGCTTCTGCAGCGGCTGCCAGAAGACTGCTGCCCCTGCCTGGCTTTTCTAAGTTTGACGAATGTTGCCTTAATCAAGCACGTGCCAGGGCTGGAAGGGATGTCAAAAGATCATTGGGTCCAGCCCCCTGCCCAAAGGTCAGGAAGTCAGTTGGGGTTAGATGACCCCAGCAAGATAAGCATCCAAATGCAACTTGAACGTATCCAGAGTAGGTGCTTGCACAACTTCTGGGGGGAGTCTGTTCCAGACTCTGGAGACTCAGACAGTAAAAAAGTTTTTCCTTATGTCCAGTCCAAAACGGTCTTCCAGCAGTGTGTGGCCATTGGGCCTAGTCTTCCGTAGGGGAGCTCTGGTGAACAGATGTTCTCCCAGGTCTTGATGTACACCCCTGATGTACTTATATATAGGCTGCCACCAAGTCCCCTCTTTCCAAGCTGAAGAATCCCATGTTTCTCAGGCTCCCCTCAAAAAGCCTGTTCTCTGGACCTCTGATCATGTGTGCGGCTTTCCCTTGGACTCTCTCAAGCTTCTCCACATCCTTTTTAAAGTGTGGAGCCCAGAACTGGATGCAATACTCCAGCTACAGCCTCACCAAGGCTGAGTAAAGCGGGAGAATGACATCTTGGGTCTTGTTTGAGATACACTTGTGGATGCAAGCCAGAATTTTATTTCCTGTGCCAGCTGCAGCATCACATTGGTGGCTTATATTCATTTTGTGGTTAAGTCTTTTTGGATGGTAGAGCTAGTGAGTAAAGCACTAGTGAGTAAAGTTTTTCTCTGCCTAGTTTACAAGCCTATCTAAGTTGGCTTGAATCCTCAGCCTATCCTCCAGTGTAACTGTGCTTTCCCACAGTTTGGTGTCATCTGCAAACTTAGCCAGTCTGCTTCTGGCACCCAAATCCAGATCGTTAATAAATATATTAAAGAGTACTTGTCCACGTACTGAACCCTGAGGGATGCCACCATGCACCACGGTGACTTGATTCTTTCAACTGTCACTCTCTGGGTCTGACCACGGAGCCAGTTCCCCGAGGTTGTCAAGGCCACAGTTTCCCAGTTTTGCCATGAGGACATAGTACAAGAACAAGTCAAAGGCTTTTTTAAAATCTAAGTATATGACCTCATGCCAAGTCAACCTCAACCCCCTGTCCAGGTGATGTGTCACCTGATCATAGAAGGAGATGAGGTTGGTCAGGCATGACCTACCTGTAATGAAGCCATGCTGGCTGTCTCTCAGGATGGCACTTTCTGCCAGCCAGTTATTGATGGATTCTTTGATAATTTTCTCAAAGATCTTTCCAGGGATTGAGGTCAAGCTGATTGGCCTGTAGGTCCCTGGATCTTCCTTTCTTCCTTTTTTGCAGATAGGTACCACATTGGCCCTCTTCCAGTCTTCAGGAACCTCACCCGAGTGCCACAAGTTTTTGAATATCTGCACCAATGGCCCAAGGCAAATCAGCCCATACCGGGCCCTGCCTCCGCTCCGATCCCATTGGCTCCAGACATGAAGAAGCTGCCGCCACCATCAGCAGTGGCAGCATTGGCGGCAGGTGGGGAGGGGGATAATTTGCTCCAATCCCATGGGCCCTGGACCCGAAGAAGCTGCTGCTGCTCCATCCAACTCCGTAGGGCCCCCCAAAGCGCGAGGCCTGGTGCAGTCACCCTGATTCCCCCTCCCCCCCCGGGACAGCCCTGCCGGTCACAAATGTCTATGAAGATTGGTATCATCTGAATACTGCTGGCACCTGACCTCACCTTTTATAACCAGTTCATTTTCTGACCATTTCTACTTCTACTGTAATAACCTAGTTAGATAAATTTCCTTGCATAATGTCCATTAAAAGCCCAATTTATAAAAGGATCTAAACTCATGCCTAATTTTAAGTATGTTAACCAGTCTCACTGAAGTCAACATGAAATCTAGTCAGGTAAATGCTTAACTCAGATTCTAATGTTCTGATCCAGTGAGGTGTTGAGCACTTTGAACTGCAATGATTTCCAAAGGAGTTATAGGATTTCAGCAGGTCTCAAACCTGTGCTTTACAACAGTAACATGCTTCTAACTCCATTGAATAACTCCATCAATGCTGTTATTCTTTTTACAATTTCTGTGAAATCTTCTTCTCCCATATCTATGTGCCTAAAAGAATTTCATAATCTATACTCACAAAAAATAGCAATAATAAAAATGGAAGCAACCTTCAGGAAGGTTTACAAAAAGAAAAAAAACCCACTAAATCCCTCTGTTAAAGATTGTCTTGCTGTTATCAAAAGGTGCCAGAACACAACTGTGTAAACTATTTCTAAAATTCAAAGAGAGAAATTATGCAAACTGCAATGAAATGGAGCCAAGTTGCTTCAGAAACACATAATTATGGAGAAAGAGCTACATTTCTGAAATATATAACAAACTAGCCTAGCAGATTTGTTAAAGGAACCTCAATACATCCCCTGGTTACTAGAATAATACATGGAAATATATTTTTAAAAATATTAATACATTAAAAATACAAGTGTTGCAGCATGTGTTTATCAGAAAGTCTACAGTGCAGTTCAAAATACCCTGTTACTCTGTTTTTTTAAAAGGTTAATATAACTATTCCTTTGAAAATAATTACATTTAAGGCAATCAGAATGACAAAAATGTGGTTTACTGCCAATGAATTACAAGATTTCCTTAGGGGCAAGGCTTTAAAAAGCAGGTTGTTCTTAGTTCAAACATGTTTCCATAGGAAAAATCCCAAGGTTTAAAAGAAATGCAGGTGACTGATTTGAGCCTTGAATTATACTGTTTTAATAAAATCTTCACCATACTCATGCAGGGATGTGCAAGCTTGAGGTCATAATAAATTGCAGAGTAAAGTGGAAAGATAGGGTTGCCCTTAGTACTTTGGTTCTTTTATCAGTATAAAATATACATTTTCTAATGAATTTGGCAAAATGCATTGTATGAATCTTGGGGATTGAGATCATGGTGGAACAACAGCACATTCACTGACTGAAGAGATAATAACAAAAGACTCATTTAGACTGGGGGCCAAAGCAGTCTCACAATGTGAAGAATAACACTTTATAAGAGAGAGCTGTCAAAGGAACAAAAAAGACAAAACCAAAGCCAAACTATTTTTAAGATGTGTGGGCTTGCATATTCAAACAGTTAGGAAAAGTACACTGTTTTCACTGCTTGACAAATGTGAATCTCCACTGAAACAGTCTGTATCACAAGCTTGCCATTTCAGTAGCAGGTGGCAGATAAAGAGGAGGCGGGAGGAAAATATTTTTCTAATGTTGTTGCATTGTCTTTGATTATACTAATTGGATGGTTTCCTATTTCATGTTACTGCTTTTAAATTATTTATGAAGACATCTGTGACACCTTGCTGCCATACAACAATATAAGGTCTCTGACCTGAAGCTCTTAAAAATAAGTAAGATATCACAATGAATACAGATAAATGAAACCCTGTAGGGTACAGCAGGAGAGACAGGTGGATAGCAGACATTCTGGGAGCAGGGGAGAAGTGCTGCTATCATGGGAGTGTTGATTTTAACGGCAGTAGTTCAATCACAGTGTATCTTTCAACATTCAGAGCTGGTCCTCACAGTATTTTACACTTGCTGTTATACTAGGTATACTGGACCTGCAAGGGGCAGGGAGAATATGGCCATCAGTAGTCATAACCCTAATAGGCGAAAACTCTGCCATGCAGCACAGCCAAAGCCTGAACAGAGATAAGGACTCTGAGGAAGACAGTGTCCCCTGCAGAGGCAAATAAGAATGCGGAGAATAACATGAAAAGCCATTTGAGGGAATGTGATCTCCTGCTCTGTGCTGGACTAAATTTTCCCTTAGTTCCACTGTACCATATGCAAGGGTTTTATTTACACCTCTGTAGCTCAAACTCATCTGATACTTACCCATTGTGAAGATTTTTTCTTCCATAATTGGGCCTAATCTCCTGTGTCCCTCCTATATTAGTGATTAATATTCAAAACAACATATACTAATTTGGTTGTCAAAATGATGCTGTTCTATTCTCTTCAAGTTTTCAGGCTGTCATTTCTGCTGCAACAAATATATCTAAGCTACACTACAATGTTTGCCCAAGAATTTTAATGTTACACTCACAAAACTATGAATATAGCCACCCTCAAAGCCCCTTTGTGGGGACAAAACCCCCACTTCTGGTGGCAGTCACACCACCTCTTCCAAAAAAAAGAAGGCCTTTGTCACTATTCAGCAGCTGGTGAATGGTGACATCTTTTATGGTCCCTTCAACAGCTGGGGCCTTCCCAGTGTACACTTCTGGCTCTGGCAATACACCTGCTAAGTGTAGCTGTGCATGCTTATGCATGCTTTCTGGCATCTGGGTAGTGGTTGCTACTGACTGCCAACAGAATTTGGGTCTTGTCTATACTGGTTCTTTCATCAGCAATTGTCAGGTGTCCCCTACTTGCCTATTTAAGTTTTAATTTTGTTTGTTTGTTGTACACCCTTTGAATCATTCAAAGAACTGCAAAATACTGAATATTTTTTTCCCATAACAAAACACCACAAAAGAGTAGCTAGAAACCTCTTGCAATCAGAGGCTAGTCTTAGAGTTCTGGTTTCCTCTGTACTTGGAAGTAACTCTACTGATATGCACAAGAATTTTCTTAGCATAGGAGTAGCAAGAACTAGACTCCTACCACCCCTTCCTCAACATACAACTCAAGTCATGATGCTGGCAATTTCTGTCACTGAATAATGTGAAATTATGATCCCAAATGTCATACTTCAGAATGCTAAAAGCAATTAAAAGAAATACAGCACTGATTATGGTTCCATGTTTAGTTTACAGTTTCTAAGGATACTATTTATTTTTCATGTGTAGCTAATACAAGCGAAACCAAGGCACTAAAATACAGATAAACATAAACTAAGTGCATATTGCCATGGTGCAAACAATAAAGGTGTTCAATAGAGGTCTTAGCTGGACTGAAATCTGCATTGTGAATAAACAAGAATGGATTATAACTTGACAAGCAATCTAGTTACTTTGTTACTCACCTTTGGAAAGATTATGCAACAAGTGACACTTCAAGATGCTAGGCAATTAATGCAATGAATTATGTGCCCAGTTACTGTTGGATTAATTGGACATTTTCAGCACAGTAAATATATTTCTAGCTATGTCATTCCCATTAATATTAGTTCCCTAGGTATAATTAACTTTACTCAATTATATGCTATAAGGCAGTGGTTTTCAAGCTTTTTTCATTTGCAGAGCCCTAAAAAAATTTTTAAAAGGGGGTGTGGACCCTTTTGAATTGTAAGTGTGGCTATTCACATACTTTTAATTGATCATAGTAATCTTTTGCAGACTCCTTAGTCATTGTCTGAGGATCCCCAGGGATCTGCAGACCACAGGTTGAAAACTACTACTGTAAGGGACATCTATCCTGCAGATTTAGGGGGGGCAGAAGGGAGAAGGGAGGTGGACGAGGCAGGGGGACGAGCGGGGAAGAGGAAGGGCTGGATTAACCCTTTAGTAGGCCCTAGGCAAAAAAACTTGTGGGCCCCCGGCTGGTTGAGACCCCCCCTCCCCCCCCGGCACTGCCCCTCTTCAGGAAAAAGAGCTCAGAGCTGCAGGAGGGTCCATTTGTGCCAAGCTGGGGAGGGAAGGACCCCTCTTGCAGCTCAGGACCCTAGGCACACGTCTAGTTTGCCTATGCATTAATTCAGCCCTGGGAAGAAGGGGAGAAGGGCTGGAGGGGAAATAGGGGGGTTATAGTAGTAGCCTGATAGTTAGGCACTCACCTGGGAAATGGAGACCAATTTTCAAATCCCCACTGTAGCTGATTTAGATCCAAAAGTCCCAGATCCCAGGAGAAAGCCCTGACTGAGCACCTTGGGTGGTGCTCTCTCAATTTCTCCTGTTGTTCCATTCTGCATACATATTTCAATATTCACTGAGCCAGACAAGGAGAGAGCATGCTTAAGGAACTGGCTCTGTTCACTGGAGGTTGGGGCACTAATCTGGGATGTTTAAGTCATGTTTAAATCAATGCTCCACAAGGTCCCTTCCAACCCTAAACTTCCGTGAATCTGTGTGTAAATATTTATGGCAACCTCCAAGTGGAACAGCTTCAACAAGAGAGACTAAGATTCACCCCACTACAACTTGGTGTAGAGCATTGTCCTGAGATATGGGATAGCTCAGTTAAAGTCCCTGCTCCACATCAAACAGAAGAAGGGGCAGAAAACCATTCTCCCACCTTCCAGGAGAGTACCCTAACCATTAGGCTCTAAGGTAAACTAGGCCACACAACCCCCTTTCACACACAAAAAAGTTTTGTCCCCCCTACTTGCTGTGCTAGAGTCAACATGATAGACTTGTCCAATATGCTTGGAGAATTCCTTCTGTTTGGGGTCCTGCAGATGAGCTGGGATTCTAAACACTTCCATCTTTCCTATCATGGTGCCAAGCAACTCAGTGGCATTCGGGCCTATGTAGCTTTGTACAGGCTTACCAGCAAGATTTGAGCATCTACTAGACCTTTGCCTAGGGGACAAAATAAGAAAGCAGCTGAGCAGGAACTCTGAAGATCTCAGTAGAAGAAGATGCTAGAGTACTTCCTCACCAAAAGACTTAAAAAATTAAAACATTCTACTGGATTCAATGAGGCTACTCCCATACTTAATGTTCCCCATCCCTTGCTAAACTGAGGCCTTGCTGTATGAGTTAATACCTCCTGTAGCATATGCAACACTGAAAACTTCTCAATGATCCACCTGTGACCCACAATCCTAACCTGCATCACCTATACTATTCCACCCCTGAACAAAGAGCATCACCCCATACACTTCGTCGTGAGCAAGTACTTATCAAACTAATTTTCATTTATAAAGTAATTCAGGTTTGAACCTAAGAGTAATGAAGTGAACAGTGCATTTGTCTAATGTCCATAGCACATTCCTTAAACCAGGATATCCAAACTGCAGCACAAGTGCACGGGCAGCCTCTGTGTGGGGTATGCAGCAGACCAAGGATAGGCTAGGTAACACAGGGGCAGACAGGACAGGGAATAGGAGACAGAACAAAAATTGGGCAGGGAGTAAAAGGAAAGTAGAAAGCAGAGTAGCAGAGCAGGCAGGGAACATAAACCTGGGATCAGAAAGCAGAGCAGTAGTTCAGACAGAGGAAGTGGATCAGAGTCAGACTTGGGGAGTGTATGGGGCTAATCTGTAGCACACCTGCAAAAAAGTCTGGAACCCACTGCCTTAAACCAGGGGTGTATCTGTCATTTCTAGAACAATGAAGTGAAGGACGGATCTCTAAAAGAAAAAGTTTGATTGAATCACTTTCATCAGATTTCCCTTGAAAACAATTTAAATTATATTTTTGAAAAAGATTGAAATTCATCATTAACTAAATTGTAATCAAGTCTCCTTTGTTAAACACATCTTCATTATGGCTCAAATGCAAACATTCATATGTTACTTTTCTATTTTAATTTATTTTCTGAGGTATTTTTGTTCAATGCCATATTGTTACCTAAATATATCTGAGCCATATGCTCACCTCCATTCCTAGTGAGAAAGTGATGAAAATTGTGGGTTTTCCATGGAAAATGGGTTGGGGGACAGCTCAGATTGGTAAAAGTGCTTGCTCTACCTCCCTACTCAGCACACTACTCTTGAGAAAACTACACTGTTTTAACTCAACTGGTTTAGAAAACACTCTTATCTGGATGCAAGAGCTCAGACTATACATTTACCTTAACTGGACACCTTGCTGTCTTAGGCAACATTGATTCAAAATGTTCAAAAGTGAAATAAGGGAAACTACCCAAGGGAAGAGGCATCTATTTAACTGAACAGTCTTTGAACAGCTGGAGATTTGGGAATGTAGGTTCTGTTCTTACCTCTGCACTCATCTATTGTGGGACTTCAGGCAAATCTCAGGCCTCAGTTTCTTTTTCCACATTCTGTCTGTCTCATCTATTTAGACTGCAAGCTCCTTGCAAGATCCTTGAGGCAGGGACTTTGGTTGTAGTCCTGTTGGTCTCTCATTCCTTGGAGTCTCAGAACAGCAGAGACATCCTATGCCTAAAGAAGAGTGACTGCGCCCGAAAGCTTGCCAAGAACTTTTTTCCAACTACTCAGTTGGTCTAATCAAAGATATTGCATCTACTCAAAGAACCTTGCCTGCCTTGAGGCAGGGACTGCATTTTGCCATGTATTTGTGCAGTGACACCCGAGTAGTCTATCTGTGATTGCTAGTCACTGATGAAATGCAAACTACTTCTGTTTAGTTAAAACACCTTCATCTTCTTGTATAGGCAAATCCAGTCTTGTCAACATATGTTGTGTAACATGTGAAAAAGGAGCTATGACCAGGTAGAGTTGTGGAGAACAAGAGCAACTTTCTTCTTTATTAAGAAATTTAATAAATTTATAATTATTTATTATTATATCTTGGGAATTGGCAGGTGTTAGGCTCATGAAAGTCCCTTAAATTACTGTGGCATGCTATATAACTCTTTTGGAAAAGTAACAGGGTACCTCAATAAGTGATAGAGACTAGCTAATAGCAGCCTGGTAATCATGCTGCTAGTACAAGGAAGTTTGTGAAGCTAGAGCTGCGACTCATGGATGTTCATAAATCTGCATGATTTTTCCTTTGCTAATTCCACAGAACTGAGACAGGTTCAGGTTTGTACAGATCTAGATTTATTCTAAAGAATTGCCTAGACATTCTTCTAATCATTTTTCTGTAATGAATTATGGATACAAAACTGTCAAGTGCAAAAGCATTACAGTTCACTATTTCTTGGACTTGAGGAAAAAAAAAATCAGGAAAATAGCAGCATTTCTTGACTATGTTCTGGACCAAAGGAGGTAACTGCTACCGCTTAAACACTGTACACACCTACCTGTGATAGGGTAGTCTCAGCCTCTCTCTCAGTAACAGGTGGAGAAAATAAAACAATAGTTGACATAACTAAGTGAAAAAAGTGGCTTAGGAGAGTGCTTAGGGCCATGTCCAACACAACCAAAAAGAGATACAATAATTCTCAAAGGCAGACAAGAGGGAAAGCCACAAAAGGAGTAGTAGGTGGCACTTTCTGATTTTGCCAGTTTGCAGAATCAAAATATTTTATCTGGGTCAAAAGCAGAAGCAAAAGAAGAGACTGAGTTGCAGTTTACAGTTACCTAAGGAAGTCTGAAATAGTCATGATAAATTTCTTTCATTTTCAATATATTTTATTCTACAATATTCTCTAGAAAAAAATTAGCTATTCCTGTGTGTACAGAATTACTTCAAAAATAACATTGAGGCTGTGTACAGACATTCAGGAAGGTTAAACTGCATTAAAAATGGCCACCTGATCGAACTCAGTTCACCCAGGTGTGAACCTTACACTAGTTAGATCTATGTACAAACTGTTCAGGACAGTTAGATTGGTCTAAAAAATGGCCAGCCTGATTTTAGTTAAGTGTACCTCTGAGGCAGTCTAACTGAGATTGGGTCTGGCAAGACCAATCTAACTGAACTTCTGTACAGCCCTAGGGCTGTGCTTTCCTACCCCCTCCCTGGCACCCCTCTGTTTTTAGCCCTCTGCTCCTGCCTCAACCCCCAGATGGACAACACCTGCACCATGGACCAGCCAGCCCCTCCTCCACCTCACTGAACTCCCCATCCTGCAAGCCACTCCTGGTACAAGTTTTACCAGCATTTACTGATGCCAGGAGTGGAGGAAGTAAGGTAGTTGGGAGCGATGGGTTGTAGGTTTACCAGGGGTACTGTGTTTGGGGGGGGATCTAAAAAAAACCCTGGTCTCTGGGGGTGGGGAGAGAGCCCCCCATCCTCCCTGAGCCTCCTGCTGCAGACTCTGTGAGCCCCACTAATTCTGCCAAGACCACCTGGACCTCACCAACACTCCTGCAGGCCCTGCTTGCCTCCCAATCTCCTCATGCCCCTCCTATGGTCCCCTCCTGTCCCCCAAACCTCCAATGGACCCTGCCTGCCCCCTAATCCCTCTATTGACCCCACCTGCCCATTCCCAGAGCCTGCTTGCTCCCCTAATCCCCCAACATCCCATCCCCTCCTAGCCCCCCCTCCTGACTTACCTTAGATCAGATGGCTATTTTTAACATGATCTAACCTCTCCTAACTTCCCTAAACATCTGTATGCATTAGTAATCTGCTTATTATAGCACTTCCTTATAAAGTCCCAATTACTAATGCCAGTATTTTCAAATAATGTTGCCTAACTTTAGGTACCTAAGTGAAAAATGACCTCATTTTCGAAGCATTAAGGTCTTGTGACTCCAACCAAAGTCAAAGGAAAGTACAGAGTTCAGTCCTTGTGAAAAGTATGTATGTATGATAACTTCATACATTTAACTTGATTCAGCCAAGTTTAAAAGTGTTGGCATACATGTTTGCCAAAAGATGTGAACAAGAAATGGCAGGTAATACAATGGATTAAAAAAAAAATAGACCAACACACATTTCTGTCACAAATTCTTCTACTCAAGTCACAAATGCTGTATGTCCAAGTGCTGTCACAGGACTTGTTCCCTGGATACTAAAATGCTGCTTAGAAACATTAATTGAGGAAAACTGTAAAAATTTTACCTGAGTCTTCCAGCATGCAGTTGAATGTTAACTTTTGCTGCGACCAAGTTCTTTGAATAAAATTAGAAAAACCAGCAAAGAAGCCTAAAAATGTTAATGAGCACAGCTTATCAAACTGTCATTGAAAACTGCTGCTCTGGGCTCGCACAGTCTCCACCTATAATGCATTCTAGTCACTATTGTCCTTGCCAAAAGGGAATGTTGATGTTGGTTCAGTATTATTGTCGACATTACCTATAGCAACAGCAAACAATTTTTAAAATGCTTAGGCAACAAACTGAAAACATTACAACTGTTTATTACTTGCTGATCACCATTTCATTCTTCTCACTGCGATATATAGGATATAAGTGACTGACACTATAATTTAGTAGTTGGTTCCAAATCTTCTTTCTAGCCCACAGCATCTAAGTTTATTATCAAATTATGTAATAATAAAACTTTATTGTTCATTCTGCATTACATAACACCTGTAATAAGTTGTAACTGAGAAGCTACACTGAGAAGTACTATTGTCATGTGGACTTTGCATTTAAATTGACTGAGCTGTACAGTGATGAATTCACCCATATATTTTAGCATGAAGGCTTAGCAACAAAAACTAAATGACTAATCAAAAGGAAACTGTGGTCCGATTTACCATGGCATGACTCCAGTTTAATGCCTGGGTGACTCCACTGAAATCAACAGAATTATAGCAAGAAATTGAAGTGACACACTGGATAATCAGGTCATAATATAAAGCTTAACACTTACTTAGGCATTTGACTATCGCTGTATAGGTGAACAAACTTGTTTGACAATTTACTTTAAACAGCAGATAGTTCTGAAAAGAAAAAATAAAGGCATGGTGGTTGCCGCTAATTTATGCCATGTATGCAGTGTACCAATCATGGTACCCATTTTTCTTAAAAAGGTGTTTCTGACGAGTCTTCTTCCTGGCAACAAAAGAGGAAATAGCGCCTTGGAGGGGTTAAAAATAAGCTAATCCTCACGGAGATTTTTAAAATATCACAAAAATAATAATTTCTACATTACAATGTCTCACAGCTGAACAAACAAATCATAGATGGCAGCCAGTCTACTCTGCAATGAAGACTTCCCTGTGTACAAGAATGGAGAAAAGGGACTCCTTCACCTCACCCATATCATCCTTCCTCCACCATGAAAGGGCAACAGGCCTCAATTTCAGCTACCAGACAGAGAAGAGTCTATCCATTTCAATAATGACAGATCCACTGTCTCTGCCCACCAGCTCATTATCCATTCAGTCACACAACTGAAGAAATGTATTTATGAAATGGTAAGGGAAATCACACTCTGGCAGCAGACATGCTATGTGCAGGATTTGTTTTCAGCACCTTTGCCATGTTCTGTTTTCTTGAGACTTTCACAATATGTGGTGTTTTTCCCAGCTCCTGGGGTTGAGATCAGATAGGAATCTCAGCTTTCGTTTAAAACAAATGAGCAGGTGCATGATTGTAAAGGAAGACAGAGCCAAAGGACACTTCACAGGCTCAACATAGATAATAAATAAGAACACCGCTATTTTTTTTAATCATCATGTTTTCAGTTTTTCACAAGTTTGAAAATGTAGGATTGGAAAAGCTGGATCCTGTATGCGAAAGAAAGAAAAGTGTTGTTGTAGTAGCCACAGTTGTCCAGGCTTATGGGACAAACGATTTTTGATGTGAAGTAACATCTCGTATTAGACCAACTTAAATAGTTGGGAGAGAAAGGAGACATGCTTTCAGGCTTCAAGTACCCTTCAAAGAATCAGTCACAATCTGAGTTAAGTACTAGTTAGAACAATTCCCCTTGTTTCATTTAACTATGTTAACCATTTGACCACTTGACAAGAACATGAATAAGAAAGCAAAATGTGTTTATCAGACTGCATTTCTATTATGAAGAACATTGAATTGAAGTGGGAAATCCCATTCTAGCCTCTTTTTCATATTTTGCCACCAAAATGATAATGGACAATGTCCATTTTGGTGTGTATACCTCAGCGTTGCATGCAAAGGAACAGTTTTCTGCATGAAAATCTCTAGGCCACAATAATAGCATGTGGTTATAACAGTAATATGAGATTCTGGGATTATAAAAATAAATAGAAATCCTCTGTAAACAAAATCAAAAACATTTAAGAAGAGAGAAGTTTTATCTTTTGATGATGAAAACATGAAGCTTTCCTTTTGTTATTTATGATACCACTAAATATGTATCTCAACCATTCTAATCGTTGCTTACTTACCAAGTCATGTAATTTTTATTTTTATGATTGTGTAAACCATTTAATGATTTTGAGTGCCATGAAGGAAAGCTTCTGTCAAAAGAAGTGAGAACAGTTTTTAAGCAGTGCCACCTGGAGGCCAACAAGTTTTTTATGTATAATAATAAAACGAGGAAACCCGGAACAAAGATTCTACTGTACATACATTTGGTTATTCTTTGCATATTGTAAACCATAAGTATCTGTTGAGTAAGCTAAGAGCATTACAATACACAATTGCTCATGGCGGAATTAACCTGTTAGATTTTTTTTTAAGTATGCTCCACTGAGCCAAATCCTTTCCTAAATGCAAAGCCTAAATGAACAGATTTTGCACAGAGGAATCCCAAAACAGTCAAATGCATGGAGCTTCTTGAGCTAAATCAAGTCCCTTCCTGCCCACATGTAGTTTGCTGTATTCTAGCAGGTTAATGTCATATCCACACCATGATGGCAGAGTGCCTAGCTACATGACTAAGGAAATAGACCCTGACCACCCATTCCCAATCTATGCACATCAACCCCAGAAATGGGATAAAGTTGCTATGGAGGTACTTCCAGTATTGCACTCAAGACTGGATTTCTGGTGTGCTCAAGTGTGGTGGCTCAGAGCATCCACTCAACATCCTTACAACCTCATTCCTGGACTTGACGTGCAGAAAAGCAGCAGGTGAGCAGGGCTTATTTTTTTAGGGTCCACAGAAGTGTTATGCCTAATGATTAGAGCCAAGCATCTTAGCAGCATCTGTAGTTAGGGGGGCAAGCCAAAGTCAAACTGGAGTTCATGCACTGAGCCAGTGGGGTTACCAGAAGCAGATGTCAGGGTGGGCAAGCCAAAGTCAAACCTGGATTCTGACATTCAGGAATGGGGTACACAATCAGGAATGCTGGAGCAGGCACCAGGGAAGTCACATGGATGAGATCTGCTCACAGATGAAAGCCAGTTGTTGTACAGCAGGGAAAAGGTGCTGCAAGAACTCCTTAAAAGCAGCCCTAGATCCAAACAGCAAGCTGAGGCTCAGCTAGCCTTACTTAGGGCTTTGTGTGTTGCTGACCTAGTTACCCAGCTGCAGTGCAGAGGCCTTAACATATGACCAAGGGCTCAAGGGCCATTGTGTAGGCCTGCCCGCACAATGATTGCTACACCACCAACCAAACACAGCCTGGTAATGTTCATGAGGTGAAAGCTCTGGTACATCTGCTCATAGAATCAAGCTGTTTAACAATGCATGCCATCACAAGGAAAAAACATTAGGTAATGTTCACCAACATTTATAAATCACCAAATGTGACTTGCACACACCAGCTCTACCAAATCACAGCAACCCTTCAGCAGACGCAGACCCAGGATTTTAAAAGAAGCATGCAGGAGCAGTGACCAGCACTACAGGGGTGTCTTCATTCCCTGCTCCCCGTCTTCTCCCCCCTGCCACTGGGACAGGCAGTCAGCACTATGGGAATAGCAGTCAGGAACCTTCTTAAGTCTCCAAAGCAAGTAAGAATTCCCTACTTCACCTCCCTGTTCAGGGACAAGTCCCTTCTCCTCCCCTACCCTCTTCCCCTCACTTGCCACTGCCAGTGTTCCCACTGCCCCAAAGACAAAGGGAGCTCCTGTCTGCTCCAGCTGGGCTGGACTCAGCCCAGGACAGTGACAGCAGCAGGTTCCCCCTCCCTGCCTGATCTCCCCAGGTATTCCCCTGGGAGCAGGTATGGGCATGGTGACTCCACTTACCCACTGCTGCCACCACTGTTGCTATCCCAGGCTGAGCCCCCATACAGCCTGGCTGGAGCAGAATGAGAGCTCCCCTCACCCTCATGACAGTGGGGACACAGTGGCAGCAGCATACAGGGGAGTAGAGAATGGGATAGGAGAAGAGGGGAGTAGATGTGCTTCTGAGCATGGACAGAAAGGGGGGAAAACTTAGCCTCTTTTCTTGCCATGTGGTCAGAAAGCAGGGTGTGGCCACACTTGGATACCTACAGATCTGCACCTGCCCTTCCGTATGGGTTGAAGACTACCACCATACAACCTAAGATATGATGACAAAAACATAGTGGGCTTCATGAATAGTCTTGAAACTACAAGAACCTGCTGTTCACTCCTAAGCATCCATGAACCATCCGTTCTGTGAGAAGGAGAAAATACCACTCAGGTTTGTATCTCATGTCCTGTGACTGAAACACACAGCTCCAAGTAGAGGAAAAAAGTGACCTCAGTGATTGCCCTCAGTGACTCGATAGGTATCCAACGGTGTCCTTTTATTTCACATGCTTATCTCTAAGTCATTCTAATCACTACTAAAGCACACTGGACCCTCGAGAAGGGCAACCAAAATGGCTACCTACAAACTGTTCAACAAGGTGCTTCACCGAGTGCCTGCGAACACAGCCAGCTATGACAGGGTCACCAACCTCCTTAAAGTGTCCAAAAAAGGAACATCCCCTGGGTTACAAAATAAAAAATCTTTATTCCCTAATGGTTAGTAGGCAGTAAGGCATCTCCAAAAGAATACAGGACAACAACAACCTGAGTGGTGTAAGCACACTCTCCTGAATCACTGCACAAGAGTGATGGGCTAGAGAGCCTGGATTTCAGTCACTCAAGTAGGATACCCTGGAAACTTAGCTCATCTTGGCAGTGCTAACCTTCCCCCAAAGCAGCGTTCTGATTCTTATGGCTAACACCATCACTAGTCTGATGTCCTTGAACTCCCAAACCCAAACAAATAATCCACACAAAAGGAAAGTGAAGAAAGAGCTTCATCATTGTCCAGCTGCCCAGCACTACTGAATTGGTCAAAACAATTCAGTAGACAAGTAGAGTAGATAAGGACTCAGAATTCACCAAACTGGTAAGACTGAAAGCACAGGTGGCATCTTCCCAAATTTCTTTAAAAATCTAGGTCAGTATGGCCACAGCTGGCTGGTACACTTCTTTACTGTTGGGTAAGCCTCTGGCCACATGCCCAACTTATGGCAACAGGCAAAGCACTAAATGTCCAGCAAGGCATCCATCTTTTAGAAGCTTCTGTGTTCAGTTTTTCTCTATCATCCATGATATCTAAGGTCAGAAACCTTTAGCAAACATAGGCCACAGGATGCAATCTGACTGGCACAATGGGCTACCACTCCCTTCTGGCTGCTCCAGTGACATTGAACAAAGGCAGCAGCAAAAAGCAGCGCTCCACATGGGTGCCAGAGGTGACTGCAATGTTATTAGCAAAACAGACTAGATCAAATGACTGGGGAATCAGCATGCCCTTGGTAAAATGTGAATTGGATCAGATTTTCAGAGGCAGAATCCAATCCCTTTGTGGGCCAAATCCAGCCCACAGGCCATAGACTACCAACCGCTGATTGAAAGCAGACCTAGGATGGTGGGGAGAGAACTACCACCCATATAAACAACCATATAAACTACCACCATATAAACAAGGCACAAGTATGGTGCGTCTTGCTGTGGCATTCACAGCAAGGATCTATTTTTACTTCCCCAGTCCTTCACCCTCCCTTAGGGAGCCTTAGCACTATAGCATGGAGTCAGGGAGAAGGGGTATTACATTTGAAAGCAATGTCAGGGACAGTTTACTTCAGCAACTTGTCAGTGCTCCTCCAAATCTTGTGCCACTCATGGAATATTACAAAGGCAAATTTTTCTCAGAAGAAATTCCAGCTTGCCTATTAGGTTCACTGGCAGGGCAAACCATCATTATAACTAACTGATCCTATCCATTCTGTGATACAAAGTAACAAGGCTTTTGAATGGCTCCAAAGCTTAGCAAGCAACCTCCTTTTTCACTCCCTTTTCCATCTGAATCTCCAGTCCATTTATGTCATCCAAGTACTGTGGAGCCCAAATGAGCTCTGAGAGTCCTGGTTGAGTACACAGTACCCCCAGCAGCACCCCTCTCTTCCTGTGCCAAAAGTTGTTGTTGTTCTTGGGAGTTTTTTTAATGGGGTATGCATCAGAAATTAAATTAAAGTCACCATCATGTACATGGCTGATTATCTGAGCTAGTTCCTACCTGTAGAGCTCCAGCCAGCCTGTCTCAAATCCAAGCGTTCTAGCTTTGGTAAAAGTCCGCAACTACGTCCTTGTGTATCTGTAGTAACATAGGGACAGTAACATTTCTTACACTTTTAGAGGAGGCCATGAAAGACATCTTTCATATCCATTTTTGCAGACACTTCCCATTGTCCAGGCCTTTACCAATGTTTCCAGGGTCACCTTCATTCCCACAGCTGACTGCCAGGACACTGACATATGAGCCCGAAGGAAGAGGGTGGTTGATGACAGCCTCAGAGCTTCAGTGGTATAGCTTGGAGTTTCTGCTCCCAATGAGTCACCGAGAGACTTTCCACTTTTGTACTGGTATGGGCTCCTTCAACACCGTCCTTTGATGCTGGATGGTCAAGACAAGCTCCTTACATAGATCCATGAAAGTCTGTGGAAGTTTTGGAGCTACCGCTGGTCATGTCATATCTGCAAAACAGTGTCACCCAAAACAATCAGTGCTGGTTTACCTGAACCTCAATCTGAACTGGCATTCAAAAGCAAGGGTTAGGACAGCAATGAATCAGCTTGAATATCCCTGTCAAGTAAGCTGTCACATTCATGCCAGACAACTGTCTGCTGCTGTCTTCCTTCAAAGACCCTGCTGATTGCTTTGATGTGTGCCTCCGTTGTAGAGATTTATTCCTAAAGGTTATCCAGTGTCTCTTCATACTATTTGCCTAAGACTTGATGATTTTGTATACAATAAGGGAAAATATTCACAGTAGATTCAGGGGTTCTATGCCCCAAAAAGGACTTCCCAGTATCAGCTGGGTCCTTTATAGCAAGAAATACTTTTGCACCACAAGGCCACACATCTCAGTGTCTTCCAGCTATGTGGTCACTGAGAGATGTGTTTTCACAAAATATTGCCTAGACTATGGGATTCATAGGCAGGCAAGGCTCACACTATGGTATACAGTGCAAATGTACTTGGGAATGACAGTAGATGGGTTCTGTGTGCTGATATTGGCAATGCAGAAAGGATATGTATGATACCAGATGTAGCGTGTACCTTTAACAGCTGTGCAGACAAAGCCTAAGAAAACAGTGGACAAGAATCTGTTGGACTGAAGTCAGTGGCACTTTTAACACATTTGATATGGTTCCTCCTCATTTAAGGTGCATGTGCTATTTGACATCTACTTTCACTGACAAGAAAACTGTGTTTGTTTTTAAGTGACTCAGTACAGGGATTAGGGCTCTTCAAACGTCATCTCCCAAGCTCCAAAATTTTGCAGGGGATTCCTTTCTGCCTCTATATCCTCCCACCTCCTTTTTAACATGGTCTATCATCAAAGCTATGACTATGCACAACTATAAAAAAAAAATCAGATAACTGTATTTGCTAAGCTCTAAGCTTACTGCACCAAAACAAGTAAAAGGCAACTCATTCAAATTCCCTAGACTACTAAATCCATATGCAGGTACTTAATGATGGTCTGATTTTCTAAAGTGATGTGCCTTGCTAGTTCCCACTTAAGTCAACACCTAGGTGCCTAAATAGAAACAACTATAATGCGAATGTCAGGTAACATGTCCAGGTTATTCTTTATCATTAAGTACATTTCAAAGAATGATAAGAGCAGAGCAGATGCACCATGAGAGTAAGGGCCCTTTATCTCCCTTAATTTTTTAATTCCAAAGTGTTAAGCTATACAGTTGTTCTTTGTTTATTTTTTTAGAAAAGTTTTCTGACTCACTTTATTGTGTGGGCAGCTATATAAGAAAAAGACAGACTGCTTCTCCAATCCTGTAAAAGTACACCACCAAAAATAAATGTGTTAATTATGTTCTGAAGGTTCAGCACCATCTCAATAAAACTACAAGGATGGAGAAAACTAAGACAGGTCCATAAGGCACAGACTTTTATAATCCCCCCCAAAAAAAATAAATAAATAAAAATCTGCCTCTAAAATATGTCTACACCTCAGTCACAAATTCTTGAATTCAGGATTTCAAGTTGCACACATTTAGGGATGTTTTTCACAGAAAAAAAATTAGATGAGTTTTGAAAATATCCTCTTTGTCACCACATAGTGCTGGGTGGGTTTGGACTCTTTTTCAGTGCCAGAAGCTACATATGACTTCATTATTAATATCAGTATCACCATTATGGGAAGCTGATTGTCTCCATCCTAATATCTAAGAACCTGTAAGTGACCTTTAATTTGTTTCTTCAGTGTGCAGTGACAGAACATGAAGTACAGAACATGAAGATAGTAGTTTTAGGCACATGACAAAAATCAGTACTAGTACAGGCGAGACATGCTGAGGCAATTCATCCCTTGTTTCCTTTTCCAAGAAAGCAAATTGTTCCTCTTCACTACACACTGACAAAGGCTGCTTTAACTTGATGAATAAAATATAAAGAGTACAGTACACATCAAGACTAGGGAGTTGAGGAAAAGCCAGGGCAGAAGGGACAAGATAGAGTTCATGTAAATAAGCCCCCAGCACTATTCTCTTCTCTGCCTTGGATGTGTTCTTTTACCCTGCCTACCTTGCCTTCAGACATACTGAATCTGCATTTGCAAGATACTTTCAGTCTGGGAACAGAATAAGATGCATCTGCAGCTTCAAAAAGTAAAAGTAGACTAGACTGCCCGGTACTTACGAGCAGTAAAAAATTCTCTGGTGGCTTTGTGGGGCTCTCTTTTAAACTAACCAGCTGCCAAAGTGCAGGTGAGGCTTCTATCCCTTTTGTCAGAATGGGACTGAGTACCCACTACCCTACTGCTGTTAGGGGATGCTCCTTCATTTTGTCAAAACAAGAGTTTCTTATCCTAAAATCATCGTTTGCTGCTAAGGGAATAGAATAGCTACAAAAATCTCAGTTTGAATGGCCCTCTTTTCTCTGGCTGCAGTTCAAATCACTGGTATCAATTAGATATCTTTGAGTCTGCCAGGCAAAGAAAAAACTTGTTCTCAGTCTAAGATCACACTGTGATTCTCAGAACTCTGGCATGAAACTAGTCTTGTACACAAGGGAAAAGACAATCTTGGAATATAAAATGACTGCTACTCAATGAAAAACATCTTGAAATAGAGAGCAGACTCCACAGATATGCACCGGTCTAAGGAACTTCCATAAGCCAGTAGTGACAGCCCTTGCTCTCAGTCAGGGATCTTTCATCTGATGGAATGACTGGAGCTCATAATGTGAGATACAATTGCTAATTAGAGACGTCTATACAAGCACCACAGATGGAAATGGTAAATCATTTCAAAGGCTATCTAGCCTGACATCCTGACATTTCACAGAGAAGCATATTAATTTTATAATTTATCATCTTTTAAGTTAATAAATGGATGAATGTATAAGAACATATTTAAGAGCAATATCTGCAGACCTTCTATAAAGCTAATGTCCTAGTCTGGTAATAACCAAAAAGCCACGCTAGGTTTCACAACAAAATTTCACTCTTTTGACTCCCAGAGCTGATCCCTTGATATCCCCCAAGCTAATTACTCTGATGCAGACATATGAACCTTGTTCTCCACTCTTTCATTTAGGGGCCTTTTGGGACATTCTGCCCACAGTTGGTACCAAAGTTCCTACTTTCCTGTAATAACGTGTTCATTCATTCATTCAGAAGGAATCCAAGCATTCCCTTTCTCTATCTGCTTGGCCACCATCCCTCAGTAAGCCTTCCCCTTTCTGTGATGTTTTTACTTTCTATCCTTAACAATGCTAGGCCCATGAAGGCACTGAAATTTGACACTAAACAGAAATTGTTACTATTATCATGATGCTTGGTATTCCAAGGGTGGATAAGCCTTGGAATATGCCTTATGTTTATTCACCCAGTTATTTCTTGTTTCTTACTAGAATGACCAGTAAAGCAATAAAAGTCTCACTGAAAAGACAAGAAAGTAGAGATTACAAGCAGTGAATTGTATGACCAGGCCAAGACCAGAAAGGAAATAAAAACAGGAAGACTTGGTTTGGACAGGCAAAAGGGACAAATAAATGTTTAGCTTTGTGGGGAGGGGGGAGGCATGAAGAATGTTTTTTAAACAAAACGTTTATTCTGAAGGACAACAAATTTATGAAGAACAGTCTTAAAATAAATGACTTCATGTTGCTGCAAAGCCTGAAAAGATTACATTGCTGTCCCAGCAACATGCTCCCTGGACTCTTTTATGTAAGTTCTCTACACAATACCAGGACACAGGGCAATAACACTTTGGTGGTCCCCAGCTCCTACCTAGGCATTCCTAGGCCATTTTACTCCTGAATGAGTACAGTGAAATGCATGTATTTCATGCTTCTGCACTACAGAAATCCTGTTTTCCTTCATTTTTACTGTTACCCTGGTTACATACCGCAGCTAGTCTGCATGCTTGTGTGACTAATAAAATTTATTTTGGCAATTTATCTGTGTGAAGAGTTTCCTGAGCACACAGCATATTAAAATCATTGCTTTCCCAAACCATTCCTCTACAAACTTGCACTTTACCTCAGTGATTATATAAAACTTAAGATAAAAATATTTACCAGGTACCTAAGCACAAGCCCCAGTACAGCAAGCAATATTATTTTTGGAAACAATTGTATAATTTAAATGCTGCCTCAATGCAACCTACTTTACTCCTCCATACACTTCTTCACCTTAACTCATACCCTATATATAAAAAAGATTCAAAGTAACTCATGCCTATTTCATAAAGTTAAGCCACCCCCACTGGGCTAGAACTGTTAGCAATAAGGTGAGAACATTTATTTTTGTCTTCACCAGCTTTTGTACCATCCGTCCTCAGATTTACCCTCTGCCTTAGAAAACATGTGCAGAGCATTTCTAATTTGAGCAGCATGTCCATTGTAGGCTGACTGATATAAATTGCAGCCTCAGTTGTTATATCTTGTTGGTTCAGTTGTGCATGATTCACACTAAGCCCCATTTCTTCTGTTCCCACAATGTATTGAAAACCTCTCTGATGCCTTTACAGATATTCAGCTTCCAAAAGAAGGTGACAGTTATGTCTCCAGCTGCCAGAAGGCCTTTCAAAATCTCCAAAAAGCCACTGCTTCAGGGAAATAGGTGCAATGGATTACAATTGTAACAGGACCCTGCTACTTTGAATATAGGGCAAAGCTGCATGTGAAATATCTGACTCGCGTAGCTACTTACTGTACTGGTGCATCCACTGGAACTGCCAACCAGTCCAGTACTAGCGGTTCAATTTGCTTTTCCTTTGCTTTCACTTACAATGTTACACTTCCTAGTGTATTCTCTGCAAACAGCATAATGTCAAATCTGCGGATTGAATAACAGGATTCACAAACTACACAAACTGCAGCAAGTGTTCCACCTGCTGGACAAAAGGCAACACTAAGCTTCCTTAACAGGAAACAGATGCAGCATATATGTGAACTACACAATGAGATGAAAAAACAACATCAAGGTTCTCCTGTTCTTGACAGAGTGTGGTAAGTAAATAAATAAAGGTGGAAATGCAGTCCTCTGATTAAAAGGCTACAATGAGGTCAAGCATTTGTTATGGAGGTTAGAGGACCTATTCCACATTTCTAGTCCTCCTTTCAATAATGTTATTCCAGTAATGTGGTTTTATTTTATTTTTTTTTGCTTCTGCTAAGAAAGCAATTCTGAACACTAGGGACCACATCCCTATTATGCTGCACTGAAAAGAAAGCTGCCAGAAGAAGGCAATGAGGAATTAAGATCCTAGGTGGTAGAAAGTCCCCCCTTGAGCACAGGGCAGGAGGTGAGAGACTGAGCCAGAGTACAATGCACTCTTGGCATTATGTCACCTGAGGAGTCTCCAGCTTACCCACTCAACTAAGCAAAATACACAGTGGTTGCCATCTGTGGGCATCTTGCACTCAAATCTGCCATTCAGGACAGGAGAGGGTAGCCTTGCTACTTCCAAAAGAATGAATAGCCCTGTTGCTCCTTTTATGAGTAAAAGGAACCTCGTATGCTGCTGCCCCAGCCTCTGGGGTGATGGGCAGGGCGGGAGAGAGGCAACCTCTGCACCACCATCACTCCAACTCTGAACCAGGACTACAAAGGCAGACTACAAAGGAAGCATGAGGGGACCCAAGCCATGATGCACGATAGGGCCCCAGTTTGCCTCAATAAAGCTCTGATCAGAACTTGCACATTTTCCTTCAGATACAGTTCTTGCTACTACAGTGCAGCGTTGGCCTCTCTGAGATTGCATTACTGAAATATGATAAAGATGAGGGCTAACCTTAAATGTAATTTGGAACCTATCTGAAGAAGCCTCCTCAAATGAGCAAAATGTCTTCCTGCTTCCTAACTCCTTCACTTTAGGCCAGGAGTGCTCAACACCTGACCTATGGGCCAGATCCAGCCCCCAGTGCTGTGCCATCTGGCCCACGGGGCAACCATGGGTCTGAAAATTTGGTGGGGGGAGTGGTGGCACTGCTTCCCTGCTGCCCATTTTCCAGACCCATGAGGAGCCCTGGGCCCTAAGTGCTAGATTGGGTGCCTGATCCTGGCACATGAGGCTGAGCTGGAGCAGCGCCAGGCCCCGGGCCTGATCTTGGCACACAGGGCCTTATCCCTGCATGTGGGGCAGGGCAGGGGCATCTTGGGTCTAATTCTAGCTCACAAGTAGCACAGAGTGTGATCCCAGGATGAAGGGCTGAGTGGGGGCACTGTAGGCCACCCCACTGATCCCAACTCACAGGGCTTCAGGGGTCATTCCTGGCATGCAGGGCCAAGCGAGGGCAGCATGAGGCCCCAATGCTTGATCCCTCTCTGAAAGCAGAGGGAGAGAGTAGAGCAGAAAGGCTATTTGAAGGAAAATTAGGTGTATTGTTAGGTAACACAAAGGAACATAAAACAGGTTGCCTAGGTTACCTGAACCTGCCACTCTTCCTCTAACCTTACTCCTAAAGCAACTAAAAATAGGGGCTGGGTGTATTATCTGGAGAATACAGAGATTGCGGCCCAGTTAACAAGTGGGGAGGAAGCTGGTTGCAAATCCCGAAGTGCTGTTTTGCCAAGGGGTCCACAATATAATCATATATATAACTGGCACTTAAAAAAGGCAAGTACATGGAGCTGAAAATATTTATGAACTAAATCAGTTTGGAGAATAAACATAAACAGGAAAATGCAAACCCTACATTAGAGAAAGAAGGTCATATTAGTTAAGAAACAACCTGTCTGAGATGGGAACTGATGTCATCAATATAAACTAGAAGCTAGGAATTGTAGCATAAGGATAAGGGAAGCTGCAGTACACAACAGAAAGAACAGGAAAAGAAGTAATGGGATTAGACTGCAACAGTGTAAATTGAGGTGGAATATAAAATAGGACTTTCTGAGCATAAAGTGCTTAAACTAAGGGTCGTTAAGTATTGGATTAGATTTGCTAGAAAGATTGCAAAATACATATCACTGGAAGTTTTTAAAAGTACAGGTTCAATTAACAGCTTTTTAGGATGATTTAGATAGGGATGTTCCTTCCCTGAGCAGGGCATTGGATTAGATGGCCTCGTGAGGGCCCCTGGATAATAACCTATGGCCAACACATTTAAGCCCAATAAGAGACTTTTTAAAGCTTGCTGGAAACAAAAGGGATTTTAACAATGGTTTGGTGCATTATGTGATGGGAAGGATAGATCTTTTTATAAAAGGAAAGGAGTATTCAGTAAATATTTCTGCTTTGTATTTGGGAATAGCTAAATGGCATAACCATATCATATGTGATTATATCTATCTATTACAGGAATAACTGGAGGAGATGTTAAAAACAGCTATTAGAATTAAACATTTTTAAATCAGCCAGTCCAGATAACTTGCATCCAAAAACTTTGAAAGTACTTTCTGGATAGCTAAGGATCATTTTCAGTATGTCTTCAAAACTTTTCTGGGAAAATTATAGAGGACTGTAAGAAAGTAAATGTTTTGCCAATATTTAACAAAGAGTAAGTAGAATGATTTGAGTAATAATAGGCCCATCAATCAGATGCTGATCAGAGCAAAACGATGGAATGGCTTATAGGCATATCAATTAATAAGAAAGGACAATTAATGCTGCTCAACATAAGCCTATAGAAAAATACATCCTATCAAAATAACTTGGTATCTTTTTTGAGGAGTTAAAAGCTTGGATAAAAAAATAGTACTGATAACAAATGCAGAGTGCTGTACCTAGGGTGCAAAAATATCCAGCATGCCTACTGGCAGGAAAGTGACCCTCTCAGCACTACAGCATCAGAAAAGGATCTCAGAGTCATAGTGGACTCCAAGATGAACGAGTCGTCAGCATGACGGAATCGTCAGCAAAGCTAATCACACTTCATCATGCATCAGCAGATGCATGACAAATAGATGCAAGGAGGTGATACTTCCCCTCTATGTGGCATTAGTCAAACTGCAGTTGGAGTACTGCATCCAGTTTTGGATGCTGTGCTTCAAGAAAGGTGTTGATAGTCTCAAGAGGGTCCAGAGGAGGGCCATTCGTATGGTTAGGGGCATACAGGACAAGCCCTATGAGGAGAGTCTGAGGGACCTGGACCTCTTCAGCCTCCACAAGAGAAGGCTGAGGGGTGATCTTGTGCCAGCCTACAAATTCATTAGGGGGATGCAGCAAAGGATCAGAAATGCTCTGTTCACCAGGGCACCTCTTGGAGTAACAAGGAACAATGGTCACAAACTGACAGATTTAAGCTACATATCAGGAAGAACTTCTTCATGGTAAGGGTGGCCAAAATTTGAAATGGGCTTCCAAGGGAGGTGGTGCTCTCCCCTACCTTGGGGGTCTTTAAGAGAAGGCTGGATAGGCACCTGGCTGGGGTCATCTGACCCCAGCACTCTTTCCTGCCTAGGCAGGGGGTCGGGCTCAATGCTCTCCCCTACCCTGGGGGTCTTCAAGCGAAGGCTAGATGTGTATTTAGCTGGGGTAATGTAGGCCCAGCACTCTTTCCTGCTTATGCAGGGGGTCGGACTCGATGATCTACTGAGGTCCCTTCCGACCCTAGCATCTATGAATCTATGAATCTGTTGAGGTCCCTTCTGACCCTAGCATCTATGAATCTATGAACATACTTAGGCTTCTGGAAGGCATTAAAACAGAGTACCCCTACCCTTGTTACTAGGAATGAGGAGGGGAGACTGGGCAAGCTGCAGAAAGTCTGATGTCAAGAGGCAGCAGGTGTGAGCTGCTTGTGTAAACTGAGCTACAAGTTGCAAAATGAGAGACTGATGATGAGGGAAGCAGCAGCACCTGAGTTCTGGGACTGGAAATCTGGATTGGATCACAGGAAGAGTCCTGGGTTGGGGGCATATAAGCCTAGTCTTTGGACTTGAATGGGGGAGTCTGACCCTGGTTGCCACAGGGTGAGGAGCCCTGAATGAAACTGACTGGGAGAAGGTGTATGAGAGCCCAGGTGAGATACCTGGGAGGCTGGGGAAACAAGCCAGCCATGGGCAGGAAGGCTAAAGTGAGCAGAGATCCAAGGAAGAGTTTATATTTGAGTTGGAACTTTTTGGGTTGATGTTCTGAGTTCTGTTTTGGTTTAACTAGAGGTATGGGTTGTGATGATGGGGGAGGTTTAGCGGCCACATAACAGGATGCTAGGGGTACTCTGCAGGTTGAGACCTGCTCTGAGCTGGAAGCAAGGGGCCAAGGCTGAGGAGCCAAGATCCACAGCAGTGGACCTGGGCTGAGAGCTCAGCTACAGAAAAAGGGGCCAAAGCTGGGAAGCCTGAAATCCCAAGAAGTGTTTTTGAGGCCTGGTGGGGACTGCCTTAAAGAGGAAGCAGCCTTAGAAAAGTATAGAGACCCCAGGACTGAGTCTGGGACAGAGAAGCCCAACAACAGAGCCAAAAGTGGGGAGTGTTGAAGACTCTTGTTCCAGCCTCCTCCTCTCCCTAGGGGTAGTCTGTTCTCCCTCCTCACCACCGCCATCTACCTCTCATGTGTCTATTGCTCTGGTTGCTACCAATTCTGCCTAGGTGAGGGATTTCAGGTAAGAGGGTGTGTTTTTAACCTCTCTATTGTTCTAAGCACTGACCTCAAGGCAAGGGGGCAGGGACTTGAGCCATATCACTCCCTGAGGTGACCAGTGATGTTTTTCAAATCGATTGATTGGCATCAAACAATACCTGCCCTGACTGGGTATGGATAATGATGTCAGAAAAGTTATTTAAGGGTCCCTTCTTTCTGGAAGAGGGAGAGCCATACTGGGGAACAAGGAGTAAGCACTCTGGAGCTCTTCTAGGCTCCAGATAAACAAACATGTGACCTGAAATGCATCTAGAAATATAGCTTACTGTAATATAGAAGAGTATCAACCAGCTACTAAGCTGACACTGTTTGCTCTGGGTTATTCTTTGATACTTCTCTATCCCGTACCCTTCCCCAAGCCTACCCCTTCTGACCCTAGAAACTATGAAACTACCCTCTTTAACCAATAAAGCTGTCCACTATAACAAGTGTGATGGACTTGCTGAGAGAGGTATTGGGGCATGCCTTTAAGCTCCCCATGCTCGGTTAACTAAGGGAGGCTACTATTTGTGCTTCAGGCTTAAGGAAGCACTCCAGGTTCTCGCAGTGGGTCAAGAACCCTCAAGGTCTACAAGGCCTGAGTACCCTGGGGGGCACAGGACCTGAATACAGACCAGACCCCTGGGTGGTGGCGGCAGTTTCCCCAGACAGGTATGCTCCAGGAAGGGGGTCAGCCAAAGGGGAGGCACTCCAGGGGAGGCACTTGGAGCTTGGTAGGGGGTCTGGTCCAGTGAGTTGGGTGGCTTAGTGCAGGAGCACCCCCGACTGGCCCACCACAGGGAGCACCAGAGAAGCTACTGCTAGCCTCCAAGGACTGCCTTCCCCAGCATATTATTAATAACATCAAAGGTGTGGCAGAAAAGAGACTGGAGGTAAGGGGGGCTGGAGAGTGTAGCAGGTGGGCTGACCCCAGGTGGCATCAGGCACTGGGGTGGACCTGCAAACTGCTACGCATTGGACATAGTATCACATCATATTTGCATTAAACCAGAATGATACAAAATCACTGTACACATCCTACAGTGTACCATTCAAAAGGACTAAAATCTTGCTTACTGCCAGCTCTCAAAATGTGACTGTAAACAGGGTATCGCCAGTGAGCAGAGGCAGGGTCCCTCAGGAATGAGTTCTTGGCCCCACCTCTTTAACATTTTTATCAATGACCTGAAAGAAAACACAGAACCATTACTAATGAATCTTGCAGATGTTGTAAAGCTGGAGTAAGTGACAAAAATGAATATGATATGTCATTAATACAGAGGGATCTGGATGCTTGGTATACTGGGTGCAAGCAAACAATAAGCATTTTAACAGAGCCAGATGCAAAGTTATGTGTTAGAAAGCTGGCTACATTTGGAAGATGAGGTTCTCTGGGAAGCAGTGGCTCTTACAAGGTTTAGGGAGTTTCCATCTCCATTTCTTTGCTTTTATACTTACATGCTCCAACTTTGCAAAAGCTAATTAACACTAGTTGTGGTGGATGATCAGCTAAACATCATCTCGCAGCAAGTTGCTGTGGACCAAAGAGCTAATGTGAGCCCTGGACATATAAACTGAGACATATTAAGTAAAAGTTGGTTGTTCAGGTCTTGGAAGAAGCATCCAGTGGCATCAGTTTGTTGTTCATCAGACTGATGGTGAATATCAAAAGTTGATTAGTCTGTTATTGTATTTTTTATTCATAAAAATGTGTCCCAGTGTTAATAAACAAACATATAAGAGACTGAGATCAGAGCATCAACGTATAGACATACAAATCTTAGCTTATCCTTCTAAATATCATCTAATAATAAATTATGCTTTTTCTCCTCCTATGAAAGTGACACTATTTAGATTCATATTAAAGCAATAATATCAGGTTGCGTTTTAACAAAATAAACCAGCTTCATCAGTTAAAAGATGCAAAGAAACCATGGGGCTATCACTAAAATAAACCACTGGATTCTAGGTGAGAATCTCCAGTGAAACATTTGTCAAAGTATGTTCATCTGTGGCCTAAAAATATTGCAAATATGAAATGGTAAGTTTTTACTCAAGCTTTCCTAATATTCTGTCTTTGGGCAGAGATCTGAAAAATGTCATCATCAAAGGTTAAAGTGTGACAAAGGTAACAGGAATTCTTAACATGGAAGGAATGGGAAAGCAAAAGATCACTGATACTGTGTACTCCAGATATAATAAATATTAAAAGAATATCAGCCAGCATAGACAAATATTTGACCTCATAATACCTTGATAGGCAAAATTTCCTCTCTTTTTTCATTTGTATAAAACTGCAAGATTCGGGACCCAAGCTGAAACAAAGCAAAAGGAAATCTAGCAATTTTATAATATATCTGTACACAAAGTGTGTGCTTTGGAATACATGTAGAATGGCGCTTATAGTTTTTTTTTCTATTACAGTTTACCTTACTATAGTAAAATTATAGCAAGAAAGTTAAAATTAAAAGATCATTCTTACCCTCAAAGATCAATCACTTCGCTTTTTTTTAAAACTTCCTGTTTTCCTATATGGTAACTCTTCTTTATCACAGTTGCTTCACAAAACACACTATTGTTGTTTTACTTAGCTTTATTCCCCATCAGCAAAAAAAGCACTGTACTGAAAAGTCTCTTCCATACAAGTTTTCTCACAGATTAAACTGACATAAGTAGATTGTTTGCTTTTAACCCTGACATTTTCCCCTCTACATATCTATTTTTGAAACAAATTTTATTTTAGGATGTCCTGACTCTGATACTAAATTGGAAACCCTGGTGTGAATTTTATACAACACTGTTTCCTTTTATAAAGGATGTTCACAGCTAATCTGTCATCCCCAGGGCAGACAGAGGCCATACAGCTAGGAAACCAAGACAGGTGGTCTAGCCTGAAACCTGACTTTTCATGGTATATTTGTGTTAAAAGAAATTGTATACATTTCAATAGTTAATGGAAGCTTACCTTATTTTACCACGCTTAAAATTGCTTTATTCTTTAGAGTCTGACACTGTCCCTTTTTAGTTTCAAATGAATGAAGAGTACAGGAGTGTAGATACACACACACACACACACACACACACACACACGCATTCTGCACTCTTCATTTGAAACTAAAAAGGGAGTGCAGTATCAGACTCTAATGAATAAAGCAATTTTAAGCATGGTGTGTGTGTGTGTGTGTGTGTGTATATGTATATGTGTATATATATATATATCACTTTCAGTCCACTTCTGAGTCCACCAGGGAGCACATTGGGGAGGCCCCCCCCATAGCCCCCTGGCTTGCAAATGGTGCCTCCTGAGTCTGGGTGGGCACCCAGGATCTCCCCGCGGCCAATCACCGAGCCAAGAGGGCATGGGGGGAGGGCAGTGTGCTCAGTGGCAAATCCAGAAGTGGACCGGAAGTACTTGTATATAATTATATATATATATAATTTCCTATTATTGAAACAAAGCAAAAAATCCCAAAATATATAGTAATAAGTTGGCATCAACATTGCTATCGAAGAACAATGGTGATAAAAGATTCCCTGTGGATCTGAAAAAAAGAAATAAAAAAACTGCCTAAAGGCAAAAGGATCCATGTCCTGCAATAAATTTTAAGCCATCCAATATAACTGTTTGCACATTTAAATAAACAGTATTTTTGCTTCTGTGAAAAGTAGTAGCCATTTCAGTGCATTGTAGGTCAATTTCCTGTTGGAAGAGAACTCCGAGTTGGAGTCAGGGTATTTTCTAGTGCAACTTGTTGTAGTTACACTATACAAATTAGATCCTGAGCAACAGTCAAACAGCACTTAGAAAGCCTCCTCTTTCAGGATGCAGATAGTTCCCAGGGAGCAATTTCCTCCCCAAGAATTGATCCTGGTTAGAGAGATACTGGCTAAGTACAGATAGTCAAAAAGCCTGAGGCTGAATCGATTCAGTCTCTGCAGGTTAGTGATTAAACTGAGAAACAACTGGACAGACATTCCACTTTTGATTCAACATAGCCACATGCCTGCAGTGGCTCAGGCCAGAAGCTGGGGTGGCACTAAAGCACAGCTCTCTGGCATTTAGCCAGCATGGGCTGTGTGTTTGCTTTCTCTTCCTGCTGCTCCCAAAGTCTCTGGGATTTGCAGTCCAAAATCACAGCAGCAAGAGTCTGTGGGGTTGCTCATCACTTCCTCTTCCTGGTTCCAGGTGCCTTTGGAGATTTTCCTGCCCAGCCTGGAGCTGGCTGTGACCTGCCCCTGACCTGGAAAGTTCCCAGCCAGCCCTGGGGTTTTGTGTAGGGAAATCTGCACATGCAGCCTGGAAGTAGCTGGAAACGGTTGTGTTTTGGGCAGTTCCCAGCCAGCTCTAGACTACATGTGCAGACTTCCCCCATACAGCCCAGGGCTGGGTGGGTAATGTCCTGGTCAAGATCAGGTCCCAGCCCTGCAGATTCTTCCCAGCCCTGTGCCCCAATCTGGTGATTGAGGCATAGGCTTGAAAAGATCTGCAGGGGAGGGGGCAGGTCCCAGCTCCCTGCTCTGGTCCACCATTGGGGCACACAGCAGCGAGCCCCCAGCTGGCCAGGGAATCCCCACCCAGCCAGGGAATCGCTGCTAACTGCCCCACCAGCAGGTTGTGGCAGGGAGCTGGGACCTGCTCCTCCCCTAAAATAAATTCTAAATATACATTTTGGTGTCTGCTTTTGGGTTTTTAGGAATAACAGCTGCCTTGTACCCCCCTTCACTCACCAGGATATGGGAACAGCTGCAGCTGAACCCACAGCTGCTTTGTAGTGCTGAGCAGCACTGATATGCCAGTGTTCAGGCCCTGCCCATGGCCTTGCCCCTCACCCCAAACCCACAGCCCCCACATGGGCTTCCTATGGTGTCTCAAGTTGCTTTTAGATGCTGCAACAGGCACATGCTCACTCATGTGGACATGGCCCCTGAGTCACTACTCTGTCACAGTCTGTTCCCAGGTCTCTCTCTACATGCTGTCCTATGCACAAAGCCTCAATTTAGCCAAAGCAGCCATTCTGTTATAAGAGTAAAAATAAACCTCATTTTCTCCATACAGAAAGGAAAAAACTTTTGTTTTTAACAAAACATTTATCTGGATCCTACTTATAGCCCCACCCTCTAGTACCAGCTACATGGCAATCACTGCTACTATGGGCCCCTATACCTGCTACATCCCTTCACCTACATACTGTCTAGATCCAAGGGATCCTGACACTTGTACATCCATCAGCCCAAAAACTGATCCTCCCTGGCCCCCCAACTCTTTTTTTACTGAAGGTAGAAGGAATTCCCTCTCAAAGTGGTACAGAGTACTCATGCAAGCATCCAGAATTGAATGTGACCATTCCTATTCCTTCCCCCACTAACAATTCCTCTGCATTGGAGGTATTTACTTGGACTGCAAAATATGGCCTGGAGGAACTTCAATCCCAACACAGGAAAATGCCTCCTGAAATCAGCTTGGAGACTCCAAGCTAGCAAAACACTTAAGGTGAATGGTTAAATCTTGCTTCACTGAGCCAAGGCCCAAATTAAGTATCACCAAAGAAAGCCTGAATTCACATAATTCATAAAGAAGCTACTTATCAGTAACTAGAGTTTTTTAAAATGTATTGTTCATATGTACACTCCACTGTGGGTGGCACACGTGACTCAGGAATTAAAGCTCAGAGATGTTTTCACCCTAATAGCACCTGTGCAGTACACACATGAGTTGTACCTCTCCTTGTGCTCTGTGCCAAGGGTAGAAGTGTTCATTCCTTGCTCCTCAGCTTCCTTGCAACTGCAAAATCCCAGGAAGCAACAGACCCCAATGAAGAAAGGAAGGAGGCAGGATGCATTTGGATAATATTTCTTGAACTCTGGTTACAAAGAAGCAATTTCTCATTCTCTTTTGATAGCTTGTCCATATGTATATTTCATATGAGTAACTCCAGAAGCCTCGGCAGACAGTGATTGGTGGACGGCTTTGACAAATGCAGCATTCATGCTGAACGCTTTTGTCATTGTGGATTATTTAGTAAAGGTGGGTATGAAATTGCAAATGGCTGCCTTGCAAATGCCAAGAAGACATTTTGAAAGAAACTCGCTGATGTTGCCTGGGCTCCACTGCAGTGCACTCTAATCACCACTGGTAGAAGTACCTTAGCAATTTCATAGAAATACCTTGATGCATTCCATGATACTTTAATTTTTTGTGGGAATATCTGTACCCTTTTAATTTGCAGTAACAAATTGCCGTGGCATTTTCCAGAAAGGTTTAGTTTTATGCTGGTAGAGGGACGTGACTTTCCTTATGACCAGTTTGGATATGAATGCCTCTGCTCCTGAGAAAAAAAAGTTGCAGGAAGAAGACACTTGTTGAATCTTCTGAAAAAAACATGAAACTCCAAAATGGCCTTGCACAGAAACGCAGACTGACTCAGCTAGCGCACACACACATTTTGAAGTCATACTAGGCCAACAATGCCTGGTAGTAGTAAATTAGAAAAGGAGGATTTTCTCCCTACCTCTTCAGATGTTACAGAACTGTTTAGCATTAAAAAAAATTCCATGTTCCAGAAAGGACTTGATTTATTAATCTTCCATGCGGTTGGACAAAGGAAGTTGGCCTTTGCCACAGAATTCTTGCAAAATCCATGTTGCTTGGTTGATAGGGATGACTTGGTGGTTTATATGCCAAATGATTCTCACCAGTGGGAGATCCACGAAAAGGATTTGATAAGCCATGAAAGGGAAGAGTCATTGGAACCATAGCCACCAGGAGCATATTTTGGGGTGGACAAGTAAGACACCAGCCCAGTTCAAGGGGGCACCAGAATGGTGGCTTTGCAGGGAACCCGTAGTTCTGCAACAGCAGCAGACCATGGCTAAAGGAGCAGCATCTGGTTGCAGGGACTTCATGCTTCCGCTGTAGCAGAAGCAACAGCCAAGGCCCAGCAGAGAGCTCCATGCCAGCAGCCACCAGGGACTATGAGTCCCCAGTGCAGGTAACAATGACCCCTCTCTTCTTGCCCTCCTCTTCCCTATAGCAGGGCTTACCACCCCTCCTTCATCAGGGCTTTGTCAAAAGCTCAGCATGACCTGTCCCAACGAAGTCTTGTCCAGGGTGCAAAACCAGCTAGTTAGCCTCTGATGACCGTCGTCTAAGTTGAATAAAGATTCTGCTGAGGAAACCTCAACTGGCAGTACCAACAGACATTGGGCCAAAATTAGAGTTGGCAGGACTGATGGAAGTGAGATCACTACTGGCAGAGCTAACGAAAGCAATATAAACTGTTCTTCTCTTTATAATTTGGGTAATTTGCAATTTTAAAAAAAAATTACACAGAAATTTCTGCCAGGGTTTCATTGTTTGTATCTGCTACCCATACTTTATAAGTAATAGTAAATGCTTTAATATGCATTGAAGCCAATAAATGTCTACTTACCAGAAGTTTATCTGCCTTTACTGATGATCCTGGAACACCCTTTTTCCTGGGGGGCAACAGGAAGAGGAAGTGAACGCACAGCCCGTACTGGCTACTGGTGCCCCCCCAGCTTCTGGCTTGAGCCACTGCAGGCATGTGGCTGCCTTTCCTAAATCAAAAGTGAATGTCTGTTCATTGGCTTATTGGTTCAATCTTTGCAGCGTAGCCTAACCTGCAAAGACTGAATCAATTCAGCCTCAGGCTTTTTAACTGTCTGTACTTAGCCTTAGAGAAAAATGAGATAAACATGGATAAGCTGCCTTATGATTTTATGGTTTATATCCCAAAAATTTACTATGTGGTTATATGTTTAACAAAAAGACATCAAGAATGAAACAGAAAATGGCTTGCACTTGCAAGTCCCTTTTTATCCTGGTGTTAGAACATAGGTTCATATCAATGTTTTGTCCTGGGAGATTAATTTTTTTCTTTAAACACAACTATTTAACTTCTTCTCTTGGACCTCTCCGAATGACACCAGTGAAGAACTTTAGGTCTGAAACACTTTGCAGGGTTTTTAAAATAATCTTTTAAGTCTTTAACCATGAGATGGTTTCCACTTCTAACTTGAGCGTAGTTTAAGACAAGTAAAAGCAATACCTGGCACAGTTGAAGAGCTAACTTTACAAAGCCATCATCCACAATTCTTTCTTGACTGAAATAACTAGTTTCTTGAGAACCATGTCTGGCTCTTTTCTCACCTTTGTCCCTCTTCTCAGCTTCATCTCTATTTTAAAGTGAAACTACTAATTTAATTCAAGCAATTACAAGATTGTGATTAGGTTTGGGCATATGAATTTGTAAGTTTTACATGTCACTTGTGTGTCCTATTTTATTTGTTTGGTCTATGTGTTATCCTGACACAAGGTTTTAAACCTAGTTATAGTTGTCAACAGTTATACCCTAAGCTTGGATCAGCTTTTATTCTGTTAATTACTGAAGTCACCAACCAGTAATCTTGCTGAGTATTTTAGCTCTACAGTCTGCAATCCCCTGAGCTATCATCAACTCTACCAGTTTCTCAATTTACACCTGCTGGGATGGGATCAGCTGACTTTGGTTTGGTTAAATAAAGATTCTGTTTAGATTACAGACTAAAGTTGCCTTCTTTGGGGTGCACAGGTCAGGATAAACTCCTACAGTGGGTGGCCACTATCAGCTGTGAAAAAACAGTCCATTAACAAAGGATGCTTGTTGTAAGGATACAAGAAAACAAATATAATTATAATACAAGATCTGTATTTACATTTAGTACATTTTAAATTCTGTTAAAACTCATTACATTCAGAGTTGTTCTGCCACAACAATCAAAAGAGAGAGCATTTTAAAGAAAATTGATTTTAACAACATGCAGACTGCAATGTGTATGTACGAAGATAAATAATCCCAGATTTTACAACTGACTAGCAATTGTTGCTTGCCTAACTGGGGTCAAAAAACCTCATATTCAAAAACTGCAAACCTACACTGAATATTTTATTTTTATATATAGATATCTATATCTATATATAAATATATGGTCTAGGTTTGTAGTTTTTGAAAATGAGGTCCTTTGACTCTATTCAATTGTCAATATCTAACTATTTTAATACAAAGATTAACATACCAAATACCACCTGTGTGTGTATAGTAGTTGGTATGTTAATCTTTGTAATAAAATAGTCAGATATTGACAATTTCTTCAGCATAACAAACTGAGAAAGTCTATAGTTTGCAGAAAAGTCACTTGACTTTTTAAAAATTAAGAAAATGTTCAAGAAAATAGAAAAGAAATAAGTAAAAGAGGTGAACCATTATAGATATATTTTTCCAAATAAAAGAATTCAATATTACTGGAAGCTTTATGCAGTATCCCAATTTTTATATGAAAATACACACAGTAAAGAAAAAATATTCAATTTTTACTTGATTGCTTTATTATTCTTATGATACAATCCTGTGGTAGACACCATCTCTAGACCTAGCCTATGCTTAATTGTATTTCATACTATTTGCTGTGCTCTGGGGATTACCTTATGAAACAAGTACCAGTAATTTGTTTGTTTTACGGATTTGCTTAATACCACAGTGTACTTACAAAAAGGCAACTAGGAACACAACATGATAAACTGATGATGTGAATAGTTAAAGTCAACAATCACACCACTTTTAGTTGTGAAAACATAAGCAGTAAATCTTGAGGCAAACCAATAATGCTTTCTTCTATTTTCTCACCAATTATGTAAGATCCTCTTTCCTGGCCTGAGGTGGAAACAGGTTATCAGGTGTGTGTGTGTACTTTAAGGATTAACCATATTAATGGCAGTGCAATTACCTTGATGAACTGACAAAGAATGCACAGTGTAAGTCCACTTTTTAATATGCTACTTCTGAAATTACAAAGATAGTTGCAGCCCAGGTTCCCTAAGTTTGTAATTTATTCTGTGAACTGTGCTTCTGAAGCTAGGAATAGTTAACCTCTGAGGAGAGTGAGCCCTCTTTATACTAGCAGGACAAAACATGAGATAGTTACAGATCATGAGTGTTAAACATGGTATCTTGTGAATATCTGCATGGCTGGATGGACCAGTTTTTTTTTTTTATTTTATGGATTTGTGTATTTATCAGTAAGGACAGTTATCCCTCAGATTCATACCTGTATGAAATGTGTTTGGTTTGGGTGAGTGGGGGAAGGGTTGTCCCTAATTTATGACATGTGCATCCTAACCACTAAGGAACCATAGTAATTTCTTCACCGAATATTACACACAAAGCTTATTAACAAAGACTCATTTCTTTTTCTTGAAGTTCATCAATATATATCCTATAGAAAGGGCCATTACTGCAATGATTTCATTAAGATATAGGACACATTATGAGCAAGCAGGATCATCTGGCAGCTCACTGACCATAGCTACATAAAAAATGATGTCTAAGAGAGGTACTGAATATTTTGTGGGATCAAGATTTAATCCAGAAATAAATTGATACATTTCTAGCTGTCATGGAGAGGAAAAAAACTGATTGTAAATTTTGTCTCTACACATATACATGTATCCCTAAATCTCTGCTATAATGCATGAAGAAAAATGAATTAGTAAGGCAAATGACAAGTTGTAATGATTATTACTGATTGACAAGTAATTGTGTATTTTTATTATCCTACCACCACATAACACCTGACCTCCTATCATTTGTCTTAGTCACTTCTTAAGTCTGGTGTTTCACACTGTGACTGGGGCAGGGATTGTTATATTCTATACGCATATGTGTGCAGTGTCTAGCTCAACTGGGCTTTGACCTGGTCAGCCTCTACCACAAAAATAAGCTACCTGTCATGATAAGCAAATGAAATTCAAAAGATTTCGCCAGCAGTTATATGCAGACAAATCATACTTTCATAGTTTCATAGTTTCTAGGGTTGGAAGGGACCTGAGTAAATCATCTAGTCCGACCCCCTGCCGTGGCAGCAAAGAGTACTGGGGTCAAATGACCACAGCAAGGTATACATCTAACCTCCTCTTAAAGACCCCCAGGGTAGGAGCCTGCACCACTTCTCTTGGAAGTTGGTTCCAGACCCTAGCCACCCTGACCGTGAAGTAGTGCCTCCTGATATCTAGCCTAAATCTACCCTCTGCCAGCTTGTGACTGTTATTTCTGGTCACTCCTGGCAGTGCTTGGGGGAACAGTGACTCCCCCAGTGCCTGCTGATCCCCCCTGACTAGTTTATAACAAGCCACTAGATCCCCCCTCAGCCTTCTCTTGTGAAGGCTGAACAGGTTCAGGTCCCATAGCCTCTTCTCATAGGGTCTGCTCTGCTGCCCGCTGATCATGCGAGTGACCTGGCTCTGGACCCTCTCCATGTTGTCCACATCCCTCTTGAAGTGCAGCATCCAGAACTGGATGCAGTACTCCAGCTGCGGCCTGACCAGTGCTGCATAGAGGGGGAGGATCACCTCCTCGGCCCTGCTTGAGATGCATCTGTGGATATATGACAAGGTGTGGTTGGCCATCCTGACTGCATCCCCACACTGCCGGCCCATGTTCATCTTGGCATCAGTGATAACTCCAAGATCCTTTTCCACTTCTGTACTGACAAGAAGGGAGTTCCCCAACCTGTAGGTATAGTGCCAGTTGTCCCTCCCCAGCTGCATCACTTTGCATTTGTCAGTGTTGAATCCCATCCTATTCTCGTCTGCCCACCCTTGTAACCTGTCTAGGTCTGATTGTAGCCTATTTCTCCCTTCTAGCATGCCCACATCCCCCCACATCTTAGTGTCGTCAGCAAATTTGAACAGGGTGCTTTTTACCCCTTTGTCCAAGTCACTGATGAAGATGTTGAACAGTGCGGGCCCAAGGACTGAGCCCTGGGGGACCCCACTGCCCACATCCCTCCAAGCCAAAAATGACCCATCCACCACCACTCTCTGGGTGCAGCTCTCCAGCCAGTTGGCGACCCAATTGATTGTGTGGGTGTCGACATCACAGTCCCCCAGTTTCTTAATGAGAATAGGGTGAGAAACAGTGTTGAAGGCCTTCTGAAAGTCCAGAAAGACTATGTCCACTGCTACCTCTGCATCTAATGATTTGATGATCTGATCATAGAAGGCCACCAGGTTGGTCTGACAGGACCTGCCACTAATCAACCCATGTTGGTTGCCCCTAAGCAGGATCTCCTCTCTTGGCCCCTCGTGGTTATGTGCCAGAATAATTTTCCAGGATTGAGGTAAGACTAACTGGCCTATAGTTTCCCGGGTCCTCCTTCTTCCCCTTTTTGAAGATGGGAACCACGTTGGCCCTCTTCCAGTCCTCTGGCACCACACCGGAGCACCACGAGTGCTCGTAAAGACATGCCAGGGGTCCTGCAATGACCTCAGCCAATTCCTTCAGTACTCTAGGGTAGAGATTGTCTGGACCGGCTGACCTGAATGCATCCAGTCCCTCCAGAAGCTCCCTAACTAGTTCCTCACTAACCCTTGGCCTAGGTGTGCCCCCCCTGGGGCCTGAGGTGGGCCCAGTGGGAGGGTGACTGTTCCGGTCCCTGCTTAGGAAAATGGAAGCAAAGAAATCATTAAATATGTTGGCTTTGTCATCTGGTGTGACGACCAAATTTCCTAAGGTGTCCTGCAGGGGCCCCACATTACCTGGAACCTTCTTTTTACCCCTTATGTATTTAAAGAAGGACTTCTTACTGTCCTTAATCTGGGAAGCTAGTCCCAGTTCCATCTCTGCCTTGGCCTTCCTGACTGCCCCCCTACATCCCTGAGCAACTGCAGTATAGCCATCCCTGGTGATGTCCCCTCCTTTCCATTGGGTGTACACCTCCCTTTTAGCTAGGAGACATTCCTGGATGCTTTTGGTGAGCCATGGGGGCTTGCGTGCCCTCCTGCTACCTTTGATCCGTGTTGGGATTACCTCCCTTTGGGCTTGGAGGATCGTCTCCTTAAGGAGCGACCACTCTCCTTGGACACCTGGCTCCCCTCCCCCCTGGGACCTCAGTTCTTCCCTGACCACACAGGATAATAAATTTAAATTATTCTGAATCCAGGGCCTGATTTTTGTTTTCTCTCTCTAAAATCAATAGACACCTTTAAATCAGCAGAAGCACTTGTGCTGCTAATGTCTACAGCTTCTCAGTCACCATTGAACTTCATAGAATGCAGGTAGGTTATTTAAGCTATGCTCTGAGAGTAGAATTTGGAGACAGCCATGTTAGTCTGAAAGCAGGGTAGATTTGCACCTTATAGACTACCAAAGCAGGTATATAATATCTTTATATATCTATAATGATATATACATATATATATAGAGAGAGAGAGAGAGCGTGCGCACACAAAGCTTTCATGGGCTGAAGTTCTCTTCATCAGATGCCAATGATCTAGGCCAGAATTAAAGTCTTCTCATCTTATTGAGGGTCGAGAAATAATTATGTAAAATGTTATGGGCAAAAAAGGAATAAAATCTATATAGCATCTCATACTCTTGTCTAGTGCCAACTACTTGATTTCTAAAGCCAATGCCTCTCCTAATCCATGTTCATTTTGGCACTATTCCCTTTCTATACCTTTATAAATACTAAAGTCTCAAAATGTTAAAAGCCTACCTACCATCTTGTGCTGCAGTCATGTAAGAATGTATAATAGTAGGGGCAGGATGACATTCAAGAAACTTCCTGAAGTATGTTTCCATTATGTCCTCATCATGCACCTTGGGAGCACCCTTTTGTGGAAACTAAAGCAGCAACAGGAAAGTTGAATCATGCTCTAATCTCTGGCCACCACAGAACTTAAGCATTTTCAATTTAATATTGAGCGTTTGGCATATGCAAAGTGACCGCTGGTTGAACATCTTGCAATCTTCCACAAAGCTGATATTGTTCATCTTCAGAAACTTTACATAGAATCCTCTCTGTCTAGCAAATTGAAAAGTAAAGGGTAACACTTTGCTTGTTAAACTCTTGATGAAAAACTCTGAAGTCATCTATGTGAGTCAAAGGATTTCTGATATAAATATCCCAGCATCTACATTTCCACATTGCAACACTTTAAGCATTGCATGGATCAGGGCTGTCCAGCTGAAAGCCCACAAATAATTAAAATGTGGCCCCAGAGCTCCCAGCTTGCTGCTGCTCCCTTCATTTTTCTGGCTGCAGCAGCATTCAGGGGCTTCAGGCTCCCCTACTCTCCAGCTTCCCCTTCCTGCTACTGCCCCTACCACTGCCCCAGGGGGTAAGGCAGTGCAGCACAGTGAAAGCCTATAGCTGGGGGTGCCCAAGTGGTACAGTACAGCAAGGGAGCTAAGGGTAATTGGTGCACTGGGTGCTGTGATGGGGAATCAAATCTATATAGTATCTTATACATTTGAGGGGTGCAGCAGGAGGGGGAAAGAGTGCCTAGACACATGAGGAAGGAGGGAGGTGCCTTACACATGGTTCAGCAGTGGGAGAGCACATGGTGCAGCAAGGCCAAGGGAAGAGCCCTGGTGCATGCTCCGGTGGCAGAAGCACACTGCAGTGGGAGGAGGGGAGTGGAAATGCACTACTGTGGCCCCTGCTGGTGTGACCCAAGAGCCATATTTACAAACCCCTAAAATAACATTAAATCCCATTTCCAGTTTGGGTGACCATGCATCCCTAATTGGGCGGGACAGTCCCACAATGGGAACCTCAAGTCCTGGTCGCAGGCTGTGTGACTCTGGGACAGCATGTTCTGGATTTGCAGCCTCATGCAGGGATCCCCAGGAAATGGCAGGCTTCCCCTTTCAGACTGGCAGCATTCCAGCCTGCAAGGGCTGCTGGGACCAGGGTGCAGGGGGAGCCACGTGTATGTGCATGCCTGCACATGCACATGACCGGGAACACAGCCAGGCAGCCTGGAGAGCAGCTCCCTGCAGGTAAGTCTATGGAGGGGAGGGGACAGATAGAGGTCCCCATGGTGAGGGAGGAAGTGGGGCAAGGGCTGGATGCACTGCCCAGCCAAGGTGGTGCATGAGGCCAGGGCAGGAAGCGGAACAGAGCCATGGGCAGCTTGTCTAGGGGGTAGGGTGATGGGGAGGCACATAGCTCCCCAGATCTGTGCATGGGGCAGAGGCAGATGTGGGCTGCCCACTGCAGCTTCGGGGCTCCCCAATCTGCTGCTCTTCCCCTAGGAGCCCCACACTGTATCACCATGACAAGGCACCCTCTGCCCACCTGGCAGCAGCAGGGGCAGCGGTGGTGTGCAGTTGTGCTCCCTGCTGCTTCCAGGCAGGCAGGAAGCACATGGCTGGCATGGGACTCCTGAGGGTAAGGCAGCAGGGTAGGGAGCCCCAAACCCACAGTGGGCAGCCTGCATCTGGCCCCCCACTCTGCTCCGCTGTGGTCTGGTTGTGCCAGAAAGTGGGGAGGAGACAGGCATGTGTCCACCCCCTTGGGAAAGCGGGGAGGAGACAGGCATGTATTCCACCTTCCCCTTTTGAAAAAGTGATCACCGTACTTCCAGTCCTTCAATGTCCATCTGTCCATGATGGGGATATCAACAGTCACCACATGGCATGGAACTATAAGGAGGCTGATAAAAGTGGCTTTACTTTATAAATAATCTCAATGTTCTGCATGATCCTGTGCAACCAAAAAGCTTTCAGTCGGCTCACCAGCAGGACACCTACACTCCTGACCTGGGTCACGTCAGTTGATACCACTCTCAACAAGTAGCCATTGGTATTCAGTTCTAGTTTAAATTGGGTGAAAGATCCTCTCAGTACATAAATCCAAGAAACTTGATACACTAATGAGAATGTTCAGAATTTACCCAGTTCAGAATTTATGTGGACCACATACTGTCCCCAAAGATAAAGCCTATAGCTGATTTTCAATGCAGTGCTCAGAGTAGCCACACAGTCAACTCCATGTGGCTGCAACAGGAAGTGCTTATCCTGAATAGATAAGGAATGTAAACAGCTTTTAAGATGGTTCAGAAGGTCTGTTAACCCAGAAATAAAGAAACAATTTGGTAGATGAGCTTAATATGCAATCCAGGGAAGGAACCCATTTCAAATATGATTATGACAAGATCCTATAGGAAAGCATGGGCAGGGAAGAGGGGCCAGCTTTGGCTGAACATCTGTACTGCTTGCTCCCTCTCCTTGAAAATTTCCACCTCTAAAAATAAACATTTGTATGTGGCCTTGGTGAACAAAGCAAAAAATGACACAGACAAGTCAAGAAATCAGTAAAATAGGAATGGGCTCTCTATCAACTGTCACCATCTCAGACAGCCAGATACTTCTGAGTCTTTTTTACACAAAGGAAATAAAAAAACCACTAAGTAAAAATGAGGTGTCTGGAAGCTGGACAGGGTATTACCAAAATGTTGATGCATTTATGGCAGTGGTCCTCAACCTTTTTCCTTCGCAGGCCAGATGGGCAGTGCCTGCTCTGTCCAAGGGCAGGATATGACTGGTAGCCCTGTTCCAGCACCCCGGGTGAGTAAAGCAGGCCCCCATCTGGCCAAGAGGAGTGGGCTGGAAAGCAGCCCAGCCTGATCTAGTCCCATGGGGGGAAAGGGCATGCTTTACCCCCAATCCAGCCCCATGGGAGGGGGAAGAGGGCATGGTCCACTTATGATCCAGCCCCACAGGGGAAGTGGACATCACCTGGCACCAATCCAGCCCGGTGGGGTTGGGGGGTAGGGGGGATGGCTTGGCCCTGATTCAGCCCCACAGAGAGAAGGAGGCATGGCCGGCCCCTAACCTGGCTGCACAGGGAGAAGGGGCATGGCCCAGCCCCATTCAGCTGGGCAGGGGGGAATGGGAGCATGGCCTGGCACGGAGAGAAGCGGGTATGGCCTGGCCCAGATCTGGCTGTGCTGGCAGAGGGGGGATGGGAATTTGGCAGCTGGGAAGGGTGACCACTGCTGCCCTGCTGCCAAATTTCCCAACCTGTGGGGAGCCCCACAGGCCAGCTGCAATGGCTACATGGGCTGCATTTGGCCTACAGGCCAGAGGTTGAGCACCCCTGATTTAGGGTAAAGAAACATAAAACAGTTTTCAACTTTTATCTTCTATATGACTAAAAAAACTGAAGAATAAAATACTGGTGAAAAGTCAAAGTGATAACCATTCCTAAACTAGGGAAAGGCCACTCTCAACTAGAAAACTACTGACCAACAGCCCTCCTAATATGTACATATGAATTATAGATGACAGCATAAGAAACTCTGGTAGATGAAAAGGTAGGGTTTATGCCATACAGAAGAACCTGAGATCAAACAGTATCACACACAATTTATCGGTATATACAGAACAGTTTTCAAAATAACAAGAAGACTGGGAATGAAAATATCACCTTTACAAAAGCTTATGACACCACATGGCACGTAGGTCTTCCAGTAAAGATATAGTAAAAGTTGCTTTGTCAGGTAGTTACCACTGTAGAGACTTTACTCTGTAACAGAGGCCTCCAAGTCATACTGGAAAAATGCTATGTCAATATTTCAAAGAAATGGACTCCCTTAGTATTTATTCAGTACTTGCCCCAACTATGTGTAATCTAGGTACAAATGACATACTAACTGACTATAGTTTGAGACTTACCAAGTGTATTTGTCTTCAATAAAGATAAGTGCAAAGTCCGACACTTAGAACAAAAGAATTGCATGCACAAATACAGACTGGGGAATGACTGGTTATGCTGCAGTACTGCAGAAAAGAATCTGGATTCCAGTAGATTACAGTCCCTTCAATTTTTCTTCATAGGGTTTTTGTTTTGTTTTGTTTTTCCAAATCTTTTATCGTTCTTCTTGCTCACCTCTAGATACACTCCAGTTTGTCTACATCCTCCTTAAATTATGATAGCCAACTTTGGACACAGTATTTCACATGAAGCTTCAGCAGTGTCAAGTTGCCGGGAATAATTACCCTCCTGTAATTTACTAACAATATTCCTGTTAATGTCTTAGAACATGATTTGCTTTTTTTGGCAACTACAGCATATCATTGATTCATACCCATGTTGTGATATCCCCCAGGCCTTTTACTGTAGCACTGTTGCTCAGATAGTTATTATCCATTCTCTATTTGTCCATATGCTTTCTCCTTTGTAAGCACAGTACTTCACACTTTCATTGAATGCCATCTTGTTTAATTTGGACTATCTCTTCAGTCATTCAAGTTCCTTTTGAATTCTGATCTTGTCCTTCAAAATGTTTGCAACTTTCCCCAGTTTGATGTCATCTGCAAAGGTTGTAAATGTATTCCCTTTTAAAACACTAAATAGAATCAGGTCCATGATAGATCTCTGAAAGACCCCACTTACATTTTTATCTTAGTTTAAGCATGAACCATCTACAGTTACTCTTTGGGTGTATTTTTTTTCAACCAGTTATGAATCTATCTTACTGTGATTTTATTCAGATATGGGGTGACCAGGATTAAAACACTGCCATCAGTCATCCTAAAATAGAGCCAAAAATTGTTAATATGTTCTATATAACACACCTTGAACTGTCACTTGTTACTGACAAATACCTTGGTATCACATAAGCTAGAAATGATCCAGTCCTGGCTAAAGCACAAGATATTAAAATGAATGGGTGGACTTCTGCACAGAAAAAGAACAGGTAAGCATTTACCAAGTGTGTCTAATATTTGGAACCAGAAGAGTTATTCATATAAAGCTCATGTCTAATTCTTTAGGAATTATATGAAGGCCATTTGGGAACTATAAAACTGAAAAACATTACCAAGAATTTTGTGCTGTACCCAGGGTTAATATATAAGTAAAGGAAATGGCAAAACAAATATCAAAGCTGTCAGCACATCAACAAGCCTAGACATGCTCATTTGAATCCTTGGAATGGCCAACTATTCCATGGCAGTGAATCCACATAGGCCAGGGGCACTCAGCTCCCAGCCCACAGTGCCATGTCATCCAGCCCACCAGTTTCCTGCTGCAAAATTTCCAGACCCCTGGAGAGTCCCAGACCCGGCATGCTGGATGAGGTGCCTGATACCAGCATGCAGGATTAGGCAGGGCTGTCTCCAATCCCTAGAGCCCAAACTCAGCATGCAGGGGGCTGGGAGGGAGTAGCTTCAGTCCCCAGGGCCCAATCCCACTGTGGGGGCTGGAAGGGGGAAATGCCAGGCCCCCCAGAGCCCAATCCCAGTGTACTTCCATTAGGGGGTGATGCCAGGTTCCCAGGGACCTATCCCTGCACACAGGAGCAGAAGGGGGTGGTGCCAGGCCTTCAGAGACCAGTCTCATTGCATGGGGGTGAAAGGAGGTAGTGCCAGCCACAAGGCCTGCTCCTTGCCCTTGGGGCATGGAAGAGGGTGTTGCTGGCACTCAGGGCCCAATCCTGGCATGTGGGACTCTATCCAGCCCACAGACCAGCTTCGGTCCACCTATCTGGCCTGTGGGGCCAAAAGGTTGAGCACCACTGACAAACTATACTGGGCCATTTATGAAACACACTTGTTACCTCTCAGCTTCATGTTCTTGGGGAACCCTGGCACAGTACACAGCCTGTCTGACTCACAAAGGACTCCCCACCTCTGCCTGAATGAGAACTGGTTAAAGGAAGGACTTACAAAAGACAAGGAAGACACAGTGGGAGATGCACCTAAAGCCCTCCAGACAAGGGTAACAAGAGTGAAGCAACTCCCCAGGTCTCATTTGCATCCAAGATGGAACCGGATGACAACTCATTTAAATGGGAGATAGGACAGGCATGCACCTTCATTAGCATTTAGGATGGAGAACAGAGACTCCAAGGCAAGGACTGCACTGAATTGTAGGATCAGAAAAGCAGGGGAGCACTGCATGATGGGAATCCTTGCTCCAAATGCTAATCAACCCACATCTACACACACCCAGCTCAGCATTTATCAGACCAATTCTAGTAATGACCCCTCTACTGGCATCCAAAACACTGAATCTGCCTGTCTGTATTGTGAGCTCCCTCAAAGTAATGCCATCCATAGCCAGGAGTGATCAGTTCCTGTTATCCACCACATAAGCCATCGTTTACCCCTAAACAAACCTCGTGTTCTCCCATGAGCCATTGTTAGTTCTCTACAAAAGCCCCTACCCAAGCTCAAGTTTCTGTTCTGGTGCTTGGATCCAAAAGCTGCACCAGTTCCACTCCTTTTCTGCCTGGAATCTCTCCATTTATCGTGCTGAGGACTCTGCCTGTCTGCCAGCTCCAACAACACATAGTGGCAGGTCCTGTCAGACCAACCTGGTGGCCTTTTACGATCAGATCACCAGATCATTAGATGCAGGGGTAGCAGTGGATATAGTCTTCCTGGACTTCCGGAAGGCTTTTGACACTGTCTCTCACCCCGTTCTCATTAAGAAACTGGGGGGCTGTGGTGTAGACACCCACACAGTCAATTGGGTCACCAACTGGCTGGAGGGCCGCACCCAGAGGGTGGTAGTGGATGGGTCCTTCTCAACCTGGAAGGACGTGGGCAGTGGGGTTCCGCAGGGCTCGGTCCTCGGGCCCACACTGTTCAACATCTTTATGAGTGATTTGGACGAGGGGGTAAAAAGCACCCTGTTCAAATTTGCTGATGACACTAAGATGTGTGGGCACACTGGAAGGATGCAACAGGCTACAATCAGACCTAGACAGGTTACAAGGGTGGGCGGACGAGAATAGGATGGGTTTCAACACAGACAAGTGCAAGGTGATGCACCTTGGGAGGAACAACCAGCACCATACCTACAGGTTAGGGAACTCCCCTCTTGTCAACACGGAGGCGGAAAAGGATCTTGGGGTCATCATTGACTCCAAGATGAACGTGGGCCGGCAGTGTGGGGAGGCAATTAGGAAGGCCAACCGCACCTTGTCATGCATCCACAGATGCATCTCGAGCAGATCGAAAGAGGTGATCCTCCCCCTCTATGCGGCACTGTTCAGGCCGCAGCTGGAGTACTGAGTCCAGTTCTGGGTGCCAGACTTCAAGAGGGATGTGGACAGCATGGAGAGGGTCCAGAGGAGGGCCACTCGCATGATCAGGGCACAACAGGGCAGGCCCTATGAGGAGAGGCTATGGGACCTAAACCTGTTCAGCCTCCAAAAGAGAAGGCTGAGGGGGGATCTTGTGGCCTGTTATAAACTAGTCAGGGGGGACCAGCAGGCACTGGGGGAGTCACTGTTCCCCCAAGCACTGCCAGGAGTGACCAGGAATAACGGTCACAAGCTGGCAGAGGGTAGGTTTAGGTTAGATATCAGGAGGCGCTACTTCACAGTCAGGGCGGCTAGGGTCTGGAAGCAGCTTCCAAGAGAAGTGGTGCAGGCTCCTACCCTGGGGGTGTTTAAGAGGAGGTTAGATGAACATCTTGCTGGGGTCGTTTGACCCTAGTATTCTTTCCTGCTATGGCAGGGGGTCGGACTAGATGATCTGCTCAGGTCCCTTCTGACCCTAGAAACTATGAAACTATGAAACACCTGGTGACCTCGATTGATTCAAGGTTCGCTGAGTGGTGAGATCCCAACTCTCTCTTTCTCTCTCTCTCTCTTTCTCTCTCCCCCCACCTCCAGGAACCTGACTTTTATTCCCTTACTCTAGGCACAGCTTTCTAAACCTGACTTTTGCTAATAAAACTCGAGCTAGACTTCCCCAAAACCCTAATTGAAACTATGTAATATTGTAACTGTTTATTTGTCTCTTTCTTGTATGGCTGTTATTACTAGTATCATCATAAGTTCATATACCTGGCAATAAATAACTTTTATGGTCAAGCTGGTTGCTATACTTTCTCTCTGAACCTCACCTTCTCCTTCCCCTTGACCTCCCCATTTGCTCTGCAGCAATGCTTCTTTTACCTAAGCCAAAGGTAATGCCCAAAACCACAGTGTGATCTGCTCATCAAGGCGGTTACTACTAGGACCATTGTGACAAGAGATTGTGACGTGCTGAGTTTCGAGGCACATGAGGGTATCAGCTGAAAGTGTTGATCAGACCCAGCCTGCTCAGTCATACTCTGTTATAGTGTGTGTATGTGTGTCTAACTGCATTTATTATTGTTCTGATGAACTGAGTTCAAGGCACATGAGGATGTCAGCCTATCAATGCTGAATAGTCCAGCCTGACTCAGATGTGCTCTGTTAACCTGTGTGCTTGTGTCTGACTGCACTTTATTGTTGCCCTAATGAACTCAGTTCAAGGCATATGAGGGTGTTAGCCTGTCAATGCTAGATAACCCGGCCTGGCTTAGGTGTGTCCTGTTAATCTGTGTGTGTATGTGTGTACATGTGTTTGATTTATTCTGTGGTTGGAGGAACCCAGCCCCATTGAAACTGAGTCCTGCACGATAGCTCCATTGGAGGTGAGGACTTGCAGAAAGGAGAGATACAGCTCCATATGGAAACACAAGTAACACAAGCAGCACATTGATAGAATTACAGAGACCCCAGGAATGTACCCCATATAAATGAGCACACCCCAAAGTGATGGGCAAATTTGGTAATACACATTTTTGATCTGAGTAAATGCCCATTCTTAATTACTTGAAGTATGTTTGATGAATTCAACAAGTTCATCACATATGGTAGAAGCATTAAGACTTTTCAAAGACTGGAGTTCTTGGATGCATCACAAGCAACACTGGAAATAAATTTCCCATCTAAAGAGTTTCAGTTGTCAAAAGAAATAGTATCTAACATCTTATATCAGCTCCTTCCCATTGTGCTACAAACAGATTAGTGAAAAGATTTATTCAGACATTAGTGAAAAGATTTATTCATACATTCAAGCAAGTAATTTGCACCATGGCTTTAGTAAAGAGACCTTGCAAACACAAGAGCACAGATTTTCCATTGACCTACAGAAATGCAACCCATATGACTACAAATCAGAGGTGTTATTTATGGGATGTAATTAAGGATCTTGCCTAGACTTGTTAACGTCCAATGTACAGGGAATGTGCTAAGAAACAATGTGATCAAATAGTCACAAATAATTATACCTAATTGCACAGTTTTACTTTGGGTAAAGAGCACCTGTAAGAGATCTCAGAAATAATTCATGGAAACCTAGCATGATTATATCACAGACTAAACCAGTTTTGTCAAATAGAAGTCATACCTACCACTCATGGGAGAGAGGCATAAACCAGCTTTTAAGCACAGGCTCAATTAGAACATTCTGCCCCAGTGAAACCTGCTGAAAATAAACATTATGGAGGAATTTGTGCTATTTCCAGAGAGCTTCATACCCCTGTCTCTACTACAGGACTACTACTTACAAGACTACAGTGGAGGAATACACTCCTGATGCAATAATACCAGCGAGTGGACACACTTTTCTGGATATTGTTGATATCTTCAAGATATCCACAGAGAAGTTGTAAACCATCTCTCAGACTTAGTGAGTAGCATTTAGTGATCATAACAGAGTCATATTTTTTTGTCTGTCACATTAAGGGAGGAAGAGTATGTAATGTATGAAAATGAAATAATACTCCTAAGCCATTTTTGAATTGTCCAACACCTGTGTCCTACATTTTAAGATATTAAAACCAAACCAGAGCGATAGTGAGTGTATGTAAATAGGCCTTGGTTGTGGTGTATGTTCAGTATACACAATTATTTGGACCTCACTGTGCATGTGTAGTTCCTTCATATACTTATCCTGTAATGAACAAAAACCAACAAATCAATTGTTTCTCCCACCCCTGGAAATGCATTATTATGAATAGTGAACTTCAAAGCCTAAGTGGGACTGGGAAAATCAGCCCATCTGTGGGGAGTGGCCACAAATTAATGGAACACAAGTTGGGTGATGCCAATCGGAGATAAACCTTCACTTGCGCTGGTATGAGAATCAGTAAGAGCTGCAACATACACAAAGGCCATGATCAAGGCTACTTAGGAGTGCATTTGTTCAGTGCACTGTTTCAGTTACCACTGGGTGTGGGCAAATATACATCTGGAGCAGTTTCTAAAGAGGAGAGGGGGCTGTTGCTCCAGCCAACACAGCAGCTATTATAGCCTAACAGTTACCAGAGAATAACCTGGAAGTAATACAGATGTAGCAAAGCAGCTCCAACTTCTACCCTGCTCCATCCAGTATTAAAGTTGAAGCAGCTCTGCTATTTTTGTATGGCTTCCTGGGTATACACACAACTCTTCAAATATAACAGCTGCTCCCTCTCCCACTGAAACCTCTCCAAGTGCATGTTTGTCAAAGCCTACTGACTTTTTGAAGAAACACACACACATCACTTAGCTACCTAACTGGGTAATAGGCCTATAGGAGTGCTCTGAGCATGCCTACCCTGGATACAGCCCACACAAAACCAGCATATGTCCATTCATCCTGGTCGTTGGGGCATTCACTTGGAATAGCAGATACCTGGGCTTAAGTTCCTGCTCTGTCAGATTTGGAGCAGGAACTTGAACCCAAATCTACTAGTGCAGAGGAGTTCATAACCACTGCTAACTAGATTACTACTGCCTCTTATAATGTGGCTTTCTTTCTGTTTCTCTGTTGACAGGAAAATTTTGCTTGTCTAATTCCAGGAGAGTTTCACAGCAGAGGATTTTCCTCAGAACACCCTATCTTGCAACTTAAGATTTTATTAAGCAGCAGGACACTTAGGGGCCTTGTTACATGTTGCACTTCGACCAGCTCAAATGTTGACAGGAGTTCGTGCTAGCTCGAGTTTGGAGCAGTCATGCCTTAAGGATAAAAACCTTCTCTGACTGTCCCACACCTGCACATTTGTGACTTGCCACTAGAGGGCTGGTGAGCAGGGACCTGTCTTGGAGCTGGGAGTTGCCACTACAGGGCCGATGAGCATGGATCTGGGTTTTTCCATTTCCCATGGAAACACAGAGAAAACCATGGATTTCCCCTTTTTATCAGAGAAAACGCAGATTTCTCCTTTTAGCAGAGAAACCACAGATTCCCTGCTTTTGCAAACAGCTCTGCAGGTTGGTTGAGCTCCAGTCTGCAAAAGCTGTTTGCAAACAGGGCGGGAAACCCCAGCCCTGCCTGGAGCAGGTGGGGGAGAGGGAGGGGGAGGGCAGGGCCTGAGACTCTCAGTCAGCCATGGCTCTGCTTGGCTCAGCTCAGCTTCACTCTTCTCCTGGAGCCTGAGGTAAGTGGGGTTTGCAGGGGCCTCGGGGCCCCTCTGACAGGGCTGGGGGGTTGCAGGTCATGGCTGGGGGCACCAGCAGGACTGGGGGAAGCCAGGAGCCAGCCCCACACTCACCCAAGCAGGCAGTGGCAGTGGAGGAGCTGGCTCCATGCTGCTTCTGCTGCAGCTGCCTGCTGTTGGGGGCAGGGAGCTGCAGCTTGGTGCCCTGGCCCCATAGCCCTGGCAGCTGGGGGGCCCTCTGGCAGGGCTGGAGGGCAAGAGGCACAAGCAGGGTGGGGGGAAGTTGTGGTGGCAGTGAGGGACACCAGCAATATTGGGGGTGTTTTGGGGGCAGTGAGGGGAAACACAAGGCTGGGAGTGCTGCAAGGGGCTTTTAATTTTAATAACAGATTGAGGGGGTTCGTCAGAGAATTTGTGATTTTTTTGTCAGAGAACTTGTGATTTTTTTTTTTGTCAGAGAAAACCAGGATCCCTGCTGATGAGTCAGAATGGGCTTTTTGTCCCTGCTCTAGGTAGGGGGGGATGAGAGATGGGTTAGCAGGGGCAGTAGTATGAAGCTGGAAGATGGAGAGTTAATATTTCAAACGGTCATGAGCAAGTCCCAGAAAAACACGGGAAAGCACAGGTGTCCCCTTGCAGGCTAGCAACATTCCAGCCAGCAGGGGGCTGCTTGGGATGATTGGAGACAGTGGGAGCACATGCGTCTGCATGCGCATGCAGCCACGTAGGGTTGCTGGAGCAGCCCCAGCAGCTGGATGCAGGTAAGTGTATGAGGCATGGGGGTTGGAGGGCCAGAGTGTGTGTGTGTGTGTGTGTGTGTGTGTGTGAGTGTGAGGTGCCTGCCAGCACTGGGGGAAGGTGGCCAGGTGCCAAGACTGTAGCAGGGCAGAGGGGTGGTGGGAAGGCACCTGCCCTTTCCAGCAGGAGAAGGGAGTGAGGGAAAGCTCCATGGCTGGGCTGGCAGCACCAGGGCTGGTGCCCATGCTTACGCAGGCAGGGAGGCTGGGAGACACTGCTCAGGGTGTGGGAGGAGTCATGACCTGGCTGCCTGGCCTGGCAGGTCCAGAAGTCACCTAAAATGAATGTGTAACAAGGCCCTTAGAATTAGAGTTTGTGACACCAATGTACTTTTGAAGATACAAACCAAAGCTCTCATACTTAGGCCTGTTCTGTGTAGGTACTTATATGACACTAATCACTCATACTTATTAATAAACTTTACCCACAGAGTCCCCATAAGGTAAATTAGTGTTGTGGTGGATTGGCAACAAAGCTAAACTTAAGCTGCCCAAGTTCACAAAGGCAGTTCATGGCTGAGCCAGGAATAGAATCAGGCTGAGTCAGGAAACCTGTGTTTCCTGAGTTGCACTGGTACTGCCCTAAGCACCAGACCATGCTGCCTACTCCTTTTTCTTAACCATTTCAATTGTGCTCTACCACCACAAAATTTTACTAGAACAGCAGTAAAATTGGATTATGCTGCTGAAGTCTCATGCTCACTAAAGCTCCTATCTGTTCTAATACTGAAGAAAGTAGTAGCTTCAAGGCTAAAATAAGAACAAACAAGATTCAGATAGGAGATATGCATAAATCCAACAGTAACCCTATGCATCATTGCAGATTATTCAATATTAGGCATTCCTGCATTTGAATTTCATAGATTTCCAAAAGCCTTTTGTTACAGTGGATAGAATGGACATATGGGAATTGCTATGACACTATGGGATCTCTCAGAATTGTGTGAACCTCATTAAAAGTTAGTACAAAAATATAGTATCACTCAGTAAAGCAATACATACCATTTGAAGTAAATACAGGCATTAGACAAGGATATGCTATGCCAGTCCTGCTTTTTCAATTTGTAATAGATTAGTTAATGAGAAATGCTACAAAACAATGAAGAGGAATGTGATTGCCTTCTGCATGAGGTCGGAACTTTACACATAACATCCACCTCATGTCTTCCAGTTTGGAGACATGTAGGCCAAAGCAAATAATTTCAGATTTGTGTACAGTAAGCTGGGCTAAAAATCAACAGCAAAAACACCTACCCTATTTCACGGTGCACAAGTTGACATGGTGTATAAGTCGACCCTATTTTTTTGATCCAAAAAGTTAGGAGTTCTATAGATCCGGTGTATAAAAGTCAACCTAACTTTCTGGATCAAAAATATGGGGTCAACTTATACCAGCTCCTGTGCACCCTCACTGCAGGCCAAGCCCCCAGGGGGTGGACATGTACTGCAGCACCACTCGCAGGGGAAGAAGCCAGGCTCAGCACTCAGCTGGTGCAGCACAGGCAGCGCTGCTCACAGGGGCTGGGGCTGAGCTCAGTGCTCTGCTTGCATGGCCCCGTCCTCTGCAAGCAGCTCTGCCTGGACTGTGTCAACCAAGCATCGAGCCCAGCACCACTCACAGGAGACACGGATGAGGCCAATGCCAGGCTCGGCATCTGGCCAAGCGGCATCTCTATGGTGATGGCAAGGCCCATGGGCCACAAGCCCCTGCAAGCCTGGCTTGTGGGCCTTGCCATCACCATGGAGATGCCACTAGGCCGGGCGGTGAGCCTGGCTACATCTCCTATGAGTGGTGCCAGGCTTGATGCTCAGCTGGCGTGGCCTAGGCAGTGCCACTTGCAGGGGATGTGGCCACACCAGCTGAGCGCCAAGCCCATCCCCATCCCCTGAGAGTAGCACTGCTGAGCATGGCACCGCTCACAGGGGATGGGACCTGGCTTGGCATCCAGCCAAGCAGCATCTCCATGGTGACAGCAAGGCCCACGGCCACGCTTGGGATGGGCCCAAGCCCCATGGCCTCCAGCAACAGGGATGCTGTCGGTAAGTGAACAAGGTTGGGTCGGATTGGGGCAGGGCCGGGGTTTGGCCGGGGCTGGGGGTCAAAACTATTGATATGGTATATAAGTCGAGGTGGAAATTTAAAGGTAAATATTTTAGCTCCAAACATTGACTTATGTACCATGAAATATGATAAATCCTGATAATAAAACACATAATAAGAAATATTAATAGCAATTTCTAGGACTGACATAAAAGAGGTTCAGCACTTTATACAGCTCGGTAGCATATATGACTAGTTACAGGCTTACAATTGTACAAAGTTTCCCACAGTAGATGTTGGCTTTAAAAAACTAACATTCATAAACAGTTGATTTTTTTCTCTCTTTTCTCTGATTCCCCCCTTTTTAAGGAAATAAAACAATACTTGTGGGTAATGTCTCATAGTGACTTTAACCAGCCCATCACACACAATACTGCCAATAGTTAAGTTAGAAAACATCCGGCTTCAGTGGAACTAGACTGATTTCACGTGCATATATGTGGTCCCATATAGACATGCACAAGTTTACTTAATGACTTTTTATATTTTAAAGTCTTGTCTTCATTTATTAGCACCATGCACTGATTTGGACATTTATTAGTATTTTGTTTTTACATGTAACTGGTTCCAATGCTATTTATGAGATGTAAGTGAAAATTGCAATCACTCATTCTGCAAGACTAAAAACAGATGTCTGGTTTCTCCCTGGGCAAAGCCTTTATTCTGGGATCCTACAAACATACAAACCCATTGCCCCAATTTAAGTAGCTATGAAGTATTCAAGATAACACTTTTTTCCCAGGACAATCAGGGCTAATTTGAGTCAACTGCCATTCAAGTTGTGTCACTCCTGTTTTGATGCAAATCAAAGCCCAGGACAATCAAAGAAGGATAAACTCAAGGCCTGTTTCTATCCCAGACCAGGCTCTAAAATTTCAAAACAAAGCCTTTCATGAAGTGCTGAAATCAATTTGCATTGTTGCTGTAAGGGTGAACATGGATGACATCCATTTTCTCATTTTGTCTAAACAAAATAGAATGTAAATGGCTGCAAAACAGCTTTCCTACACTAATTTATTAAACCAATTTATAGCTGTGATTCCAGCCTATCATCTTCCACACCAGCTGTCCAAGGTGTTAAAAACACTGCATCTTCTAGTGTTAGTAAGCAGTAATTTATCTGAAGTCAAATAATATTCTTACATTATCATATCTAGAGATACTTATAGTTATTGAAAATGTTGAAGAATTTTTCACACAGGGGTGACACTCACCTCTTTCTCTACTAATTCCATGTAGAAAGTTAAACAAGAATTCAAGAAATCATGCAATGGCACTTTTTGTAAATGATTTAACCTCTGATGTAGAAAGATAGTGTTGCCATCTTGCAGGCCTGAAGGAGAGGTTTCCACATTTTGTGAATGAGTAAGCAACGAAACAGTTGCATAAAAACAATCTGGGGAATCTGTAACAGTAGAGAAGCTAATTATTGAGTTTCAGCAAATACCAGACTAGGTGATCATATTCTACCCACCTAAATTTTTAACTTAAGTTTAATCAGATGACACTCCTCAGCCTTAAGATGGGTTTTTGGTATAAAACTTACACTCTGCCATATTCCAAAACTGTTGTGAATGAAGTGATCATACCACAGGTAGGTGTACGCTCACACTCTCACACACACTCACAATATTTATTTAGGATCATTTGGAATCAAATATGTGCTTACATATATTAAGTGCAAGTAAGGCAAAACGTGGTTAGACACAAGATATGATCACACTTAAAACGCATGAACAAGCTATAACACTCATCAGCCATGTAACTAACTCATTATGAAAACATGTGTTTACTATACATACAATGCCATGGGTATTTAAGTATTGACTACATATTGTGCTAAACCATGATTTGCCTTAATTCCATGGAGTTTTCATTAACATCACTTCATCTCACATAAGCAAGGTGATCAGGGTCTGGCCACCTGAAAGAAGAATATCCCTGATTATTCATCCAGTCTTGGAAAAATTCAAGCTAATTTACAGAAAATAATATTCTCAGTTAAAATATTCAAAAGGTAAAACAAACTCATGGCCACCATAACATGACTAAGCAACAAACCATGTTTGCACATGGGAAATAACAATCTGTATAATTAAAATTCAGACTCTGCATCAAAGCAGATGATCATTCCAAGTTCACAAATCCACAAACATTGGTTTACCTTCTTAGGTAACCAAGATGCAACCTTAAGCTTCAAAAACATATTCTAATATTCTTTATCTTTGTTTAACAGAGGAAAAAATGTGTATTAAACAGGATGTGTGCAAGATAAATTTTGTTATAAAACTGCAATAACAAGAAGCTTTAAAGTCAATCAGACACTGTAAAGTAATTCCACAATGCCTTGGAAAGAACCCAAGATTGCGGGTTCCTAAATATATTCTCTTTGGGTAAATGGAGCTGCCACCCTTAATGTGAACAATGACTATATTCCCTTGATAAATCCAAGGAGCACATTATAAAACAAGTTTTTACTCTTGATAAGCAAAGGAATGGAAATATATTTGATTTCTTTCAATTACTGCTTGTGAAAGCATTGCAGAAGATGATAGACTCCTATTTTTTAAACATATCATAGTTGAATTCTTTTTTTAAAAAGGTTGTGGGGAACTTGTGTTTGATCGCATGATATTTTGAAAATTATTTCAATTTTTTCTAAGCTAAACACCATATTACAAATGGTTAAGTGCTGTATTTTTACTATGATATATAAATATATGGTTTATATTAAAAAAGAGCAGATGGTTTGGTTCAAACATCTTTGCCTCGCTGCATAGATAGCAAAGGTGGGAAAGCAAAGTTTACATATATGTTTCAAAAATAATTTTGAGCTCAGTCACACACAAACAATAAACCTCAAAAAGTGTGATTGCTTCGTGGAATTCATGGAAATTAAAAGAAAGAAAACAAGTGTGAGGGAAATTGCTAATATTACATCTTTGAACATTTTAATATCTTTGCATATGCTGTAAAATTCTCTATAGTCTTCATAATCCTCTCAAATTAGTTCAGGGTACCAAGACCTTTGTCCCCACAATTATGGCTTCTTCTTTTAAGTAAGGAGCACCATCTTGGTTCTACTCTCAGTTATTTTATGGACTTCATAATTTCAGGCAAATTAACCTTCAGTGCCTAAATTTCATCGTGTTGTGAAGCTTAGAGAGCATTTTAGACATTTTGATATCTAGAAATCAAATGTTTTTTGTAAGTGTGAAGTCCAGTATTATTGTATTCAGCAGCCACTAATAATTAAATTTCCCAGCAGAATTTCATCTCAGATTCTCAATATCACAACAGAAAATAACACAATTTTAGTATTAATTACCCGATCAGCTCATATTCACAAATAATAAAGGACACATCATAGAAACACTCATCACGTTGCATGAGAAAGGTCTTCAGTACTCTGATGTTGTTAGAAATATTATTAAAAATGCATTATCAATAGCTGTTAGCTCCCATCAATAGTGTTGTGCACGGCTGCCAGCCCTCCTTGTCTCCTTAATGAGAGAGGGAAGGGGGGTTGGAAACTGAAGGAAAAACTCCAAGAGCTCTTTGTACTAAGGTATCACTCTCTCTTTGTTCTGCAAATTTACTATCTCTTTGTTACACTAAATCACACTTTCTTTCATGGCTCCCACATTCTTAGGCTAAGATAAGAATAATTGCAATCTTAGCCTTGGAGTTAAACCCTCCATAACCTCGAGTGCTTTCTGGGCAAGCGCAATAACCTAATACATATTAAGCCTATCCGCCCCGCATACTTAAGTAGTTAATTATAATACACATGGGATGCATGATCTGACGTATTCTCATGCATGTTTGTATGAACCGGAAATGAGTTGTAAGAGTTCCTGCTTCTGTACACGTGCCAGAGGAGAGGGGATAAAAGCCTGCTAATGATTGTGCCCCGGGGCAGAGGGTTTTGATCTTTTGTCTTCTCCCTCTGACCCTATTTGCAAATATATACCTTTTGTCTCACCAACAATGTGTGCCTAAGGATTTGTTATTCAATGAGCCTCCAAAGAAACGAACCGTGATATTTACAAAAGTTAAGAAAAACAGATGATCAGGAAGCCCATGTCTATGTCCCAACTTGTACCAATTTAATTAAAGGTCTCTTCTTAAACAAATTAATTTAAATTGGGGCAAAGCCCAATGTGGTTACTCTTAAAATTATTTTAAGTTATTCAGATCAATTTATCAAAAATGAGTACCACATTTATTACACAGAGTCTTAACTATATTGGCTACATAACATGTTTAAATAAATGCAACCTCTTCATCTGAACAATAATATCAGACTAAAAGCTTTAGTTCATCTAAATGTAACCCGGGCAGTACTCTGTCAAGGAAAAAGTTTGGTGCTGCCATCACAGGGAGTTGAAACTACAGACAGGCCCCCCAGAATGTGCCCTCTGGGTGACCTGGAAGCTTGTCAATCACAGAGCATGAGGTAATCTGATCTAACGCACATGCTCAGTTCACTGACTGCATGATGTAATTTGACTAGAAATTTCTCTGTGAAGAGTGTTCTGATTGGCCACTAAATTCTTATAAAAGGTTTGTGAGCCGCGGGTGGGGGGTGTTGGAGGAGAGAGTGTACTGGATATGGGGTTTTTGGCCTGCTGAGATGTCCTCCACAGAAGGTCTATATTGAGCAGATTCTTTTTGGTATTGGGTGGTGGAACCGGAGCGTGCTCCATCCACTCCATGCATTGACCTGGTATTACAGTGCTTCCAGGACTGGTGCAAAAAAAAAAAAAAAAGTGTGTGTTGGAGGAGAGACTGTGCTGGATCGTGTGTGTGTGTGTGCGTGTGTGTGCGCGCGCGCGCGTTGGAGGAGAGACTCTGCTGGATCCTGTGAGCAGAGGAGCTGTCTTTGCAGGGACTGTCTCACAGGGAGAGAATGATCCTGTGAGCAGAGGAATCTAAATCATTAGCCCAACTAATTTAAATAATGTGTTCACACAAAAGGAGGTTTTGCCACTCTTACTACAGTGAGTAGAAACCAATTCGGTCAGGTTAGTATGGTTTTTTTAAAAAAAAACTAGCCTTGAGGATTTAATTTAGCTACATCAATACATACCTTTGGAAAAATGATTTAGAGCACCCACAGAGAGATTGATATTAATATAGTTAAATTATGTTAATGGCTTTTAGTTAAATTAGTGCTAATGTAGACAAGCCCAAAGTCATAAATGTTATGTTAAACTAGTATTAAAGGTGATAAAGATAGAAACATCAACTGTTCAGGTTACCTAAAACACTCATAAGACCCCATGTTCAGTTGCTTGTAGACATTTGCTGGACTTGGGCTTTATGGTCTGAAATTTTCAATGGCAACTGTGTATCTCAGGCAAAATTATTCTGGAACATTTCAAATAAAAACTTTCAACCATGTCTGAGAAGGAGGCCAGAGAAAGAAACATAGCATTCACTCATGATTTAAAAAAAATAAATAATAATTATAATAATGATATAATCATCTTACAGTTATTTTGCTGACTGCCCTCCTTGAAACAGGAACCTGACATTTACCAGGTGGGAGTTGCCTAAGGGGTTAGGGATGTGCCTTTTCCTGTCTCCAACAAAATTTGCCCAAAGTTGGCTAATTTGAGCCTCCAGGAGGTGGCGCACAAAGGAAGAAGAAAGTTTGCACACGCCAAGAAAGACCTGCTAGAATGTGGCAGCCAAGTTCTCTGAAGATACCATCTGTACCCTACACGCTCCACTCCAGAGTTGCAGAGATTGAGCAGCATTTTTCCTATAACGGCTCTTCTTGGGTTTGAGTGGTTGCAGTGGTCCCAGATACTGGAATTTAGAGCAGGGTGATGTTTTGCTTTGTTTGTGGATGCTTGTTTTGTAGATACACAGAAAAGAAGGGGAAGAAAACACAAGGGAGCTTGACTTGACTACAAATGGATGAGGAGTAAAAAAAGTGAAGTGATGCACCAGATGACAGTGTCAGGAGCTTGTATGAAGGAAAGATAGATGGTTGTAGGTAAAAAAGTTAAAAGCAGTAGCCAGGGAGAAGAGGAAAGAGTGAGAAACAAGATGCTGACTGAAACATGGATGGGGAGAAAATGGAAAGAAGAGGAGGCAGAAAACAGCAATATAAGTAATAGGAGGCAAGGATCAGTAAAGAAGTTTAGAAACTGGGGGATAAACTAGTAGGGGTGGCAACAGAGGCCACGGACAGGTGCCTTGTTCAAAGTGCTCCACGTGCCTTTGATACAGCAAGGGTGCAGACATTCACAGCAAGTGAAACTCTTCTCCAAAAGGCAAACTGCTTAAAAACTTACCCTGGAAAAAATGAGGAACATCTTTAAAGCACTTATTGAAACATCTACACCCTGTAATAGAATGCATTAGAAAGCTGTTTGGTCCTCCAACATCCCACAATGCTCCACCACCCCCTCCCTCACCCCACTGTAAGGATTGGGGTGTAAGCAGGCTTGAGAAGTGTGGGGTCAAACAAGTACTTGAGCATATGGGGAATCCAGATCAGGGGCCAATGCTACATGAAGGTGTCATAACCAGAAGGTCCAAGTCATGCTCCTAGTCATGCTCCTAGTCTGTAGTGATATCTATGCCCATACTCTAAGCGGAGCCAGGGGCAAGAAGGGATCAAGACAGAGCTGCTGCTGTGTGTAGGGCAGTGGGCGACAAAACCCCAAATGAAGGGCCTGAGCTTATGTACTAAGCCCAGCCTATTCTGTAGGCCAGGGGTGCTCAGCCTCCAGCCTAACAGACTTACAGACCAAACGCAGCCTGCAGAGCCATCCCATTTGGCCTGCAGGGGCTCCCTATGAGTCAAGAAATTGGTGGCAGGGGAACAGTGACAACTGATCACCCTCCCCTGCTGCCAGATTCCTTAACCTCAAGCCCTGCAGAAAGTTGTAGCCAGTCTATGCTCCTTCCAGGGAACCCCCCCCACCCCCTTTCACAGGGCCAGGTTAGAGCCCCCTTCCCACCCCCACATTTCCCCCACACCCCTGTGAGGCTGGGTTGGGGTTGAACCATGATCCCTCTCCCCCTTCCCCAAGAGGGTCAGGCCATGCCCCCTTCCCCCACACCTTTCCATTGTCCTGGATGCCATATTGGGACTGCAGCCTGGATCCACCCCATGGATGGACCATGGGATGGACCCATCTAGCTTTCCGGTGCTTTCTGGGCACTACTGCTGTAGATAATGAGCTTAACCCCTGCACTAGTGCTGTTATGCCTGATACCAGGTGGGGTGGTGAAGGTACAGATTGCCTTGTAACACTTACAAAGACAATGAGTTCTCTCCTAGTCTCAGGTAGCTCCAGAGACTGGAAGCCAAGATGCACATAAAAATTCCTGCTCTAGCTCCTTGGCTGGAGATCACCACCAGTGAATGCCTTCACCACCATTTGGAAGTACTGCAGACTGAGGGACTATGTGCCTGTACAAAGCTGAAGCATTCCAATTTGGAGCAGTATTTGGCAATAGTATAATTGAGGATGAATACGGAAATCAGGCAATAGCCCCAGCGCCATCTCTGTGGGGAGCACAAAAGCATTCACTGCTGCAGTGTCACAGATACACAATTGGCACGTCAGAGGCAGGTGCTGCCAGGCATGACACAGCTGCCACAGGAAACTAAAACACTTTGTAAGACTAAAGGAAGCTGCTACATCTCTGGGGATTTGGAGCACTTCCAATGAACATCTGCCCATAGGCAGAATCCAAGGGGAGGAGTATAGTAGCAGAAGGGAACAGGAAAAGGCAGAAAGTAACAGGAGCAGGAGATTCTATAGCCACTATAAAAGAGGAGATTTTACCACACCTTTGATTCTTCTATGAAATATGAACTTTCATTTCTACGTAGGACAACTTTTACAACCTTTTCTCCTATGCCTGAAGAAGGGTGCTTGTGCCTGAAAGCTTGCAATTAAAGGATTTTTTTTTTACAAAAATCTAGTTGGTCTAATAAAAGATATCACCTTTACTATGAGTTCTAATTCCTTGTCCCTGACTAGGAACTTGAAATTAAACCAGTTATTTCAGAGCCTCACACAGTGCGGCTCCTGATAAATACCTGTGGAACTAGCATTAATAAGGATATTAACAGACATTACAATTTGTACGTGCTAAGGCCAAAGAATGTTAGGCAGTATTAAAATTACCAAGTGTTGTGAACAGTCACATGTTAAGGGTTAATAGCTTAAGATCCTCTGTCACATTCGCATCTGACTTGTTGCAAGAGGACTGGTTAACAGGGCTGTGGCCAAGTCTGCCTGGCTCCTCAGAGGCTCCCCGGTACCCCCCACTTCTCTCCACCCTGAAGCTCACTGGCAGCTCCCCCACTCACCTACCTGCTCCACACTTACCCTCCCTCTCCACTTCCACTTCCTGCTCATCCCCTCTGCATCTTATTGCTCATCCGAAGCTCACCAGCTTACTGTCACCTCCACTTCCTCTACCTCTGCAGCAACCCACTCACTTGCAGCTGCCTGGCTCTCCCTAGCTCTGTGTTAGCCCACGGCAACAGAGTTGTGGATGACAGATCTTGCACATGGGAAGTTCTGGAGTACTGTGTGAAATTCTGGATCTGCTTTTTAAAAAGGGCATGGAGAAGTTAAAGAGAGTCCAGAGGTGGAGAACAAAGATGATGAAGGTCTTGAAAAGCAAGTCATACAAGGAGCGGCTGGAGGAACTAGCCTTCAAATTTTTCAAATAAAGAAAAGGGAAAGCACCTTTCCTCACTTGCTGCATAGAGAACACAGACAAATGGCTTGAAGTAGCAGCAAAGTAAATTTAGATTGGCTATCCAGAAAAAATTCTTCATTGTTAAAATAGTACAGCAGTGGAATAGACTGTCTAAAGGTACTTGTGGATTCCCCATCACTGGAGAGGTGTTCAAGAAGAGGTTGGACAGCCACTGGTCAGGGATGATCTAGGAATAGCTATGCCTATGTTTACCAAAGCAAAGCTTCTGGGCTTTGCTACTTGCTCCCTCCCCATAAGAAGCTGGCTTTCCCGAGGCTGGTCAGATGTTGGTCTGCCCACCTGTTTCTGGGCTAACTGCCCGCCTCTGTCACCTGCCACACCTTGTTGGACAATATTTAAGATATTACACCAGCGGGAGGCTACCCATTTTTCTGCCCCGATGCCAGAGGCACTGTATCTATGGCTCCATTCCTCCCCTACACCACAGCCCAAGCCTCGCCGGTGTTCCCTCCAGCTAGCTAGCACTGGGACCCGAGCTCAGGGGTCTCACCAGGACTTTCCCTCTGCACCAGAGCTCCTGGTCCCAGCACCCTCACACTGGGTTTACTCAGTATACACACAAAGCAACATATACCTGGTCCTGTGCCCACACACTGAGCTCCAACCCCTTCCATACTTGCGGGGCTCCAACTTCTCCTCTAGGATCAGGGCTCCAACCTTTCTCTGAGATCAGGGCTCCAAGCCCTGTCCCCAGGCCTTCCCTGGACAATCCCCTTATCCCTGGCCCCAGGAGCTTCCTTAATAGCTCCCCAAGGCTCAGGGCCCCACCCCCCCGGAGCTTCATGCTGGCTCCTATATGCAGCCTCCACTGCAGAGTTTGGGCACCACCAAAGGTCTCTCTACCAACCTGGGCCCTGCCTCAGTGCTCTGTGGTGAGCCTTGGCCCCCCTTGCTCAATTTTGTCCAGCAAGATGTGGGAGCTGGGGTTACTAAGGTGCCCTGACCTGCCTTTCACCAGGGTGGTAACTGGCCTCGTATTTCCTGGGGACTTCCGCACCACTGGGAGCCCCACCAGTTATACTAGCATAAATCAAATCAGATTTCTCCCCTTGATCACAAAAGATGCTGCATAAAATTATATTTTCTCGCTTAATTACTAAATGAAGCATTATCAGCTTAAGATGGTTATTAGTAGAATACTTACTAAAAATTAAATTCAGTCTGTTCCATGCGTAGTAGCTAAATTCTTGATGGCCTCAAGTCAGGCTGTTAACACTAGCCAGAATTATTTTTGTTGATGATACCTAGTAGCAGCAGTTTATGCTGTCAGAATTAAATGCTGGATAACTGATTTTACCCTTGCAATTAAACAAAAAGTTCCAGTTCATGAAGAAGTAATCTTATTTTATTCTTTGAACATTGAGGTTTTATTAAACTGTATAGTAGAAAAGGTTGCATTTTGGTTGGCAAACTGAAGTCTGTCATCATATCCGCTACTCAAAAGGAAAACAAGTCCTTGATAGAAATATCATTTGACTGCATGTGTAATGGATGTTGTTTGATAAGGAAGACCCGTATTGATTTGTTCTTTTAAACTGGCAAACATATGCCTGAACATGAGCACTAGATCTGAGCACTCACACCTGACAAACTGCTGACCTAAAAATCCAAAGAGAGAGACATCTTACTTCAAAAATGTGTTTATTACTTTTCCCTCTAGCAGTACTGACTTTGGAAGCCCTGACCAGCTGATTGTCACACCTATGGGACAGCCTACCGAAGGTTTAGGATGCTCTTATGCATTTCACACCCTTGCACATGAAGCCTAGTGCAGCATCAAAACCACTCCGCTACCCCCGCCCTTTCTGTTAGGGATCTAAAAAGTGGTCATACTGGAAGCACATATCCTTTTCAAGCAGCATAATTCCCAAATCGGTGTAGGTGCTGGAAAGAGGGAATAATATGGTGATCACCTAAATACACTGTAACAGAAAGGACCCTTCCATTTAACAGGGAACTGTTTGTGAAAGGAAGGCTTTTTCAGTATATGGACAAAGCTAAAAGAAAAAGAGTTACTAGAAGGACTGCAATTTGTTTTGAAAGGGTAAAATAGCAGAAGATGAACAAAATGCATTTAGTCATTTAGGCAGCTGATCTTGCCCAACATCACTTCATTGAAGAAGACACTGCTAGAGCCTGAGGGGTTGTGGCAGAAAGCGCTCACAGGTCAAGAGATCAGCCATCTTTCTCCTCTATGTTCCGTAGTTAAAACAAAATCAATATTGCAGCTGCTTAAAAGAAAGACACTGCCCACGCAGGAAAGCCACAAGGAATGGAGAAATGTCTAGAAGTCTGATTTATTTTCACCAGTATAAAAGCCTGTCAGCCCTAGGAAAAAAAGAGCCCCGAGGGTGATACGTAGCCTGGAGACAATTGGTGATGCCTAGGGGGTGCACATGGCTGCAGAGGCACCTGAGGGTGGTTGCCCCTCGCCACCCCCCCTCACCACTGACATTGCTGGTGGCATCTGCGGGCTGCTGCTGCCACTCCTGGCAGCATCTGCACATGGTCGCTGACTGCCGCTCAGCACTCACCACCCCCTGCTCCCACTTGCTGCCACCACCACTGCTGTGACTGCCTGTGGGAGCTATCCACCCACCACCACCATGCCCCCACCACTGACACTGCCTCTGCTGCCTGCAGGCAGTCGCTGTGCCTCCCTCTGCCTCCAGGATCATGCATCGTTCATGCTGGCGACTGTGTCATGAACAGAGGGTCTTTTCTGGATGCCGGTGCAAGCTGACAGGCATGGTTGCTCCCATAGCTGAGCCTGGGCCCAGACTCAGCCGCTCCATCCCAGGTGCAGGCAGAGCTTGAGCACCACATGGGCTGAGCCTGCCAGGGAAAGGTTTCAATAAGTTACCGGTAAGTACAAACAGGCTCCAGGGCTGAGTCCAAGCGGGGCAGCACTCACAAATCCAAGTAGCCACAGTAAAACCCACCCACTCTGGTGTCCAGCACCCATTTCAAATGCTTCCTGCGGTGTGCCCAGTACTTGTAGGTGGAGTTGTCCCACATGTGCTGCATGTGCGGTCACTCCGCCTCCTCGATGAATGACCATTTCTCCGCCAGCAACAGCACCCTCCATGCGCAGCCTGCGGGGACCACACACCTCCATTGTGAGGTACTAGAAAAATGCATATTAGCCTGTTTTAGGCCACGTCCAGATGAGCGTGGATTTGTGGTATTTGGTGCCATAGACCCATCTGTGACTCCACACACTGCACTGTTCCCCCCTCCCCCACCACTACCAGGGTCAAAAAAGCCCATGGCCAAAAAAAGTGGGGTGGCTGCTTGGCCCAAAACCAGAGCGTGACCAGCCTGAGCCACACCAGTTGCCAGCCAGGCTTCCTGACACAGTTGCAGCTGCAGGAGTCCCCCAGGTTGCTGAGTTGCTGGCCCCAACCTCCCCTACCCCATCTGAGGTAACCAGCCATGCACCAGAGTGCACATAGCACAGGAGTTCTCCAGGGAAGTAAATGTCTGCACTCATCTGTGTCCCACCCAATTCTGGTGGGCAAGCTGAGGGACTGCGGCATTGACGAATGCACGGTCACATGGGTGGCAAACTGGCTTCAGGGGCACACCCAGAGGGTGGTGGTGGACGGGTCAATGTCAACCTGGGAGGGTGTGGGCAGTGGAGTCCCCCAGGACTTGGTCCTTGGGCCGGTGCTGTTCAACATCTTCATTAGCGACCTGGACGAGAGTGTGGAGAGCACCCTGTTCAAGTTCGCTGATGACACCAAGCTGTGGGGTAAAGTGAATACACCGGCAGGCAGGGACCGCATCCAGGCAGACCTGGATAGGTTAGAGAAGTGGGTGGACCTGAACAGGATGCGGTTCAACAAGGACAAGTGCAGAGTGCTGCACCTGGGGAGAGGGAACCAGCATTATGGTTACAGGTTAGGGGCTGAACATCTCAGCAGCACAGAGGCAGAGAGAGAGGGATCTTGGAGTCAGGATTGACTCCAGGATGAATATGAATCACCAATGCAATGAAGCAGTAGGCAGAGCCAACTGCACCCTGTCCTGCATCAACAGGGGCCTCACTAACAAGTCCAGACAGGTCTTTCTCCCCCTCTATGTGGCACTGGTTAGGCCACAGCTGGAGTACTGCGTCCAGTTCTGGGCACCGCAGTTCAAGAGGGACGTGGGGAACCTGGAGAGGGTCCAGAGGAGGGCCACTCATATGGTTGAGGGCCTCTGTGGCCAGCCCTATGAGAAAAGGCTGAGGGAACTGAATCTCTTCAGTCTCCGCAAGAGGAGACTGAGGGGGGATCTTGTGGCTGCCTACAACCTTATCAGGGGCCAGCAGCAGGGACTCGGGGAAAGTTTGTTCACCAGGGCCCCCCGTGGAGTCACCAGGAACAATGGCCACAAGCTGAGGGAGGAGAGGTTTAGGTTAGCTATTAGGAAGAACTACTTCACGGTAAGGGTGGCCAGAGCCTGGAATAGGCTTCCCAGAGAGGTGGTGCTCTCACCTTCCCTGGAAATCTTCAAGAGGAGACTGGATAGGCACCTGGCTGGGATCTTGTGACCCCTGCCATCCCCTGTGCACCTTCCTGCCCATGGCAGGGGGTCGGACTCAGATGATCTGTCTAGGTCCCTTCCACTCATTGATTCTATGATTTGGACACACTCTTAATGTACATTAAATAAAGAGCCAGGCTTTTTTAGTAACACTTAATGCACATTAGCCTATTTTAATGCATATTAACTCAATAGCAGGGGCTTTTTACATATGCTCTGGGGGCAGGGAGGGGCAGCACTTTAATTAAAGTGGCTCAGAGTTACTGAGTGTAGTTAGAGCCCCTGAGAGCCTCTCTAATTAAAGTGTCACTATGTCTTCTGTATCAGCATCTCTGTGCTAAAAAAGGAGGCAGGGGTACTTGCATAGGCGAGGCGTGGGGGGGAACATGCACCCCCTGAGACTGCCTTCCGTCAAAGCCACCAGCGGCTTCTGCAGGCAGTCACCACTCACCACCCGCACCCCCCTCACCGCCAACGTCACTGCCAGTGTCTGTGGGCAGTCCCCGCTTGCCACTCCCTCTCCCCACCCCACCGCTTGCCAACACCACCACCGGTGTCTGCGGGAGGGGTCCCCACTCGCCGCTCACCACCGACTACAAATGGTGCCCCTCCAGGCTTGGTAGGCACCAGCCATTCATGCACACTTGAACTAAAGCTCATTCAACAAGCTATAGTTTCAGTGCCCCTATGGCGAGTCATTAGCTCCTGAACTATCTCGGGGCCGGAGGAAAATGGGGAAACGCGGGCGCGTAGTGAGCTCGCGGTGCCAGTGCGGGAGATGCCGCTGCCCGGCTCCGGCTGCGAGCGGCCATGCCTGCTGGCGGCGAGCGCGGACACGGGCGGGACGGGGCGGGGCGGGCGGCCCTGCCCAAGGCGGACGCCGTGTGCGGGGCGGGGCCTTGCGGGAGCCCGGGATCCGCCCCGCTCCGCCTGCAGACCAGCGCCGGGGCAGGCAGCCAACGCGCCGCGAGAAACCGGCCCGTGCCGCAGCTGCTGGCGCGGAGCGGAGGGCTGCCCGACAGTCCACGCACCGCTCCCTAACCTGCCTGCGGACAAGAGCCCCGTGTCAGCCGCGTGGGGCAGAAGAAGGCGAAACTTGCCGAACAAACAGTCCCGGCTTTGCTTCCAGCTCCAGCCGGAGCCCCACTGTGGGCATGGCCGGCCTTCACAGCTCTCCCGTTTCTGAGCCGGGGCAAGGGAGGAGCAAGGACGAGCCTGGGCGGGAGCCGACCCCCAGCTCCGGGGCAGCTCCAGGGAGGGGAGGGCGGAAGACTATAAAAGTCAAGTGCGGAATAAAAATCGTCCGGTTTATTTCCAAGCAGCATCTGCCAGCTTCGGCCAACGCCGGGTGTCAGACAGGCTGGACTCAGCGAGAAACACATCAGCGTCATGCTTTCGCTCCTTTGGCTCCGACTTGCATTACCAAGCGAATAGCGATTTAAAAACCCTTTTTATCCCGCGGATCCGAGTGGGGATCTTGCAAATCCACGTTTAGGATTATTCCTGCGAAAGTATAAGTATAAAGGTATAGGTCTATACCCCGAAAACCTGGTCTTCCTGTAAAGGTGACTTTCGATCAATGGACTCTGCCTGTTCTTAACGGGGTTGTGGGGCGAGATGTATTTACTGTGCCGGGCTTATGTATTTAGGAGGAATATATCAAGGGGTTAAAAACTCGGCGGAAACACGTGTATCCTAAGCTCCAGGGAAGAAACAAGGTCTCTTTATTTTGGGGAGTCATTTGTGAGAGCTGTTGGGTATGACTTTGTAAGCAGGGCAGGCTTATTTAGCTTCATTATGACCGTTATCCCCATGGCTGCTTGTCTAGATATCTAGTCTAAAAGTGATAACCCAGGATATTTTCTTTTTTTTACCGGACAGAAAACATTTCATAAGTAAAGTTTTCAACTAGCAGTAATCGAGCCTCGGATAAGCCTCATCGGCTACGATACTGCCACTGCGCTTGGCCAAAAGTGGGGACAGGGCAGAGATACTTTACTAAATCCGAGTATCCAAATATTTCGTGGGATACTGGCATAAGATACCATACATCAGTGATGTTCCCCATAACGTCCTATTCCCAAAAAAATAACGGGGGATCTTTGTTGTAAAGTTTCTTGCAACCCCCTGAGCTTGCCTGTGCAAAAATGCAGATGCAGAGCCGGCCGTGCATTGAACGTTTTGCCATTTTCGGTCTTTATGACCTCTACTGCCATCCTTGGGACACGGGATCTGATTTTTTAGAGCGTAACGAAGTGGCACTGGATCGCACTGAAATTTCCAGCCTCCTACCGTTACAACGTTGAGAGATGCCCAGTTGACTACGTGTGGGCGCGCCTTATGTTTGCACCTGTCAAGCCTACAGGCCACCAAGATACTGCAACATTTGAAAATCTGCTGTAATAATGGACTCTAATAGTTACCAATACTAGTTACTCTGCTCCCGAGTTTGCTATTAAGGATTATGCGCACCGAGTTGTGAACACTATGGGGTTTTTGTGTACGAATGGGCATAAACTAAATCTGGTTATATCCATACAAAGTGAGCTGCTGTCAAGTGCTGGGAGCGAGGAGGGAAAAACTGGTGCGAGGTAGCACGCTCCCACAGGAGAGCCACAGCAGCACAGTGAGGCGGTTTGATTTAAAAACGGGGAGGGTGGAAAATTATATCAGGAAAGTAAAATCTTGAGAACTTTTTTTCCTTCAAAGCAGAGTTTATAATAAATAAGATAGACAAACACTAGAAAAAAAAAAATCTTGGCCAGTCTTTCCAAGTTCAGTCCTGGTTGCAGCGCAGCACTTGCGCACCCGCCTTGGAGTCAGAGCCCTGACTATACCTAATTTGGAAAAGGACGCTTAGTTTCACTTGCCCTCCCCACGTAATTCAGGCTCCCAAGCAGACCCGTCTTCGCCCTCAACTCCTCTGTTCCGCCCTCTTGCTTCAGGCCAGACATTACTGGGGGGGTCCAGTGCTTCCCCCGGCCCCCTTCGGGGCTACGCAAATTGGAAGGGAGCGGACCTAGTGCTTGAACACAACATCAGGTTATAAAGAACGATTTTAGTACTAGGGCAGGCCCCACTGCCTCCATCTACCGCAAGGGTTTTCCTTACTCTCATGACAGCCCCGTTACTGTGGCATGCACGGAAGTTATTTCTACAGAAACATGCACCGAAAAAAAAAAATTATAAAGAAATCTGAGTTGCCAAATGGAGAGGGCGAGACCCCTACGGTCTCAATGCACATTTTCTTACCGTGCTTAAGACAACAGCCCAGGGATTTCAACACTGCGTTCCGGGTGCGGCTGACTGCGGTCCCCATTTGCCCCCAGAAAGGGGACGCGCTCCTCCCCCACCCTCCAGGGCCGAGCGCGCCGCAATCACCCGGGGGCCTGACTTCACTAGGCCCAGGGCCGAGCCCTGTAAAGACGTGGAGGGCTCCTTTCCTTTTCCCTTTCCCTACAGGGACCACTGGCTTCTCTGTTGTTCAGTGGCACCGAGAGCTGCGAGCCCAGACGAGGAAGGCGATGGCAGCGACCGAGGGTTGGAGTGAAGAGGGGGCTGCTCGCCTGCTGCGGTAACGCGAGGCGGGCCGGCCTGCGGAGACTGGGGCCCGAGCCCGGCAGGAGCCGCATGCCGCCGAGCCCCCGCAACGCACCGTTTCGCAGCGCCCAGAGAGAAGAGGCTTGTGGATATAAAATGAGCGGTTTTATTGTTCCCCCCCCCTTATCTGTAAAAAAAAAAAAAAAAGTGCAAAAGGAGCCTGTATAAACCCCGACCTCCGAGAGTATAAAAATAATCAGTCCCAGCCTTCAAACAACCGGGGGGAGAGCGGGAGGAGAAAGGAGGGGAGAGAGGGCGCTCCCGTCCCCCGCCGCGGGCCCGGGAAGACCCCGGGGCGGAGCCGCGGCCGCAAAGCCGAGCGGGCGCCGGGCCCCGCCGCTTCTCCAGATGCAAATAAGTTAGGGATAAATAGGAGCAGGCCGAGTCCGAGCGCGGCGGCGCTCACAAGTCCGGGTAGCCGCAGTAGAAGCCGGCGTCCGGCAGCAGCAGCGGCGGCGGCGCGGGGGCGGGCGCGGCGCCGTCGAAGGGCGGCCCCAGCTCGGCCTTGCAGGCGAAGCGCAGGTACTGCTCGAACTCGGCGCGGTCCACGTCGCCCAGCAGGTCGTCCTGCGCCAGCGGCTCCAGCGGCGCCTCGGGCGGCGGCGACGGCTGCGGCAGCGCCAGCGGCAGCGCCAGGGGCAGCGCGGAGCGGCCCGGCCCGTAGTAGACGCCCGGCCCGGGCCCCGCGTAGTCGGGCGGCGGCGCGTAGCCGTAGGGCCCGAGCGCGCAGTCCTCCGGCGGCGGGAAGCAGACGGGCTCGGGGGCGGCGGCATCGAGCGGCGAGGGGTCGGGCGTGGGCAAGCCGTAGCCGTCCAGGGGGCAGTCCCGGTAGCGGGGCCCGGCGGCGGCGGGCGGCGGCGCGCCCTGCCCCGGCGGGTAGCCCGGCTCGGCGTAGGCCAGGCCCAGGCCCAGACCGTCGGCGCGCAGCCGCCCGCCGCCCGCGCCCAGCCCCGCGCCCGGCGCCTCGCCCGGCGCCAGGAACCCGCTCTCCACGCGCTTCAGCCGCTTCAGCTGCTTCCTGCGGCGCGGGCGGTACTTGTAGGCGGGGTGGTCCCGCATGTGCTGCACGCGCAGCCGCTCCGCCTCCTCCACGAACGGCCGCTTCTCCGCCAGCGACAGCGCCCTCCACGCGCGGCCTGCGGGGACCACAGACCCGGGCGCGGCAGTCAGCGCCCGGCCACCCGCCCCGCCGCCCAGCCCCGGTCCCGGCCCGTCCCGCGCCCCCGACCCCGGCCCCACGCACCCAGCATCTTGCTGAGCTCGGCGTTGTGCAGGTCCGGGTTCTGCTGCGCCAGCCGCTTGCGCTCGTCCTTGGCCCACACCATGAAGGCGTTCATGGGCCGGCGGATGCGCGACTCGGCCTTGGCGCGCCCAGCCCCGGCCCCCGACGGCGCCTCGCTCTTCGCTTTGGCCTCGGCCTCCCCCGAGGGGCTCCGCGGCTCGGCCCACGGGCAGGCACCCAGGCCCGGCATCAGCAGCGGCAGCGCGCAGCGGCCCTGCGCCTGGTCCTCGCTACTGGCGTAGCCCGCGTCGGGGCTGCTCATGGCGCAGCGGGAGGCGACAGCCCCGATCCTGGCTCTGCTCCCGGACTCTGCCCGCAGCTGCCGCGCGCGGCCCCATTTGAGCAGCGTGGCGGCCAATGGTGGGGCGGGGCGGGGCCGGGGCGGCGCCACGCCCACCCCGTCTCACCTGCGCAGGTGCCGCGGGGCGGGAGGCGGCGAGGCCCCGGCAGCGGTCGCTCCGTGTCGTGCGGACCGGCGCGGCGCCGCCTGTGTGCCGGGGACGGGAATCGTGAGCGGCGGCGCCCGCCGTGTCCCGAGCCCCGCCCGGCCCTGCAGGCACAGTCCCCGCCAGCGCGCGCCGCACGCACAGAGGACGAAAATCTCAGCCGAGACATCCACCCCCCGCCGCAGGGCCAGGGACTGTGGCAGCAAATATCCTGCGGCTGCCACTATGCTTCGATGTGACTTTAGCTAAAGCCGAGCGCGGTGAGAAGTGGCGAAAACACCCAGAACAGGTGACGCCTCTTCTCCCGTCCCCGCTTAGCTCAGCCACTCGGTGCCCGGGGCAGGCAGCCGTTCACCTTCGTTTCGCGCTGGTTTTTTTTTAAATCCAGTTCAGAAGTTTTTACCTGCTCACCAGTTTTTCCTTCTTATTCTCTAATGACCCCGCACTGCCAGTGGAAATGTTTAGGGTGTGTGTCTAGTATCCAGGTTGTAGCCCTACTGGTCTAGAAGCAAAAGGTCGTGGCGGAGGTGCTATTGTTTATCAGACCTACTAGACGTTTGAAAAAATAACAGAGGTGTGTGTCTTACACACGGAATCGGGGGTGCTCAAGGGGGCGCTTAGAAGTTGTGTTGCTCACGCGAGTAAATTGTTTTTTTTTTCACATTAGAGAGAGTTCGGGAGCTGAGACGTCGCCTGAACACACCCGGCTTGCATGTATGAATTATGAATATAGTCAAGAGACAGCGAGTTGAGCATTTGACAAATCCCTACTTTGAAAGTCCCGATGTGTGCATGGGCACGTCCACTGTAGCATACCGCAAACGTGCTCATTTGACGTTTAAATTAATCAAAATGACAACGTTTTCGCCAAACCTTGGTTTGTAGTCATCGTTCCCTTACGTGGCGCTATTAAATGCATCAATGCTTATCTGAGACACTGCCGAGCTTTCAGCAGAAGATCAAAGAGACTTATTTGGTTAACAGCAATCAGGACTCGTAGCAGAGATGATATCTTTTATTAGACCAACAAGATTTTTGCAAAAAGAAAAGTCCGAACACTTGTTTGGACGCCTACTTCGGTCAAATGAATCCTCGACTGGCCTAATAAATAAAGGCAGCCTCCCTATTTATTAAATCCAACATTTGATTTCATGTTTCCTATAAAAAAATACAGCAAGGGTTCGAGACCGGAGCAAGAGGAGATGCACAAGTGTAGCCGAAGCACCTACCCTTTGGGGTTGGAAACCTCCCGAGGCCATTTGTAAAAAACAAAAAAACAAAAATCGTTTCAAGGGCCATATCAGGGCTCAGCTGTACTGGGCAAAGCCCAATAGTCAAATTTCAAATTTCTACGTATCCCGGTTGTAGCCGTATTGGTCTAAAAGGAATCAGAATTTGTGGTAGAGATGTCTTTCATTAGACTTTTTTTTTGCAGCGGCAGCAGTCTAGTTGATCTAATAAAAAGGTCTATGGTCTAATAATTTGTGATACCACAAATATCTACGGAGTCAAGTCCGTGTACCTCTACCGGGGCAATATCCTTCCTCCCAGCCCCACGGCTCTGGGTCTAGGGCTGCTCCTTGGGGTTTACTCTTAGATGTCCCCTGTGTCCCTCACCAGCCCGGGGCGTTGGTTGTAGCCCAGTTGGTCTATGAAGAACACAACACACTAGCAGATTCTCCCTATGCCTGAAGAGGGGTGTTTGTACCCGAAAGCTTGCAAAGAACATTTTTCCCCCATCTATTTAATTGGTCTAATATCACATCTACCCAACGAACCTTGTCTTTTACCAATCGGTTTATTTAACTGAGTGCTAGGGACTGTCGGATCGCGTTTCATGCAGAAGGACGGCGCTTATCCCTACCACAAGCCTTCCAAGCCATTGGCTACCGGCTGCTTTACGAGCCTTGAAAACAAGCCGCCCAACCAAAACATTTTGGCCTTTCTCTACAAGCTTGCTGGAGTCCGCAGTTTGGGAAAGCACGTCGTTAGGAAGGATCGAGCACCGCAGCTGTAATGTATGGTTGTCCCTTTGGCGGGCAAGGTTCTTTGGGTAAATGTGATGTCTTCTATTAGACCAATAAAAGGCAATAGTAATAATTAATAATCATTCCGGAAAACTAATAATTACGTTTGTCCCTTTGGCAGACAAGGTTCTTTGGGTAAATGCGGTATTAATATTAGTTGGTATTAGACCAACTAATGAAAAAGCAATACTAATAATTAAGAATCATTAGTAAAAAGAGAAACTCTGGTTTCTTTTCAGGTCGCATAAATCTTTCGCCTTTTGGCTTAAAAACTAATACCGTTTGTCCCTTTGATGCACAACGTCCTTTGGGTAAATGTGGTATCTTTTATTAGACCAACTAATAAAAAGCAATGGTAATAATTAATCACCATTAATAAAAAGTAAGAATAACAATCGCTTGTCCCTTTAGCAGACAAGGTTCTTTGGGTAAACGTGATATCTTTGGTGGACCAAAAACAAGCCATAGTAATAATAGAAAAAAATTCATAAATAATAATAATGTTTGTCCAGACGAGGTTCTTTGGGCAAATGGGATTTTTTTATTAGCCCAACTAATACAGAACAATAGTAATAATACTCATCCATAAAAAAAAACCTAATTATGATCATGTTCGTCCCTTCGGCTTCCGCGGCAGATATGATTAAAAACGAGGGAGAGAGAATACACCAAATAAGTCGCTTTTTATAAATCCCGCACCAAATAAGTCGCTTTTTGTAAATCACACCCAACTGTCCGGCTCGATTCCCATTGCAGTAGCCTGTCTACAACAACACAGGCATAAATCACAAGAGGAATTCAGTGGCACGGATATTTGAATCCCGCTTTGAAGATGCAGTGTCACAGTGTAAGTGCTACAAGAGTCCGGCACCCTGATCAGGAACGAAATAACTGATCAAAGGTTTCTGGGCCACTGCCCTGAGCCTGGCATATCCGTCCAGCTTTCTGGTCCACGTTATCTGAATCAGCAGCTAGTTACTGTGCCAGCTGCAATATTCTTTTTTTCTAGTTTCCACGCGCTAGGTGCGCTGGACCCGAAGGGCTCAGGGGCGCCCAGTGCAGCACAGCCGCTCTTTATGGGTTTACAGGATCCCTGGGAACTCCTTCAATCCAGCGTCACTCGGGGGAAAGATTTTATGTTGTTCTTAGTTTGCACGCGTGCATGTGCAGACGAGGAAAGGAAAGGGAGATGTCAGGAAAAGCGAAACGTTAGCTCCCGCTGCTCCGGTCCACCCTCTGGGGATCGGCTTCCAGCTGCCGCCGGGCCCGGCCCTCGCCGGGGCAAAACTACCCGAGCATGTGGAGAGAGGCTGAGCATTTCGTGACTGCTGCAGCACACGCGTGAACGTCACGCTCGGGGGGAGAAATGCTGCGGAGCAAACGCTGGGAAGCTCGCCAAGGACTGGACACACTTTACACCGGCTTTCAGGCTGTCATTTCTAGGATCAGAGGGGAAGGGGGAGGGAGGGATCTTCCTCTATCATGAGGTAATAAAGCAAGCAAACCGCCGCTGACTTTGTTTGGGAGGTGAGTGCAAACAGTTTCTACAGCTCATTGATCTGGGATCAAAGTGAGGAAGGTGTGTTTTGATCCCCAGCCGAGAAAGTCCAAACCCTCGCCCGGCCCAGCCCGAGGCCGCTCCAGTAACCCTTGGGCGGCACCAGCTGCTCATGCAGCTTTTCCCTGCCCGGCCTCTCTTCCTCCCGGGCCGCCGCTCCACGGTCCTGCCCCGCTGGATCTCCAGGGCGCCGCTGTGCCCGGCGCTGCCCCGCACTTCATCGGCCTCGTCGCGCAGCCCAGCCCGGCCCAGCCCGGCGGGGTCAGCCGGTCACTCTCGCATCCTCGCTGTGGCACCGGGTGCATCTCCCGATGGCCCGCCTGACCTCTCCCACCCGCCGGCGGAGGGGAGAAGTGCGGGCCGGGACTGGCGCGCGGGCCGGGCTCCCTCGCCGGCCGGAGCCGGGCTATTGCAGGGCGGCTGCGAGCGGAGCCCCGGCCCCGCGTTATCAGGGCCGGCCACAAACGCCACGTGAAAAGCAGCAAACATCCGGAGGGTTTCCTGCGAGCCGCGCTCTCGCAACACAAGAGCCCCGCTTTTTAATGTGTATTTAAAAGCAACAGTCTTCACCGCAGCAAAGCGCAGCGAGACGGTTCGTGCCTGCTGCAATCAAAGCCACGTGGTCCGAAACCCTGCAGCCCCACACGCCGCTCAGTTAGTAAATACTCAGAATAAGAGTAGCAACAGCGGCAGTGCTAATAGCAGTAGCAATAAGAATACTAGTAGCACTAACCCTAGAAGTAATAAGAGTAGTAGGTATAGTGATAGTAACAGTAAAACTGTTACTATTTTAGTTGGAATTCTAATAGTGGTAATGAAAATAAGAATAGCAGTAGTAAGCGTAATCGCAATAGTAGTAGCAACAACAGTAATAAGAATAGTAGTAGTAATAGTAATAAAAGTAGTAGTACTAACAGCAATATCAACAGTAGCAATAATAATAATAGTAATAAAAGTAGTAGTAACAGTAATCACAATGGTAATAGTAATAATAGTAGCAATGGTAGTAGTAATATAATAAAGGTAGTAGTGACAACAGCAATAGCAACAGTAGCAATAGTAGTAAAATAGTAACAGTAATAGCAATAGTAATAACAGTACTAATAGCAGCAATAGTAGCAGTAATAGTAATAAAATTAGTAGTTGCAATAGTAATAACAGCAATAATAGTAGTAGCACTACTAAGTAATATAATAAAGGTAGCAGAACAGTAATAGCAGTAGTAATAACAGCAATAATAGTAGTGGCAATAGTGTTATAATAAAAGCAGTAGTAATAACAGAAATAGCAATAGTAGTAATAGCAGTAACAATTATAGTAGCAATGGTAAGAGTAATAAGAAAGTACTACTAAAACAGTAAAGTAATGGCAATAGTAGTGGTGATATTAATAAGTATAGTGATAGTAATAAACAAGTAGCAGTAACAGTAATAGCAATAGTAGTAGTAATAATAGTAATAAGAACAACAGTAGTGGTAATAGTAAAAGTAGTAGTAACAGCAAAAGCACTAGCAGTAAGACAGTGGTAGTAATAGTAATAAAAAAGTGGTAGCAGCAATAGTAATAATAGCAGTAGCAATCGTAATAATAAAAGTAGTAGTAACAATAACAGTAATAGTAGCAGTAATCACAGTAACAGCAACGGCGGCACAACGACAATGACGTTAAGAAAACACTGATAATCGACCCCCGCCCCGCTGCTTGGCCGGCGGCAGGGAGCGGAGCGCAGGGAGGGAGCTGTCGCCAGGCGGCTGCGGGCAGAGGAGCGGAGCGGAGCGGAGGGCGAGGCGGGGCCCAGAGCGAGCGCGACCCCGCGCTTCCGCCTCCCGCGCCCCGCAAGCTGCAGGCGCGGCCGCTCCCGCGGAAGCCCGCACTGGGGCCCCGGCTGGGCCGTGGCGTGAACAGACGGTGGGTCTGGAGGGTGCGGGGCTTGGCCACACAGCGGAGGCGGCACTTTCTCCCGCGAGGCAGGAGCGCCGCCCTGTCAGCGCGGGGCAGAGCGGCCCGGCTCAGGCCTGCCCCGCAGGGCCCGAGGGGCGCGCGGGCGGCGGGCGGGCGGCGGTAGCGCAGCCCGTGGCAGGGTCCCGGTGCGGCTGAGCGCGCCGCCAAGGCGGAGACAGCTCCCCCAGCACGCACACTCGGAGGGAGTGACTGCGCCTTTCCAGCCGGCGGGCGCAGGGGAACCCCCCAACCACACACACATCCCGGCCCTGCCTCTGCACTCCTGTTAACTCGGGGCAGCGCCGGGTACCTGGGACTGGATGAGACTGAAGCTGGTTCCTTCTTCCCAGCCTCCTCGGCAACAGGACCTTCAGCTGCCCTGCCCCTAGCGCAGCACAGAGCCAGGAGGGGGCTGCAAGAGGGATCTGGAGACATGCGAGGCACCTCTATACATTCATGAATGTGCTTCAGGTAACGTTCAGTTAGCACTTCCCTGCACCTCTGTACGTGCACACACTGCTCCTGCACAGTAGCATGGGTATGCAGAATAAAGTTAGTCCCAAGTCAATAAACACGCACACCATGCATGTCTACACATTCAGTAATGCAATTTAACTATTTCCACATAAATTTCATACCTGCTTTATGCAGGTATCAAATTTAGATTCAAATAGCCATTTTTAAAGCACAGTAAAGGCGTGCACATGTAGACATGTGCTCTTAATGTGTTTTACACAGGACTAATGTGCATTAAAAGCATATGTGTAGACACATCTTCTATTGTGAGGTACTACAAAAATGCACATTAGCCTATTTTAATGTGAATTAGCTAAAGAGCATGGCTTTTTGTGAAGCTTTAATGCACGTTAAGATAGACTAAGGCACATTAAAGCACACATGTAGTTACATCCATGGCTGTAAGAGCAGTGGTTCTCAACCCATCCAGACTCAAGCAGCCCCTGAGTTCTCACTCTTGTTCTGACCATAGGACACTATAGCTGTTCTTCTCCTGACAGCCTTAAGTTACCTTCGTGCCAACATAACCGCAGCCAGTCCAACACTGCTTCAATGTTTCTGCAACAGCAGGGAAGTCCCAGGGGCACTGCCACTGGGTAGACAAAAGCCTAAGCGTCCCTGAAGGTCAGGCAGAAGCCTAGGCACTTTGAGTGTACCCCAGTCAATTGCAGTTGAGCCAAGGCAGCTCTGTTATAGTCAATGTGAAGACCTGCATGGACCTAACTGAGGCCCAGTCTAAGCCTGGAAGCAGCACCTGCCTCAGCCTGGTGCAGACAGGGCTGCAACTAAAGTATATCACTCCTTGTATTCTTCCATGGACTCATTACGCTCCCTTTGGTTTCTAGTAGCTAAGGTGATTTCATGTACATGCCCCCTTCTGCAACAAAGGGAACCGGCTTTGTTCTGCTTTGATCTGTTTTTAAACTGTGACCAAACATCAAACTATATTTTCAGCATCCCGTGTCACTAATATGCTTGTCTCAGTCTGGGACTTGGTCCTCGGGGATCTTTAAGAGAACAGAATACCCAAGTCCCAGGCACTTAGATCTGTGAGACTGAAAATCAGCAGAAAATTAAATCATGTTCAACTACACACACTAAAAATATGTTACCGAGAAAAAATGCATTGTACAACACACAGGATGCTTCAAATGCATGAACATTAATTTTAAATCTTTCTCTCTTAAAACCTTCTGTCCCCATTTGCATTGACATAAATCTGACACCAGTGGTGTTCTTTTCCCAGTACAAGTAGAATCAGAAACTAGTACATTTCCTAGAAATTAAACATGCAGACAGAAGTGACAGTTTTCATTCAATCTGGCCCCTCTGCTCCTTTTCCCCGCTCCCATTCTGAAAACAGAGCTGGGGATGGGAGGGAGGAGGGCATTGCTAGGGGAAAATGGCTGAAGGCTTGCAGCCAGGAGCTGGATTCCCCAAACCTCCCCACCCCCCTCACTCAACAGCATACTTCTGTTGGGTCTGGGGGATTGTTGGAACTCACAATGCTTCCTCTGAAGTGCCATTAGTTACAACAGGGAACTATACTTGTCTGAGCCTAAAAACTAAAAGGCATTTATAGACGTGCTGGGGGGAGGCTTTAATTAGCACAGCTCATAGAGCTGCACTAATTAAAAGTTCCTGCAGTGTCACGTGTATCAGCATCCCTGTGCTGAACAATGGCAGGGGGTGCTTTGAACTGAAGCACCCCACTGCTGTTTTTCAGCGCGGGGACACTGATAACATGATGCTGGAGTCTGGAGTGCGGTATTTACCACACCCCAGCAGACTCGATCAATCTGAATGTATTGCTACCTGAATGCATTGCTATCAATCGAGTCTGCTCCAACATGCTAGAATTACAGCACATCAGAGCAGCCTCACTGCATATGTATAGGAGCCCAAAATGACTAGAAATTGGAGTTAAAATGGTTTAGTTCATTTGCTTATGGAAATGAAACTTTAGAAAGTGAAAAGCTGAAGCAGATTCTACTGATTAACATCTATTTGAAAGTGATTGCTCTCAAAGAACCTAATTTCACTGCAGTGAGTGACATGAATGAATGTCCCATCACATTCACCATGTCATATAATCATCTCAGAATGCATATATACCATTGCTCTGTTCAGTAAATGCTACAATTTGGATAGAGTCCTCTACTCGGTCAAAATGAATTTGTCACATAATATACAGTATGTGGGAAATCAGATTTTATTTTACATTAACTGGTTGCCATTTGATAAAGCAGTTATTTACATTTGCAAAGCAAGCCATCTACTGCCAGCATTTTAGCATGGGCATATGTCACATTACAAAATGGTTAAATACGTAATCACTGGTTCAAATTTTCAAATGATTACCATCTACATTTGTTGTGATAGATTAATTTGTAGGAATAAAGGGGAGCAAAAAAAAAAAAAGATCCCAGACCTTCCAAGCCAAAACTTTAAAATCTTTGGCAAGAAGGACAATCTTTGCACAATACTGAATAATATATTTTAAATTATTGAATTAATCACTGTGTTCCTAGTTGCAGAAGTTCTGAATTACCAAGAAAAATATCTCAGTGTGGCATTTCGTGGCCAGAAATCAGAGGTACTACCATTCCTGTCAAAATCCTGTTCTTACTAGATTTGCAGACTGATTCTACTCAAGAAGTTTGGATGAGGATCCAAATTTTAGGTTGCCTTAAGGCAATTTATCTTACTTCCCCCTGTCTACATCTAGTATTTGAAACCACTGGGAGCTTCTGACCCATGAAGTGTTTTGTCTAGCAAATAGAGTATAGGACTATAACATGTCACAAAGGTGTTTTGTTTTTAATGGTCATTGTTGTAACTAAGATGTTTTCTAGCATCTTAGATTCTCCTTAATAAGTATTAATAAAGATAATTTTATTCTATATTTTATTAATATTATAACTCCCATTATATTATTATAACCCCTATTATAACTTGGAAACTAGTGTTGTCCAAGTTTTACTGGCTGCACATCAATATGATATATATTGCTAACCATTATAAATATACATACAGTGGCACACAAAACGTACTTAAACAGGGCTTACGCAGAATTAAGCACAATGTTTCTTCAGAAGGAAGCCCTATAATATTATTCAGTGTTCTGAGCATCGATTTGCATTGGCTAATAGGAGCTGAAGACACTGAAGACTTAATAAATGCATGGCTAAAGTAACCAAAACTCTCTCAGAAAAGAGTAAAAAAAAAAGCAAATTAGTGCTATGCGGGCATTTTAATCTAGTCACTCGTTAACTGGGTTTTAGATGCCTCTAGAATTCATGTGGCTCCAGTTAAGAATATCATTTGCGCTTGCTTCCCTTCCCTGATCTGTGTATGTTTGAAGAAAGTCCAGGGATTGAAAAAAAATGTATTCCCCTGCTCCACTCCCTCCAACATTGCCTTTCATATCGGCATAGTGCCCTTTGAAGGCTGTTTGCTGAAGGGATGAGACAGCAGTTATCACATGGAGCCACATGCTAGAAAAGAGGAACCTAAACAAACCCACACATTAGCAAGAATGAGAAAGATCCCCACTCCTATAGCAAACATGCAAGATCGGAGATGGGCTCAACTCTACTATCTCCCCTCTGTTTACTAATTTCAAGAAGATAAGAAGCAAGCTTACTTAACCTGGCTCCAGGTGAAACTACTGTGGGATTCTCAGCAGAGACCATTATTCACAGGTAATTAATAGGTCTTTTCAGATCTGTGTCTAAGTCTCAAATCCAATAATATTACAAATAAAAATGAACTTGCTGTCACTTGCTGGTCTACATTAAATATATGTATAAATCTCAATAACCGAGCAATCCAGAATAATTGCTATTTGGAGTTCAGCTCAATCTGCTTGAGAAGCAGATTTATCAGTGCTTATTCACACTAGAGGTGCAGCTCAGCTCTTCATCACAAAACCAAGGACACTTTAAATTTATAAAGCTATCTAGAGTTTTGGTATCAGCAAGGATAGGCACAGTAATAATTCTGTTTTTACTTCAAAAAGTAGGCTGTAACACTGAAAGAAAATAATGATATGCATGAAATAAACTGAGTAACATGTTACAAATTCATCTGTCCAGTTACTACAATGCATAGTGGCGAGTTGGCAAAGTAAAAGCTGGAACTGAAATTCACCCAAACCATTACGTATATTTGCCAAAGATCTAGTAGATCCCCTGAAATTCCCACTGAAACTATGGCAACACTGCTCAAATTCTTAGTTCTTTATTCCAATGAAGGGAAATTGCCAGCAATAATGTAAGACCTACACTACCTCAGGAGATGAAGGCAATAGTTGTTGACAACATCAAGTGACTACATTGTACATATTGCTAGGAAGTTCTCAGATACCATAACAACAAGTCCTATATAAAAACCTAGTAGATAACTGCCCAGCCAATCACCATAGTTTCATAGTTTCACCAGAGGGAGCCCACTTTCCCTGACAGCCAGAGTGCATAATATGATCAACCTACAAGAAGGAGAATGCAAAAAAAACAACCCACCCATAGTCTGTACTGCTGCCAGTTAAGGGAGCTGCCAGAGATGGAACTGTGGTTAGCAAAGTATTGCAGGTTGAGAAAAAGAGATAGACTGATGGATCTAGGAAAGCAAAACAGGTGAACGTTTGGAGGGAAAGTGTATTGGATTAGGACAGCAATCAGCAGTCTTTTCAGGTTGTTGGCTGCAATCACCCAGCTGGGGTGCTAGGAGCTGGCTGCTGCCACTGGTTCTCTGTGCAGCAGCATGAGGAGAGCTCCACAGACTCTGCTTCTCCCCGGGGTGTTGTGGGAAGAGTGATTGCCTCCAAAGTCCACCATTGTCAAACACCACTGAAGCCCCACATCTTCAGACTAGACTAAGTGGTTCTCTGTGAGCTGGATTCAGCCCAGGGCTCATAGATTGCTAAACCCCGGATTGGGGGATTTCTACCGGTATTATGAGATTTTTAATGTAGGAAATGCCATCTGAGGCTGAATATTTCTGAAGGAGACTGTTACTATTGTAGCAATTCACAGCGGTGTTCTCCTTGTATCTGTGACTCCTATTCATGGTGTTAGCTTTTTTTCCCTAAACACAGCCAGACATGATCCATAAAATAAAATGTCATAGTTTATCTATCAAGACCCTGGTCATTGTAAAGAAATAAAACGCACTGCAAATAAAAACCATTCTTAGCCAGCAAGAGGATCAATTCCCACAGCCAGATTAGTTGTTTAAAATCAATGTTTGTGACACTGCAAAAACTGGTAGGTCTTTGCATCTCTGAGAAGACAAAAGAACTTAAAATTTTTTTCATTCTTTGCTGGGTATACACTAAATATCTCAAAACAGTAAAGTAATGCTGGTGTGTAGCAATGCTTGAAAACCTTTTAAGGGCAGCTGCAGTTTATACCAGCAAACATGTTTTACATCAGTACAATTGCATCTACACTAGGCCTTTTGCTAATAAAGTTCAATACAATGTGTATTCCAGCATTACTATTCCTTAAAATGTTTTAAATATATAGCTGGCCATTTAGAAAATGTTCTCTTTTCGTATCTATCTATCTAGATATAGATATATAGATATATGCTCATTTCTTAACTAGCTGTTAAATCATTTTGAAAGAACTTACCTATTTTTGGCAGTGGAGCAATAAACAGATGGCGCCCAGGGCAAACACTGTGGGAGAGCAGGGATAGGGTCATGTAGTTCTGGATGGGGACAGGAGGACATGTGGGCTCCAGGTTCGGAGGGTAGGGTTACTGGCGTTAAGACTTTTAACAAGCCCCAGCTCCCTGGCTGTTACTGTTGCAGCTGGGAACTGTTTTGGGGCTCTGTGGCAGGGCACTGTTTGTGCCTGCCACTTTAAGGGCCTGGAGCTGGCACCTGCTAGGTGCCTGATGAGGGCAGTTATTTTGAACCTAGGGCTGCCCATATAAACAGGACAGTTTTGCTACTGGGAGAGCAGGTAGTAACATTGCCTGGCCAGAGGGCTGCTGGTGTCATCTGGAGGTAAGGGAGGAGCTGTAGGGGATGGTCAGGAAACTTCTGGTCCTGGGTATGACCTAAAACTGCCCCCTGCTGGGAGTAGGTGCCCTGGTGGGGCTCCCAGTGGTGTGGGAGCCCCCAGGAAATGCCAGGCCAGTTACCACCCTGGTGAAAGGTGGGTTGGCGTGCCTTAACCCCTAGCCCCCACAACTGGGTGGGTCACCCCTTTTAGGGTCTGGAGGGTGGACCCCTGAAGAGAGAGAAAAAGCCTGTCTGGACGTCCCCTGACTAGTCAATACTGGGGCCAGGACTGGAAGGGTCGAAGGGCCAGGGGCCCACCACAAGGAATGACAAAGAGCTGCAAGCCTGGGGCTCCGATTGGCCTGGAGGTGCACCAGGGCTGGTAGCCAAAGGTCCTGGGGGACCATGCCCGAAGGGGAAGAAGTTCAAGGAGCCATGCTACCTAGTATGAAGGCAGATGAGACCGCCTGAGGAGAATAACCCAGGCATGGTTCAATTAGGATGATTCTAGAGCCCAGTGTGGGGGCCGATGATGATGATGATGATAACATCCAAATGCCATCAGCGAGGCTTGGGCTGCAGTGTAGGGGAGGACTGGAGCCGCAGATAGTGGCCCCTGGCATCAGGGCAGGAAATGGGCAGCCTCCCACTTAATTACATCAATGAACTAATTAATTCCAACAAGACGTGGCAGGCACGAAGGCAGGAGGTTAGCCCAAAAACAGGTGGATGGGCCACAGTGAGATTGGCCTGGAGCAGGCCCCCTGTTACAGGCTCCCAACATGAGTACGCTGCCAGGGCGTGGACTCTGTGCGAGTAGGGGGTGATTCCAGCATCCCTTCTATCTTTGCACCCAGTGCAGGTGCCCCTCGTGTGCACTCCTAGTTACACTATTCATTCTTGAGAATTACCACTTTTGCTGTGCAACCACAAACCTGAAGCATAAACTAGAAAAATCTCTCAACCCAAAATACTGTCAACCCAGTTCCAAGCAAAAGCAACGTTCTTTAATGCAAACCACAGCCTTCCTTGTGTGCACCTCCAGTTCGCACCAGTAAAATTACACTTGCTGCTAGCCGTTCCTGATTGATGGGCTAATCCCAAATGTTGACAAGGCCTAAAGAAGAAAAGAGCCCAAATCTTTGGGTAACTGGTTCACTACTGTTGCTAATTCTTAAAGGTTTCTTTCCAGATTGTGGAAGCAGCCCTGAAACACAACCAAAAACACCCTTATTTAAAATAATTGTATTTTATAGTTGAATCTGGACTTGCAACCACTTCTGGAAAAGTGCAGTGCTGTTAAGATAGGTGTGGCTTTCACTCATTTCCACAGCAACTGAGGGCTACCAATTTTCTGATACCTGTAGACGGGAACCTAAGATAAGCTAGTAGTGGTCAAGCCTATCACTCCTTTACTTACAGAAGCACCAAATTCATCTAAAATTAAAACAAAGAGATAAGATAGAAAGTTATTTAGTTACTAAATCACATACAGGCATGAGTTGGGAATGTGGAGAATCCTTTTGACATCACTGCTTATTAGGTTTTAAGCCTATGGGCAAGTCTCATGGAAGCTCTTTTTTTTCTTGAGTACACAAGGTTGTGAAACTCACAATGGACAACTTTTCCACCGATTGGTTAAAATCCAGAATACTTGGTAGTTATCCCTGTTAATATACCCTACAACGTTCTAGAGCCATCACTTACACTACCATATTAAAACAACTGTCAATTACATTATTTTGGACAATTAAAGAAGAATATTGTGAGACTTCTGTAAGAATAATGGGAGGGCAGAACATCCATTTTATCTCAGTTTAAAAAAAAAAAACTTTAAGTGTAATGTACTTGGAAAAGCAACTTCTAAAAATGACATGATAGCCATCTTTACCATTTCTCAATTCTTTAAGTATGCTCAATTCTTTAAGTATGCTCAAGGCAAGAGATATCTTTTCCAACAGGCAACCCCACAAAATCAGTCTAGGATCAAACTGAAGGTCAAGCTGTTTTTTCCTGTTGGGTTTTTTTTTTTGGACTCCATTAACAATAAGTATTCTGAAACTGGAAATTAGATAATACTTCTGTTGATGCATGAGGCAGAATAAACAGCTTATATATTCATAACTATAAACTAGCTATTAAAACCTATGCAAATTGAGAAATTCACTGGGAAATCTCAGCAGTAAGCCTAGATGCCTCTGCGTTTTTTGCTAGTTCATTCAATACTAGAGATTCAAATCAGTCATACACTTTCTTAAAAAACAAACAAACCTTGAAGTAATTTTTTCTGTGTTTAAATGTTGCTTGTGTTCACTTTCCCTATGTATTCTATATACACAATTATTGGCTGAAATGTTCAGAAAAACAGCAAATTAAGGAAATCTTGGCAAAATCATGAAAAAGAAAGTTTGAGTTCCAGGGCAAATATTCATAGTGATGACTCATTTTCTTAGTTAAGCTTATCCAGTGTGGGAACAGAAATAGCAATACAACTTGGATGTCATTTAAGCCAAAACTAACCAACACACCTTAAACCCAGGCAACTGAATACTTGTGCAATGAATCTACAGACCAAGAAGTAGTTATAGAAATAATATGGCAGAGAATTTCAAATAAAAAATACAATAAAAAAAATCAAAGCCTTCTCACAAATAGAAAAAATATAGCTGAATTTCTCAAGTAAAGTATTCCTTATTAATCATTTGCTTGGCAGCCTTGAATATTAACCACATGGTAGTGAAATGCTTGGAGTCGGTAGAAGTTGCAGGGCAAACTGTGTTCTTACTCCATTAAGGTAAAATCTTGGCACTACTGAAGCTTGTGGGAAGTTTTGACCTTGACTTCAAGATGGCAAGGTTTTCATGCTTGGTCTCACTGGTGCAAAAATAGCTCTTACTGTGAGTAAGAACAGCCAGATTTGTCTCCAGGTTTGCATTCCATTGCAAACTGTCTTCAAGCTAGAGAAGAAATTTATGATTTTATACCTGAAACAGAGATCTTTTTAAACTTCAGGTGTGTCAGAGATACTAACTGAAACTTGAGACTTGGTATTCTTATTCTAACTGTTCACAATTTCCTTCAGTGTCTCCTTACAGTTACCTACAAATAATTAACAATCATGCTATTGCTATTTTCCCATTAATTACAATATTTAAAAGCAAAACTATTTTCCTGCACTGTTCAAGATACAAAATAATGCAACTGAAATAAAAAGGTTACATTTGAAAACTGCTAAACAGTAGTGTTCTTTGGAATCAGGTATCCTGATAAGCACAAGTGGATGATTCACTGTGCAAGCCAGTAAAAGCATCTTGCCCTCCTCTGCTACGTGTGTACTTGACACAGATTGTATTTCTTGGGATTAGTTCCAGAATCACAACAAAGAGATATGCAATGATAAGAAAGAGGATTTGTGAGACCAGGCACAAATTTTATGATGCAGCACTAAAACTAAAAAGTAAGATGGTGTCCCAGCAGTAAATCAGGCCACTATAATTGCAGTACAGTTTTATTAAAGCGCTATTTTAAATGTCTATACTATGCAACTTTAAAATTTGCAGTTGGCTATAGTGGATATTTAATTAGAATAAAAAACAAGTCTATAAAAACCAAAACGATTATTGCTGATGGTCAGTGACTACATCAAAGCATGAATCATTGCCCATTTTTAACCACACAGAAAAAGGGTGGCAAAAGCATATGGTTGTCTGAAGCTTCAGTCGCTGATTCGATTCGGCAGAGATTCAGCCCAATTGAGCACTGAATCTCCAAATCTGAATCAAATCAGGAGACCCTTTAATCTCTCCAAATTGAATCAGAACCCTCCAAATTGATTCAGAGAGATTCGGAAAGATTCGGCGTTCGGATATAGACACAACTTTAAATGTTTTTCTACATACCTCAGGGTACCAGGAGGCTCATGAACATTGCGATGCTGGGGTGGATGCAACATCCCACAGGACCATGAGAGGTTCCCCAGTATGCTCAGCAGCAGACCCGGAAGTGAACCAGAAGCACTTCCGGTCCACTTCCAGGTCCACCAGGGAGTGCGCAGGGAGGCCCCCCCTGTACCTTCCCAGCTCAGCAACTGGTGCCTCCTGGGTCTGGGAGGGGGCGCCTGGGGTCCCCCCATGGCTGATCACCAAGCCAGGGAGGCACATTCAGCATTGGACCCGGAAGTGGATTGGCAGTACTTCCACTCCACTTCCAGGTTCACTGTTCCTGTGGGATGCTCCATCCATCCCAGCATCACAGCATTCACGAGCCACACCTGGTACCTCAAAGTGTGTAGAAAAAACATTTAAAGCTGTGTCTATGGCTGTTCACTGATTCTCCAATTCAGCATCGAATCTTCAGATTCAGATTTGGCTTAATCAAATGGGGGACAGTGATCCAAATCAATTAACTGAATCACTCCCCAGTTCAGGCCGAATCCAAATCTGAATCAAATACAGCCCATTTTGCACACCCCTAAAAAGCATATACACATTGATCATGATTCTCTCCATAGTATGAAGAGTGCTTAAGGCAGCAACTGTTTTATATACACACATATCAAGATCTGTCCCCTGAAATTATAAAAAACAAGTCAGAATATATTTTTTTATGATACTTGGATGATAACATAATGCAAACTAGTTATTTTATTCATCTTAGTGTATATTTCAGTGAAAAACATTTTTAGTACAGAATAATCTAGCATTCACCTAAATATCTTATACAAATGGACTCTCAACTACAACAAGAAAGTGAATTAAACATTGCACTTTGGCATAAGAAGCAATTTGAAAATCTTAACATAAACATCACAAAGTGTTCAAGGTAATGTTTTATTTCTCTTCTGCCAGAATCAATAAATCTGTCTTAGTTACAGTATAGTACGTGTTGTACTAGTTAATCAGGTAAACCGCATGATAGGGTAGCGAAAGTCATCTTCCAAGAACCAGTTTCTAACCACTACATGTGGATGTTTGAAAAGAAAAAGAAAATTGCTTTTGTCTTAAAGTGGGATGGAGACTCAGATGGATAAATCTGTTTTATAAACCTTTCCTATTAAACAATAAGTCTAAGAGAATAATGAAAACAAGGGGGTTCTCAGCCTGAAGTTGCTAACTGTCTCCTGTATTGTGCTCAGTGGGAAGAGAGTTTTGACTTGAACCCTACTGTATGAGAAGGGGTCCCAGAAGAGGTTGAAGGCTGTTTAAAAGGACTCAGATTGGCACACATCTTACTCTTAGTCACACACGCAAGTATTATATGACCACATGCAACCTTAATCTCTTCCTCATACTAAATCTGACACTCCCTGTAGGTTAGTTATCTGTTTCAGATGCTGAGGAAAGACACTAATGGAAGCAATACTGAGACTGAACACATCTACCCAATGTCCTAGAAGACAGGCAAATAGCTCCCTAACAGGTTGGATTTGTCACTAAGGCTAGGGACAGACATTCAAAAAAAGCCTGAGCCTGAATTGATTCAGTATTTGCAGGTTAATCTAACCTGCAAAGAGTGAATTGGTTTACAAGTGGATAGACGTTCAGCATATGCCTGCAGAGGCTCAAGGCAGAAGCCCAGGGGTCCTAGAGCAGCCCTCCCTTCCCTTCCACAGTGAAGCTGAGCTGAGAAGGGGGGCGTGGCCAGGCCCCAGCGGCTCCCTGGCAGCCAGGAGCAATCTGGGCACACAGGGCTGCCCAGTCCCAGATGGGAACTCTTTCCCCTCCTCCCTCTCCCCCATCACCTCTATCCCCAGTGTGGAGCTGCAGATGCGGCACAGAGCCCCAGAGATAGAGGCAGCCAGCACTGTACTGGGAGTGAAGATCACAGCCCCGTGCAGCCTGCTTGGCTGCTTCTATCCCCAGAACTTTGTGCCATGCCTGCAGCTTGCTCTCTGGCAGAGAAGCCCTGTGTCTTGCTCTGCAGGAAAGCAGGGGCGGGGTTCCCTCCAGTCCTGGCAGAGTGTGAGCATGTGACTGCACAGTTGGGGGGGGAGCACCTGGCTGCAGTGCTGGAGCTGCAAGCTCAGGCTCAGAGCCCCAGGGGGCGATAAGGCAGGCTCTGCTCTTTGCCCCATTGCGGTGCTGGCTGGAGCCACGCCTGCTCCGGGCATGAGCACCCTGACCTCCCTGCCTTCTGCTGCTGCCAGGCAGGGGTGCTGCAGCCATGGGGGAGTGTATGCAGCCAGGGGAGTCCCCTACACCCCAACCCTGCCCAGCTGAGCTCTGTGCTCAGGGCTGCAGCCTTGGGGGGAGTGTATGCAACCTTGGGGGGAGGCCCCTATACAACCCACCCCACCATGTCCAGCTGAGCTCCATGCATCCACTGCCTCTGTGGGAGGAGGAGGAGAAGAAAGTTCCCCAAGCATGGAACCAAGCCACCCACTGCCCCCCCCCCCCGCCCTGAAGCTGGGCAACATTGCATGGAGCCTCCCCCCACCCCCTAGCCCCACAGTGGCAGGGGTGGGGAAGGGGAGAAGGAGGAAGAGTCCCTATCCAGGTCCTCACAGAGTCTCCCTCCCTACCCTGGGCGGGGGAAGAGTCCCCCTCCAGCATGGAACAGAGCCCCACCACCTCCCAGCCCTGCAGGACAACCTACCCAGCATGGCCCCATTAAGGTGAAGTGGGCAGGGAGAAGAATTAATTCCTCCCTCCTCTTTCCAGCTGGGGTCTGCCAGCTCCAGGGGGCACCCCTACAGCCCTCTCCCCTCTGCTCCCAAGCAGACAGGCTGACCCCAGCTGCAGTGGAGGAAGAGAGGAAGGAGGGAAGAATTAACCCCTTCCCTACCCACTTTGCCTTAACGGAGCCATGCCAGCCAGTGCCTGTGCTAGGGGCTGTCACTGCTCTGGCTACAGCCCAGAGAGCATCCCAGGGTGCTGGGGGTCTCTGGTTTATCTTAAACCAACAAGGAGTCTGGGACAGACATTGCATAAATCGGTTTGAGCCAAATCCATTTAAGTCCGATACTACATTCAACCAGGCTTATCGCAAATCGGTTTCAGCCATTTTGAAACTGGTTTATGTGCACTGCACATCTGGTCTGTTATGTGCACTGAATGTCCAGTGTCTGATCACTTAAACCGGTTTATGTGTAATGTCTTTCCCTAGCCTAAAAAGTGTGAAAACTTCTATTTCCTTCTGAATGGACTTATCAATCAGAGATGTCAAATCACCTACCTCTATCCCTCCCTTGTAACTGAGGAGATTCCAAACAGACTTCCTCTAAACACAACCATCACCTGACAATTTCAAATTCCTTTATGAAAGGTAAGAATTATTAACATTATTTTGCATCTGGGGGGAATCTGTGGTACAGATGATAACTGCCATTTTTCAGGTTTCAGTGAAACTGTGAGAGAATATGATCATGAAATCCCTGTCCCTGTGGTTCCAAATGCTGATTCACACTGCTTCTGTGGATATGGGTCTTAGTTTGAGTCCATGTTTCTACCACCATGGTACAGCACCATAGAAATCATAATCTCATTAGGTCCATTTGGAAGATTATCTTAGAAATCAGATCTTTTCCTAAGATAGCCTGGATTTAGATTTGACCAGAAGACCTAAAAAAACTATTGCAGAGGACTGGAAAATGGACTAGTTGGTGATCTAAGAAGTAGCTGGAAGAGAGGAAGCCAAAGCAAACTGCACGCCATTATTTATAACTTGCATTTTGTGAACTTTTTTTTGTTACAGCTAAATCAATTTTTCTTGTGAAGATAAACATGAAGTGGTCAATCACTCAAGGACAATAAAAATGATCAAGCTGCATAAAAAAAGGTTAAAATAATAGGAAATATAATAAGGAGAAATTATAAAGATTTCTCTTTAATTATGTGATAGCAACACTGAACTTTTAAGCAATGTTTCTTCTACAACCGGATATGTACATTTTTTTTATTGTTCTATTTATTTATAGCTCAAGGTCTAACCTCTTGAAGTCCAGTGTCCCAGAAATTAGCACGAAATAAACAATTTAAACAAACTTCCCAGGAGGTTTTTCACAGTTTAACAGGTTGAGGGCAGTCTTCGACACATCAAAAGTCTTTTGTATAATTTTATATTCCTTTTATGTAGTAAGATATTTATTTGCAGTTACAGCTGTCTCAGGGCACTGAAGTTACTTACAAGTAACTCATTTAACTGTTCTTGCACTGCCTAAAATGCAAACATTTCTGTACTGACAGTGTAAGTATAAAAACAGTTGATAGCCTAGTAAAGGGAATAATTGCTCCCACCTTTTCTAAAATTAACTTATTATTCTGAGTGTATAAAATTAAAATTGGATGGTGCATTATGTACCAGAGTAAAGTTTTTTTCTGAATGGATGCCTAAAATCAGGCATCTATATTTAGGCATCTGAATGAATGTCCTGAATGTGTCTACATTTTGTTCAAAATAGACAAAATAATGTATAATCCATAGTTCAATTGTGACTTCGTACACTCATGAGTGTAAAGTAAATAAAATTACTCCTTTCATCAGAGAATTATATTTTAATACATTGTTCACATAATACACAACATTGCAGATAGGTCTTTCTGAATATTCATATTTGCATGAAATATAACACTGAAATAATACTGTTAAAATATTGACCATTTTGATATCTAAATATTTTCATTTTTTGCAAGAATAAGGGTCTTGAGATTGGTAGCTTCAAGAAATACCACTTTAGGTAATTCCTTTTGCTTGACTGTAATTTCACTTACAAATTCAAATGTGTAATGTATACTTCATTACTTTATGTATTTAACTATTGTGTAGTGCTGCTGTGCAGTATCTAACTGCGTATCACCAGAGTAGTGCCAACATTTTTGTTAAGTAGTTCCCTTATATGTGATTGACAGAGCTTTGTGATCCTTTCCTATTAAAGTCCCTTCATAAGGGTGGGTCATTATTGATGGTCTTCAGGAGACTTGCATTAAGATTCAAAGATTGTCCCTTCCCCATAGTAAAACCTACACAGAGAGGAAATTTCCACAATGATTCCCTCATGGATATTTTCCTCATGTTGTTCCTTCTCTGGTGGAAGGCCATGAGGGTTTCCAAGGCCTTGCATGCATCCTAGGAGATGAGGGCAATTGCATCAGCTTTGAGACTCTCCATTGTTGCTGTTCCCCCAGGTCCTTTCCCAAGCTCCCCCAGGTCTTTTACCAGCAAAAAATATATTATGAGTTTGAACATTATATTCTCAAGATATCTTCAGCAAGCAATCTATGCATGTCTCTCTGGGAAAACTACCTCTTGCCTACTCTCTCTGTCCTTGGTATGGACTGGATGTGCCCAGAACTTTTTCCTTGTTATGATTTTGGTACTAAAGAAATGTCAAAACCACTTCAATTCAGGGCTCCCATTTTGTCTACACACAGCCCAGGATAATGTTTTGATACCATCCAGGTGTGGGCTTATTGGAGATGATCTGGGCCAAAATGCTTAAAGGTCACATACTTGCAAAACTTGGGTTTCAAAATTTCTTTCAGTGACTGCGTCTACATGAGATATTTACTGTGAAGCTGACTAATTAGCTGCATAGTAGACATCTCAGAGTCTACACATACGGAACTGTTTAGCTACCATAAAGTAGTTGCTAAGTAGTTACTAGTTGCTGCTGCAGAGTTTTTTAGTGTGCAGTAACACACCTGTAGATGCTGACAGCGCTGGTTGGGGCACAAGGAGCTTCAGTGCAGGGGCTGCCTGTTGGGAAGCCCCACAATGGAGCACCTTGTGCCCCAGCCAGTCCCTCCACAGCACATTGAGCCAGGTCGGAGCAGCCCTGGGCTGGCAAGCTGCCTCCCCAGGTCCCCTGCCAGAGGGGCTGCTCTGACCTGGCTCATTGTGCTGCGGTCCTAGGTGCCCATTCAAACACAGAGTTTATTGCTTCGAATGAATTGCAAATGTAGATGCACCCAGTAAAACTCAGAATATTTTAATGAAAAACAGGTCTATTTTTTGAGCAAGACAGGTTTAACTTCAAAACAGAGTATTCTTGATTTCACATACTTTCATAACTGGATTACCATTTTAATTTATGAAAATGCAATGTTTTTAGAGCTTGAAAACTGTTCAGTCAAAACAGAAGATTCCAACACAAAGTATGAATAGTTTTCTGAAAATATCCCTTCTCCATAATGCATATTATAAGAGTAGCAAGAAAAAGTTATATTTCTAAATGTATTGTTACAGATTTTAATAGTCACTGATTTGATATTCACAGCGTGTATGAATTAAGTTACAAAACCTCAAGCATATTTAAAATAAAAATTCAACTCCAGAGAAATGCAGCAGACAGTAGCCATGTACAGAAGACATAAAAGCAATGAAGGAAAAAAAATCACAGGTAATCTTTCTTATTGGGAAAATTAATTAGACGATTTAGTCATATATTTCTGGTTTCAAACAGAGCCTTCAGATTAGTTGGATTCTTCACAATTTCACTTTCACTTGTGAGACACAAACTATGCTATTTTTGTTGGTCAGTAAACTCTATGGACAAAGATATTCCTATTTCAAATCCATAAGCAGCCAGTGTCTACAGTTCTTAGTTTACAACAGTGGTACGCAACCTTTGTAGAGTTAAGGCATCTCTTGTTAGACTCAAAGCACCCCTTAGAAAATGCCAGCTTTTAGTTTTCATGCAGAAAAATAACAGAGCTATTCTTATGTTACAAAGAACTCAAAAAGACCCCAACAGGTCAGAATATTTTTAACACTATGAATTCTTATCTAAAGTCTCTGCATTTATTTTATGAATCATGTTTTCATACTTAATAGTGCTAGGACCTTGCATCACCCCAGGGTGGCATTCTCACTGAGAATCCCTGATTTACAGTATACAGTAGACCTCAGTGTAGCATAGTCAGTAGTTGCAAATAAATGAAATATTTTGTGTTCAGCTATTAGAAACTTCTGGAACTAAAGAGGAGGGAAGCAGGCTCAGAAAATCCTGCTTCTGAAAGAGACTTTTCTTCCTGAATTCAACTTTTAATATTTAAACATGAAACCAATCACAAGATAAACTACCAAAGGCAACTCTTTAGAAAATGTAGTAATTCTAGTAAAGTATCTTATACTGGTATATGTCCTATTACTTTTAATTAAAGTGGAGTGAATTAGATTACGGTTGAGATTAGCATAGTGAATTGCAATCTGGGAAATCATGTTCTGGGCGCCACACTTTAAGAGGGATGTGGACAGCATGGAGAGGGTCCAGAGGAGGGCCACTCGCATGATCAGGGGACAGCAGGGCAGGTCCTATGAGGAGAGGCTACGGGACCTGAACCTGTTCAGCCTCCAAAAGAGAAGGCTGAGGGGGAATCTAGTGGCCTGTTATAAACTAGTCAGGGGGGATCAGCAGGCATTGGGGGAGTCACTGTTCCCCCAAGCACCACCAGGAGTGACCAGGAATAACGGTCACAAGCTGGCAGAGGGCAGGTTTAGGCTAGATATCAGGAGGCGCTACTTCACAGTCAGGGTGGCTAGGATCTGGAACCAACTTCCAAGAGAAGTGGTGCAGGCTCCTACCCTGGGGGTGTTTAAGAGGAGGTTAGATGAACATCTTGCTGGGGTCGTTTGACCCCGGTAGTCTTTCCTACCATGGCAGGGGGTCGGACTAGATGATCTACTCAGGTCCCTTCTGACCCTAGAAACTATGAAACTATGAAACTATGTTCTATTTAATAATTTCTGTTATTTTCACATCTGATATAATATGGCTAAAATTCACTGATTACACTGCATGGAAAGAGGATTTAATAAAGTGTGGTCCTCATGTTACTTCTGATTACACAAAATCTTTTTATCAGAGAGGTTTTGTTTATGAATTCAGAAACAACTTTTAATGAAAAACAATACATTTTGTGGGATTTAAAATGAACATACTTCTAGTGTTTCTAGGTTTATCATTTTTAAACTAACAGGTCGCTGTTTATTTTGAATAAAATAAAGTTAAACTATATTTAAGAAACATTTGAAAAAATTCTGCTCGTATTAACTATATAAAATCAAATCCTTTTCAATTCAATTATGCATATATCAGTAACCCCACTGGATTCAGTACAACAGTTTGAGTACAATGAGAAGGATTTGATAACTACATGGTGCACTCTTGAAAATTATCCTGACAGAATGAAAAAGGACTTGAAAAGAATAACAAGAAAAGAAAAACAGAATGACCATGCTTATATTGATTCTGCAATTAGTTACATGTACATATTGGGGGATATGAGAGACCATAGGTGATGAACTTCTTAAGTATCTCTAGCCAAACAGGGTTCTGTTTTAAGATGTTTTGCCACATCCTAGAATACTACTTTTAAATGAACTCGCAAAGGTAAATACTTTGGACAATAGTAAGCAAGGAGTGATGACTGTAAATACATCAAAGCTTCTTTTAGAAGCTTTGAACCTGGGTTAAAATGTCACAGAGGTGCTACCTGAGCGCTGCATTTATCTGTGTAATTTCTTTAGAATCAACAAATAAACTATGTGACAAAGAAGGGAAGGAAAAGTTCCAAGATATAAAAATTCTGGTGTTTTAAGCTCATTTTCAGCTAAGTTTCATGTGAAGTTACTACTATATGTCCATATAACTGTGTGTTGCCCTTGTTTTACAATAACTAAACAATTTGTTGAGCAATGTACCAAAAAAAGCAAACATATTTTCTTACAAAAACATACAAAGCACATTATAGGAAAGAAGAACATCAGGAAAGAAGACTTATACTTGGCTAAAAATGATGTGGAACTCTTCCTACTTAAGCAGTAGCTTGCCCTGACCCAGGATGATGAACAATGGCATTAATTCAAATATATCCAATAGTATTAAGACTTCCTACAAGTAAAATTGTTAAAAAATAAACTGATGAGGAATTAACAGATTATAGGAGACACCAAGATTTCTAGGACAACATTTTCAAGAAGAGGAACCTGAAGTTGAAAGCTTAAGTCTAAGCAGCTAAGGCATGATATGAAGCTGTACCTGTTTAAATAAAAGGTTTAAGTTAAACCAGTACAGTTTTTGTATGCAGATAAGCCCTAAATAAGCATCCTGATTTTCAAAAGTTCTGAGTGGCTGCAACTCCCGGAGACCGCAAGGGAAAGCTGTTGGTTGTTCAGTGGACCATTTACTTAGGTGCCTAAATAGGGATTTGCCAGCTTGTGGTTAGATTCTACTTTTTTTAAGTCTTTGCACTAATCTATTCCATTAAAAAATGTAATGTCTCAAGCCCTCTCCCTTTCACACAGTGGAAAGATGGGCAGACACAGCTCCAGTAACTGTTTTTTTCACTTTGCCTGACATTGTCTGAACATCAGCAGATAAGAACACTGACTTCTTCTGTACAATGAGGAAGGTAAGGGAAAAGGCAGGTTAGCTTGCTCATGCTTCTCATAAATAGAAGGGCCCAGTGAAAGTACATTGCAGCTCCTGAAGTGGCCATTTGAGAATGAATATTTGTAACAAGATTTATGGTTCTTTTAAAAGAAAAAAATGTGAGAAGAAAAAAAAAGCTCCATAAAGAAAGTTACTTAAATGTCAACAGTTCTTATATGCATGGATTTCAACCTTTTGTCATGAGACTTAAAGGCCAAGATTTTCAAGACTGGCTACTGATTAAAGAGTTCTGATTTGTATAAGGTGGATGTTTAGTCTCTTCTGAAAATTAGGTTCTCTTTGGAGGTTTCAAGCTGGCACTCAAGAACAGAAATACACAATCAATACATTTGAAAAATTTTGGCTATATTCCCAACAACAAGGGTTGAACTTTACACTTAGATCCATACATGCGCTGCATCAATAATAAAATGAGATGTTAGGTAGAGTACCTGGTGAAGCATATAAAAGCTAATGCCTCTCTGAATGAGTTGTTCTATAAGATGCCATCCTGTCCTGCCTTCTGTGTAACTTCAGATTGACAAAGCTAATGATAAATTCCACAATTTGGAGATGTCACATCTCTGTGCATTCAGAGAACTTCTATCCATACAAAAATTGAGACCTTTATTCTGTGAGATGCTTGTATGTATCAGTAAAACTGGGGAGGTGATAGTTATCAAGAGAACTCAGCAACCCAGAGGATCAAACTGTAAACTAGAACCGGTGTAAGAACTGAAGAGAGGTAGGTGATGCCTCCCAAATTCCAGAGCTATGGGGAAGATGAGCTATAGGGGATATGAGCTATATCAGCATAGCTTAACCTGTACTAATGTGTATTCCTCTCACCCATCCCAGCTTCATTCAAGATGTTGTGGCAATGATAAAGGCAATGCAGCATTATTTAAGAATTTATTTTTCCATGGATATAAATGAAACACTTGATAATTCTTAATAATACTGGGGAGTATACAGCTAGACAGAAAGGAAAATATAGCCTTTGCCCCATGGATATTATAATTGCCTTAAAGAATCAAGAATGTTCATGGAAGGCTTTAGGCACAATTGCAATAAATACAATTCATACTACTATTAATATATTCCAACATACACCTTGTTAGTAGAGCAGGTCCCTAGAGCATTCACCCAAAAAGCAGGATTATTACGTTTCCAAATGTTAAGCAGTTTGAATATAACATATGATTAACTTATCACAACATTAAAATGTATTTTTTCCCAAACCTGTTATATATTGGGGTCTTTAAGAGGGACATCATTATACCCTGAAGAGTTTATGAATGACATGATGTGTGTATCCTTGTTTGTATGATACTTGGCAACAAGACTACACAGCAGTTCCAACCAGACAGTCTTGCATGAAAGATAAGCAAATTGAGGCAAACAAGCCTTTATGCAGCAATGGAATGCATTGAAAAGGAATCCTGAAAGACTTCCGACATCAGAAGCTATCTGTTGATTTTGGAGCATCTCTATCAATAACAGCAAAACACATTGCAGATGTGCTAACTGTTCATCTGCCTTACCTAGTTATAAAGGAATGTTTTGCTTTTAAAACAGAGAATGAAGAAAATAAAAGGAAATGAAAATAAAATGTCATATTAAGTTCCAAATGATGTTACATTCCTTTGGTTCACTGAACTACTAATTTTACAGAAACTTTAATTTTATCGCTATCACAATTCTAGGATGTTATCCAGAATATGCTGTTTGTCTATAATGCACAAGAAGATGGAAAATGTCCTTGTATATATGAAAACAAATCTTTGGCAATATTGGTCCCTAATTAGTCCTACATTCTGACTTGCTTATCTCAGAATATCTTAATGTAGCTTCCATTTTAAAATTTGACACCCAAAAAGTAGGCAAAATAGCACAAGATATATTCCTGCTGAACTGACAACTGTGGAAGCAGCAATGGGCTAAAAAATGCCTACTGCAGCCTTTCCAAGCACCAGGCCAGCTGAATACTCTAACAGCAGTTCCCAGCCTTGGGTCGCAACCCAAATGAGGGTCACAGGGGCAATGCTGGCAGCACTGCACACAAAAGATGAGCTGTGCCATGTGGCAGAAGCTCCCCTGCCCCTGGGCCACCGCCACCGTCACACTCCACTCCCAGCAGTGGGTCATGGCAAAAGGTTGGGAACCACTGCTCTAGAAGGATACTGCTCCTAAAGTAAAAAGTGCACACAAAAAATGAGAAAGGAGAAGTTTCAAAGTGCTACAAACAAACAGAAATACCTGTTGCAAAGGATAGAAGCGGTGAGAGGAGAAAGCAGCATGATGTAAAATTGGACTCCAACTTAGACAACATATGAAGCTGTGAAACTTGTAACAAGCTGTGCCACTCTTGAATTGGGCTTGTCAGCCACAAACAGATTCATCAGGCATCTGACTAGACCTTTTTGGTATACATCATGATTCAAAGGCTCAGCGGTTGCCTACTATATTTTATTGCGTCATTTGCAATTTTTTATGTTTTTATGTTACATAAAAGCTCCAGCATTATGAAACAAGCCCTCACTTGAGAATCTGAGATGTCATTTATTAAACAAAATTCTCTAGCCCTCGTTACTACAAAGAAAGCTAAAAAATGTCGCTCAATGTCCAAGAATAAAGAGTGAAGACAAGAAAGTGTGCCCTTCAGGATTTATTTCTAGCGCCACATATGCTATTTCCTCTCATTTAGTATTTCTGAAAAACAAGTATGTCCCAAGTTCCCATACATGATAACACCACAGTGCTCCCTATTCAGAAAAAAAATATTATGACATCCCTGTACTTACATTAGAGATACCAAAATAAAATATGTATTCCATAATTTTGTTATATACTTTACAATGTATTATATTTCTATAGAGTTTATATTGACACGTATATAACACTAAATGTTTTTAAAATTAACTAATTCATAACTTGCTTGGAAACTAAACTATTTTCCTATGAGTTTGGGAAAGCTGCTCTTTTATGCCCTTGTAGTCTAAAAACTCCTGTGGTTATCTTGCAGGCTATTTGATGCTGGAACCAGTGAGAATCTTTCTTGTGATGCTTTATACTTGGTTCTTCTACTAGGGTGCCTATTCCAATATCTATCAAGTATTCAAGGTCCTTCCACATCCTACAGATCATGCATATATTACTATTCTCTATATAGTTGTTTTTTTCTACATTGGTAGAGGGTAAATATATTCATAGGTTGGGGGAATATATTCCTAACAAATATATACCCCTTCCCCATTACATCACATGAACTAGAAGCTATGTCCTCATCATTATCTTGTTCATCAGGTCTTTGATGCTTTTTAATATTCTTGGTCACATTTGGCCAATACATGCCACCTCTGGGTTTCTGGAAGCATGTTCGTCTTCCAGAAGAGTTTCAGTATCCTTGAGAAAATGTATATTCTCAGTAATTTGGGTATTAAGATCTGCTTATCTTTATACATTACACTACTTCACCCGTTCATCTCAGTAGTTCTAACATTCATGGTAGGCAGCTTGGGATTCTCCCCTGGTTACCCTAACACGGGTGGGAAAATGGCAGATTCGGCCAGCAGCCAGGCTCCATTTCCCAGTAGCCCCAGCTGTGCTGCCACTGCCAGAATCAGACCTGCTGCCTGGGCACCCCGGCTGTCTGCCGTGCACTCACAGTCAGGGCAGGGCACACAGCTGGGTGGCTGGGATGGGACTGCAGTTAGGAGCAAAATGAGCAGGTGGGGCCACAGTGATCCCAGGATCTTGGGGCAGTAACAGTGGGGGGTGGGGGGGGGCTGGGACAGGGCCACAATCCGCTGCCCACACATGCCTACAACGAGTGTGGGATCCATGGCAAGGACATGCAGGGAGCAGATCACAGCTCTGCCCCAGCCCTGGCCCCATGCTGTCACTGCCCCAAGATCCTGGCCCCAGCCCCAGAGAGCTGCCCATGTGGCTCTCAGCTGGTCTCCATGGAGGCCCCAGGATCTTGGAGCGGTGATAGAATAGGGTTGGGCAGGGCAGAGCCCCATTTCTGTGGCCGGGGCATGCGGGGAGTGCACTGTAGCTCTGTTTCAGTCCCGGGCTGTCACTGTCCCAAGATCCCGGGGTCTCCATGGAGATCAGCTGAGAGCCAAGCAGGCAAGGTATGCAGCTGGGCAGGAAGCTGTTTGGGGCTGGGATCTTGGGGCAGTGACAGCATAGGGCTGGGGCCAGGGCAGAGCTATGATCTGCTCCCTTCATGCCCCTGTCTGCAGAATCTGTGCCTATCACAGGGGCATGTGGGCAGCAGATAGTGGCTTTGCCCCAGCCCCACACTGTCACCATCCCAAGATCCCAGTGTCACCCTGACCCTGCCAGCCTGTCTTGCTCCCAGCTGTGGCCACATCCCAGCCTCCTGGATGCACTCCCTGCCCATGTGGGTCCCACCCCCAGTGGTGGTGGTGGGGCAGATGGGCTGGGGTGCCCAGACAGCAGGGTGGGGTCCAGCATCAGCAGCACCACTGGGACTGGCTGGAAACTGAGTCTGCTGCAGACTGGATGCAACCTGCAGGCTATATTTTGCCCACCTCTGTCCTCACAAAATGATAGAAGTCAGCACTTTTAAATCCTTGTCTTCAATAATTCAGATTCTTTCTACATTTTCTGTACATCTCTGGGTTTCTGTTGGTTTGAGGATCTTATATTTGTGTTCAGTTTCTGTATTTCATGCTACTAAACTCCTCTATATTTCATGCGACCAAACTCCTCTATAATCAGTCCTTCTCTTGTAGAGCATACTTAAATTATAAAGTTGCAGGCACTAGCAGGAGCACTGAGAAAGCAAACACTGTCCATTAAATGTGTGGTCGCTTTCTTTCGCAGTGGTTCCATTAAATGTGTGGTCACTTTCTTTCGCAGTGGTTTCTGTCCTTGAACATAGCTATTGCACTTTTCATATACAAGTATCTTTGCTTCCTTCTTTTGATTTTCCTTCTTTTGATGTGAAAGTTAGTAGCTTGCCTTTTGAATGTTGATGCTCCGAGCACCATCTCACCGGTGTCTTATTGTATGGTTGCCTCTTTATTCATATTACAATTTTTCAGGATTAAATAACTGGTCCCAGGTCCCTGATACAAAGGTCACCTTTGTCCAGTTGTTGTCTTATGGAGTCTCACAGATCTTAGAAGTTTGCAAGAATGTTGTCGTATGTTTACAAATCTGAACAGACTCTGAAATAAGTTAGTATACCTAGATGTAGGCGTCTGCTGTAATAGTTTTATCTTTTCAGGGTCAGTCTAGTCTTCAGAGGTCAGCAAGTATCCCCTACATGATACTACAGTCAGTTGCCATTATCCTCATTTTTATTCAGTTTTAGATGTGCTTCCCTGGGTGTTTCTAGTAGACAGCTAGGACTCCAGCCAGGACCTGCCACAGCTTCTACCATGCTGTGTTCAAATCTGTACAGCAGAATGTCATCAGGTGTGAGATTGATCCCTATGAGTCCTTTTATATATCTTTTTGATGTCACTGATATTCTTGTGCATCAGTTTTGACCCCAAATAGTTTTCTCAAACATCTGTATTTACCTGCAAGTGTCCAAAATGTGTTGAGGTAGCCTCTTTCCTTATCCAGGAGCACTTCCCAGTATCCATCTCTGGTATCAGGAGTTGCTTGAGAATATGTAAAATAAAAAACTTGCCTGGCTTCACAACCACTATTGTACTGCTCATCCAACTTGGAGGCTTTATGACCAGTGATGACACATACTTTTCCATGTTTTATTGCTTCTATTTCTTTTTTTTGTTGATGTAGCCTGTAGCATGTGCTGTACTGGCTGGCTGACTGTATCTTTTTTTAAGTATTACTAGAGATGTACTGAATTCATGGTGAAAGTGGGCTGCACAGCAGCTCCTTCAATCTTGCAGGTTCTCCTGTGCATCCTCCCCCTGTTGCTGATTGGCTGAGAGGGCCCAGTGGCCCTACTGTTTATTGCTGGCCAGCCAGGAGGCAAAAATGGCACCATATTTAAAACTGCAGTTTTTGCCTCCCTGCTGATCAGGTATGAGCAGTAGGGCCCCTACTAATTGGTGGGGGGAAGGAAGGGGCTCAAGGGAACTTGCAAGATTAAAGGAGCTGTCACGCAGCTTACTTCCACTGTGAATCTGGCAGGTCCCTAGGTATACACACCTTGAAGGCATCCCCAGGCCTTGAAATATATCGTGATAATCTTCTAGCAGTTTCCTTGCAGAAACACTATAATGTATTACCTACTCTAGATAAGGTTTTATTTTGTTCATATGACTACTGAAAAGATTGTATTTTGTTCATACATCTACTGCATGAAAAACATGTTTTGGATTTAGTGTCACTAGGGTCATATATGTATCTGTTTTGATTAATGTACTACCTGTACTGCCTGAAATTTCACCCATTTTCCCCGTGAGTCTACTGTTATATTCTACTGTAATGTCATTTATCTTGCCCCAGTACTATTCTGATTATATCATATAATTCTAATTTGACTTTTCTCGATTACAATTTTGCTTCCTTTTCTTGCTTAATTTTGAGGAAGTCTTTAGCATATTTACTGATGCCCACTCCTGATGTGACATTTAATTTCCTATTTATTTGCTGCTGCTTTGTCTCTGTATCAGGTGCAATTTAAAAAACACCTGTATGTGTTGTTTTACACTGAGTTAACGTAACATACACATAAAAAAACTCATACTTTGAATCACTACTAGCTTCCACAATATGGTGCTTTTCCTATTATCATGTTTTTCTTCAGAGTACCTCATATCTGTCTTTGCATTTGAATTTGTGCGTATTTGTGCTTCTGCAAATATGTGAGTAACTTTTTTCTTTTATCTTCAGGCTTTCCTTGTAGCGCTTGATAAATTATCTATTAGTTTTACTTATGATCTGCATTTGGGTGCAAGCTGGTTCACTAACTTTGTACCTATCTGTAGTGATGGGTAAAGTTAATGTGGGATTCTCTGACCATTTTTATTTAAGGTTCTGAATTGTTTATCCTTATTACCAATATGTCACAAAGAACTTCATCTTCTAATTAACTCTTGAAGGTGAATGGAACAATGCAGGGAGCAGAAGACCATCTTCACTCTCACTACCAACTCTGTCATGAGCAGCTATTGTACAATAGCCACATATAGTTAAAAAATGGCACTAATTGAAAGGACAATAATAAAGCTGTACTGATTGCAGTCCTACAAACTTATCCATTCCACCATTTACTTCTTCCATGCTGAAAGCCCTGTAAGAAAAATAGTTTTTTTTACAAAAAATAAGAAGTGGAGGAAAGATGCAGTGGTAAAAAAAATAGAGCTCTTTGATGTAGATAGCAAAGCTCCTGTTAAGCTTATCTGGTGCAGGTTTCTAATCAGAACCACAGATTCATAGGACTTGTCCCCAGGCTCCTTCCCTGTGTTTCTTCCCACCCAAACTTTTTTACTCCTCTCCTAGCTTGCTTCTCTGCTCCATACCTAAGCCTCCTTAGCAAGAGGTGCTACTGCTGGAATAGTGCCCACTCTCTTTTCAGGAAATAGTTCAGCCCCTTTCCTGCCTGGATCCCCTGCTGGATATTGTAGCCGGAAAGGGAGAATTGGAAGGGAAGGGGGCATAATTTCACCCCTCTGGCCTAACAAGCAGAGAGGTATGGGAGCACTGAGCTAAACTAAGCAGCCATCTCACACAGTTCCCTCTTTACTCCTTCTTCTAAACGATGGGAAGAAACCCATTGCTGTATCCCTTAGGCTTCAAGATGGTATGAGGATTGGCAGGGAGAGAATGGGAACTCCCACCCTGCTGAATTCTGACCAGTAGTCTTAAATGTAACCTTGCTAACTGACATGCTGAATTACTGTCTTTACCCCATTTATAGTTATTTCTCAGCTATTCAGATTATTTGACTCAGAGATACTTGACAGAGTAAGGAAAGAATGGTCAGGAAATATAACATGAATTCTCTAATTTTGTAAGACTTTCCGCAAAACCTCAACCCAATAATAGATACAAAAGTAATCATATACACTCTGTCACTGGAACCAGTGAAAAAGCCCTGCCACCCCCAAATTATTTATTAAAACAACAGCTTTTATAGGAATGCTCTGTTGACTAGCAGGCTTAGCACGTTAGAATAATAAGGAAATTCTGAATTTCCTTTCTTCAGCTGGAATATCTGGAGAGAAGTATCAGCTGGTAAATAAATCAGACTGTGCTATGTATAGCTTTGTTGATTTACATGAGCCACTAGAAAGCACACACCCAGGTTTTGTTTCAAAGGAATAATATTAACAAACTGTCTAATAAGCCTAAAATATTGTCGTGGATGAAAAAAGCAAACGAGTTACCTTTTTAGGTTTAGGATTTTTAGAAAAGGTACTTTCTTTTATTTTGACATGATAACCTGATATAAGGGACATCTTACAGCGTGCACCCAGAACCACTCTTAGATATGCAAACCACCATCATGGTTTCTTTGCCTGTATCAAGGAGAAGGAATCTGTTTTCCTGGGAGTACTGTGTATTACCTCACAATCATTACAAATTATGCTTTGTATCAGAAAGCAAGAATAATTTGCAAACTAGAAAGAAATTCATTATTCAAAGCTGGGTTAAACATGAGCAAAGTTTCTTCCTTACTTTTTTAAACTGTATCTCTTAATAACTTCTGAATGAAGAAAATTACTTTTTTAAGGTGTTCTTTTTCATGATCAAGTAGTAAGAAGGAACATATTTTCTAAGTTTTTTTACTAGTAGAATTAATTATATTTAAATTACAATTAATTACAATTAAATATAAACCTTCAAATGCTCCTGATTTAATCTTATATCTGAAACTATTTTGATCTCACTTTAAAAAATTACTTAAATTACAGGAGTGCCTAGAGGTAACAACTGAGCCACTGAACCACTGAGCCACAGAGAGTTTCTGCCCCAAAGTGATATGATCTAGGATGATAAATGGAAGAATGAAATACAGTTACCATGTTTTTATAGGCAGCAGACAGGACCACAAAGGAATTAGGTGACTCTCCTATGGTTATACTCAGAAAGTGGCAGAGCCCAGAATCAAACCTAAGTCACAGTCCAGTGATGTCATTTAGGACCAAGTTACTGATCCTGTTAATGTAGGGTCTTAATTTTATGACATGAGTAGTCTCACTGAATCTGTGAAGTTAAGCATGTGCTTATGATAGTTTGGGATCTACATGCCAAAAGGTGCCCTCATTCATTCTCACAGCATAAACTTTACATTATTTTTGGATGTGTGGAAGAGGGGGAAGAGGAAACAGGAACCTGTGATCTTACTGTAATTACAAATTAACAGTGATGATGAGTTTGCTTTATTATTTAAAAATACCCCACTCAGAAACATCATCCAGAACACGTTCTGTGTGAAATACGCTGGTTGATTTTGATCCTGTAAGAGGTCTAGAAATACTGGAATGGTGCTCAGCACCCTGTGTCCTCTATAACACTTCACAGCTCTCTGACTGCAAGTCTTTCAATTCAATGCTCTAGCAAGCTTCAAGGAAAGAGCATATAGATCTACAAATAATGGAAGTATTTGTGAAAAGCGTTTGCAATATTCCATTATTATTCTTTAGTAATACTGTGTGTACGATATAGGCTTCACTTTCCCAGAAGTGCTTACAAGACTCAGGATTGCACAAAAGGTTTGTGAAATGTGTTTCCCTCACTTCTGGCTCTTTGGTTCCTGGAGCCTCAGGTCACATACAGCTCATAGTTCCTATCAAGTTTTTCCCAAAGGACCTCCAGGCTCCTGCAGGAGCCAACACTTCCCTGGAACAGGAAACTCTATTTACACTGATGTCTTACAGCCTGGTGCTCATCCATAAAAGGAAAAATACTTTTAGGAACTTATTTTTCTTAACCTACAAAGGACCACATATGTGGTCAAACCTTGCCCAAAACATACATGTTGTAAAACTACATCTTTTATAAAATCTAAGGGCAACAGAAACATTTCCATACATTTAAAAAAGAAGGAACATTTATTTTAAAATTCCCCTGAAGTGTTTGCTACTCATACCTTATAGCTTTCTGTTACCATATAAGAGCCTGAAAGTAAAATTGAGTAAATGCAAATATGAAATTGGACTAGGCTATTTTGACTTCTAGATGAAATAAATGCAAATAGTTAACAATGGAAGAACATCCAATGTATTTTTCCTTTCTTAAAAAAATAATGGCTTTAACAATCTAAGGCTGAGTTGATAGTAGAGACCAATAATTTCATTTTTTTAATATATCCAAGTTTGCCTGTCCTCTCAGCAGATCCTTTCTGCACAGGAAAACATGCAGGAAGGGGCACTGGCAAGAGGGAAACGCTCTCGTGGAACTCAGTGGGTTCTGAGTCACTGGATCAAGGGCCCAAGCTCTCACCAGAGTAATTTGGCTGTTAAAATACAGAGGAATCTTGTCTTCTGAACAGGTTCTTCCATTAATGAGATGTGTGGGAAGAATGTGTGTTTGAGTAGATTGTCTAAAATGTCTTCCCTACTTTCCTTAAGAGAGGAGAGTGCCCTACTTTCCTTAAGAGACTGCTCTGTGCATCAAGGACAACAGATCTTTGATATGCTTCTGAAAAAAATTCACAGCTGCCATTTTGCAGAAAAAAAGAAGCTAATTTATCAGTAACAAAAACAGTAAAATTCTGAATTTTGCAAACACCTATGCATGGGCAGGGTTCAAATTACATTCTGACTCTTGGCAGGGTCTGCAGCCACAGCAGCTGGAAATTGCTCCTGCTGCTGCTGCCACTGTCGCCTCAGGTGCAGAGCAGGCCAGGAGGGGCTCTCGTCTCTTATGAGGGAGCTTTCATTTTCTATGGAAGTATCAGCCTGTGCCCAAACTCCTCCATATTTCAAAGTTATCATGTGGCTAACTTTACTATTATGAGTAATCTCTTTGATTTCAATATAAGATTTAGGCAAAAGCAAAACAGGGCATTTTTATTCTGAAATAAGAATGCCCATACACAGACTTGTGCCAGAATAACAAAAAGGCAAATTCAATCTGATTTAGTTATTTCTGAGCAGGTCTGCAAGGTCCAAACTCATCTGCATTATTTCAGTTTATAATTATGGCTGCTCTCAGCTGTTAAAACAAAATTCCTCAGATTTCAGACATGCTTGGCAGGACATACAATGTTTGGGAAATGGCATAAAATTCTTCATATCACAACTACACAACAGCACTGTCTCTAGCCTGATCCTCAGTGTAGCTAAAACTAGGACTATCCAAAACCAATTCAAGTCCCAATTCTAAGTACACCCAAGCTGGTTTGAGACCTGAGACCTGGGCCAACAATACGCCCTTTGAAGTGCCAGGTCGTGGTAAGACCTAAGGTTTCCTGCAATGAGTCTCTTTAAATATGTTATGTATTTTTAAATTGCTGGGTGAAAGGGCCTCTGCCTACAGCCTACTGCCAGCATCAGAACCAGAGGAGCCCTGGAAGTTGTTCAGATCCGGGGCTGCCCAGGTCTGAATGCTGGCAATTAGCTGACGGTCAGCATCAGGATGCCACACGTTAAATTTATGGTGCCATACAACCAGCCACAAGCACATTACATTTTATGTAGTGGTAGTCATAATTTATTTATAGCTTTTACTAAAATAAAACAATAGAACTAACAATAACATTATATATTATATAATAACAAAATTACATGATTTGTGGTTATTGGTAAAAACATACAATACCATTCTACATTCTATTAATTTAAACAAAAGTAAAATTGAACATAATATATGATGGCACAAAAATAAATAAAATGAAGCAATATTAAACAGTACATTAAAAAACTAAAACCAGAAGCATTTTATGTGGAAAAGCTTTGTGGCTGGTTTGCCATTTTTTGGCACCATAAATTAGCTGAATGTGGTATGTTACTATTTATGGGACCTGTGTCTTGTCTTCATCCCCCACTTGCAAACTGTTTCTATCACTCTGCTGTCACATCTAAAATTAGACAGACATACATTATATGATTTTTATGAGGATGGGTTGAGAAACACTGATCTAGTCCAACCCCCTGCTCAGAGCAAGACCATCCCCAACTACATCATCCCAGCCAAGGCTTTGTTTACCCAGCTCTTAAAACCCTCCAAGGAAGAAGTTTCTACAGTCTCTCTGGGTAGCCTGTTCCAGTGCTTTACTTCCTTCCTAGTCAGAAAGTTTTTCATAATAACCTAAACTTTGAGGCTTGTTCCCAACAGGAGTGGGGGGAAGCCAGGCTGGGAAGAGCCCAGCATAGCCCCAGCCTACAGTGGCAGCCTTCCCTGCCCCATGCAGATCCGGGGAACATGCCCCTCCCCTGCATCCTGGGGTGCAGGTAGTGGCAGGAGCTGCGAGTCCTGTACCCCACCGGCTGTGCAGCACCTGCCCCTCCCCTAGCCCCAGTTCCAGCCACACTTCCTTCCCACCCCTACTGTACTGGGAACATGTGGCTCATGTGTTCCCAGGATCCGTGCAGCAGCAGGAGCCATCACCCCCAATCCACACCTCTCAGAGAGCAATGACAACTCAAGGTGGGGTGGGCACGGGGGTCCTGGAGACTCCATCCTCTCCAGCCGCAGACTTCCTGCAGACTTTCCCAGCCCCCACAGACTTTCCTGCCTGGGGGGGGTGCATATATGCACATGAACGTGTGTGATCAGCCCCCCCCCCCCCCCAAAAAAAGATGTCTCCCTCCACCTGTGCTTCTGCCTGAATGTTAATGCCTGGAAGATGTAAAAATCTTGCTCATTGAGGACTCTGGCAAGAATATAAATACCAGTAAGATGTCCAATGCATGACTAAAAGCCAGCTTTCATTTTCTATGGAAGTCTCAGATTTCAAAGATTCTGTGCTGGTACCCCAGCATAGAAGTGCCTCATGATTGCATCTCCCAAGAACATTAAAGAGAGTGTAAATCTTATTTATTAGTATTTGGAGACTCAGTAAACATCTGAATATTTCATATCCGGTATACAGGAAATGAATAAAGCCCCTTAATATAACTGGGTGTAGCCTAAGGTGAGTAAATGTATGCCTTTGAATATATTGTATTGTATCTCTGTGTCATGTGTTCTTGGTCTATCTTGGCTTTTGTTCATCTCTGTCTCATTCTTGTGGTTTATTCTCATTTCAGCTTCATCATCTCAATTACAAGCTTTTCAAATGGTCTGTTTAGATGTCACATTATGTCATAGTATTGTATACTTATTTCAGGTTGTAAATTAAAGCAACAGTGATGTTTCTCTATTAGCCAAAAGAATTGTTTTCAAATGGAAAATAGTACTTACACTCATTTTTTTCCTCAAGGGTTTAGCTTGTGTTTACTTTGGCTGCATCTACACAAGATACTATGGTGCCATGGTGACATGCTAGGGCACCGTAGCATCTGTTGGTAAAAACCATGGTGCCACTATTACATCGCTGTAGCAATACATTCCATCGCTATAGTGTGTTACTACGGTGAAGTAATGGCCAAAAATGCTCCACTGGCATGACACAGTATGGGCTGTTACTGCACCATTTTTTGGTGTAGACACACCCCTTTTGTCTCAAATATGAAGTGCTACGCACTATTGCATGAATTTTATCTTTTCATTAGGATCATTAAAATATATGTATTTATTTGACATTTGATTAGAAGAATTTGTTTTGTTTCTTAATTGCTTTTTGTTTGTTTTATTGATTTTCACAAACAAAATCTCTAAAATGAGAGTGGGTGTGTCCACACATGTAATTAATGTGGTGCAATAAACTCTGGTGCCTACTGCACTGGAGTTTATTGCTCCCAGGTGCAGTGTTTGAATGTGTGCCTGGAACCGCAGCACACTGAGCCAAGTTGGAGCAGCCCCAGCTGGCAAGGGACCCAGGGAGTCAGCCTGCCAGCTCGGGGCTGCTCCAACCTGGCTCAACGTGCTGCGGAGGGACTGGCTGGGGCACCAAGGTGCTCCAGCACAGGGCTCACCAGCAGGCAACCCCACACTGTTTAATTTATGGATCAAGTACTAAATCATTGGTAAGCGTTCATGGTGTATTTCAAAATAATTTAAAGAAATTAAAATAAACTAACTAGAGTACCTGTACACTTCTCTGCCTGGTAGTGTAGTACTGCTTCCCCTGAATACAGTAAACTCATAAATTAGGCCTTAAAATCATTATTTAAAAAACCAGTGAATTGATGGAGAAGTGGTATTTATCTTCTGGTGTATAAGCCTTCAGGATGCTCTCCCTTAACTTATTTTAAGGTTTTTTCCCTCCATAACCAAGAAAGCTAATAAACTCTTTAAACTGAAAACTGAGATTCTCCAACAATCTCTTTATTTTCTTAAAGCCTCAGCTTTTGCAAAAGGGGGAAAAAAAGGTTCCAAAGCTTGTGATATATTTAAGAAAGTTGACTATACCAGTAACCATCACAGGCTGTTGTATGATGTACTGCTACAAGTCATTTTTAAAGAGAGATTTGCTTGTTTGCCTGTCTATATAAGTTCGTTGTTAAGCAGAAACCAGGTTAGTTGCAGAGTAAATGAGAATCTTATTCAAGTATTTATTCTGGACAAACCTCTCATAAGAGTGCCCTGACAAGCTGGATTTTTTGCATATTGAAGAAAACATGAACTTTGACCTCCACACCGTGAGTTGCAGGGATCTGGTTTAGTGGTCATTTGACCATTTGATAACAGGCAGAGGGCCTAATCCAAAATCCTTTGCAAACAATAGGTAAACATCAATTTAACTGTGTGTGCTTTTGAACTGTTTATTTCACTGCTCTTTAAAAAAATCCTAGAAATTAGCAGGGAACTAATTCAACAGAATTCTGTAGTTCTGTAGAGTATCTTAAATAAATTTCCCTAAAGCAAAACTAAGATTCATATAGAATGATATATCTTCTATTGGTCTCTGAAATCATCTATGAAATTATATCACGTATTTAATTTTATATTAAATTCTGTAGTAACAGCGGAGAAAGCATATATGCAGGAAATACATAGTTTACTAAATTCCACAATAGGTGCAAATCTCTATCATTATAATTTTCATAAAAGTGAATATAATTTTCATAATTCAGAAAATTAAATCATTTTGTTTCAGACAGTCTTAAGACCAACAGTTTTCCAAAGATGTACTATAGGAGGAGGGCTCTTTGCAAAGATGTACTATAGGAGGAGGGCTCTTTGTTCACAAACCTTAGTGCCTTATTCTTCATACATCTATGCAAACAAGTACGTAACTTTTCTCCTTGAATAGTCCACTGAGTTCAGTAGATTATATGCAAATAAGAGATATGCATAAACATACAAATGAGGTATAGTGACTGCGAAGCAGCCAGAAATAGTGCAATCAATTATGCACTGCCTGTCTTCTTACTAGTTCTATGTTGCTGGGTTATTTTTAACTTTATCATTTATGGCATTTAGATGATCAACCATTAAATCAGCAAACAATTCTCTGGATGGAAACTAGGTTTTAAAAGCCTTTTACAAGACATTTGTTTTAAGGAGGGACTAAGGAAAGGGTGGAGGCATGAAATATAGTGGAACTGTTGTTGAAAGATTGTAGCCAACACATATATGATGTAACATTATTGGCTTCAAATTTTCCTGAGTGATAAATTTAGCTTATGAAGATTAAGATATATTAGGGTAGAATATTACAAATTTAAGACTAATTTTGATTTTCTGAGAAATAATCCCTCAGTAATCTCCTCTTCTCTTTACTTTTTTCACTTTCTCATATGTACTTGTAATATGTTCATCACAGCAATAGGCAGGTATGTACACACAGTTTAAAAAGCACGAATTATAAAATAGATCTCAATGGAGAAAGCTATTGACTGAATTTTCCTTGGATTTTGCAGGTAAGAAGTAATGCAAAAGCAAGAAGTTTCAGACTTTGGTAATATGGCCCCCCAAATAATGGGATAGTTCAGTCTATGTTGGGGATCATTATGTACCTCTGTTAAATTGGGTAGCCATTATTTTTGTACTTTTGTACTTGTGTTTAAGTTTTAAATGTCTTTCCTGGAACTGTAGATGAACAACACACTTTTAGCATCTGGTGAACTAGGCTATCCCCTATGAAAGTTTCACTTTCTGAAAAAGTTAGTCTATAGGTACTGCCCTGCCCTGCCCTGCCTTCTGCCTGACTTGAGCGTAACATGGCTATTTCTCTCTACCCTTAACAAGGTTATATTAAATAACTTTCTAGCTCATGACTGGCTAAAAACAGTCATGTGGTGAGAGAACATTTCTGTTGTTGACCCAATTCTATAAACATCTTAATAAACAAACACATCATGCATATACTATTCTAATTAGCTGTAACAGGATTCACTGATGGTATTATTCATTTCTTTCAACCTGACAATAATCAGGGTGGGGGGAAGAGGGAAGGATTTTTAACTTAATTTCCTGTGACATCAACAGAAGATCTGTTACATTATGCTACTTCAGATCATAATGGAGAATTATTCCAGCTGTATCTGATGAAGGCATTTGGAATGTATATAGTTATATCACAGTAAAGCATAATATTGACTTGTTTCAATGAATTTCCAAATTTAATCACTCAAAGACAAAGTAAACATTGTTGTATAGACAGTAGCTAACATTATAGTAATATTAATTTAAATTAAATTTAAAGTAATCCAAAACCATTTTAAGTGAATTTACTACTTTTAATTATTATTTAATTATTGCAGCAGTTAGGAATTCCACTAATGGATCAGGACCATAAGCAGTAGGTGCTGTATAGATAGTGTAGCAAGAAGAGTCTCAGCTCTGAAGAGTTTATTCACTTGGATTTGAGTACTTCAAGATAAAACCTGAAGGATTCAGATACAACTCCACCATTACGTAAAGTTACACTGGCTAAGGCTGTACTTTTAGAAGTGTGTTCCACAGACACTTGATACTGGTTTATAATGAGTTGGATGATCACATACTGGCTCATTGCTACTTGCTTAATTGGAGTGACAGTTTAAATCCATTAATTTTTCCAAATATTGTTTTTTTCTATGTAAGCATTACACAGAAATGTAAAACAACCATAGCAGTGATCTGCCTTGCAACTAAAAAAATATGACCAGCTGGCTTGGACACTAATACGGGAGCAGTGTAGCTGCAGCACCACCTGGTTCACCCTGGACCAGGACCTGGCCAAATACTCAGTGGCTGAAGCCCATGCTATCAGAACCCAAGTTGGCTAGAATGAAAGCTTGGTTAGCTGTGTTTACATAGGTTGCAATCCTCCCTTTTTGGAAAGCTGTGTAGACTTGCATAAGCAGAAAAGAGGGAGGTACAAAAATAACTTCTGTACAGTGGCATAACAGTTAGCACTCAGGGCAAACCCTGCAGGAGGCTGTGTGTGTGTCTGGGAGCGGGGGACAGATTGCTGTGAGATTCTGCGAGTGGAGGGTGGAGGTAGTGCACATGGGTGATGAGAACAAGGAAGGCAGGCCATGGGTTCAGGAGGTTGTCGCTTCCAAGAGCCATAACACAAGGGCAGCAGCTTTACCTATGCTGAGACTCTTACGCAGTTGTAGCTGAAATGCTGCTGCCACTGCACGTGCTCTGTCACTATATCCATCTTGGCTATTGCTCTTAAAACAGCAGCAGGAGGAAACTGTTTTGGAGTTTCTGACATGGCAATGCTGCCAAGGTGCAGATCTGTATGGGTAGGGGGCAATTCCTGTGCCCCTCCCTTGACACCTAGGGTGGATGCCCCTCTTGCCTACACCTAGTATACTACTGCTTCTATATTAAATTGTGGTCTATGCTATGAACAAGTTTGAAGGCTTCTTAATGGGAAAATGCAAGTATGTAATCTGATAACTAAGAGTTCACTAGAATAAGAGGTGTTTTCTTATTAAAAATGATATTGAACAATATTTGATAACTGTTGGAAAACAGCTAGTTTCTTTCAAATATATTATTGATAGAAATGGGGTGCTTGGTTCAGAACATCAAGGGTTTTTATGTTTTATTATTAATAAAGTACTAACAAAATGTGGCTTCCTAGGACCAAACGCTGAACAATGATGCACCAGAGTGAAGCAGGTCACATAAACAATTCTACTCAGCTTACTCATAACACTGTGAAAGTGCGATTTAGATTTGGATTTGGGTCTTCCTGCACAGATGCAACCACAAGAGTGCAATCCAAGTCACTAGTTTTATTTACATGCATCAGAGTTTGCTGGATTAGGCTCTTTTTTAACCTTTTTATCATGGTACATCACCATCCACAAATGCTGTAGCCAGCTCTGAAAAAAAAATCACAAGTTAAATTCACCAGACCAGGAACTTAATTTACTCTCTTGACTTTAACTATACATTCTAATGATGCAAACAATATTTGTCTTGTTTCTCAAAAAGAATCACTCCTCAGAGAAAACTGAATGAGCAGAATTTTGCAAGGCTAGCTGCACCTTCTTGCCAGAACATCTAGGATCTCCTATTGAAAGAAGAAAACAAACTAATGCATCAAACACTTCACAACAGCGAAGGACGAAGAAATTTTAGCCAAAGACAGTGACCCAACCCCCCACTCTTAAAGGACATGTTGTGGGATCTTTAATGTCCACACAGAAGAAACAGGACCTTCCTTTTTAAGGTTTCATTTTAATTCATTCTAAATTATGTTGTAAATTTACTTGGCTAACTATCAGCTGGCTTCTACATTCACACCTTCTCATCTTCATTACTAGCCTACGAAGGATTTAGACAGTGATCAAGTGATAGGTATAGTGATTCCCTGGTAGTCAGGGAGTTATTGTCATCCAAAAATTCCTTGGAAGTCAGGAAGTTGTTGTCATGCAAATTTTTTTTAGGTGCCTTGGGGTAGTAACAAGTTAGTCATTCCCCTAGATGTGAACGTTCAAAGAAAAATGCCAAGGAAAATATTTAAATAAACTCTTACAGTATTTTCTTAATTGTAATGTCTTTATCAAAACATGCTCAAAACATATAAACTTTCAGTGAAATGGCTTGTCATTTAATTTTACTGTTCAGTTGAATGAGAACTATTTAAACAGTGTAAATGGTCTTGTCAAGGTTCATGCGTTAACATAATATTGCTGTGTTGTAATACAATTTGATTCAACCTGTGTAGGCAAATTCATGTTATCCTCTGATCATATCGCTGCCTGGAGAAGTATATGAACTGGCATATACAGTGACTGAAATGGGCTACTCTCCTATATAAAGTAACTCCTGTGAAAAAGCAGCTGCAGGACTGGGGTCCATATTTTTAACATAAACACAAAATACCAGGGTATGCAATGGAACAATATTAATATCCCTGCAGGAACTCTAAGTTTTGCATTTATTACATTTATAAAATAACAACTTTACAGCTGCTTTATTAATATAGCTTTGCATTTAATAACCTTGGAGGGCTAGAAACATGTTAAATGTAGTGCTGCCATGCTATATGTTTTCAGAAAACTGTCATTAGCATCAAAGGCCTGAAGTCAGGATTCTTTACCCATATATCATGCGGAAGTGTGAACATAAAATCCTAATTGAAGCCATTTAAATAATTAATTTTATTAAGCACAGGAAACATTTGCTTTTTAACCCAAGTGTGGCTGACTTCCTTTAGACTAACCACATTGCTTACAGTAATTAGAATGGAACTTAAAAACATTCTTGAATCAGGGTTTCATTCCATTTCCATTTTCAAGATAATTAAATTTATCAAATACATATCTAGCTCAAGTGACGTCTGTGAAGCCATGCCACCTCCTTAGGTGAGATATTCTGATCAGTTTTCTAGATCATAAAACCTACCCATCTAAACTGTCTTACAACCACTGGACTAAAATATTTTACTGATTCATTATAACAACATTTACTAATAAAAGTATTTAAAAGGCATTTCCCTAGTTTTTAATATGCCAATTTAAAAAAGATACTGAAATAACATCGATTGGTCCTATTTCTCTATCACTGGGCCTTATCATTGCCACATGTGCTGCATTTCAAAAGCAAACCCAGAAAACAGTCATAGCTACATTTACCACAGACAAGATATTGTTTTTTCGATTGTCCATTTCTTTCTATAATTAGACACCTCCATTTTTCTATAGTGTCTCACTTTTGCAATTAATTGTAGTAATCAAAACATCTATCTTTACATTGTATTGCCATTTTCCTTTTATTTTATGTATATTTTGTTTCATTTTCTTTTAAAAGCATTTGGCAGGCTTTACAGAGAGCATAGCTGTATTTTAAAACTTTGAAGTAATAAATGAGTGCCCATCCAGTTTTCTGAATTTTGATCAACAATATAAAGAAAAGAACTGACCCTAAATGTATCTTGTATATACAATTAGTATTGATATAACACATCCCCACAGTAAATATATCATTACTGATTTTAAACAGGCATTACTGTAAGATTACTGTAAAATTTTGCTTATTTTACAGAAACCAAACTAGAAACTACTCCCTTTCTCCACGTGACTCATGATTGTGTTGCCCATGACAGAAGGGGCTAAAAATACAATAGATTACTGTATGCAGTGCCTGTAAATCCCAAGAAAGACATGGCTTTAGACATTTATACAGCTAGTCTGGCGACCAGTGGTGGTGAGTGTGTCAGAAAGTGGTTGGAAAGCGGACAGTTTGTGCTGCTACCATAAGGACAGGAAGCATTGAGAGTTTCTGCAGCGGTGGCTGGCCTGAGATAATACCATTGTATAACCCAGCTGAGCGACCTCTCCCAGTGCTGAGAGCCCAGAGCCTGGCGTCTGGCTGCTTGGCCCATCGCCAGTCGGTTCTCCAGTCTAGAGGGAGGGCGTGCATCCCTCCCAAGCAGTTCCCCACACACAGTGCAGGCCACACCTCACCTTGCAAAGGAAATCTGGCTAGAACTCCAGACTTTATGACTTTTTCTTTACGAGTGCCCCTTTTTTTCCATTTCACTGAGGTGGTAGCATTCACGCTGGACTCTGAGGGAGCTATTTTAAAAGTCACAAGCAATAAAGGAGCTGATGACAGGATTATTGGAGAAAATCCTGCTTTGCTGTCCTGTGAATTACAGTCCACTCACTTTTTAATACTGACAAGTTGCTATCATCACCACAGGCAGCACTCGTTACAGCATTCATTTTAAAAGACTAATTCTCCAATTGGTTTTTATATTCTATCATCCTGATTCTCCTTAGACTTATTTCAGGGTCTGTACTCTGTTTAAACAAGACATTATTCTTAACACACAAAAGAGTTCAAGGATACGGCATCATTGTGCATGTCCCTTGTTCTGATGGTGTCAGACACTGCAAGAAAACATGACCAAAATGTTAGTGGACATTTCGACAATAAAGATACGATAGCTTTAAAATCCATGACTCACTTTGGATACAAGTATAAACATAGACCTAACAAGGCCAAGATACTGAACTTTAACTGCAGCTTTTTTCTTTGAAATTTATGTTGTGTAAAAGGATCAAGCAATCAAGGAAATAAAGTATTGCCAACATTTGCTAGACTAAAACAACAAGTAGGTCCATTGGAATCAACTGACTACTCAGAGCCCCAGTTCAGCAAAGTATTTAATTTAAGAATGTGCTTAAGTCCCAGAGAAGCGAATTAAAAATATTCTTAAATGTTTTGCTGAACAGAAACAGTGCTGAACTGGGATCTCATTAAGAAGTTGCTCAATGTAAGAGTTGGAGAAACTAGCTTTTAATATCTCTATATTTCTCATTCCTAATATATTTGTTTGTACTTGGGCGTTAGTGTAAGTACTTTTCCAAAAAACATTCATATTTGATTTGTGATTGTTGTTGTTGTAAATTCAGCTTCTAAGACATGTTATTTAGATTCTTTTTTCAATTTTTAAAAGGTGAAAAAGAAGAAAACATCATTTAGGGAAATTCAGTAAAATTAACATGATTTATCAGAAATAGGAATCAGTCACACACAAATGTTATTTTGAGCAGAGCAACATATTTAGACCTCTTATTTATTTTAATTAATTTTGTTATAGCATCACTTTATGGTCTTATTATATCTAAGGCAAATGCTGCCATTGTTTCAGGCTTCCAATTAAAAAAAAAAGGCATCAAAGGACAGTCTGGTATTTTAGGCAATACTTAGGTAGACTAGATGGTAAGTCCCAGAGGGCCTGGAGTCTGGTCCACAAAAGGTGTCATCCACATATTTCATAGCAATTATAAGAATAAGGACATTTTTTTAAATTACAAGTAAAGCCTAAAATCATTAGACTGGATTAAAACTCACAGAACTTACAAAATAGATGTTATTTGCCTTCTTGTTTTGAGCCGTAGGCTTCATTGTTTCAAGCTTTTATCTGTAGTGGCCAGAAACTTACTTAAAAAATAGTTAATACTCAAATTCTCATGTAAGTGCGTAAGTGCAGGTGGCAGGGCTGTAACAGAACAAAACAGAAAAACAAAAATCCAATATTTTAAAGCAAGGTAATGGGTATGGGGTGGTTCATGAAATATTTTATTACTATGGTCCAAGTCATATGCAGTAGCAGAGGGAAGGTGACTCAAATCCAGACAGAGATCAAGCCAGATTTGTACATCAATGTGTTGTGCATATGCAAGGCATGAGCACAAACAAGTTACCACCTGGTAAAGCACAGTAGGGCCTTCCTGTGCATCAGCTGCTCCACAATAATGGCTTGGCTGCATGTTTTTTTTTGTTCTGTAATTGAAAGCTAGGCCATTCTAGTTTTGCCTTTTTCCACTGATTCCATTAATTGTATTAACCCTCAAGGGTAGATTGTTCTTGTATCCCTGCCTACAGGTCCAAGTTTTCACAAGTGACAAGAAATCTTGGGTTCCCCACTTAACAAATCTTAAAGGGCCTGACTTTCAGCTGGTGAATGCTCAGCTCCAAAAGTGAGACACCCACATTTTCACCCACATTGGCCATAAATGATTGGTTTCCTTTGATCAGTATAGGAATTAGGTTCACAGCAAACATGAAGGATTACATTCATTCCCCTAGTGCCACGGCTATTGTTTTATGCAGTGACAACACAAAACCTAGCAGCGGTTCACACTATGACCCTTGAGTGACCCTGCCGTACATCACTGATTGTCTCAGCACTGATCCACCTGGTTGTCCATGCAGCCAGTAAATATTTGCCCGAATAGAATAAGGAAATGGCACTTTCGGGCACGGAGCTGGTAACAAGACACAACATCTCAGCTCTGTGTCAACACTGAAAAACAAACAGTGGCTGCTAGCAGGAGAACATCAGCTTTCATGAGATAGACAGTGTACAGCTACTCATGACCGTGACCTACACACTTTATCAGAATTCAGCCTGCATTGTGAAGGCCAGGACTGTCAGGGAGCTGACTGCAAGACAAGCAATAGAGGGGCTTTTTCTCTCAGAACCTAAAAGGAACCATATTTTCTACATGTGTTTCTCTAGTTGCTGTTAATTTTTGTCCTTGTTGTGCAGGGAGAAGCAAAGCCTGAAACTTAGGTACCATTTTTCATTATGTCATTTCTCCTTTAAAGGTATGTGCATCTAAATTCTATCTGGCAACCATCTATGCCTCTACCAGGGTTTCAAATATAGGGGGACTCAGCAGGGCTGAGCCCCCCCCAAGAGATGAGAGCCCCCCCATAAGAGACAAGAACCCTGCCCATAACCCCGCCATAAGAGACAAGAGCCCCAGACTTCCCCACACTTTCTGAGCAGCTCAGGTGGCAGCAGTGGTTCCTTCCAGCTTCTGGCTGCCAGCACCGCAGACCGCCCCCCCGAGAGTCGGAGTGTAATTTGAACCTCGGCCTCTACCAGTTGCTCCCAGAAGGTGAAAGCAAAGCAAAGAAAAACAGAAAGAAAACAAGCACAAAAACAACCACGGTAAGGCTGCACACCAGTTTTCTGAACCAGGGGTGCTTCCAGAGCTAAGCTACATGAATAAGGGCCTACCCAACTCAAGAAGGCAGCCAGCCAATTTCATGGATAGCCAGCCACCATTTTCACGGGTTTCTCATAGTGGCCTCCTCCATGCCTCTGATTGGCTATGGGACCCTGATGGCCATGCCCCCCATTGCTGGATGGTGAAGGGCTGTCCACTGTATGGGCCTGCCCCTCACCATTGATTGGCTGAGACACCTGCCTATCATGTGGTCTGCCCCTTGCCACTGTATGATGGAAAGGGGTGGTGCTGCACAACAGCCAGCCCTCTCAGCCAATTGGTGGAGAGAGGTGGGGTAGAAGGCATCTTGCTGGCAGCCCTTCATGCCAGCAGCCCCTCTCCTCTTTCCCCATGGGGTTGCAGAATTTTACTTTTAGTAAGGTTTTTTCCCTGTGGATTTTTGCAGAGATCAACTGATTTTGTGATTTCCATGGAATCTGTGCAATTGCCATTTCCGTAATTCCCTATATGTGACGCATGAACCACTTTGCACTAAAGGGGTTATAGTGGAAAACTGGTTTATTCCTCTGATGAAGTGTTTGAATATAGCTTTTGATGATATACCCTGTTTTCATGACAGGTAGTCAATCACTGACATTCTCCTGACATCATTAGGTAATTAATGGCAATGCATTTTTTTAAGTTGTCCCAAACTACTGGTGTGGCTCATAATTTTATATTATCTTCTCCCACTGATTTAAGAGCTTAATTTCTGAAGTCATTCTAATCCCAGAAAGCAGGGTACAGATGCACCTTATAGACTAAATCAGAGATGCATAAGTTCTTGTAAGCCCAAAATCAGAGAAATGAAATTAAATTGGTGATTCTTATGCATGTTTTTAAGCTAATTGTTCTCAGCCTTTTTAGGCAGAAGCCACCCTTTGATAGATTCAAGGCACCCCTCACTAAACACAAGGCACCCCTTGAAAAATGCCAGCTCTTACTTGTCACTTAATTTTTAGCAACAGCAATACATTTAATAGACCAATTATTCTGTTGCACTAACTTAAGCATGTGCCTAAGGTTAAAAAAATAAAACCCAAGGAAAACAATAACATGAAAAACCCCTTGTAAAAATGAAAGTTAAAAAAAAAATTCTGGTAACTCAGAAGTCCTACCAGACTCACCAAATGTTACAAAGAAAATCTGGCAGTCAGAAACTGAGCCTGGGCATCTTGGATCCCTTAAGCAAGGTATAGTCATATATATTTTTCTGTAACTTTCTGCATAAAGCACTAAGAATTTATATTCCGCCATTCACAGTTTACTTTTCAGCAATAACCCGTTATTACGGTAAATAATCATATTAGCTTAGATGTTTAACTTCAATTTTGTTTTAATTGTATTTAAGATTAATGACAAATTAAATTATAGGTAAACTTGAAAAAATATCAAAAGGAGAGACAAAATCAGGCCTTCCCCTCCATTTCTGTCTTGGAGCTCACTTTGGGTCAATACAAACCAGGTGGAAAAATAAGCAATAGTGAAAGGTATCTTAGCTGAACTGAGGGAGGTCTGAAACACTCTCAATATTGTTTCTTTCCTTTGGCTAACTCCTTTCAGACATACAAAAATCTCCCTCTGTCTCTTTTTCTTCCCCACAACCTACACTGTGGCTTAGGTTAATTCCTGAGACTGGAATGGACATTTCAACCTTTCTACTGAAACCTTTAAAAGTTTTCATATTGCCATGAACACTTCACATAGCTCTAACTATTATGGAAAGTGAATCTTTTAGAAAGAATATAGTAAACTGTATTAGACTCTGCCCTCTTCTGATCATTGGGGGTTTTCCAGGGGGAAAAAACCTCAAAACACAAAATAGAACAAATATAACTTAGGGAAAAACAGGTTTGACCAGTGGCGGGAAAAATGTTCTTCACTCACGTAACCATAACCACTGGACAGGGAGTAAAAGTGACAGAGTAAAAGGTGTAAACAGAGGTGCTCTGGTCTTTAACAAACAATAAGTAGTTGGAATCCTTTCATCTCTGACCTTTCACCCACACAATCCTCAGTAATACATCTCAGGACCAAGGTGTGATAGCCTGAGTGTTAATTTTAGACCAAGTTGGCGACAGGGAGTTTTATGATCAATATGTTGCAGTAGTTGGTGGCTTCAGAAACTTCAGAAGGTGCTACAGTGAGGCGTAGGATCAATATTTAGGTTGTCAGGGCACAGAGATCTCATGGCCTTTTGTCACAGGGCAGAAGCACTGCTGTGACTAGAAGCACATGTCACAGCGAAGACACAAAGCAACACAGAAGAAGCAAAACTTGAAGGCGTTTTGATGGCTCAGGCTAGAAGCTGGGGGGCACTAGAGCGAGCCCGCAGTTGCAGGGGAGCTGTGCTGAGGGGGCCCAAGCCCTGGCAGGCTATTGAGTACAATTGGGGAGAGGCTTTAACCCCCACCCTGGCCTGCAGGGACCCCAGCTGGGGTGTGCCTGGAGTGGGAAGCAACCCCTGCCAGGCATTTCCCACCCCTGCTCTCGGGGTGTGTGGCCAGCCCCGGCAGCGGCATGAAGTGATTGCAAACAGAGGGGATTTAATTCCCCCCGCTCCATCCCCTGTCCCGTGGCATGGACCTGGGCTAGGGGCTCCCTGGCTGGGGCAGAGCAGCCCGTGTCAGGGTTTCCCTCCCCCCTGCTGCTGCAGCGGCAGGGGCATGGCCAGATGCTAGCCCGGCATGGCCCCCTGAGGCAAAGGGGGTTAATTTCCCCATCCCTCCCCTCTCGCCCTGGAACCCCAGCCGGGGTCTGTCTGTCTGGGGCAGAGAAGCTGCTGTCAGGCTTTCCCCCCTGCCTTTGCCACTGGGTGGTGGGGGGTATAGCCAGCCCCGGCAGGAGCCTCAAGTGAACAGGGGAGGGAGGGGGTTTAATTCCCCCCCTCTGTCCTGTCCCACCACCCACACCTGACCAGGCAGACCCTGTCTGGACTTCCCCAGGGGGAGATGGGATGGAGGGGGGACTATACCCGCCATGTCCCCACCCCTGCTGCTGGGCCAGCAAGGGGAGAGGGACCCTGATGAGGCAGCAGACCCTGTGATGGTGTCCCGGAGGGTGCACACCTCTTCCTGATGTAGGGAATGGACTGCAGGCAAAAGCAGGGCAAGCAGAGCTACTGCAGCCTGTGGGACAAGCAGCAGCAGTGGTGGGGCTTGAAGGGGTGGCTATGGGGGCTAAGCTAAATTTTGGGGTGCCCATAGCACCCCAAGCCCCCTAGCACCACCACCGCTGCTTCTCCTGCTCAGTCTGCGGCAGCACATCCCCCACAACAAGAACAGGTTTGCATTCCCTGGGACACCATCACAGGGCCTGCTGCCTCATCGGGGTCAGCCAGCAGCAGGGGTGGAGGCATGGCCAGATGCTGGCTGGCATGGCCCCCTGTGGTGAAGGGGGCATTTATTATACATCAGTGAGATAAAAAAAGGATGCACAAGTAATCTTAATTTCTTAATTCTAGGGTGTTTTTGTACATGTAATTTTTTTAACTGTTCCTTGATGTAATTTCCTCTTTTTAAAGAAAACCCACTGTATAAATAGAAATTTTATGATTTTTAATCTTACTCATATTAGCAAGACCATTGGCAAAGATCAGACCTTTTAGTCTACAGCTTAGACCTCTACTATTTGAGCTAACAGATTAACTGGTAGAGCAAGGACATCAAACTTATTTGGCTCTTTGCAGGCTATATCCAGACTGCAAGGAGATCCTGGGCCAAATCTAGCTATGGCAGTGACAGGAAGGGTGAGCAGTGGTGATGGGGCTTAATACAGCTGTTGCTCACCCCCTCCCCCCCATTTCCCAAGCTGCATGCTCTCTTGGGCTCTGTAGTGGGGAATTTAATGGCAGCCCCACCCACAAATTTTCAGCCCCTCCAGGAGCCACATGGTCCTGGTGAAACAGTTCCATATATTTGACACCCCTGTGATAGAAGATAGTAAACTACAGCTGCTATGAAGATCAAGCACCTAAGAAAGACTAGACACATTTGCTGGAGAGCTTCCTAGTTATTTACTAACAGCAGAAGTATATAGAAACTTCTATGACCTCTGGTTCAATTCCAAGTTCTGCAAAGGAGCATTTTCCTATTCATGCTCCACGTACTAGTTCCTACTCTCTTTCCTCCTAGCTACTTTCCATCACTTGATTCCCTTCTCCTCTTCTGCAGCTATAAACCTATCTTTACTTTTACCCCCTGAAACAACTCCGCTCCCTCTCTTCCTCCTCTGGTTCCTGCAAACCCATTCTCAGCTGTCCTCCTGGTTTCCTCACACTACTATATTTGCGTGAAGTTGTTCCCTTCTGTTGTTATGCTCTGGTGGCTTGTATCAGTTCAGTAAAGGGAAAGTAGAGTGCAAAGTTAATGGGACTGTATGATCTTCATCTGAGAGTGCTGAAGGAGCTGGCCAAAGTCATTGCAGAACCCCTGATGAAACTTCCACAACTCGTGGCACTCTGGAGAAGTCCCTGATGACTGGAAGAGGGCCAGTGTTATGCCCATCCACAAGAAGGACAGGAAGGAGGACCCAGATAACTATAAGCCAATTAGCCTAACTTCCATCCTAGTGAAAATCTTAGAAAGTTCATCAAGGAGTCTATCTGCAATAAGCTTGCAGAAGGCAAGATTCTGAATGACAGCCAGCATGGCTTCATCGCGGCAAGTCTTGCCTTACCAACATCTCCTTCTATGACCAGGTAACTTGCCACCTGGACACATGACAGCAGGTTGACATTGTATACCTAGTGTAACAGGGGGCCTGCTCCAGGCCAATTTCACTGTGGCCCGCCCCTCCTGTTTCTGGGCTAACTGCCCACCTTCTCACACACCACACCTTGTTGGTAATTAATTAATAGATATTAATCAAGCGGGAGGCTGCCCATTACTCTGCCCCAATGCCAGGGGGCACTATCTGCGGCTCTGATCCTCCCCTACACCACAGTCCAAGCCTCACAGATGGCATCCATAGTTCTCACAATCACCAGCCCCTTGCTGGGCCCCAGAATCCTACTGTTGAACTCTCTATGATCCCTCCATTCTGGCGGCCTAACCCACCTTCATCCTGGGCAGCATAGCTCCCTAAAATTGCTTCCTCTTCCAGGTGTGGTCCCCACGGGACCTTTGGCTCACTAGCCCTGGCCCACCTTCAGGCCAGTCAGAACCCCAGGCTGTCAGCTCTTGGGCATTCCTTGCAGTGGGCCCCTGGCCGTTTTTTTTCCTGTCCTGGCCCTAGCATTGACCAGACAAGGGAAGTCCAAACAGGCATGAGTCTATGGCCTCATTCTCTTTCTCTGGGGGTCCACCCTCCAGGCCCTACAAAGGGGTAACCCACCCAGTTGTGGGGGCTAGGGGTTAAGGTGCCCTGACTTGCCTTTCACCAGGGTGGTAACTGGCCTGGTATTTCCTGGGGGCTCCCGCACCACTGTGAGCCCCACCAGGCCACCCACTCCTGGCAAGGTTCAGTTTTAGGTCATACCCAGGACCAGGAGCCTCCTGACCATCCCCTACAGCTCCCTTACCTCCAGATGATATCAGCATCCCTACACCAGGCAATGTTGTTGCCTGGCCTTTCATCGGTGAAATGCCCTGTTTATATGGGCAGCCCTGAATCTAAAATGGCTGCCTTAATCAGGTACCTGCTCGCTGCTGTCTTCTGGCCCTTAAAGTGGCAGGCACAAACAGTGTCCTGCCACACCTAGATTTCCAAAAGGCCTTTGATCTAATATCCCATGATGTCCTTGCAAGAAAATTGGAGGATTGTGGGCTGAACTGTGAAAGAATCAGGTGGGTGAAAAATTGGCTGCTGGATAGGACCCAGAGAGTTGTAGTGAATGGATCTGTGTTATTTTGGTGAGAAGTGGACAGCGGTGTCCTACAGGGGTCCAGTACTTTTCAGTATCTTTATTAACAATGTGGATGTGGGGGTGAAGAGCTCATTGGCCAAGTTCACGGATGACACCAAGTTATGGGGATGTGTAGTCACGCTTGAAGATAGGCTACAGATACAGGTGAGCCTAGACAGGCTAGCAAGTTGGGTGGATTGGAATCTGATGAAATTCACTGTTGAGAAATGTAAAATGCTCCATCTTGGGATGAGCAACCCCCAACACAGCTACAGGCTTGGTGGCACCAAACTGACTAGCATCACAAATGAAAGGGACCTGGGGTAATAAAAGACTACAGTATGAATATGAGCTGGCAGTGCAATGCTGTAGCCAGTAGAGCAAATAATACTCTGGCATGCATCAATTGATGCATCTCCAGCAAAGCCACGGAGGTGATTCTTCCACTCTACTCAGCATCCAGTTCTGGACACCACATTTTAACAAAGACATGGAGAAGCCTGAGAGAGTCCAAAGAGCCACCTATATGGTCAGAGTCTTACATGGCAAGCCATACGAGGAAAGGCTGAGGGATCTGGGACTCTTCAGTCTGAAGAAAAGAAAGCTGAGAGGGGACCTGGTAGCAGCTTACCTCTACACTAGGGGAGTAGATCAAGGGCTCAGTGAACAACTGTTCACCAGGGCACCCAAGGGAAAAACTAGGAGCGATAGCCACAAACTCCTGGAAGACCAACTCAAGCTCAACATTAGGAAAAACTTTTTCATGGTCAGGGTGTCCAGACTGTGGAATAAGCTCCCTCCAGAGGTGGTGCAATCACCTACCATGGAAATCTTCAAGAGGAGACTAGAATCATCTGACCCCCAGCTGTCTTTCCTGCTTGGTGCAGGGGACTGGACCCAATGATCTTCCAATGCCCCTTCCGGCCTTACAATCTATGAATTTATTAAAATAACTCATTACCACCTTGCTAGTTAAAAATTGCCATTTTAAGTGACATCTTCATTAGAACATAAGAAGTGCCATGCTGGGTCAGGCCAATGATCTGTCTCCAACAGTGGCAGAAATGGATGCTGTAGAGGAAGAACACTGAACCACATACCTCTAGAACAGGGGTCAACAACTTTTTTGGGCAGTGCCAAAAAACCACACAACCTTGACTTGTAAAAAGTTGGCATGCCAGTGGTGAATGACTGCGGGGGGGGGGGGGGCTACAAGGGCCCCAATTCTTGCTGTGGCAGCATGGTCCTGGCCCCTTCCCTGCCATCCACCTGGAGGCATGCGTACCAAGCAAAATGCCTTTGCATGCCATGCTCTGGCACCCATGCTGGGGGTTGTTTACCCCTGCTCTAGAGCAGTGGTTCTCAACCTTTTTCCTACTGTGTGGAAGCACCTAGGTGGGATGTGATGAGTGCCGTAGTGTCCATCTCAACCGGGACCCCCTTCCCTCAACTCACCTGCCATGACTTGGTGTTACCAGATGAAAAGGAAGGGTTCAATGGTTATCCTCCTCCTAGGAACCCCAGAGATGGAGGTACTCACAGTCTTGACATGATGTTCCACAGGGCTCCACCTCCCCTACATCCCGTTCACTTGCCAACCAATTGGGTGTAGCCTGTGTTGTTGAGCTGTGCCTGGTAGACCCCTATTCCCCAGGGGACTGGTGTCGGTGTAGATTCCTGTTAGCCCAGCTGTTATGGCAGTTGGAATCCCAGCCTCAGATGCTGCGGGGCTAGGCTTCCGTTTTCTGGCATCCTCCTCCTTGCCTTTGGGAGGAACGCCTCTAATGATTTTTAAAAATTAGATAGCTGGGGGTGGGGTGTGAAACTGGGTCTTCCCTCCCAGCCTAATGCAGGGACACAATTTCCTCTGCTTTAGATGCCAGCAATGCACTGCTGCAATGCTCCTGCTGGCCACTGGAGCCTCACCACACCAGGCGTGCTCCCTGCCAGCATTTTCCTTCTCCACCCTGCTGCTGGGTTCTGGTGGGGCTTTTTAATTTTCCTGTGGTGGTGTCTCCAGCCGCTGCAATTGGGCCAGCGTTTCCCCACCCCGGGAACAGCTGTTTGAAGAGTCAGAGTAATGCCGGCTCATGCAGCCACAGCTCCTGCTCCAGCTCCGGTCGCATTCCCAGAGGTATGTTTCTCCAGGTGGGGGGGGTCTGTTTGTGAGGCATGGGGCTCATGGAGTTTCCCCAATCCCCTTCCAGGGCCTGTGGGGGCTTCTCACCACCACATACTGGAACCCATTTGCAAAGACCCATGGCCTGTTCCAACCCACACATCCCTGGCCTTGATTGTGCCTGCCCCCCAGCCCCTGCCCCCCTGGGCCATGCTGGTGTCCCTCACTCCCAGCCCACAGACCCCTCTCCCCACCCCCCCCAGCCCTGCTGGAGGGGTCCCCAGATGCCCACATCCTATTTGGGCCAGAGTGCAGTGGTTGCAGTGGCTCCAGCTCATGTGGATGGCAGTGTAGTGAATCAGGCCCCAGCACAGACTGCAGGGAGGAGGAAGAGAGACCTGTGGCATTCCGCCTGCCCTGGGCTGGGGTTACCACAGTGCCAGGAAGCCTGGTCATGGCTCCTCCTGCCCCCCAAGCAGCATGTCCTGGCTGCCCTGTACTTGCAAGCATGGACACCAGCCCTGGTGCCACCAGCCCAACCATGCAGCTCTCCCCCACCCCTTTCCCCCACCTTCCGATTACCCCTCTGCCCTGCCGCAGAAATATTTGAAATATTCTTGTGACCCACTTTTGGGTCACAATCCATGGGTTGAGAAATACTGCTCTAGAGTGATCTATCTCCTATTCAATATCCTCCCTAGCATCAACCATTATTGGTTTAGTGATGCCAGAGGAAACAACTCAAACCACTGTGTTCAATAATCTTTATAGATCTTATCATCCATAAATTTATCCAGTCCCTTTTTCAACTTGGCTCTGATATATCTGTCTCCACCCTTTCTGTGGCAATTAATTCAATAATTTAACTATGTATTGCATAACAAAGTACTTTATAAGAAGTATGTAATTTACTAGTAGTATGTAATTTCTACAGGACACGGCAAAGGTGGTTGAAGAAAGTGAGATATGCAGGAAAATAAGTTATCCCTCCTTTAATCAAGCAGAATATATAAATGACTTGTACCTGTAATGGCAGAAGCAGCTAGATATGGAAAGTTTATGTATAAGAATGTCATTTTCTGCTATCCTAATACATGGTGCCATACATACATCATTATAAATTTCAATATATGGCTCAGGTCCTCGGTGAACTTAATTGAGCAGAGCCAGTTTACAATAGCCAAAAAGCAGATCCACATATTCTGTCTACCTATATACACACAAATAAACACATTTACATATATTGTGTGTTTATAAATAAAACACATTAAACGTAGACATTTTTTGCAGTACAGTAACTGATTTTCAGTGATCTTATCTTACAGTAAAATCAGGAGAATGGGAGCTTGACTCACATGAACACTTGCTGACAGATTCTAGACCACCACAATGTAAGGAAATAAAGTAATGACTTATTAGTGGGGACCTTTTACAGCAGTCAGTCCAAGCTTTTCCTAGCCCTAAATAGCATCTACAATACAGCAATGTTAAACTGTTTTTTATTTAAGGTTAATTAAACAGGATTTCAGTGCCACTTCTGCACTATTCTTTTCAGAAAACATTCATATACAATTAAGTCTTGGTTTGTTATCTTGGTCCAGACTGCTTTACAAATATTAACTAACTGCATAGACAGAAACTGCACATTGTTCTTTAAGCCTTTTTTCAAGCATGTCTTGGATTAACAACACATATAAACAAACAAATAAAATTAATAATTTCTGACTGCCGTCTAGGAGTTAGTCCCTAATAAATGCATTATGTGAAATAGTCCATGACTTCCTGGTACCTCTAAGTTTTAGAAATGTTATTATTTCACATTACACAGATAATAGAAAAACCATCAATGCTGTATTTAATATTTTGGCCATGCGTAATGTTTTGTCTGTTTGCATGAAACAACCTGTGGAGAGCTGATATACACCTAAAAAAGTTGTTTTTAGTTTGAGGAAGAGAGGTAGGGCAGACTTTACTGGTGCTATGTTCAGCAACTGAAAGAATTGTGCCACAGCTATAAAAAAACATTTCTTAAAGAGCTAATTGAAATATATCCAGATAAAAGAACTAGCAAAACTACCTGTTGTGGTTTCTGCTGGGAACTTATAGAACTGTTATATTGTGTACACAGGGCTAATTATCATATAGTCATAGAAAATTAGGGTTGGAAGGCACCTCAGGAGGTCATCTAGTCCTGCTCAAAGTAGGACAATCCCCAGCTAGATCATTCCAGCTAGGGCTTTGTCTAGCCAGGCCTTATAACCCTGCAAGGATGGAGATTCCACCACCTCTTTAGGTACCCTGCTCCAGTGCTTCACCACGCTCCTAGTGACAAAGTTTTTCCAAATATCCAACCTAAAGCTCCCTTGCTGCAACTTGAGACCATTGCTCCTTGTTTGTTCTGTCATCAGCCACCACTGTGAACAGTCTACCTCTATCCTATTTGGGATCCCCCTACAGGTAGTTAAAGGCTGCTATCAAATCCCCACTCAAGTTTCTCTTCTGCAGACTAAATAAGCCCAGTTCCCTCAGCTTCTCGTAAGTCATGTGACCCAGCCCCCTAACCATTTCCATTCCATCTCCTCATATTTCTATATATCCCAATTACAGTACATCACATATTCAGTACCTCAAGATCAGAGCTGTCCAACCACCTTTCATGGCAGCGCAGAAGAGGGAGGGCACAACAGAGGGGCTGCACCCTACTAATGCTGCCTACACAGCAGGGAGCTATGTGTCACCAGCACAGCCCATGTAGTGGGAACAGGGCTGGGGGTCCCAGGGATGCACCCCCACAGTGTGGTGTGCAAGCCCCAGCTGCAGGGAAATTGGACAGCTGTGATCTAGATCAAAGATGATGTCTCATTCAGTACTGAAATACAAGAATCTTGTCTGCCTAATTTTATAGCATTTCACAAATTCACCATTATTAACTCAAGCAGGGGTAGAAAACCCCCACCACAGGTGCTTGAGTGTGGCATATGAAGGCATTTTGCTTGGCTCATGTCCCTCAGGTTGGATGATGAGGAAAGGGCTGGGTCTGTGCTGCCACAACAAGGATTGGGTACATCATGGCTCTCCTACCGAACACCCCTGGCATGTCAACTTCTTACAAATCGAGGTTGCAGGTGTTTTTGGTACTCTGACTCCAAAATATTGCCAACCCCTGTCATAGAGTCTGGAATCCTTTCCCCATAATTATACAATTATTTTCAGAAATTAATATTTAACACAGGTATTAGGACAGTTAATGACAATAATGTAACCATCACTACAGTCCTATTTTTAAACTATTACAGTTTATTTAAGAAAATAATTTTACAGTATTTACAAAACATCCTCATTTATCAACCGCTTTAAAAATCCTCCTTGAAAAATAATCACATAATTGGTCAGTTATAGCATTTTTATACTTGCTCTGGGGGAGCAGAGGACTTTAATTAGAGTGGCTCCAAGACCTTCTGTAATTAAAGCACCGGGAGCATCTTGTATATCAGCCTCCCCATGCTTCAAAATGGTGGCAGGGGCACTTTATCTAAAGCTCATTGAATATGCTTTAGTTATAGCATTCCCACTGCCATTTTGAAATGTGGGAATGCTGATACACAGAGATGCAGAGGCTGCTTGGAGCATGGTAATTACCACTCTGCAGCAGACTCAATTCATTGAGTCTTCTCCAACATGCTGTAATTATAGCGCATTAGAGCAGCCTCCCAGTTCATGTACAGGACCCCTTTGAGTTTATTTCATATACCCATCTAATTTAGTGAAGACATGATGGTTAATCTGATTCAGTAGCTGAGGCCTGGTAAGACATAAACTCACTGTCCAATAGCATCTGTTACAAAAGCTAATCCTCTGGTTGTATATAATAATATAAGATAATCCTCTATTATATACATCCAGTGGCATAACTACAGCTGGGTGACTGGGACAGAAGCCCTGGATACCAAGTGGGAAGAAGGGGAGTGTGGAAAATAAAGGGTTGCTGCCACTGCTGTGTGATCATACCACCAGCCCAAATGCAAGAAGTCTCCTCTGCCCCGTGTGTGGCAGCTGCCCCAGGTGCCTGGCCGCATCATTACACCTGTCCTCATTCCTATCATACATGTATTCTATTTGATACATATTCTCCTTCTTTCTGAATAGCTTGCAGCCATAACTTTTGGCTATGGCAATTTTGGTTTAAAAGGTTTTCTCTTTTTAGTGAAATGTCTGTTTCTTTCTGTTTATTTTCATAGACATTAGGGCTGGAAGGGACCTCGGAAGATCATCGAGTCCAACCCCCCGCCCAAAGGGCAGGAAGTCAGCTGGGGGCATAGGATCCCAGCAAGATAAGCATCCATTTTACTCTTGAAGGTGTTCAATGTAGGTGCTTGAACCACTTCCGATGACAGGCTGTTCCAGACCTGAGGTAGCTCAGACAGTAAAGAAATTCTTCCTTATGTTCAGCCTGAAACGGTCTTGCAGTCGTTTATAAAACTCTTCAACCTCGTCATCCCTTGGGGTGCTCTGGTGAACAAACGTTCCCCCAGATACTGGTGGTCACCCCTGATAAACTTATAGGTGGCCATCAGTTAATAATAGGTGGCCATTGGTTAATAATATGGAAGCATTTTGAAGCCAAACTATTATCTTTCTTTAGACTATTTTTAAAGAGTCTATATTTCAGTTCCATAGTATGAATGTACCTAAAGGCTTCACTGCTAGAAACTTTCCAAACACAGAATGAAAGATAGTGCCTACTCCTATATAGATGAGGCAGACTATACGGCTGGTATCCAGGGCTTCTGTCCCAGTCACCCATAGGATGGGAAACAAATAGGTGCACCAGTAAGCTATTGAACCAGAGCTAGGATCATCTACTAATTCATTTCTAGTGTCCTGTCTGCTAGACCATACTGCCTCATGTATTGTTCATCTCCTTTTACATTATTTCCACATTCATGAATTGTTCTTACTGGTGGCGCTGATCTGTTTACCTCCTGTTAAGGGTATTCATAGTAACATTACCTCAGCTTGTTTGCACAATCACTCCCTTATTAGTCATTTGACACCTTTCCACGTAGCGACATGCACAAACTCTGGCACATGTTCAGTATGAGGGGAGAGGGCCCAATCATGTATTTCGCAACATACAAATCTCTCAGTAACTGAGTACATGGGCAAAATGTCTGAATAAGAAGTGCAGGATTTGGCCAACTGTCTACATTAGTTTAAAGGCACACAAAAGGACTGTTGCAAGTCCTTACTCAAAGGTCTGATTTACCCACTTGATGGAGAGAGAGGAAGGTGATAAAGCTATGAACTATGTGAAATGCCAAGTTAATCATATATACAACTGTAAAGAAAGAGAGGATATGCCTGAAATTGTAAGGAAACAAGCAGCCACTTTCAATTTAAAAAATTCAGTTCTTACGGGGAAACACTGAAGTTCAGTTTCTTAGATTTTAGCTGCCATGGAATAGAATGGCAAGCAAGCAAGCAAGCAAGAAAACCCTGAGACTGCTCATACCAAAGTGAGCATGCTGACATTTTCATGTGGTTCGCTAACTTTTCTTTATGGCTACCATAAATTCGACCTGTTATAATTACTGTCAATAAAATTAATGAAATTACAGGCTGCTCAACAAAAGAAATATCAATCTGTAGCTGTTTATTAGGTCAGTAAGACCTTCATTTATCATATGTACACTTTGTGCAAGGCAGGGATTTGGCTCTCAATTTGTAACTGTTGTAATTTCTTAAAGTTACATTCCAGGATCTCAGAAATGTCCCATATATCGATTCTGCTTGTTTGATCAAGAAAAAGCTTCTCAAATTAAGCAGAACTTTAAGCCTGTTCAAAAGACTCTGAGTGCCTTCAAATCCTGAGCCAAATATAAAAACCTGAGTGCTTCAAAAACGAAACAAACCACATTTTAATGCATGCCTGCTTACAGAAGGGCCCTACCTAGCTTCTTTCTCAAAAAACTGTTTGTAAATTTATAATGCACTGTTTTCTATTACTCCAGAAATTCATATGGTATGGACCCTTTCTTACAAACTATTTAGGATGAAAAGCAGACAAGATGAAAAAAAATGATGTTATGTTTATTCTGTTTTTTTCTTTAAATCAATCTGAGGGTTTGCAAAGTTCTCTACAGTATTATTACTAAAGGGCTGGAACAACACATATTCAAAAAGTTAAAAACAAACCAACCTTGAAACACTCATGCACAGATATGCCCTGCATTTATATCTTAACCATCTTAACATGTCTGAAAATCCATAGGTCTCTTTGGTTTAGTCTATATAAAATTATGAAGAACCCTGTTCTACAGACTACCTGGTTAATTCTCCATACGTAGTAGAGAAGAGAGCTTTGTGGTATCAGAATGTAATTAGCAACCTCCATCCAACCTCAAAACTATATGACACTATTCTGAAGTTTCATATAAGAAATTTTGGGGACAGGGGGCAGAGTTCTAAAGCACCCAACAATTAGGGGGCATTTGTACACATGCTTGCACCGCAGCGCTGGGTGCTTTTAAAAGTGCCCAGCGCTGTGGAACACGCAGGTGTATAAGTGGCAAAATGTGCATCAGCGCTGAGAAAACAGCAGTGGTGTATTTTAGAACTAAAACACATTAAAGTCGTTTTAGTTCAAAAGCTCACTGCCGCCATTTTCTGCACACTGACACGCATTTCACTGCTTATACAACTGCATATTATGCAGCGTAGTGTGTGTCAGCTCACATTAGGAGCAGACTTGATTAATTGAGTCTGCTCCAGTGTGCCAGAGATCCACCATGTTGGAGCATGAAAATCTATGTGTATAAATGCCCTTGGGTCTTTATTCCTATTTTAAAGTGTCTTATGCTCTTAAACCCTGAGGGTGTTTCCATAGCACAAAACAATTCTGGGCAGAGATGTTTTACATTAGCTCCTGAACTGGAGCTGCAGCACTTAGCCCACAGAGACCACCACATAAATGCAGCATATCACTTCCATGCACAAGTCTAGTGTGGATTATCTTTGTACAGCCCTGCCTTGCCCCTTACAAACATACTGCAACCCCAATGAAAATCCCATAGGTGCAACTAAAAATTTTGCTCATTATCTTTTAAAAGTTAAGTTGTTCTTGTTATGGCTTCAGTAAATGTAGGACATTTGTAGGACTCAAGATTAGCTGAAGAGAATTTTATTTATTTACTCTTCTAGATCTTTGTTACTTGTGTCAGAAACGTACACAGAAAAAACTTTAGCTAATGACAGCCAGCCAGCACATTTTCAACCGCAGTTTGCTGTCTCCACAGAGTTCTCTAGTGTTGATCTACTGAATGTACAGAGACTTAATGGTATACACAGGCCTTGTCAAAACCGGGGATTCCAGTCATCAGTGGAACAGCTTTGTTGTGATCCATAGCACAAGCAGGCAAATCCACAATTATCAACACCTTGTACATGCATTTAACCTAGTACAGAGTGAATGCAAAATACTATCAGACCTATATACCAGTGTTATGCACCCATTGGCCAAGTACAGTCAATAAGCCTGATGCTGAATTGATTCAATCTTTTCAGGTCAGTCTAAGCTGCATAGATTGAACAGATAAGCAAGTGAATAGACATTCACTTCTGATTCCGGAAATGCAGCCGCATGCCTGCAGCGGTCCTACCCAGAAGCCAAGGGGGTGCTGGAGCACATCTCCCTGCTCAACTGTAGCAGACAGCTTGGGCCTTGTGAGGTGAGATTTGTGGAGCAGGTGTAAATTATCCTGGGATGCTGGGGGACTGTGAGTTAACTTGAACCTGCAGGGGATCTGAGACAGAAGTTCAATAAACCAATTTAACCTAATTTATTTAAGTCTGATACTGCATATGTCCAGGTTTATCTTAAACTGTTTTCAGCCATTTGATAGCAGCTTATGTGCAATGAAATTGTGTTGTGTTACAGATTTGAACTGGTTCCCAGTCACTTATACTGATTTATGCATAATTTTTATTACCAGGCACCCTCTTTCCCCCTCCCATATCCAGGGCCTGTAGGCAGCTCTATCCTGGCTCTGGACCATGCTGTCACCACTGCAAGATCCCAGCCCTAGGCCCAGAGCAGCTCCCCACCCAGCTGCACTCCATGCCAGTGCTGCTGGGACTAGTCTGTCACCCTGGCATCATGCTGTCATCGCACTGTCACTACTGGTGTCTCCATGGCAACTGGCCGCAGCAAGGCAGGCAGGGGCTGCTGGGAAATGGAGTCCACTGCAGCCCCAACCTGGCCCATGGGCCAGACTCTGCCCACCCTTGGGTTAGCTTGACCCACTGAACGTATGTACGTATTTGGCTGGGAAAGACCAACTGCTCACCCTGCCCTTTGGGCTGTGCTTTCCGCCCCCCAACCATCATACTGACTGGGCTATTTTTAGCCCTGCAACCCCCCCCCAACTCATAGACAGACACCTGCTCTTGTGGATCCATCAACCCCTCCCCATGAACCTGAGACCCAAGCCATCATAAATGGACAGATAATTTTATTCATAAAGTTTCAACAAGCATCTCCTGACTTCTACAGCACTAGCACCTTTCCCAGAAGCTATTTAAGAAAAGTATCCATCTCCTAACAGTTAAAAAAAAATCAGAAATAGCAAGAGTGTTTATATTTAGATGTTATGCTTCCTTGAAGCTACTCAATAACCCACCCAAATACAAATCTATCAGTGGACATAGAACATTTTGCCTTATCCAGGAGGAGAGGGGAAGATTTACAATACATTTGGGCTCCTTTTTATGTATTTTACATAAAAAACTCATATCCAAACCTAAGAGCTCTTGAAACAACTTCCTTGAGGAATTTTCTCTCTCTTTTTAGGTATGTTAATGTACTTTAAGAACATGAACCTAAGACACATAGAGAGACCAGTATCCAAGAATCCAAACCAAAATCCAAGACAAAAGCACTCTCAAATTCTGAGAGTTATCACTAAAATTAGCTTTATCTAAGGAAGGGGACAAACTTCCTGTTCCATAAGGGGGGGGAGGTGTCATTCTGCTCTACTACCATCTTCCTAGTTGCTTATGGAGAAGTGCTATCTACTCCTTGCAGCAAAAAGAACTGTAGGCATGACATGACGCCTTGCTTCAAAGGAGTAAAGGACAACTGCCTGAAAACTATTTGAAAGTACAAATCTGTTTGTGGAGAGGTTGGCATTCGTTTTTGTTAATTTAAAATATATTTACTTACACTTCAGTGTTGCTTCCAGTTGAGAATCCTAAGGATATCAGAAGGCTCTTGCTTTTCTTAGATATTGGCTTTGGGGCTTCAGAGAGTTTATCAGGAAAGATCACATTAAAGAGCTCTAGGTTACATTCTGGGATAATTATTTAATTTAGAACAATGAAGTTCTGTTTGGAAATTAGACCTGTCACTTTAAAATATGCCTGCTCCTGATTTAACACTGATTCATGGCACAAGACCCAGTTTCAAAATTACATCAAAATGAGAACAGCTTATTTTAAAGTGACAGGTCAAGTGAACCTCAGCATTTTTAATGAAATAGTTACATTGTGGACTTCATAAAAAACTGTTTTTGTTAAAAACACAAAGCTTCTTCTCTTAGTAGATTTCCTAAAGCCTCAACAGATTTTTCTCTTAAAAATGACAGAAAACTTTATGGTACCTTGAAATATTGGACCTTATTATGACACCACCATCATATTTCTACTACTACAGTGCCTAGGTTTCTGTCACAGTCCAAGAAAATATGTTTGGAATACGTGTTAGTCAGGAGTTAGGCATCTAAATGTCTTTGTGGATCTGGGCTTATCTCTCTTTCCTTGCCCCTATAAAAGATTCAGAGGCTGAATCCAGATGTGCAGGCATGTGTGGTTTGTAGCACTGCAAACTACTTTGCAGTGCCACAAACCACCCTAGTTGTACATTAATCAGTGCACTGTGCTCTTAATTTGCAGCACTAGGGTAAAATTTGCTACCAAGATTTCCTGGCAGCAAAAAAAGAAAAAAAGAAAGAAAAAGAGCAGTGCAAACCATGTCAAAACTACAGACACTGAGACAAATGCAGAGATGCGGGAGCAGGTAACCCTGGCTGCCTGTTCTCCCATCTCCCCGCACTGTGAAGCCCTCATGCTGAAGCATCATCCATCCTGCCAGCTGCTCCATAGCTGGCTGGGGCTCAGTGTGCTTGGCATGGGAGCTCTATGGGGGCTACGCATGAGAAGACAGGGGAGCAGCCAGCCCAGATCTGCCTGCTCCCTCATCTCGAGGCACACTGTACCCCAGCCACCAGCTGGCTGGGGCACAGGGGATAACTAGCCCGTGCTGAGGCACCCTGTGTCCCAGCTAGCCCCCCACTCCTGCAGCACATGAAACAGCAGGACAATTATGTCCCACTGCAAAGCACATGGGCAGGGGAGTGCACTGGGGCACAAAGTAGTACAGCAAATTTGTGGCACTATTTATGCTGCTGCAAAAGTACGCCCCTGCTCATGTGGACTCAGCCATATTGTCTTTCAGATTGGGAAAAGGAAGATATATAACACACACTAAACAGCAGGTTTATGCCGGCAGTCTTCATGACATACCAATAAATTCCTCTCGCGTTCTATTATTTTAACATTGTCTTACTTTCCCTTCATATTATTCTATAAGCACAGTACTTTGTATCTCAGTAGCACACCAACAGCCTAATTGCATACAGTCCATTCTACCAAGGCTGTATGATTAGCAGGCCATGGACTGCATGAGGTCCACAAAGTGTTAATCTGAGTTCCCTGAGCTTTCATCCCACTGCTGTTCCCCCTGTTGCTCTGGCCACATCAGCAACCAGGGTCTCCAGACTTACCATCCAGGTTCTGCTTCCTGTGACTGCCCCAGGGGGTGGTGCGGTACATCCCGTGGTGCTGGGGGAGCCTATAGAGCAATACAGTGGGAGAGCCCAGGGCCAGTGAGCAGGAGGGGAGCTGCTTTCCCACATGCATGTGCATGGTGCAGCGGTGGGTAGGACACAGCAGCAGCCTGCAGCTACTGCTGGTGGTGTCTGTGCAGGACATGGTCCCCAGCAATGTAGAAGTTGGACAGCACTGTTCTACACTAACCCATAGGATAAGATCCTGGATAGTGCTGAGCACTAGGGCTATGCGAAATTTCACCATTAGTTTTGTTTCGATGCTGTTTCGACTCATTTCGAGGTTGAAGCAGCAAAATCGAAATGGAACAGATATAGTTGAAACAACCTTGAAAGAAAATGAGGCAAGTTGAAACATTTTGCCGTTTCAACGCTGTTTCAATATTTTGGCCATAGGCTATAATGGGGAAGGACAAAACAGCTGATAACTGTGTCATTTCTAGCATGATTTGGATGAAACTTGCTGAGATGGTAGCCCCTTTTGAGGGCATAATATTTCCCAAGGTGCAAGGAGATAGGTGCAGGGAGGTAGGGGAAACTGCACCCCAAAATCTTGAAAGCAAAACTCATGTCACGTGTATGTGTTAAGCTGCAGAGGGGTCAAAACTGCAGACATGCTAGCCCTTGCAGAGGCCACAAAGTCTGCCAAATTTCAAGGAGATAGGTGCTGGGGTTTGAGGGAAACTGTACCTTAAGCTGCAGACAAGTAGGACTTGTGACATGGGTGACACTGTGTGTGTTAAGGTGAAGCAGGGTGAAAGCTGCAGGCTTGCTAGCCCCGCTGAGGCCATGAAGCCTGCCAGCTGTCAAGGAGATCGGTGCAGGGCTTCTGGGTTCTGGGGCTCTGCACCCCTAGCTGCTGACAGGTAAAACTTGTGATATGGATGCTTGTGCAACTGACTGTTTCTGTCTTGGGGCAGAAGCAGTTCCTGGCTCTGTATTGAGTCTTTTCTCTCCTTAGTGTGTGGTTTTGTAGGTGTTAACCCTTGCTCATTAGCTCGTTATCCTCGCTAGCTACTGCCTATTGAGCTGGTCCTCCAGTGAATCACAATTGATTGCATAACACAGTGGCTAGCTAGCACAAGCACCCATGTCACAAGTTTTGCCTGTCAGCAGCTAGGGGTGCAGGGCCCCAGAACCTCCCTTGTATTATTTAACATTGTTTTGTTAAATAATACAGATCATCCAAACAATTCAAATAGTGAAAAGACAGACAAGATATGTTATACTTACAGGACACAATTCATCACACATCCTCTAGCACTCTGACCCCTCCTCCCCCAGTTTTCTAGACGACATGTAAACAAGTGTCCTTTCACAGAAAGGGCAGAATGGCTCCAGACCCTGGTCATAGCTTTCAGTAACAAAGCAGGGAAGTGAAAACTCTGGTTTATTTACAAAGTGTACGTGCTACAAGTGACAGAGATAGAAGCTTTTCCCAGGGGGAATTCAAGGAGCATATTAACATGTATCCCTGCTGTATGCCTTTTTTTCTGTTGTTCAGCAGTAAATGCAGACATCTGTGCATTCACATGAACCTATATGGCATCCTATATGGCATCCATTGAAAATTGAAGTTAGATTCCTATCTGCATAGAGAAGGAAAATTATTTTCTTTTATTTAGTGAGCATGTTAGATAATGCATTTCCCACTTGAACAATTATACATAAATTTACAAAGTTTTTATGACTCAGTATCTTTACAGAACATAAATACCAATAGGAACTTCACTGTGTAGTTGGGAAAGACAACCTTTCAGTTACCCTGAAGAATGTCATTTTGTGTCTTAAAGCTTGTCATTGTTCCAAATGATATAGTTGGTCCAACAAAAGATATTATCAGACAAATCCTTTGTCTTTTGTATTTCCTGGACCATCCTGGCTACAACATTACTAACTCATACGGAGGTAGGTATAAGGCATAAGTGAAAAAACAACAGTGGGAAATATAATAGAAACTAGATGCACTTGCATTATTTACCCCTTAAGTTTTCCTGTACTGCTTTTCCTCACTATAAACCTGCTCTCCATTCCTCCTCATGCTATTAAAACATGAATTATGCCTGTGGGCCAGGTCCAACTCCTGATGCCATATCATCCAACCTTCAGAGCTCCCTGTGGATTTGTGGACATCCCCATGGACTATGCCTCTGCGTGCACGGTAGTGTGGGGCCTAATCCCAATGTGCAGGGCTGGGTGCAGCCTGGGTCCCTGGTACCTGATCACAGCATGTGGGACTAGGTGGGGGTGGCACAGAGCCTTGGAGCCCAGTTGTGGTGGGAGGGGATGAAGTGGGGCCTGATCTGACCCTCAGGCTGGTCTCATAATGTTCATCTGTTTCATTGGAACAAAACCTTGAGCACTACAGAACTATGCAAACATACAGTATCATTTATATAATTTCCTGTGGATATTTTTTTTCTAAAAAGATGCTCTGCTTCTAGTAGAAATTCATTAAAAGAAGGCTTATGGCGAGAGGTCAGAATAGGACTCTCACAAAGGTTGTTCTGGCTTAACAAGTGTTAAAATAATTATGTTTTAAGACTGGCTTTGTCATTAGTGCTTCTCTGAATGGTTCTGACAGAAAAATGTTAAGAAAGAAAATATTTGCAAAATGTCCATATTTCTGCTTAAAAGGAGTCCTTTGGGGTTCATTAAAATGAACTCCTTCTGAGGGTTAACTGGAGCCATTTGAAAACAAATAGTTTTAAGTCTTTTGAGCACACTTTTAATTAAGCATCTCAAATAACAAGTTTTAAATTAAACTTACCATTAAGCATTTGGTATATAGATCATTTTCTCAAGAACTCTACTGAAGCCTTGTGGCTATTACAAATCTGTACACTACTATGTTTAAAGCAGGACTGGCCAACCTGCAACTTTGGTGTCACAAGTGGCATAGGCAGCCTCTGTATGTGCTACATGATGGACTGGGGAGGGGAAAGCAGCACAGTTGGCAGATAGGGCAGAAAGCAGAGCATTAGATCAGGAAGGGAGCACAGGGCAAGAAGCATAAAACAGTGCAGCAGCTTGTTTGTGAAGCATGGGACAGGAACAGAAAGCAGAGCAGCCAACCAGGTAAAGGTAAGGGATCAAAGAGGCACTTGTGGAAGGTGTGGGGCTAATTTGCCACATGACAGCCAAACAAGTTGGGCACCCCTGCTCTGTACCAAATTGCTTTCAGGGGGTTTACCTAATTTACTATTCTGAGGTATCTGTTTCTGGGCAAAACTGATCTTTCAACCTCTTTGTCTCAATCTCTTCGTCAGACCTCCTGAAGTCTGGACTGGAGCTGGGTCCTCCAATTAAGTAAAATGTATGTTCACATCTCTTTCAGGGGAACAGAGCTCTACAGCATTGACACGATACAAACCAGCAAACAAGGAAACCTCTGGCCTTGTTCAATTACTATTTGCTGTGCCTTTTCCAGTTTCTGGGCAATGCAACACCCCAGACCAAGTGGCCTTTCTACCAGAGGCCTCCCTACAACTGGTTCTTAGGGTCGTCTCAAAGGGAAACACTTACCATATGTTTTATTTAAGCTGTAGTAAGTCTTACCATGCCATATTAACAGTTAGAAATAGTTCTGAGCAGCCACACAGTAATGCTTACTACCACCTCTAAATGTAACACGTGACATGGTGTTAACTGCTTCCAGACTTCAGTATCGTGCTAGGGCTGGAACCAACAGCCAGTAAGCTGTGCCAGTATTATCGCCACAGGGCAGTCAGATGATAACTGAAGATATATTACTTAATAAAATCCGGAGAGACTGTTCTCCAGAAAAGTCCTAACTTTTCTGCAACTTGATCACACTTAGCACATGGTCAAGGAAGGTGTGGGTCCCTTACTACATGAATGTGCAGACACTTGCATTTTAACACATCCTAAGTGTACTGTTAACACGTCCTAAGTGTACTGTATGACAAAGCCCTTAGTATGAGCCAGGTTTCTTGCCTCAGCCTATCAGTCTTCCTCAATCAGCCCCCAGCTTCAAGGCTTTCTCCCAGTTAAGGTCAACACTCTCTACAGACTGTAGGAAACAGAGCTAATTCATTAGGGCTAGCTAGCTCCAGAATTCCTTTGCCTTAAAAGGGCAGATCCCTGTTATATCCCCTATCCAAGGACCTTGCACACATCCTCAGCTTCTTATGGTCAATTACCTGGGTCTTGAGGTAGCAGCTCCTGTGCCTATAGACACTCTAGCTCTTCTCCAAGCTCACTGACCATTAAAATGAACTCCTTCAGAATCAACTGGGGGATCCAGTTACTCCAGCTCTGCAGGCAGAGGTCAGACTATATAATCTCCTATAGCCTACTTTTTCTTTGGGGCTCCAGCAGGGTTCATGCCATGTATTAAGTCTTCAGTTCAATCTTCAGTTCGCTGGCACTTATTTCTGCCTGGGCCTCATGCAATTCTGCTACCAGACCATACATCACTACCCGTTGGAGCTACAGGACCTGCTCTGAGGTAACCAGAATTTCTTGAAGCTTTTTGATCAAATTAACTTGGCCCCCACACTTCCAGTTCAGATGTGGCCTTCTGTCATACCTAAGCTTCCTCCTTCTCCATGGTATATGCCAGACTTGTCCTTCTGCAGCACCTCCTCCTGGAGAAACCTAGGGTTCCAGCTTCTCCATCATGCCAGTGAAGTTGCATGTTCCACTTAGATCATACTAAGTGGATGGATGATTCGAACGACTACTTTGTTGCTTCCCCTGTTTACGCCTGCTGTCCTCTTTCCCAGTTAGCCCCTAGCAGCAGTGCTTTCTCCCACTTACATCCAACATCCAGTACAGACTGTAGCAGGCCAACTAACTACAGGGCTGCTTTCCATTAAAGGAACAGTCTACCCTGCTACAGGGAAAAATTACCTACTTGCTCAAGAAACTATGACTTCTATGAACTGCAGATAGAAATCTGAAGATTTAACAATGTAGCCGAATTCTATTTTCAGTTACACTGGTACAGTTGCCACTGCACCAAAGCATCAACTACTGGTATGTTCATTAAAAGCTAAAACTTAATTAGAGAGGTACTAATCACAGCTACACAATAAAAGTATATACCACATCTCTATCATAGCATTCTATGATCTGAGTTTTACCTTTAAAACAGGGCTTTAGCCTTTTTGCATGAGGAATGCAGCATATCTCACCGAACTGATGTTAGTCTTTGAGCAGACAATGAATTTTATAAGAATTTATAAATGTGTTTTAAAACTGAACATTTTAAACTCTATCCTACACATTTTGGCACTTGGGGTTAAATCATTTTTTGTTCTAAATGGTCTCAACAGAGGAAAAAAGAAGCTTTCCAGGTAAAACTAATGAAATAAGTCAAAGGGTTTTTTTATTTTATACTAGGTTCTCAACCTATGAAGTAAATTAGTAGCAAAAATTCTCTTTTACACAAGCATGTACATTTGTTATATATCACCTTATTTTTGTTTATTGACTGCAGCTGTTTTATAGGAAACTGTGTATAATACAGCTAATTATACTTAAACTGTTCCAAGGGAAATGGCCAAAAGCATACATAAATGACAAGGATATTCATCAGACACTAGCAGATGCAAAATGGATGTTGTGATTAAGATTTTAACACATTTCAGAGCCCTGCTGCCTCAGATAGTTTTGTGATGACGTACTCACTCATCTATTTCCCCTTAATGTTTATGTTGGAAGGATGGCACGTTATTTTGAAACAAATGAAGAAAAAAGTAGACTGCAAAGGAAATAGCAGTAACTGGTCCCTACGTGGGCCATTTAACTCTGCCATGTGTGTGTAGTCTACACAAACCAAGGCTTAAAACAATGAGCAAGGCCTGATAACTTAAGTCTAATTTATTTTTTAGGATACATTGTATATTGTGGCCCTATAGCCTAATGAAGCCAGTGGGAATCTTTCCACAGACTTAAGTTAAGTCTTCTTGCAAAGCCAGCTGAACAGGTCTGTAACAGCTCCCTGTTTATACTGGTTATAAAGGAGGCAAACTCCATTCTCCAGTGCACCAGGGAGTGGAGTCGTGCATTTACCAGCCCTTTACCCCTTCTTCCTGTGTTTCTCCATTGGGAAAAATATTTTTACAATGAGACATTTTAATTATGGGTACAGAGATGGATTTGAGAAAAAAAGGGGGTGAAAATGAAATTCTTACTCTTTCCAACCATCACCAGTATGTGGATCCCAGGACAGGGCATAGTCAGCCCCTAAACAGCAAAGTATAGTGCTAGACACCATTTGCACAATCCTGCCACTCCACTGCTTTAGAAATGTACAGTTTTTTTAAGACTGAAGACTATTAATTGTGGTTTATCAATCGTATTTGATATGAACCAAACCCCACAAAAATTAAAGCTGGAACAATTAAAGCTGGTCCATTTCTCATGTATATTTGAAAGACTTAAATCCTCATAAAAGGTGAAACTGCAGCACACAGGGATTCTTTTTCTTTGTAGAAGTGGCAAAAATTACCTCAGATGTCTGTACATGACCACACAGAGCCTGGGAAACAAGCAGGAAGAACTGGAAGTCATCACAGAGTCCCACAGCTATGATGTGATTGGAATAACAGAGACTTGGTGAGATAGCTCACATGACTGGAGTACTGTCATAGATGGGTAAAAACTGTTCAGGAGAGAAGAGGGGAGGGAAGAAGAGGAGGAGGAGTTACACTCTATGTAAAAGAGCCATATGATTGCTTAGAGCTCCAGTATGAAAAAAGTCTTGGGGTTAAGGTTAGAGGGAAGAGCAACAAAGATGATGTTGTGGTGCGTATGTGTTATAGACTACCAGACCAGGAAGATGAAGTCAGTGGTGACACATAGGGTGTACATGGGGGGATATGTACACCTCTTGAGAGTACTGGTGCACCTCCTAACAGGCCATGCTCCCCACTTAGGCAACAGGCGGGGGGGCAGGCAGGAACACTGGTGCGCCCCCTGTAACTACTGGCTGGGAAGTGGGAGTGCGAGATGAAGTGCTGCGGCCACTTTCGGGAGCACTGTGGCCGCTTCCCGGTTGGTATGATTGGCTGCAGGGGACCCTCCCCCCCAGTCGATGAGATTGGCTGCAGGGGGACCCCCCTCAGTCACTGACTGGTTGCTGGGGGGACACGTGCCCCCCTGACTAAGGTGGCACCAGTCACCCATGAGTGAGGTAGATGAGGTTTTGTTTAGGCAACTATAGAAGTTTCCAGATCACAGGCCCTGGTTCTTATAGGAGACTTCAGTCACCCTGACATCTGGGAGGCCAATACAGCAGTACACAGGCAATCTAGGAAGTTTTTGGAGAGCACTGGGGACAACTTCCTCGTACAAGTGTTGAAAAGGGCAACTAGGGGCCATGCTCTTCTTGATATGCTGCTCACAAACAGGGAAGAATTGGTGGGGAATGTAGCAGTGGATGGCAACTTAGGCAGGGGTGACCATGAGATGATCAAGTTCAGGATCCTGACAAAAGGATGAAAGAAGAGGAGCAGAGTAAAGACCCCAGTGCTTCAGAAAAGCAGACTTGGACTCCCTCAGGGAACTGATGGACAGGATCTCCTGCGGGGGTCAGTCTGAGTGGGAAAGGAGTCCAGGAGATCTGACTGTATTTTAAAGAAACCTTACTGAGTGCACAGGAACAAACCATCCCAATATTCAGGAAGAATAGCAAATAAGGCAGGCAACCAGCTTGGTTTAACAGAGAACTCTTCAGTGAGCTGAAACACAAAAAGGAAGTTTACAAGAAGTGGAAGCTTGGACAGATGATCGGGAAGGAGTATAAGAATATTGCTTGGGCATGCAGGAATTAAAGGCCAAAGCGCAATTAGAGTTGCACCTAGCAAGTGTCATGAAGGGCAACAAGAAAGGTTTCTACAAGTATGTCAGCAACAAAAGGAGGTCAGGAAAAGTGTGGGTCCCTTACTGAATGGGGGAGGCAACCTAGTGATAGATGAGGAGGAAAATATGAAGTAATCAATGCCTTTTTTACCCTGGTTTTCACAGGCAAGGTCTGCTCCCAGACTACTGTGCTGAGAAGAACAGTTTGGGAGACGGTGAGCAGCTCTTAGTGGTGAAAGAACAGACTAGGGACTATTTAGAAAAGCCTAATGTGTACAAGTCCATGGGGCCAGATGTAATGCATCCAAAGATGCTGAGGGAGTTGGCTGGTGTGATTGCAGAGCTGCTGGCAATTATCTTTGAAAACTCATGGCAATTGGGGGAGGTTCTGGATGATTGGAAATGGGCAAATATAGTGTCCATCCTTAAGAAAGGGAAGAAGGAGGATCTGAGGAACTACAGACCAGTCAGTCCCTGAAAAAAATCATGAATCAGGTCTGCAAAGAATCCATTTCTAAGCACATGGAGAAGAAGGGGATCAGGAACAGTCAGCATGGATTCTCAAGGGCAAATAATAGAAAATTAGGGTTGGAAGTGACCTCAGGAGATCATCTAGTCCAACCCCCTGCTCAAAGCAGGACCATCCCCAACTACATTATCCCAACCAAGTCTTTGTCTAGCTGGGTCTTGTAAACCCCCAAAGATGGAGCTTCCACCACCTCTCTGGGTAACTTGTTCCAGTGTTTTACTACCCTCATAGTGAGAAAATTCTTCCTAATGTCTAACCTAAACTTCCCTTGCTGCAACTTGAGACTGTTGCTCCTTGTTCTGTCATCTGCCACCACTGAGAACAGTCTGGCTCCATCCTCTTTTGAACTCCATTTCAGGAAGTTGAAGGCTGGTATTAAGTCCCCTCAGTCTCCTCTTCTCTAGACTAAATAAGCCCAGTTCTCTCAGCCTTTCTTCCTAAGTCATGTGCGCCCCAGCCCACACCACCACCACTTTTGTTGCCCTCCACTGGACTCTCTCCAATTTGTTCACATCCTTTCTGAAGTCCAAAAATGAACACAGTACTCCAGATATGGCCTCACCAGCATTGAATAGAGAGGAATAATCACTTCCCTTGACCTACTGGCAAGACACCTACCAATGCAGCCCAATATGCCATTAGCCTTCTTGGCAACAAGGGCACATTGCTGGTTCATGTTCAGTTTACTGTCCACTGTAACCCCCAAGTCCTCTTCTGAAGAGCTGCTGCCGAGTCAGTCAGCCCCCAGCCTGCACCCATGCATGGAATTGTTCCTTCCTAAGTACAGGAGACTTAGGTTGGCAGATGGATGCCTCTTTCTGCCACAGAAGAGAGTTTCCAACCACCACCACCAGCCATTGCTTCTTCTTGGTGGCAGTTGTTTTGATCTTTCCCACCTTGGGGAAACCTAGCTTGTCCCCCTCCACCAATGGAATGTGCTACTTGGCCCCAGGTGGTAGGGCTCCAGATCTATTCTCCAGACAAACTGCTGCAGGTTGAGATAAAAATTTCTGCTTGCTGCCAGAGTTCACAAGCTTCCAGCTTCCACCTTCCTGGGAGTCTGTGTCCTATCCTCTAGTGCTGCCCTTGGCAGTTCTTCCTTCACATTCCCAGAGGTCTCCTCCAGCATCGAATTGATGAACTCCTCATGACGGAGGATGCTTTGGAGCCTTGCCACCCCCTTCTGTAGCTCTCTTGCCTGTTCCCTGAGAGAGACCACCAGGAGACACTGCTCACACTGCAGGCAATCCCCCACCTGGCCATCACCGGAAGGAACCTGTAATACAGTCTCCACAGCCCCGAACCTGGACCTGGGTGGAGGCCTCGATGGTAAGTGGTCCTGCATGGACAGAAACCTCACACGTGCAAGCAGAGGCAGTGGCAGTGGCTCTGGCATTGTGACGTCCTCCAGCCATTTACCTGGGTCTCTTAATCTGCCTCTTCTCTCTTACAACACTTCTTCCAAGTACACCTTCCCTAGTGAACTCACCTGAGATCTGGTCTGTTTACTGTCCCTTGGCCCCAAACGGTTCCTTTTTCCCTGCTTCCTCATACCAAGCTTGTACCATCAAAGGGGGGGTGGGGCATGCAAACTAGCCTGAGAACTGACCAGCAAACTGCTTGCTCTCTTTGCTGCCCCTAGTCACAGAAATTGATCATTAACAATCTGAAAGATGGGACGGACTGCACCCTTGGCAAGTTCAAAGATGACACCAAGCTGGGGGAGAGTAGTAGATACACTGGAGGGTAAGGTTAGGATTCAGAGTGACCTAGACAAATTGGAGGATGGGGCCAAAAGAAATGAGGTTAAGCAGGGACAAGTGCTAAGTCCTGCACGTAAGACAGAAGAATCCTATGCATCACTGCAGACTTGGGACCAACTGGATTGCTGGATTCTGCAGCTCTGCAGAAAAGGACCTGGGGGTTACAGTGGACAATAAGCTGGATATGTGGCTACAGTGTGTCCTTGCTGCCAAGAAGGCCAATAGCATATTGGGCTGCATTAGTAGCAGTATTGCCAGCAGATTGATGGAAGTAATTATTCTCCCCTCTATTCTGCACTGTTGAGGCCACATCTACAGTACTGTGTCCAGTTTTGGGACTCCCACTACACAAAGGATGTGAACAAGTTGGAGAGAGTTCAGTGGAGGGCAACAAAAGAGGCCTGGGACACATGACTTCTCAGGATAGGCTGAGGGAACTGGGCTTATTCAGTCTGGAGAATAAAAGACTGAGGAAGGATTTGATAGCAGCCTTCAACTACCTGAAGAGTGGTTCCAAAGAGGATGGAGATAGAATAGATGTTTCTCAAGGAAATCTCAGGATGTCATCCTTTCTCTGTAGCTGGCCTTGATGAGGCCGCAGCTGGAGTACTGCATCCAATTCTGGGCTTCACAATTCAAGAAGGATGTGGAGAAGCTTGAGAGAGTCCAAAGAAGAGCCACATGCATGATCAGAGGGCAAGAGAACAGACCTTATGAAGAGAGACTGAGAGCCGCTGGACTCTTCAGCCTGGAAAAGCACAGCCTCAGGGATGACCTGGTGGCAGCCTATAAGTGTATAAGGGGTGTGCATCAGGATCTGGGGTAACACCTATTCACCAGAGTGCTCCAAGGGATGACAAGGTCCAACAGTCACAAACTCCTCCAAGACTGTTTTAGGTGGACATAAGGAAAAACTTATTTACAGTCTGAGCCCCCAAGGCCTGGAATAGACTCCCTCCACAGGCGGTGCAAGCACCTCCTCTGGACCCTTTTAAGAAATGTTTGGATGCTTATTTTGCTGGGATTCTTCGAACCTAGCTGACTTCCTGGCCATGGGACATGGGGCTGGACTTGAGGTCCCTTCCAGCCTTAATGTTCTGAGTGGTGCCAGATGACAGAACAAGGAGCAATAGTTTCAAGTTGAAGCAAGGGAAATTTAGGTTGGATATTAGGAAAAACTCTCTCACTAGGAGGTTGGTGAATCACTGGAAATGGGTTGCCTAGAGAGGTGGTGGAACCTTCATCTTTGGAGGTTTTCAAGGCCTAGCTTGACAAAACCCTTGCTGGAATGATCCAGTTGGGGATAGCCCTGCTTTGAGCAGGGTGATGGACTAGATGACCTCCTGAGGTCCCTTCCAACCCTAATTTTCTATGATTCTATGAAAATTTAACCACAGGTTTTGTATGGAGAAGTTTTGCCATATTTAAAGAAAAACACAACTTTCAATATATTTTTGAAGCATAGACACAAATTGGGCCTAGTACCTCAGTAATTTTCTTACTACTATCATATAGGATAACTAACACCGTCAGCAAGTAATGTGGGCTTCGAATGTCAATTGAAACACTGCAGTTTTATACTGCAAGCTTTCAGTACTGTGGGTTACCATCCTTGGTTTCAGATATATATGGATCAGCTCAAGATCCAGGTCCTTGTTACAGTTAGGGACTGAACTCAGGGATGGATGCAGAGGCACTTCGGTGGCATGGTCACACACTACTTTTCAGACCATGCTGCAGGAACATCAGTGAGGGACTTTAAGTCCCCAGAGCAGGTAAGTATTTCCCCACCACATAATCAGCTGCACAACCTCTTTTGTGCCATTCTTTGCTCTTCCACCCACTGCTACAACTGTCTCACCTGTCCCTACCTTAGCTATGAGTGGGAGAATCACTAGAACCATTTCTTGCCTGCTCTAGCCAACTGTGTAGGGATAGGCAACCCCTGGCACAGGTACCAGAGTGTGGCAAGTAAAGGCATTTTCTTTGGTGCACATGCATTGGGGAGGACGGTGGGGAAGAGGCTGGGGCTGTGCTGTCACAACAAGGATTGAGTCCCTTGAGGTTTCCCTGCCATCTGCCCCAGCACATCAACATCTTATATGTCAAGGTTGTGGGTGTTTTTGGCACTCTGGCCATAAACATTCCTGACCCCTGGTATAGAGGCTGGGCTCAGCTGGAAGCAGAGGCAAGCAGGTCCCACTATACCAGGCAGGGAAGAGGCTCCGGGAAGGGGAACCTGCCCACTACCACTGTCCCCAGCTGAGCCTGGATCCATGTACAGCTCAGCTGGAGTGAGGAAGGAGTGGCTTTGGAGCTTCCCCCACCCCCAGCTAGGGGATGAGAACAGAGTGAAAAGGAGAGGGTGGTGGAATGCCTTTTTAAAAAAAAAGTCCCTGGCTGCTGCTCCTGCAACATGGTCTGCCCACCATGGTGGGGAGGAAGGAGCTGGAAGAGGGGATACAGCATCCTTGGCAGCATTGGTTACTGCTCTTGTACCCCCTTTACAAAAACCTGGATCCACCCATGGCTCAACTAATGTAATTTTGATCAACATAACAAATATTCTATATGCCCATGTTCTATACAAGGTTTTGTGCTGACCAGAGATTACTGTTCCATCCTGGAAATCTTCAGCTCCCTTTTAAGAGTAACTGTTACACTACCAGAGCAGTGAAAGGAGATAGAGCAGGGGGGCAAGATTTAGATGCTAGAGTCTCTAGAAGGAGTGCATTATTCTGTCAAAGCTGATTTAAACCTTCAGCATTCCTAGGTTTCTCAGTTTCATGAGGACTGCTCATCTTTCACGGTACTTTAGAAATGAATATACTATACTCCTCAAGGACTTCAACTGTATATTTTTGTAAGAGAAAAAGTTAGGCATGCTCTCCCTGTGTTTTTCTAAACCCCACTTAAAATACCCCACTTAAAATACTAACAGGGCCTAAACCTGCATTTTTATTTACACCACTGGTCTTTTTTGAAACTAAGAGGAAGAAAAGCAGTCAGAAAAACGTTTGCTGTTCATATGTATGTTTGTTTAAAAGCTGACAAAATGTGACACAGATTTCTGAAGTACTGAAGGAAAAGACACTATAAAAAGGTCCTGTTAAACTCTACTGACTTCAACAGAGTGTACGGGTGTACAGAATTGGTGTATGTAGGATCAACATCTGCCCTGAGAGCAACTGTCCTTGCTCAATGCTGAAAATAAGTTCTACTGTAAAACAAAATGTAATTATGTCTCTGTAGGAAGGAACACATCCGGAACGATCACAAAGTTGGTTGTAATCGATGACCTTTTCCGAAATACCTTGAACTGTTTCTTTTGTTAATTGGACCTTCTAAAAGTATACTGGGAGCCATAGGATTCTGGCTTGTACCCATTTTAAACACTGCTTATCGCACGGAGCTACAAACTGTTATCAGATGACCCTGTGCTCATACACAAACACAACCACTATCAGGCACAGACACGCCATAATCTGGCAATAACTTTAAAAAACAGAAACAAACACAATATGCAGGGAATATTAATAAACTCAAGGAATTCTGGCACAGAATAAGATTACTAATAAACCTTCAGAGGGAAATACAGTGGGACATGATAAAAAAAAAACCTTTTCAATTATGGGATAAAATAACCCAAATAATTTAAAGCCATACTAAGGCTTTTCTTAAAATGAGCTAAAATTCTACCAATTTGCTATGGTCTTGCAGATGTGATAGTTACCTTCCTGTTGTTTTAGGACCCTAATTTGCCTAAGGAGTTATTACATGAACCATTGCAGGAATCAGTGTCTTTTCCCGTGTAAGTTTTCCTTCCCATGTTTTGAAGAGTGACAAGAAATGTTGTTACTAAATTGGATACAAGTCAAAGCAACAGGAAGACATTACAGCACAGATGGATTCTAAGGGCCAGGTTTTCAAAAGTTCTCAGCACCAGTAATAGTAGGCAAGATTAAGAGCTCGGCACCCATTTAGGAATCAAAATGAAGTGGCCAGATTTTCAGAAGCAGTCGGTATACAACAGCTCCTGTTGCTATTAATGGAGACTGGGAATTTCAGATGGTTGCAAAGCATACTAGGGACAACAAGACTGAATTGTTTCTTCTTACAGCACCTTTCACATAATAACATCACTCATGCACAAAGATGCTTATATAGGTTCAGGCCCACCTGAACTTTTGCCGTCTCCTGTAAAATGAGAGTGATATATTAACCTTACAGGAAAGTTATGAGAACAAAATCCACTCGCAACTGTGAGGCAAGCTATATTGGTGGTGGGGATCATATAAGTTGCCTAGATAGGTCAGAACAAAAAGCCTAATTCTGTAAAAGAGCTGTGCAAAAGAATAGTGTGTATTGAGCTTTTGGTTAAATAAATGAACGGCTTTTATCAAAAAGATGATACATGCCGCCTGACTTTTCCACGAGGATGGAATGTACAATATAAAGCTAATTAAACTGCACTCTTGTAAGAGTATATTGAAGCTCTCTGATGAACAATTCGCTACTTGTCCTCATGTCAGCTCAGTTCCATTGGTTGGTGTGATGGTGGAGCCAACCCAAGGCTCTGTCCAAACCAGCCTTTTCTATTTACCTCTTTCGCATGAGCATGCAGTGCAAAATATGAAAGTGTTGTTCTCACACTGCACTCAGTCCCAATAAACAGGGGTACTAATGTAGCTATGCAGCTGGAAGAATAGGATTTGGTCACATTAGGGACAAGTACACTCCACCCCTTACAGAGTACATGACAAAAGTATTTTGTCTTGATATTATTGTCACTTTAGAATGTTATATATTCTTTTAAAATCCTTTCTCCTTTTTTGGGTCAAACCCCACATCACATTCATGTTAAATCATTATATTTAAAATCCAGAAGCTTTACTTGGCAAGTGTGTGTGGCATTAATAATGATCAATTGGAAATTCAGTTTACAAGTGTGGAAATGAGTAGGATTCCATTTAAATCGTTCAAGTCCTTTCTTACCTTGTCCTCTGACTTGATGCAAGAGTTCCTGGAAATCTTTAGGCTTCGACATTTTAGAGCTACACTTACTTGTGAGAGTGTGGAATATTTTAATCTACACAATACTATTTTATTTAATATTTCAATCATATTTTCTTTTCTGAAGATCACAGTGGTTTATCTGGCAACATAGCCAGAGTGTCACTCCTTCACATTAAAGAATAATTTTATACTGGATGACCTATTTTGGATGGGTTTTTCATACTGATGCTTTAATAAAGATGCTCTTGCCCTAGAAGCCTCATCAGCACCATGGCAATACTAATTATAGTATTCCAGCTGACTAATCAGGAAACTGGCCATGCAGAAACGGGATGAGGTTATGACTCCAAAATACTATCTTTTTTTTTCTGCTCAGAAGAGACTGGCTGAGGAAATCCCAACTGGGAGTTTTTTTCTCTTCCAAATGAAAGGTATGTAGAGGTGCACAACTTGCTTGATCATACACAAACTCTGACAGCCTGTACTCCCTTTTAACAGTGAAATGAATCCACTCACATTTTGTTAGTACTATTTAAATTTTGAATTTCAGTAGAATACTGAGGCTGGGATAGATGCTATACACATTACATTGGAAAACAGAGTTCTTTCCTGAGATATAATCTAAGACATATAAAAATGCCACTGAAAAAGAAGGTGAAGAGATAGTCACATACATAAAGTTTTCACATATGTATTCATGTACATGTTCTAGTTTCATTTAGCAATACCATTACAAAATTCAAGTGTTAAAAATCATGAAATCACAACCCCCCAAAATGGTGATGGACAAAGTATAGTAGTGCTTTAATAATATTATAATTGTTCTCCTTTTCATTTACCTTCTTAATTCTCCAACTGCCAAGTTATCAAAAACCAGCATTTTTTAGAAGTCACTGATTTTAGGTGTTGACCCTAATAAATGAAGGTGCCAATCTGGGAGTGCAAAAGTTTGGCACAAAATATGATCGCTTAAAATATTGTCATTAATCTTTTTTATGATTTACTTTCCAATATCTATTTTAGGATAACACCACTTCTATAGTCAGTACTTTTTAATGCAAAAAAAAAATCTCAAAAGGATGAAAGACTAAGTTAATGGTCATCACTCTAGAATTTGATTTTGTTAATGAAGTTTTCTTCATTAACAAAAGCCAAAGAGCTGAACTTTGCTCTCAATTCTATTCAGGTAAATCCAGACCAATACCTACATACCAAACCAAATCTTAAGTAGAAAAGGACACCCACTTAATGTGTGTAAACCAGAGACATCTAAAAGTCTGTAGGATTGTACTTTTTTTGTTTTTAAAAGATAACTGTAGATGGATTTGTTATCAATTTCTGGAAAAATCAGCACATGGATGATGTGGAATGTGATAAAAAACTTAAAGGACGGTGGCATAATTTATAACAATTAGTATGGTTTTATAGAAAATTGATCTTGTCAAGGAACCCTGATATTTTCTGTGGTGATTATAAGCTGAATAACTATGTTGCGTGATATACCTTGACTTCTGGCATAGTCTTACATGACATTCCAGACACAAAAAATTAGTACTACACAAAATCACAATACTTCTTATTAAATGAATTAAAGTTAGTTAGCAGATGTATGGCAGAAGCAGAGCAGAGTGATACTTTAGAGACTAGCTGGTTCAGAGATGCAGAAGCTTTCATAGGCAATAGACTAGTTCTTCAGATATTATTGCATGGATGGCAACACACTCAGTGTGTTGATGAAGTGATTGTATATATTATAAGATTACAATATTATTAAAGCACTGCTCTGCCTTGTCAGTCACCATTTTGGGGGTTGTGATTTGATTAAGTTTCCTGATCCACCAAAGTTAACAGGAGCTTTTCCTTTGACAGAAAAGAGGTTTGATGAAGCTTTAAACTATTTTGTCACACTTCTCCTAAATCTGAATTAACTTGGAAACAAAAAGTTTGTCTTGCACTTGTGGAGCTTTGTGTCTATGTCATTTAGAGTTTAATCTCACTGGATTCATATGTCCCTCCTGTATTTCTCACAATTACTCCATCTCCTCCTTATACTTTTGATTTATCACTTTCCTTAGTGGTGCAACACAGTGAGTCAGATTCCTTTTTGTAACTTTTTAAAGACAAGAGGTGTGGGTAGTTATGTTAATTTCAGCACATAGGGTCAAATGTCATCTAATGCAGAACTGAGCCTCAAAAACTTACCCTTTTTCATCAGTGTTTCTCTTTAAAATATTTTAAATGTTGTGTCTAAAAAGGGAGTGAGCGTGTCAATAGGAAATAACTGAGCGCTACGGATGATAGTTGTTTGTAAATATAAAGGCAAGGAGATTTCCATTTATGGAATATAAGTCATTCCAAGTGACATAGCCAGTACAGTGTCAAGTTTTTTGCTGTGATAAGGCTAGAAGCAGGAAGTCATGAGAGGTCAGGAAGGAAGTACTATCAGGCCTGAGAGGGGACAGAATAGTAAAGGGAGCAATACAGTCTCATGTATTCAAGCTATGTAACAACAGCACTATTTTCCAAAGATAAACTTAGAAGTAGAAAATCTGAACAACTGTCCCATTAAGCTTATGGAAAAAAAATCTTTGATCACTGCATTTGCTATTTACCCCTATACCTAAAGCACAGAGGAAAGTACAATTTCACATAAACATTTGTTCTGGGACAGACACCAGCTTGTTTATAGCAATTCAGTTTGACCCTGGATGTTCTGAAGGAAATGGCTCTAATACTCAATTTAATCTATTATGCCACAGCTGAAGTCCAGTGGTTTAGCTTGTATTGGCGTGTTTTCAAATGTCACCTGTTTCCCAGTATACTGCCTGATGGAAAAAAGGGCATAATGCCAGTTAAGGAGAAGGGGAAAGATCTTGTAAGTTTTAACTTGCTAACAAGCTAATTAAAGACAAACGTAGAAATTTGTACCAGATTACAACATCAAAGATTGTCAGAACAATTTAATGCATATAGCTAGAGCTGATTAAGAAATGATTTTTCTATACCATGAAGCTTTTCAAGTTTTCAAAAATTGTCCTCGGATAAAGCCACAGGCCTGAAACTTTGGAGTGAAACCAAAGCCTTTTATTAAATTTATGTGTTTGTTTATTTATTGTAGAAAAACAGAGGGTAATGGAGTTTTTCTTCAGAAATAAACAAAGCACTGGCCATCAGGATGCTTCTTAGGACAGTGGAGAGGAGACCAATGTTTCCTGCTCTGTCCTCTTCCCACGCACTAGGCTGGGTCTGACCATCAGATTTTTGGCTGTTCTGAAGTGGGTCTCTCTCAAACAGGAACAAGGACTGGAGAGCAGATACGAGTTAAACCATGATAGATGGCTCCTCTTTTACTGAAGGCTCAGCTACTGCAGGTACACTTTCATCTACTGCTGGTTAATAGTAGGGTGCTACCGTGGATCAGCTAATGTGACATAGGGGGCTGTTACATATTACAATTAGCACATGCCTGTGCTAATACATACAGTATTAAAGTTAGAATGTACTCTGAGCAGTTGTACATTAAAGCTTAATACCTGCAGTTGTACATTAAAGCTTAATACCATCTCTGACCTGCACAGCTTGGAGCTGCAGCTGGAGGCCTGGGAGCAAGGGCAGGGCTAGGAGCCAGAATGCCTGGATTCTGCCTCTCCATAACTCTTTATTTGTCATATTAGCTGCCATAGTACTTAGAAGCTAAATGAGAATGGGGCCCAACTGTTCATAAGGACCATGCAAATGTGGGAAAAAAGTGCCCTAAAGAATTGGCAGTATAACTAGACAGGCAAACCTTTGATGAAGCAATGTAGCAAATTAGATCAGTGAAGAAAAAGTATGCAAATTGTGAGGGAACAGCAGTAAGTTAGCTACCAGGGTTTCCCCTAAATACATTCTAGGTTCAAATCCTAGGTCCCACTGGAAGCAAGTAGAAAGAACTCAGAGCTCTTAAAAAAATAAAAATAAAAAAAGCCCAACCTACAGGAATAAAATGCATGGTGCTGTCTTTGAAAGTTAACTGAGGAGTGATAATGTTTTACCCCAGTTGCACTGACAAAGGCGGGCAAGCTCCATGCTCCTTCTGTGCAAACTCCCCTCCCAGCAAGGAAAATGGACAAGGAAAATGTTTTTAACCATCACGTTTTGAATGAGCTCAGGGAGGCCAGATAGGAGGCAGCAATAATGACTCTGATTTCAGCAATGTAGTCCACGCACAACACTTGAAGCTTCTGTATACTGTCAGTATCTAGAACCATGTTACTATGTGAGTCTTAGCCTTCAGTGCCAGATTTTGGCTTAAGATACAGCTTAGGGCCTCACAATATGAGGGGCCTCTAAATGAGAAAAAAAACTGACTCAAAATCAAGTTTTATAATAATCGGATGTTAAATAAAGGATATATGGGAAAATGACCCTCTAAATATGGACATTTTTATTCTAATATGACAAAAATATCCATGTATATGGCTCCAAAGTTATTATTCATACTGAGTTCATAAATCTGTTTTGTGTTAGATTATAATTTTTTCTTTGTGCCTTTACCTTTGTATATATGCAAATATAAAGCTTTCATATTTATATTTTCAGTGTCCTTTCTGTGAGAACAATACAGTATTATTTTTATTGTATGGGACCTCTTAAACTGGATATAGTTTAGGGCCTCAGCATGTCATAATCCAGCACTGTTACCCTTCACTATTTAAAAAAGTAATTAAACCTCAGAGTTTTAAAGAAAAGCTAAATATATCATTCCCAATGGCTCACAAGATGGGGGGCAGATAAAAGGAAATCACCATGTATTATTTTTGAAGTCTCATGAGTCCTATGTAAATTTCTTGAACTGGCAGGGATGGGAGGCTGACTCATGATTTGTGAACATTAGGGGCTGGCATCTTTTACTTCAAGATGGGCCTGAACTGCAAATCTGCTGGATTCAGGGAGGCTTGGACCCATTTTTTTTTCTAAAAACAATACTTTTATACAAGGTTCAAATTATACTTTGACCCTTGGGGAAGGGGGCAGGGGGTTGGGTCTGCGGTAGTGGCAGCTGGAGGGAGCTGCCACTGCCACCGCCACCACCTGAGCTGCTTAGAAAGGCACTGGGCAGACTGGGGGCTGACCGGCCCATGGGGAAGTCTCATCTCTTATGGGGGAGCTCAGCCCCCACAAGCTCCCCCGTAATTCAAATCCTGCTTTTATAATGAGGCTGGTAGACAAATCAGGACAAGCATGGGAACATTCGTCTCCGTCCATCCAGGAATACCCAAGACCAAGTTCAAATTTCTTGGTTGCCCAATATATTTCCTCTCTGTCAAAGCCATTATATTACCCCAAAATAAGTTGGCTTTGACAAACTTTCATTTAATCAATAAAATTCCAGACAGTTCTATTCAGACCCAGGCAAGGACATGAAGATTTCATAGATTTCATAGACATTAGGGCTGGAAGGGACCTCGGGAGATCATCGAATCCAGCCCCCTGCCCAAAGGGCAGGAAGTCAGCTGGGGTCATAGGATCCCAGCAAGATAAGCATCCAATTTACTCTTGAAGGTGTTCAATGTAGGTGCTTGAACCACCTCCGCTGGCAGACTGTTCCAGACCTTGGGGGCTCAGACAGTAAAGAAATTCTTCCTTATGTCCAGCCTGAAACGGTCTTGCAGGAGTTTGTGACCGTTCGACCTCGTCATCCCTTGGGGCGCTCTGGTGAACAAACGTTCCCCAGATCCTGGTGGTCACCCTTGATAAACTTATAGGTGGCCATCAGATCACCCCTGAGCCTACGCTTTTCCAGGCTAAAAAGTCCCATGGCTCTCAGCCTGTCATCGTAAGATCAGTTTTCCTGACCTCTGATCATGCACGTGGCTCTCCTCTGGACGCTCTTCTGGCGTGGATGCTTTGCCCCAAAGTTTGGTGTCATCGGCGAACTTGGCCAGTCCACTCCTGACTCCAGTGTCCACATCATTAATGAAGATATTGAACAGTATGGGTCCCAGGACAGAGCCTTGAGGGACCCCACTGGTCACAGGGCACCACGATGAGTGACTGCCATCAATCACAACCTTCTGGGTCCGACCACGGAGCCAGTTTCCCAGCCAGCGGATCGTGGTGGAGCCAAGGCCACAACTGGGCAGTTTGGCCAAGAGGTGATCATGGGATACCAGGTCAAAAGCTTTTTTGAAGTCAAGATATATGACATCAATCTCTTCTCCCTCGTCCAGGTGATAGGTCACCTGGTCATAGAAGGAAATGAGATTGGTCAAACAAGACCTACCCGCAACAAACCCGTGCTGGCTATCCCTTAGAATGTTAGCCTGGGCCAGTCCCTCAAGGATGGCCTCCTTAATAAACTTTTCTAAGATCTTCCCCAGGATAGAAGTCAGGCTAATGGGCCTGTAGTTAGCCAGATCCACTCCCCTCCCTTTCTTGAAGATTGGCACCACATTGGCCTTCTTCCAGTCTTCGGGCACTACACCAGAGCACCAGGAGTTTTCAAAGATCCGTGCAAGGGGCTGGGCTATGACGCTCGCCAGCTCCTTGAGTACCCTCGGGTGCAGATTGTCAGGGCCGGCTGACTTGAAGGTATCCAGCTTCTCAAGGTGTTCCTTCACGAGGTCAGCATTTATGGAGGGTAGGGGATCCCCATCACCCGGATCTCCCTGTCCCATAGCAGGCATGGGCATCCCATGGGACTGATGAAAGACTGACGCAAAGTACCTATTTAATAGGTTGGCTTTTTCCTGGGCATCAGTTGTCAGTTACCCCATCTGGTTTAGCAGGGGTCCAACATTGCCCTTGCTTTTCCTCCGGCTCCCCACATATCTGAAAAAGGACTTTTTGTTGTCCTTGATGCTTGAAGCTAGTTGGAGTTCAGTTGCAGCCTTGGCTTTCCTGGTTTGCTCCCTGCAGGACCGGACCAGCACAGAATAATCCTCCTTGGAGGTGAATCCCGTCCTCCATCCTTTGTAGGCTTTCCTTTTTAGCCGCAGGAGGTCCGCTAGGTCCCTGGAGAGCCAGGGGGGCTGCTGTGCCTTCTTGCTGCCTTTCCTCTGTGTTGGAATAGATTTAGCTTGTGCATTGAGGATCGCTTCCTTGAGAAGCAACCACTCTTCTTGAACTCCCATCTCCCTGGGGTCATGGTCCCTGAGGGCCTGACCGACTAGCCTCTTGAGCTTGTCAAAGTCGGCTTTTCTGAAGTCAAGGACTTCTGTGTTGCTGACTGACTTGCCAGCTTTACGGCAGATGGTGAAGGTGATCAGCTCGTGGTCACTGTCACCCAGCTTCCCATCGATCGTTAGGTCGCCGATTAGGTCGTCCCCCGTAGCCAGTACCAGGTCGAGCAGCGCTTTGCCTCTCGGCCCATAGACTTCTTGAGTCAGGTAGAGGTCATCCACGCACGAGAGAAAGCTTTGCGACCGCTCGGATTTTGCTGAGTGATCTTCCCACAAGATGTCCGGGTAATTGAAGTCACCCATGACAACCAAGGTCCTGGAGCAAGCGGCCTCAGTCAGTTCCCGGGCAAACTCCTGGTCAAGCTCAGGACTTTGAGTGGGAGGTCTGTAGTAGACTCCCACCGTTGTGTCCCCTGTGCCATACTCCCCCTGAATTTTTACCCAGAGGGTCTCTAGCTGTCCATGCTGGTCACCAACATCAGCTTGCAGGGACATGTAGCTTTCCTTCACACAGAGAGCTACACCCCCTCCCCTTTTGTCAACACGATCCCTCCTGTACAGGGTATAGCCCTCTATACCTGTGGTCCAGTCATGGGTGGAGTCCCACCAGGTCTCCGTTATCCCAATGATGTAATAATTCTTTGCACTGAGCAGGAGGACGAGCTCGTCCTGCTTGTTGCCCAGGCTCCTGGCATTAGTGTACAGGCAGGCAAGTGTGCCCTTGGGGGCTCTTGCCTTGCCCACAGATTGTGCCAGGGCTGGGGCAGGGGTGGGCTCCCTTAAGTGCCTTGGTCTGCTGGCTTTGCAAGGGTCGCTCAGCGGACCAGCAGTGGCAGTAGTCCCCCCATCCCCCAGCAGGCTTAGTTTAAAGCCCGGTGGAGCAGGCCAGCCAGCCTGGCTGAGAAGAGCCTCCTCCCCAGGGGGGAGAGGTGGAGGCCATCTCTTCCCAGCAGCTCGCTGCCTCTCTCGCCAAAAAGCGGGCTATGGTCATGGAAGCCAAAGCCTTCCCGGTGACACCAGTTCCGCAGTCTTTGGTTCACTGCGTGGATCCTCCTCTCCCTCCTCAGCCCATAGCCCGAGACTGGGAGGATCGACGAAAACACAACCTGAGCTCCCAGACCCCTAAGCCCCGCTTTCAACTCCCTGGGGGTGCTCCGAGCCATGTCATTGGTGCCCACATGAATAAGGAGCATGGGGTAGTGGTCTGTGGGCCAGAGGAGCTCTGGGATCCTCTCCACAATGTCTCGGATGCGGGCCCCCAGGAAGCAGCAAACTTCCCGGGCTAAGGGGATGGGGCGGCAGATTGCCCCCTCAGTGCCCCGCAGGATGGAGTGTCCCACAACAAAGATCTATCAAAGATACGAAGGCAGAGGCATTACTTGGACAGACTGGAAATAATGCTGGAACAATGCATAATTTCATCTATTTGAAAGCTTAGAGCTTCTTTTTGCCAAATACTTTGGAGAAAGGTGAAAAGAAGTTCATTTTCATAACAATATATTACCTATATTACCTGCCAAGGTCAGCAAGACCTTTACTGCTCTGAATAAGTATGCTGGGGCAAATAAAATAGCTTAGGACTTCACTTTAACTGATGAACCACTCTTCAGGCTTTTGAAAACTAGCATACAGGAGAATGTAGGGTTAAATACAGCATCATTTATTCCCATGTGAACCCATTGATTTCATTGTGTTTTTATGGGTATAACTGATGGAAGAATTTCATCCATGGCATGTCACTTGTTTGTTTAAAGACAGTTCTTTGTTTCTTTCATTATCAACAAAGCTCTGTGATAATTTCATAATGGGACAATTGGTTGAGGTTGGCAAATAAAGACAACATTTTGGCAAAGCATACACTGGGTTTCAGCAAACTTAGTAAATGTATAGTCAGCACTGCAAATTCCTGAGCTTTTTTATGAAAAAGAAAACCAAGCAAAATGGCAGATTACGCAGAATTTCACTTTTATAGATTTCATAGACATTAGGGTTGAAAGGGACCTCGGAAGATCATCGAGTCCAGCCCCCAGCCCCAGGGTCAGGAAGTCAGCGAGGGTCAAAGGGTCCCAGCAAGATAGACATTCAAATGGTTCTTGAAAGAGTCCAGAATAGGTTCTTGCATCACCTCTGGAGGGAGTCTATTCCAGGACTTGGGGGCTCGGACAGCAGAGAAGTTTTTCCTTATGTCCAGCCTAAAACGGTCTTGGAGGAGTTTATGACCATTGGATCTTGTCATCCTTTGGGGTGTTCTGGTGAACAGGCATTCCCCTAGATCCTGATGCACACCCCTTATACTTATAGGCAGCCACCAGGTCCCACCTGAGCCTGCACTTTTCCAGGCTGAAGAGCCCCATGGCTCTCAGCCTCTCATCATAAGGCCTGTTCTCTTGCCCTCTGATCATGCACATGGTTCTCCTCTGGACTCTCTCAAGCTTCTCCACATCCTTCTTGAATTGTGGAGCCCAGAATTGGATGCAGTACTCCAACTGCTGTCTCCCATTCTGGGATCTGCTTGAGAACTGGCAGCCAGAGTTTTGCTCGCTTTACCAGTATTACAATACAGTATACAAAAACTACTTTGTATTTTATATTTACTTGAATGTGAATATCAAAATGAATCTTAGAGAAAGCCAAAACATGTGCTATAAAAGCCTTTCCCCAAAGCTCTGAAAATCTAAACATTGTGGTTTCTTTATAGGTTTACTAAGAATTCTGTAGGATACATACATCTCCCTCCCCATTTATGTCATGCTTATACTAAAGGGAATGCCAATGTTTTAATAAAAAAGAATAAAAGGTTTGTGCACATTGGGTGGAATTTTAAAGGTCACTCAAATGTTGCCCTGAATTTGTGTCCACAGAAATCAATACAAGTGCTTTGGAAAAGTCTATACTGTCTTTCCATTCACAACATACAAAAATCAACAATACTTTCTGTGCAAATAAGGTGCAAAATTAAGTTTCTCTAGTGCACAATGCAAAACTAAAAGAAAACCTACTCACTACTTCCTATGTTTTCCCATCCCTCATTGCCAGTATCCTTGATGAAAGGTTCTCAAACAGGAGGCCCCACACTACCTGTGGAGGTGCCCTGGAAGTTTGGCTATAGGGAGGGATCAGCTGACTTTACCTAAATCATTTCCAGCTCCAGCTGTTCTACATATGCTAGCTTCAACGGGTATAGCAGTAGAGCCACATTAGTAAAGTGTTTCTGGTAAGCTATATGGCTATGTGGACAGACACAGGTAAATAGGCCAGGCATAGAGCTATTTGAAAGTGCTACTTCTGTTCCAAAGCAAATGCATTCAGAACTAGATCAGATGTTTTTGTAGCATGCCTACAATGGGACAAAGCAAGAGGTACATAAAGGGACTGAATGGGGCCAAAATGGGAGTTGGCTGTGAGGCTGTGCAGGGAGTTTTGCAGGAGGTAGGCGGTGGGGGGACAACTGACAGAGGAGGTTGCTGGAGTGAAGGACAGTGGGCTATAGGGCTGTGAAGGGGGCTGCTAGAGGTAAGCTGCAGGTTCAAAAAGGTGGAGGATCACCCCCTTAAAATAGAGAAATAGACAAATCCTACACAATGGCTCTGTAGGACCCATTTGTTGTCCCTATCAGATAGTGCTTCTCAGTTTTGTAGGGTGTGATTAAAACACTTTTTCTGTCCATGTAAAGAACTGGAAGGTGTCTTTTAATCCACTGCCTATGGAAATATTGGCAACCAATACAGAAATACATGACAACACATACCAAAAGCATCAATTACAATGAAGTTACAATAAAATTAGGAACAATGATCAAGTATGGAGCCAAATAAGATGATCCTCTAATACAGGAGGAGCAGAATTAATGATATACAAAAGAGGCAAAACTAAACTAAACAACTGAAGGATGTTTTGGGGAGTTCTCTTAAAAGGGAGTTAATATAAATTGTTGTTTGAAATAGGTTTTGCTGTATTATGGTAGACTTCAGTGAAGCTCTTTAGCGCAATGACTAGTTAAATAATACTATGTTGTAGTTTCTGCTCTTGTTCACAGTCTTTTAGAAGAAAAAAAAAGTTCAAGCAAAAGTTTATACTGACATGTGCCAAATCAACTGTTTAGGTAGCATTAAAAATGTCAGGGCCCAACAGCAATTTGTAATTCAGATATTCAACAGCAGAAATGCTGAGGTCACTTTTTATTTGTTTGATACGAATCATGTTCAAGTCATACCCTGGCCTATGATACAGATCTCTCATCCTTGATTATGGAATGGGTTGCAAGAAAACAGGTCTTTCAACATGCATTGTTTGATTAAGCATCATTATTCCTTTACTTCAAGGTAATATGAAGTGCAAAGAAAAACTATTGCAATTCCAATAGATGCATCTTCTCTCCTCTAGTTCGTTATATACAACTATAGTTAAACCCTCTTTTCTTCTGCCTGGAGGAAAGAGATAGCTGGAAGGAGTTTGTAAATATTTTGGGAAACAGCTTTTGAGATTATTGCTTACCATTAGAATATGATTTGGAATTTAAAATGTTTCCAGGAGACCTCATAGCTAAAGATCTAAAGCTGCAAAATTCCCCCAAGCATTTCTTCATTCCACTGTGCATTTTCTCAAGTAGTACACCTTCTCCTCTTACAGCTATTTCTTTCCACACAAAAAGGCTTCAACCTTAATCTGTAGGACTGTTCCTTGTTTTAAATAAAATTAATGTTAACAATCAAGAAAAGTTCTAAGTCATTGATAGCACTGGAACCTATCAACTTTGCCTAACCATAAAACAACTACCAGCAGCACTATTCAGTAGGGCTGTGCGAATTTTGCCGGCTGTTTTGCTTCGACACTGTTTCAACTCATTTTGAGCTCAAAACAGTAAAATCGAATTCAAAACAGCCTCAAAACAAAACGAGGTTAGTTGAAAAGTTTCAAAAGTTTTGAATTTCGAAGCAGCCAGCAGTGAGATGGTGAGAGACAGGCGGCGGCAGCCAGGAGTGCAGCCCTGGCTCTCCCCCTCTCCCACCGCCAGGCTGCGGAAACCCAGTAACAGTGCAGTTGAAGGGAACTGAGCTTACCACTGTGAACAGTCTGGGGAAAGGAACTGAGCCTGATGCAGATGGAAAAATATCATACTAATCCTTCTTGTTCTTGTTCTCATCCCTCTCATCATCTAAAAAATGATCCCTGCTGTCATATAAAAACAGCTAGAAATATAATCATGACCTTAAGGTATAACATATTGTAACAAATGATGGAGGAACACCCTTAACTGGAGGAAGGAAGTGGCACTTTGTGGAATTTCAGTGTTCTCACCTATACTCCATTATCCCCACACTTCTCTGCATTCTATATACTTGATCAGATGAAGATATAGAATGAGGTGCCCTAATCTGCCCCAGATAACTAAAATAAGTTATTGTACAGAACTATGTGATAGAACATGAGCACGCTTATGGGTCCAGAGAGTACTGGTGGCCCACAAGGTCATGTTAAATAACTGACAAATCTCACTGCCCCCTTCTTTTACAATTAAACGTTTGGTGGTAAGAGTGCATGATGGTCTGAAAAACGTCAAGCATTGACAGTGGTCCATTGGTCCAAAACCTGAGATTATGGACAGGTATTTGTGAAAATATTAATGAGTTATTAGAGTTCCACAGCTTTTATCACAAATGTTTATTCATTCTAAAATATGTACTATCCATGGGTCATCATTTACTATTTGTCAATCTCTTGTTTAAAAAGCCTCAGTCATCAAATCTCAAGGTAAAAGCAGCATTATGTTAGTAAACACAAAGAATGAACAAGGAACAGCAAATACACAGAGCAAACGTTTCACAAACAACTCACGAGTGGGGATCTACTTAACAAATACTTATGAATAATGAAGTAATTTGAAAAAAAAATATCAGAACTGATTTGGCAAACCAAAAATTGTGCCAGTATCTTGATCAGCTTGTACCAGCTATTTGAAGATTGAGACAGCTGCTTTCTGTATCTGTTTTACAGAATTATGCATGAAGTATAAATACTTCCAACTCAAAATAATTTTCACATGGGAAAACAAGGCATCATCCCTTTTTGCTGTTTGGTATTGAACAATTTACTGTAATATATTTCTGAGAAAGTTAACAGGAAAAAGCAGCAGTTGACACTTGGCAGAAATGTAGACATTTATGTAGATTATAAACAGAATGATCTATCACTTTTAGCAAATATATTCCAGAACAAAAGACATTAAGTCGTAGTCTTCATGGCAAAACATAGACGGCAGGAAGAGATCAAAGAAATCCTGCTATTTGCTACGTGAGTAGAATTGGTGAAATTACTATACAAGGAAGAGTCTTATATAAAATTAGCATTGATATGTTTATCCTTGTTTTGAATACAGCTTTGTTTGAATTGAGAAAGAATCATAAAGCAGCCAACAGTGCCAAATAGTGGGTGTCACTTATTGCTCCATTATGTTTTCAGGAAAAATTAATTTCCAACCCCTTCCATAAATAATTATTCTACACTTGTATCCATTTAAAAGCATCACAGAAAAATATAACTTTATTCCTTTTATCTTAATTACTGTGAGGATGATGTTTCCCTGTTAAATGTGTATAAATCTATGCCATTTAAAAAATAGAAGAGACTGAAAGCTAAAGCATTCATCTGATTAAAAGATATAAGCTATATTTAAATGTGTTGGAAGCTTGCTTACTTCAATTTTTCCTTTTTCATTTTTATTCACCATTTAAAAAGGCACTTTTTAAAGGTTTAAGTCAGTAGTTCTCAACCTTTTTTATATTGTGGGCCAGCAAACTCACACAAAAAATTTTGGCGAACCAGGTATAGAAACAATCTAATTTACATATTAAAATTTACTTTACATATTTAACTTTAATTTTTACATGGGAGGTGGGTTGTGAGGATCAGATCAGGTTGGGGCACCACAGCCACGAGCACCAGAGGACCTGCAAGGGAGGGGACTGCACAGGTGGTGGCCCAGGGGGACCCAGCTGGGGCTGCCTGGAAAGAAGGGGATCTGCTGCCTTCCCTAGGAGCAAGCAGCAGAGCCACCTCCCTGCCCTCTGCCCCAGGGCATTTCCTTGCCCACATCAACCAGCTCCCAGCAGTGGGCGGGGATGGGGGGTCCTGCCCAGCCTGACGTGGGGCCCAGTACCTGCACAGGCAGTGCCTCACTGGGGGCAGCCAAGGTGGTGGGAGTGGGATGGGGAGTATGGAGCCAGCTGCCTCCCTCCAGGGGCTGCCCCACCACCCAGCTTTAACCCAGGTGGACAAATGACCCAGCAGCCAACCCTTTGCAGCCCAATACCAGGCCATGGCTTGGTGGTTGGGAACCTCTGGTTTAAGTGACCAAATCTTGAACCTTAAGTGGTTCCAATAATGGATGATTTCCTTCACTTCAACAGACGGGGTTTCTCCTTTTGGCTTATTTCTTGGGGCTTCACCTCCCTTACACCCATTCCCTACACCAACTGTGGTGTTAAACAGGTGGGGTTTCCCACAATGAGATCAATGATGTAGCCTGCAGCCATCAGTATTGAGCTGCATACAGGACTGCAAAATTAAATTGTAAGTATAAAAAGTTTGACTATTTCTCTTTAAAGTCATATTAATGTTGCCGAGTTTAGAGCGCTAACATTATCAGCAAAATCCAAAAGTCCCTTGTCACTCTCAAATCAGATTAATTTTAATGAATAATTGACATATACTAAAACACTTTTAGCATGTCTGATCCTCATGTATAACCCCCCCTTACCCCCCCAAAATACTCCAAACCACACTGTGAGAGAGAGAAGGAGCCACCAGGCTCCAAGGCTCCTGGGCTAAACAAAGGTTCAGCGGCCGCAGGTCCGCAGCCCCAAGGAGCCCAGCAGAAATTCCCCTTACCCAGGTGTGTCAGGAAGGGAGGGGCCAAGAATTCCCCTGCCGGTATAAAGAAGAGACCGGGACAGGCAAGAGGCAACAATGCAGAACCAGAAAGAGGAGGAGGAGGAGGTGGAGCATGCCGGCACACGCTGCAGGGAACTCTAAAAGCAAAGTTGAGTGCTGGTAGGAGCCTCTGGCAGAGAGCAAAATCCCAGCGGGAGTTTAGAACCCAGTTTACTGGCCCCTGCAGGGAGTAGAACTGTTTGTTTAGGGGGGAGCTGGCTGAGCCCAGCATGAGAAGGGTACCGTAATAACCCTAATAGAGGGACACTATTGACTTTGGGGTGCCATAGTACATGTAATAGTGGCACAGGCCAATAGTATGGACTTAAGCTGTTAAAAGAAATCATAGCAAACTCTACAAGAGGCTCTCTGAGAGAGATAGAGAGAGCCGACAAAGAGGGACTGACCCCACGAAGGTCAATTTTGGTTCAAAGTGTGGTGACAGACAGCCAGAGCAGTGACACAGGCCAGGAGAGTCATCTCTGTTTTCGTGTTTTCTTTTTGACCTTTTTTTTGTTGTCATTTGTTTGAGAGGAATGGAGGACAAGTGGCCAGACCAACTGGCTGGCCACCTCCCGGTGGAACGGGGGAGGGTGTAGGGGTGGTGGAGCCCTCAGAAACTCGGGACCTCGAGGGATGTCGGTGAGACTAATAATTGGACTACACGTGAAGGTATATGAACCAACTCTGTTAACATAAAGTCATGGCAGACAAAACATGGGCGTGTAAGATCCTCAATTAGAGCTGATAACACCCTAGTCGAGTGGCAGGCGACGTCCTTCAGGTCCACGAGGGACTGCAATACTTGACACACACAAACAAAAATACTAATTATTTCACAGCACCCTGTATCTGGGGCTTTGCAAGGTTCAGACTCACATGACCAATTCAGGTTGCTGTCAACAGGTCTGCAGGCCTGAAGTCATCTTAAGACTTCAGGTTTGTCTACCCTGTGAGTGAGAATTCCTCTAAGTCCTCCCTTGACAAATTCTCCCCATTGAACTCCAGATCCTTTTGCTTCTCAGTTTACTGAAACTTGCAGCAGTCCCTGTAGTCTCTAAGCTGGAGTGGGATGGAGGAGGCTGCAAGAGACTTTCTGTTTCCAAAACTGGTATAAAAATGCAGGACGCTCTCACTGGGGCCTCTGGCATGCTGCTCCTCACTGGGCCAAACCCAACTTGCCCTGCTCACTTAAGCGACTGTGTAGGCCATCAGGCTTGCCTGCTCACTCTCCTTGACTGACCCTGGTGTAGTCTTTTGGGCCTTTCCTGCGACCCTTATCTGTACAGTGACCAGTCAATTCACCTTGCCGTGAGCAGAGGTTGGACCCCAGCCCCTGTCCAGGTAACTCATTACTCTTGCTCTGTCCTTAGAGCTAGAGCTAACTGCTCATCCTTTTGACCCAACACTCAGCCTTGCCACATTTGAGGACTTACCAGGGCCTCAGCTTCTGGCCCAACTGCGGTCTCAGGCATCTGTTGACTTTCCTTAGCCTATCTGCCCTCTCCCTGGGGCTTCAACTCCTGCCCTCCTCTAGGGGCTTCCAACTATGCCCTCTCACCAAAGTCTTCCACATGTGCCCTGCTCACTGGGGCCTCTGGGGTCTTGCACCCCATGAGGCTCAGGTGTCTAGAGATGTGCCTGGCCCCTGTACCTGTCCCTAGGTCTGGGTAACCAACCAGAATGTGGGGTTTTAAGGCATCCTCCTCAACTTCCACTGTGGAGGTAACTGGCCTGGCATTTCTGAGGAATTGTCCTGCTATGGACAGCCCTATCACATCACCCTTCCCCTGCAGGGTGCAATTTTCGGTCTTAACCAGGACCAATGCAGGCCTACCTGTCTTGGTCTTACCCCTACTGGGCTATGTGTTGTTCTTTGACCTGCTGTCTCACTGAGCCTTCTTCCCCTAGACAGTGATGCCCCCCCCTGCCCAACTGAGGGAACCTTCAGCTTCCTTAGGCCCTGACCCCGCCTCCAGGCCAGTCGGGGTGTCAGATAGCCCATCACATTGGCTTTCATTGCCCTTCAGCCTTCCGGCCCTGGCCCTCTTGCATTCACCAGTTGGGGTGTTCTGGCCACAGCACCACAGCAGCCAGACTCCTTAGGCATAAGGAGCCCTCTCCTAGGCCCCACTGTACAGCCATCTCACTCTGGCCTTACCCAGAGCCCCAGAGGTCTTAATAACATGGCTCTGCTCTCAACTGGGATCACCTGAACCCCAGGTCTCACTCCTGCCTGTTCCACATCAGGGGACTTGCCTAGCCCATGTGTAGGCCTGCAAACCATAAGTTCCTTCCCAGGCTGGGTCTGGTTCTATTTATGCCCTAAGCCTTCTCTCTGGGGCTTGGGACCTCACTGGGCCCCTAGGAACCTCCTACCATCCCCATAGCTTCTCTGTTACCATAGGTGTTCCATGGGCAGCAGTTCAACTGGGTGTTGTTGCTCCTTTGCCTGCTTGTAGCAGACTGCTGGCTCAGCCCTGTGGGCCTGGATCTAAAATAGCTGCCTCATCAGGGCTGGCCCACACCTGCCAGCTGCCTGCTATCAGCCTTAAAGTGGCAGGTGCCCAAAGGTGCTCTGCCTTAGTTGTTATCTTTGGGTACATACAGGCATTACATTTAGATTGACCTAACTGGGTTTAGGTCAATTTAAATGCCCAATCATGCAAGCAGTCATAGGATTTAATTTGGCCAAAAAATGGTGTGCCCAATCTAAGTTAATGTTTCTCATGAGGTGCACTAACTTAGATCAGGAAAGGATTAAACCAATCTAGGAATAGATTAACCAGATCTCTAGAACACCTGCATGAATACATGGCAGAGCTCCAGGGCTGGGAAAGTCCAGCCACTCACCCCAGCCCTGGGATTGTGATAGTCCCACTGTGGGGGATGGGGTGGACTACCTTGGGTCGGTCGCCCGTATCCCCTGGATGGCCCCTGGAGAAGAGGGGGGGATCTGCCACCCGTACCGCGCTCTGCCGATCTCGCCTGCCACGACTTGATGGAATTTGTGGGGGGGTTCACCTGTCTGGGGAAGCGGGCAGTCCGGACGCGGTCCCTCGGCTCTAGAGTTCAGGTGTCCTGAGGGCTCCTCCTCCCCTACACCCTCACCTGGTCCTCCGGGATAGCTGCCCTCTGGGTGGCTCCCTACAGGGTGCTGGTCCCTGTGGTAGGTAACAGGGCCAAAAGGAAAAAAGCAGTATAATGCCAACACAAATGTCTGCGCCCGCTTCTCTGGGGCGGAGGTTATCTCACTCTGCAATGGCCTTCGGCCCCGGTTAGGCAAGGACCTTTGGCCCCTTTGTCTGTCCACCAGTCCCGCAGTGGGGTTTCCTCCTCCCCCTGCCGGTCCCTATAAGAGTCCTTACGGTACCCGGCTTGGGCCGGGTGCCGCTGCCTTCGGCGGTCCTGGGGTCAGCTTTCCCCTACCGCCTGCCGCTTGCACCTTGTGGGCGTGTTGGGGCTTACCTCCACCCCAGCAGGTCCTGCCAAGTGGCCAGGCAGCTTGCAGCCACCCAAGGTGGGTCTTTCCGTCGGTGCTTCTCTTACCGGGACCCTCCGGCTCCGCCGCCGCTGGCTCCGCTGCCGCCGGCGTTGGCTCCCGTCGGAGCCTCTCCCTCCTTCTGTTTGGGGTTGCGGGGGCTCCTTTTATCCCTCTGGGCCGGTCCCAACCCAGATCTGCCCGGGTTCCGGGAAGGGGAAGGCTTCCGAGCCCACTTCCGGGTCTGCACCCGGAAGCTAGCCTGGACTCATAGATTTATTTCATAGATTTCATAGACATTAGGGCTGGAAGGGACCTCGGGAGATCATCGAGTCCAGCCCCCTGCCCAAAAGGCAGGAAGACAGCTGGGGTCATAGGATCCCAGCAAGATAAGCATCCAATTTACTCTTGAAGGTGTTCAATGTAGGTGCTTGAACCACCTCCGCTGGCAGATTGTTCCAGACCTTGGGGGCTCGGACAGTAAAGAAATTCTTCCTTATGTCCAGCCTGAAACGATCTTGCAGGACTTTGTGACCGTTCGACCTCGTCATCCCTTGGGGCACTCTGGTGAACAGACGTTTCCCCAGATCCTGGTGGTAACCCTTGATAAACTTATAGGTGGCCATCAGATCACCCCTGAGCATGCGCTTTTCCAGGCTAAAGAGTCCCATGGCTCTCAGCCTGTCATCGTAAGATCTGTTTTCCTGAACTCTGATCATGCGCGTGGCTCTCCTCTGGACTCTCTCAAGCTTCTCCACATCCTTTTTGAATTATGGAGCCTAAAACTGGACGCAGTACTCCAGCTGTGGCCTCACCAAGGCTGAGTACAAGGGGAGAATGACGTCTCGGGATTTGCTCGAGAAGCATCTATGGATGCACGCCAGCATTTTGGTCGCTTTACTAGCCGCAGCATCGCATTGCAGGCTCATGTTCATCTTGTGGTCAATGATGACCCCCAAGTCTCTTTCTTCTGTAGTGCTATCCAACGTAGCACTGCCGAGCCTATAAGGGTGCTGCAGGTTTTTCCTCCCAAGGTGGAGAACCTTGCATTTTTCGGTGTTAAACACCATGAGGTTCTCGTCTGCCCATTTGCTGAGCTTGTCCAGGTCAGCCTGGATCACCCGCCTATCTTCTGGCATGGATGCTTTGCCCCAAAGTTTGGTGTCATCGGCGAACTTGGCCAGTCCACTCCTGACTCCAATGTCCACATTTTTAATGAAGATGTTGAACAGTATGGGTCCCAGGACAGAGCCTTGAGGGACCCCACTGGTCACAGGGCACCATGATGAGTGACTGCCATCAATCACAACCTTCTGGGTCCGACCATGAAGCCAATTTCCCAGCCAGCGGATCGTGGTGGAGCCAAGGCCACAACTGGGCAGTTTGGCCAAGAGGTGATCATGGGATACCAGGTCAAAAGCTTTTTGAAGTCAAGATATATGACATCAATCTGTTCTCCCTTGTCCAGGTGATAGGTCACCTGGTCATAGAAGGAAATGAGATTGGTCAAACAAGACCTACCCGCAACAAACCCGTGCTGGCTATCCCTTAGAATGTTAGCCTGGGCCAGTCCATCAAGGATGGCCTCCTTAATAAACTTTTCTAAGATCTTCCCCAGGATAGAAGTCAGGCTAATGGGCCTGTAGTTAGCCGGATCCACTCTCCTCCCTTTCTTGAAGATCGGCACCACATTGGCCTTCTTCCAGTCTTCGGGCACTACACCAGAGCGCCAGGAGTTTTCAAAGATCCGTGCAAGGGGCTGGGCTATGATGCTCACCAGCTCCTTGAGTACCCTGGGGTGCAGATTGTCAGGGCCAGCTGACTTGAAGGTATCCAGCTTCTCAAGGTGTTCCTTCATGAGGTCAGCATTGATGGAGGGGAGGGGATCCCCCTCACCCAGATTTCCCTGTCCCATAGCAGGCATGGGCATCCCGTGTGACTGATGAAAGACTGACGCAAAGTACCTATTTAATAGGTTGGCTTTTTCCTGGGCATCAGTTGTCAGTTGCCCCATCTGGTTTAGCAGGGGTCCAATGTTGCCCTTGCTTTTTCTCCGGCTCCCCGGGTCTTTGACCCCTTCACACCCACCCTACCCAAGATGCTGACCAGGCTATTTTTATCCCCAACCTCCATCTCAGTTGGACAACTCCCCCCCCTCCCCATTGACCCCTTGCAGACCCCCTGAGCCTGCCTGTCCCTTCCCCAACCCCAAGTTACTTACTTATATTGGGCTGCCCATGGTACTCCCAGGAGCAGCAAATACCTGCACACATTGCTCCTGGCAGCAGCAAACTGCTGTACACACTTCTGGTTGAGGTCTAGGTCTAGGCTTAAAGTAAAATGCCTAGACCTACCCCATGCATGGTGAATGTTTGTTTGCACCCTTTGTGGGTTCAATGAAAGCCCTTATCACGTCTAATTTGGCCTGGCCTCCAAGTCTGTGCTACTTTTACAAGTATTCAAATGGGCACTTGCCATGTGGTGCAGACCATTTCATGTGCATCTTCCTAGTTTGCAGATTCATTTCCAGGATTTGACTTGGGGAGTGCACCTCTGATTATGGGAGCAACAGAAAATGGAGTTTGGAGACCAATGGGGTGGGAGGGGGGGGTGCAACTGAGATACTGGCTTTTACTTTAGCAATCCTTAGAATGGGAAAAAAGCTGTGGTAGAATTAAGGGAAACTTTAGAAATAAAATACTCCAAAAAGTATGAGAAAAGGGTTTGATTGTTTTTTTGTTTGTTAGTTTGCTTGCTTGCTTTTTATCCCTTGCATTTAAACTAAACAAAAATCTAAGGTTTAAAATAAAGTATTAGGAGGAGTAAAAGCATTTGAGTAGTGGCTAGGAAAAATTGGCCCATGGTGGCCAACACAGTTGTTCTCACATAACTGCTACAATAAATTCTTAACACTATGAGAAAGAACCATCCAGGGAAAGGTTGAAATAACAAGCATATTAGCAGGCTTAAAGAATCCCCCTCCCCCCCCCCACTCACTACCATGACAGATAACCAGAGCCCACCCATGCTGGAGAAACTTGGTTAGGTATTGTTCTTTGTTTCCATAATAGAAGCAATACATTAGGCCTCTTACAAAGCTTTTACTACTCTTTAACTAAATCAAATAATTTTTCATGAATAGTTTCTCTAAACTAGATAGGCCTCTTATTTGTACTATCACAATGTGATGACTGGCATATACATTGATGTTTGTAGCAGAAGGATCATAAATTCTGAATGTCAGTTAAAATTTACGAGAAGCATGGCCCCCTGTTCAAGCCCAGGACAAAACTCTTGTTAAGCTAGATGAAATGAAGGTTGGACTCTTAGAATTTGTTAGTAAATCACTGCATATTTATTCTAATTAATAATCCTATTTATCTGAAATTTCAAAATTTAGGAACAAGTTCAGAAAGAAAATATCTGTTAAATTAAAATTAAGCATTTCATGATCAAAAAAAATCTGCTTATAGATTACTGCTTATAAAAATCTGCTTATAGATCTTGCATGCGTCCAAAAGTGTCACACATCCATATAAGGACCCCATCTGCTAGGTTTTGCCTTTGAATCAACAATTTAGTCAAGAGGTATGTTAAACCTAATTTGGCCAGACTGGTCTTTATCAGTTATACCCATACATCAGAGGAAGCCCAACTGCAGTTAATGTGCCTTCTGAAGTCAATTATAATCACTTAAATCCTGCCAGTTTCACCTAGTTTAATTGGTTATGTGCTTCTATCAGCTAATAAACACTTTTAGCAATCTAAAAGCCTTCTGAAATCTATCATCAAAATCAAAGACATGTTTATCTATAGAGAAAACAGTGACTTTAGTCAACATTTTCAAACCTAATAAGAGCCTAAAGTTATACTACCAAAGCTGTATTTAGGCACCTATTTAGATACAGACTGATTTTCAGAGGAGCGGACTAAGTCCAAATCTCATTTAATTTAATGGGCATGGCAGGTGTTTGCAAGAATATAGAATTGCTTGGCCTGTCAGAAAAGCATTGGATTCTTCCTGAAATTACTAAATGTGGATTCACTAGCATAGCTTTTGGCTGTGGAATTGGAAAGTTTAAATTTTTAAATTAAATGTGATTTAGTGATAATTTGTAAACTAAGGATAAAGGCTGCTCTCATTCCCACAGACATTTAACTTCATTCATGAATCAGAGATTCGGAGTATGTAATTAAGGAGGAAACTGACATGATAATTATATACCCAGGCATTGCTTTTAATCACATCCTCTTGCACAGATTTGAAGTAATTGCTTTCACAAGGTGCTGTGTTAGCACATCAGGATATTTCCCAATATTTCTGTTAAAACAGAATATTGGTATTTGACTACTGCCGAAGGACAGTTTTAAGGGTACTTTTGCTGCTATTATTTTGGTACCATCATATATTCTATTGTAATTTGCTGTAATCAAGTACATAGTTGTATAATGAATAAACTGTATAGCACATTTAAATAACTGTAGTATCTAGAAGATGTATATCATTTTAATAGATTATGATGTATTCTCAAGTAAATTTTCACTGTTAACTCAAGTCCTGTTCTACAGCTATCCTAGGATGGATTAGGCACACCGCTTCAAAAAGCACTGTCCTCTAAAAATTTCACTGAATAGAGGAATGTAGAACTGATCATGAGGTCACTGAATCTAGATCCCTGCTATCACAGGTAACCACTTCATATAAGCTTCTTCTTAAGCTGAGAAAGCATTTGACAAACTAGGCCAGAAGTTCCCAACTACCAGGCTGCAGCCTGGTACTGGCCTGCAAAGGGGTGGGTCCCAGGTCATGGCACAAGCCTCCCATTCAGACCCCTGTCTTTCTGCCTTAGAGAGTGGCTTCTGCCGCCAGCAGTCACAAGCGGGTTTAAAGCTGGGCAGCGGGGCAATCCCAGGAGGGAGGCAGCCATCTCCATATGCCCCATCCCATACCCATGCTGATCCGCAGCATAAAAAATGTTGGGAACCACTGAACTAAGTTATCTCCTATGAAAGATTACACCTCTCTGAACCAGTTAGTCTGGGGACAAATGTTACACATAAACCGGTATAAGTGATCAGAAACCAGTTCAAATCTGTAACACAACAGAAGTTCAGCAAATGTAAACCACTTTCAAAATAGCCATAACTGATTTAAGATAAACCTGGATGAATGTAGTATCAGACTGGGCTGATTTAGCTTAAATCAGTTTATTAAATTTCTGTTCCATATCCCCTCCAGATTCAAGTCAACTCTCAGTCCCTAGGCAACTCAGGATGCTTTGCACCTCCCCAGCAAACCTCCTCCTTGGAGGATAGGCAGGCCCAAGCTATCTGTTCCAGCCAAACAGAGAGGTATGTTCTAGCACCCCGCAGCTTCTGGCATAAGCCACTGCAGGCATGTGGCTGCATTTCCAGAATCAGAAGTGAATGTCTGTTTGCTTGCTTATCAATTCTATCTAAACAGTTTAGACTAACCTGTGAAGACTGAATCAATTCAGCCTCAAACTCTGGAAAAGCAGTTGAAGGGTGAGACTTAAATTGCTTTGAGCTATCTAGCTCATCCTCTTGAATCATTTCTTGTGTGCATTATCTCATTTTTGTGATACTGCAGTTTTTAGTATCCTGAGTGACTGGACTTCCACTAGTTCCATTAAACAGCTTCTTTTAAGAAAGAATAAATAATCTGGAAATGCTAGTAAATCTGACAGATTGTTAAATACATGTATGTACTCAAACCACAAGAATTAAGCTATTGCCCATGATTTCATCTTTTTATTTAGATGGGTTCATTTTCATTAGTAAAATACATGGTCACAATTAATTTCCTATTGGCACCACTGCAGAGAGGCATCTGGTGGGTATGCATGGAGCAGCATCTGAAAGAAGAGGATTCCTTTGGTCTCAGGCTGGGCTTTGGGAAGAGGGTGTGCTTCCTTCTGTTGAAAACAGTAAATTTAATACAGTTAACTGTGAATGAACGTAGTATTTAACAGGTGAAGGAAAAGAACTACATTTGAAAACATTGCCAAAAATAAAACTGTAAGTATGTCTGTAAGTTCTTTTAGCTTTCCTGCTCCCCCGCCCCCCACCCTTCATAGGATACACACAGATGTTTGGGGAAGTTATATCATATTAAAAATGGCCACCCCATCTAACTTAGTTCACCCAGGTGCAGACTTTACACTTTGATCCCTAGTTAGCTCAATCTGTGATACAGAGAAGTTCAGGAAGGTTAGATTGGTCCAAAAATGGCCCAACCTGATCTAAGATAACTGTATTTCAGAGGTAGTCTAATTGAAATCAGGTCTGGTGAGAGAGATCTAACTGAACTTATGTACAGTTTCCAGTGCATCCACAGGTATATTTTTAGCTCCCCTGCCCTTTGGGGAGGTTGTTCATCAGGGGTTGGTGGGGAGGGAGGCTTAAAATAGCCCTTGGTCATGGGAGGCGGGGAAAGATCCTCATGCCCCCCAGGCTTCCCTACAGACCCCACTAACCCCCCTGGTCAAGCCAAAGCCTCCCCTACAAACCCTAACAAATCCCCCAGATCCACTTTCACTGTGGACCCTGCTTCTCACCCACCTTGATCTCCCCAAAACCTAGCAGACCCCATGGACTCCCGCTCCATGGACCCCACTAGCCTCTTGATCACCCCAATCCCCCTAAAGACCCTGCTAGACCCCCCTACCCACAACCCCTCCCACTAGTTGCTCCCATCCTGACTTAACTTAGATTGGGTGGCCATTTTTAACTCAATCTAACCAACCCCTAACCTCCCCAAATGCCCACACATACCCAAATTAACTATATAATTTGGTCTTCTTATGGCTATAGTGGCTACAATCAAGCTGCTTCTCAGCACCTGGGCCTGATTTCTTGTGGTCTATAAAAATCTCATAGCATCTTTCATATGTATAGGTTTGTTAACCGTGGTAAATCCTAGCTAAATATCATCCATTTAATTCTGCCTATCTGAAATTTATCTGCATTTACAACCAGATAAGCATTCCTCATTCTTGTCTTGAACCATGTTGTTATGTTGCCATATACTGTCAAACTATTACCATAAGAGGCTCCAACAGTAGAAGATATTACAGGGTATCTGTGGCAGGTGTAAAGCCACAAGGGAGAACTTACCCAGACTAGGTGATGAGTGGAGCCAGTAAGACGCCACACCAATCTGGGAGCAAGGTGGAAGTGAAGCTGTGACAGCAAAAAATGCCATGCCAAAGGAGAGGGGGAAAAAAAGAACAATGGATGTGGAAGGAGCTGGCTCCCACGCCAACATGGGCATGCTTTATGGTAACGTGCCAGTACCAATTTGCTGGCCAGTCCCTTGAAGCTGGGATATAAAGCCTGGCAGAGAGACAAGTGCGACCGGAAGTGGGTTCCCCAGTGGGACCAGAGTGGCCTGGAGCAGAGCAGAGCCCCACTAAGGGAAAGTGGTGGCTTCTCCAGGAAGACTGAAGGAAGGTATCGGGAGAGGTGGGACATTCCGTCTTCCTTCCAGTTAAACAAATTTATTCTAGCAAGATGTGGCAGGAAGGAACCCCTAAGGACCTTCCAGAACCTAACCCAGTAACAAACTGTCCTTTCCCCAAGCTACAGTGAAGTCGGAAAAATCCATACGACCAAGGTGCACTGGTGAGTGGCACAGGAAATTACAGTATCACACAAAATTAACCCCACACAGAGCCAAGGTCTACCACATCATGTCAGCTTTACAGAAGACAAAGATGTAATAGAGAAATTCTTTGCCCTGTGCAGAGGTGGTATACAGAGCAGGCTGCCAGCAGTGGGAATAGCAGATGGCTGGCACCTGCAACAGCTTCCATTTTTACATGCCCCTCTTAACCTCCTGCACTTCCCCTGCAAGTCAGCACCCAGGACTGCTGTCCCCATCACACTTTCTTAATTATGATAATGCCAAAAGCAACATCTATCAAGTCAAATTTTCAAAAGTGTCATCTCTAGGTGAAACTCCCTTTTGACTGCTGGGGACAGAGCTAGGTCACACTCAGCCCTTTTGAAAATTCTACCTTTATACCACAAAACTAACACTGTGCCTTTTTCTGACTGTCACGGGTATCTGCTCTAGCCCCTCTGTGCCATTTATTCCTGCCATCTCATTATGATGAAGAGGGTGGAGTTCTATTGCCAGGGTAAGGGGTGGATGTACACAAACAGGCAGATCAGATCCTTGCACTCACAGATATTTCCACATCAGGACCTTACTTTATAAATTTTGGCATGAGCCATGGCTGGGGAGGGAGGTTAGGGGCTGCTTATCTATGAAATTTCAAACATGTACCTATGTGCACAACAAAACCAGAATTTATCCCATGGATTGGGTGAACATATTAGTTTAATTCTATGGTCTCAATATTGTGTTTAATATGTTACATTTGCAAACATTTTTGGATGGAATGTTGCCTAAATGAACAGTAGCATTCTTATAAAAAAAGAAGATAATTTAGAAGATATGTTAAACAGGATTTGGGGCATAAATGTTATTCTACAGTTCTGAACAAGAAGTAAGTGCAGTTTAAGATAAATATCAATTTGTGGATAGATACCTTTCTCATTTTAAAACACTTTCTAGGATATAGCTTAGTGAATACCACAAATCAGTGCATGGTTGTTGGGCAGGTGCTACTGTCCATTCTTTGTTCTTTTTAAAAAGTTGCTACTTTCCATAGTTCATAACGTTATTTCAGGAAAAATAGCAGCTTTAACTCAACAGATAAGTTGCTGAAAAGAAATAGAAATATGTTTATAAATTAAGTTATATGTAACCAGCATATTTTCAAGTCAAGGACAGACAAGTGAATCTTTTATTGACAAAGAAGTACTTCAAAGCTTTCAGAATGTCCTCTCAACCTAATTTAGTTTGCTAGTCTGGTTACCCTTCTAAGAAGTTTAAGAGATGAAAGACAAGCTAATCCACTACACTCTCTCCCTCCTGGTTATACATGCAGCACCAGTACAATGGCATCTTGATTAGAAGTAAATCAGGCATGGAGTGCAGCAAGTTTTCCACAGAAGAGATGTAGATTAGTATTGTTTTAGGAGGGACTCCCATCAAACCTAATCAAGGTGCTGCTATCAGGTGCTAACATTCTCTTTCCCCTTCAAACAGTACAACAACAAACAAACATGGTCTACTGTCCTGCTCCAAAATATCTTAGGTTCAAGGGGAATCACACACTCTTCAAAGAAGGAATATGAAAAAAGCACTATCATATGCCAGCACACACATTTACAAGATTTACTTGTGATGACATTGCTTTCAAAAGCAATGCTGATAGCCCATTTCCTCTCTTGGTTTTGTTTTGAAAAATTAGCAACATTTTCTTTTTATTAGTAAGAGAGTGCTGATGAAAAAGTCTCCATCTACATCAAGGCAAGTGTTCATAATGATGCTAATAGAACTGCAGTCCATAAGCAAACTACCAAACTGAGTGGTTAACCAGAACGTAAGGTAAACTTAAAGCATATCATCTTGCACTTGCTGTTATGGGTATGAGTCTGAGCTATGGAATGACTGGATCATTGTTTCACACTAAACAAAGAAAAGCCCAACAATAATATTTGTTGTAAATTGCCATAATTAAAAATGAGGCTGCACTGATGTACATCAGCTAAAAGCCTAGCCAAAAATCTGCATGTTTTCATCTTGTTTTCAGGGGTGACACACAACCAGGCACACCTTGGTTACCTATACACACATTATATGATGCTTGTGGTAACAGAAATTACACATAAATCAGTATAAGTGATTGGAAACTGGTTCAAATATGTAACACAACAGAAGTTCAGTGCACATAAACCACTTTCAAAATGGCTGAAACCTACTTAAGATAAAACTGGGTGGATGTAGTATCAGACTTAACTGATTTAAATTAAATTGTTTTATGAACTTCTGTCTCACATCCCCTCCAGGTTCAAGTTAACTCAGTCTCCCGGCATCCCAGGATGCTCTGCACCTCTCCTGAATGAGCATCCCCTTTGCAGGGTGGGCAGGCTAGCCTAGGCCCTAGCTGTCTACTCCAGTCCAGCAGGGAGACTTGCTCTAGCGCCCCCCAGCTTCTAGCCTTGGCCACTGTAGGCATGTGGCTGCATTTCCAGAATCAAAAATGAATGTCTGTTCAATCTACACATCTTTAAGTAACCTGAAAAGATTGAATCAATTCAGTCTTGGACCTTTTGACTGTCTGTACTTAGTCATGAAGCCCAGTTAAAGGTTTTTAGAACGTTCTCTTTCCAAAGGGTACTAATCCTGGTAGAAAGTGTGGAAGTCCCATAAGAAGTCAGTTGGCCCAACCAGCCCTGCCATTCTTTTTCAACTAACACTTACAATAGAAGGTCTGATTAGGGGAAGCGTCAGATTGGATTGATATTTAGGCAGCGTCTTCACTGTCAAAAAGGGTGTGTATTTTACAGAGAGATAACTAACATACTTGAGCTGTCTCGCTATAATATCATAGCGGAGACATCTGATGGTGATGCAACTAGACCAGTTCAAAATCAGGTGATTGGCAGAGGTACATATTGACCTCACCCAGGCATACTAGAGTAAAAACTGGCTGCATACTATCTCCACCATGAGAGAAAATGTTTATGAGTTACCTCTTCGTTAAAACCCCAGCTTTCTTAGCATTGAAGACACAGCTTGAGAGTGATTAGAATTCAACCTAGTGCAGAGGGGCAGCAGTGGATCTATGTATTAAGTTCCACAAGTTACATTTTGCTGACTTAGGAGGGGCATAGCCCTTATGTTGGTCCATTGTGAAAGGATTTCTTTGATCCATTATTAGCAGTGCCCAATTAATGGTGAAAAAAAGTCTTCATGAATATTTGTGATGACCTTAATTCTTTATTCACTTACCACTCTTCTTTTAAGAGGTCCCCCTCCTTATTCTAGTAATGCTTTCCATTTATACTGTAGTGTTCACACGGGTGATTATTTCAATAGTATTCCCTACACATAACAAACAGGATCTGAATCAAGAGCCTAGATCCCAGTACTCTTAATTTAAGGGAAGTTTGGGTCCCTATATTGCTCTCTGGCTTATCTATTCTAGGCCATGCTGTAGCATCTTGACCATATATGACCATACAATAATATCTCATGATTTTTACTGTGTTCATCAGTTTGAGGCAGGGAAAGTACTATTGTACCCATTACAGACCATGTAATTTACCTGAAGTCACACAAGAAGACTTGGCAGACCAGGAAATTGAACACAGGTCTCCTAAATTCTGGTTCATTCCCCAGTCATGGGATTATCTTTAAATCCAAACCATCAGTTGGAATGCAGGAACTATTTGCATTTATCAGCAAACTGTCTTTTAGACCACCATGCAAACATTTACAAGTTTCATGTTAAATACATAAGCAATCTTATTGCAATCAATGGGGCTCTCATAGATTTGAAATTTAGCACACGCATAAAAGTTTGCATAATCAGCGCCTAAGGGTATATCTATGGCATGATTTAATGCCACAGAAAGATCTCTAAATGAGCTCTGAACAAGCAGTACCCTGCACTGGAAACAGTCTAGCCAGTGGTGCTAATTAGATCTGCTGAAAAGCAGGCATCAATAGCTTGGGTGGAGCACTATGCTGATGAAACTAGACTGCTTCTGGTCTCCCAGCTGACTCATTCAGACCTACTTCAAGTATCTCTATATGGAACTGTGTAGATGTACTTTTAAATCTTAAGGAAAGCACAATGAACCTGAAAATATATGTCACAAAGACAATGCATGCAAATTAAGTTAAGAAGTTAAGTATATGTACTAAAAACTTTGTATAGTCCATTGCTACTTCTCTTAATTGATGCCTCTCTCATCATTCTATTTGGTTTCTTTCAAACGATCTTCATTACTCCTGTCTTTGCTCACTGTCCTCCCTTTTTCCTTTTAAAATTCCTTTTCTTACTCCATTATTCAGGAGCCTGTAACTTAATCTCCAGTCCTGTGCATGCTCTTCCTCACTGACTGCATCATTTCTCAGTACTCTTTGTCCACAGTAGCTTTTCGGTAAATCTCTTGGTTCTTTGGCGCTAGGTGAGGTCTACCCTGCAAACATAGTTGCACAAATGCAGCTAGACTGCTTAGGGTTTTGGAGGTTTAGGAGGAAGTCAACATAGATAAGTACATCGTGTTGAAGTACACTGTGACTTAGTACAGATTTTAGACACCTATAAAAAGAGAAAACAAATTCTCACTTTCCCAGAGGCCGTTCACTGAAATATTTATAAATTGCTTTGAGTGGCTTGGAAGGAAGTGTTAAATAAGCTCCAAGTTTTATTACTAGCCTTTCAGACTGCATGAAGAATGGAAATGGGTCACCAAACTCAGCAGCAATCTACTGGTTATTTGTTGTTTTATTTTTCCCCTCTTGCCTCTTAAGTAATAAAGTCTCTTGTGTCCAATAATTTGTGATAGATGTGTCTTAGAGACATATAAGAACTCCCAGATAGGATCAGACCCATAATCCATTTGGTATCTGGTTTTTTGACAGTGACTAGTAAGAGGCTTGAAAGAACAATATAAGGAAAATCCATTGAAGGTTTCCATTAGCCATCAGTTAGAGACTGGCATATTCCCTAAATGAATACATCTTACCTACAGACATGTGTTTAAAACTCATGCTATAACTCTGGATTTTCTCATTTTCCATATACATGCCTAATTCTTTTTCCACACCATGAAACACAACGATGAATAGAAAGTAATGATCTTTCACATTGTCCATATGAGATCTGCTTATTGATAAAATAAATAGAAGGGTGGAAGGAGAAGACATGCATGCTTGCTGTTGAAGAAAAGCCCGTTTGCACATAATAGTGGAGAAATTATAGAACATTTTATCCATACAAAAAATATGACCTCTGTAGTTCTGCCAGGGTCAATAAGACCTGTGCTAATCAATCAAGTCAGTCCTAGTTATGCAAGTTAAATGCTTTAGTGGTTGATATAATTATGAGCCTAATATTGTTTACAAATTTTCCAAAAAATTCAGCAAAGAGAATGTGTAACATGATCACAAAGATTGGCTCCTGCCCTTTTCCTGACTCTCTCAGTACCTCTCTTGATCACTTCTATCCCTTCTCTTACTACTTCTCCCATACCTGCCTCTCATAAGTGTTCAGAGATTCATTCCAATTTCTAAGAGAGCAAAGAATGCAGATTATGTAACATATAGAGGAAAGGGCTGCATATAGCACCTAATTTGTGAAAAACCCATGAAATACAAATAAAGAAAAGGTTGATACATTTCTGGAGTTTTCAAGAAAAAAAAGATTTAAAAAGAAAAAGTTAAAGATGAAAAATAAGTGATTCACATTTTACTACATCCTTTAATGCTACAACTGCAAATGTTTTGATAATGACATCAATTGTCCTTCACATACCCCTTTCATCTGCTTATCTTTCAAAGGTATCTGCACCTCCTTGCATTCTGCCCCTTGGGAAACTGAAATGACCTTCCAAAATCTATTTGTCAAGCCTCCACCCTCTCCTTATTTAAATCCCCCTAAAGACCCATATGGTAGCATCATTTACAAAAAGCAGGTGTGTTTACACTGAAATTACCTGTGACCTTATTTCTATACCTCGTGTCTCTCTCATTGCCCCTTCCGCCCCCACACATACAAACACACACACTCCACATTCCCATTTCCTGATGCTGATTCGCCTCTTTCTTGAGCCACTCAACATCAGAAATAAACTAATTAAATTCAATTGAGCCCAACCCTCAGCTGAGGTAAGACAATGCAATATCATTCATTTCAATCAAAAGATAACGTTTTACACCAGCTGAGCATAGAGCCCGATCCTAATTTGTCAGCTCCCTCATTTATACAGTGAGCTAAATGGAGCCAGGAACCATTATTCATATGCTTTTTGTTGAGTACCCAGTACACCCCACAAGGGTTATATCACAAACAACAGACAATAATATCCCTGACATTGCCATTTTAAAAAAAAGAGAGCAAAGTCTGGCTGCAGAAACTATTGAAGTATCACTCTCCTCCCCACCACTGGGAAGATCCTCCCTCAAATTGTGCTAAACTGACTGCTCCTTTTTGCTGAGGAAATCCTTCTCAAGTCTCAATCTTGAGACCATCATGAGGCACCATAGACATGATTTTTGTAGCCTGGAACATTCAGGAAAAATGCTAAAAACAACACCAGGAATTGTACATGGCGATTATTGATTTGACCAAAGCCTTCATCCCTGTTAACCATGAGGCTCTATGGAAGATCTTATTGAAGCTTGGCTGCCCAGGGAAATTTATCACCATCCTAAGACTCCTTCATGACCAAATGACTGCTTCCATCCTATGCAGTGACTCTGCTATGGAACCCTTTGCTAGTCAAACTGGCATCAAGCAGGCCTGCGTGATTGCACCAATTCTGTTTTCCATCTTTCTTGCAGTCATCAAGATGCTTATCCATGACCATCTGCCACATGGCATCAGCACTGGGTACAGGACAGATGGGAACCTTTTCAATCTCTCCCACCTCCATGACAAAACCAAAGTCACCTCGGCCTCAATTGTTGAATTTCAGTAGTACACCGATGATTGTGCTGTCATGGCACATATAGAGAAAGACCTACAAATGGCCCTTAACTGCTTCTCTGAAGCATACCTGAGATTGACCTTAATATTGGAAAAACAAAGGTCCTTCACCAGCCTAATCCACAATTCCTTTGGCAAAGTTCCTTGTTAACAGACAAGATCTGGAGAAACACTTTGCATACCTCTGCAGCCATCTCTTTAAGAAGGAGATCCAGAATAGGATCCATGTGCCTGCTCGGCCTTTGGAAAACTGTAGTATTGTGTGTTCAACAATCCCAACATCAGGACTTGATCAAAACTCCTATTATCTCAACTCTTCTCTATGGCTGTGAAGGTTGGGTGATCTACAGAGACTACCTGAAAAGCGTGGAACACCATCACCAGCACTACCTCTGGAAGATTCTTGCTATAAAGTGAAAGGATCATTGCACAAATGCCTGAGACCTCACCGATGCTAACACCACCAGTATGGAAGTGTTGATTATTCAACATCAACTGGTGGACAAGGCACTGTGTGCACATTCCTGATGTATGTTTACCAAAATAACTGCTATACTCCCGACTCAGCCAATGAGAAAGAACATGCAGGGGCCAGAGGAAACACTTCAAGGACACTCTTAAAAAGAACATTAAGAAGTGTGGCATTGACACCATAAATTGGGAAAAACTAGCCTGGGATAGGGCTATATGGCAACTTCTTGTAAGAGAAGGTACATCTTACTTCAAGGAAAACCATCTTGCCCTGGAGGCAAAAAAATGACAGAAACAGAAGGAAAAGAAACAAAATCAAGAAATCTGTGGTCTGACCCTTCCTTTAATCACCATCTGTGGCATTTGCCAGAGTATCTGTGGCTCTAAGTTTGGCCTTCTTAGCTCTCAATGGACTCGTTTACAATCCTTTGCTTGACATCTGGGAGCAATCATCTTCTACCATGAGAGATCACAACCACTGCCTCTGCCAACAACTTTCTTCTTCAGATACTGACAAGATGGTTTTCGCATCTTAACCAAATATATTTTTTGGAGAAAAGAATTTGTCTAATTAAATGTGGTTAATATACAATCTGTCTTAATTGATTAAACCTGCGTGAATCACATCAAGTATTTTTTTTCTTAAAAGGTTCAGCACATAGATTCCCTAAACATAATTAATACAGTTCTGACTCACCTATATTAGAAAATCCTTTTCTTTTAAAACAATTATAAGCTTACTTTTGATCCTGTAGATGGCTTAAGACTAGTTTCACTGTATTTGGAGTACTGCTTAATGTTAAATACCAATATGAATGATGGTCCTATGGCTTTCCTGTCCTCAGAATTTTGAAGATAAATAGGCTATACTTACACACCTCAGAAAAACTCATATAAAATTAATTTTGCTTGCATAATGCTGAACAAAAGGCAGCAAGAGTTCATATATCAAATTAAGTGGGGGGGTGGGGGTGGCTCTGAGGGAGGAGTTTGCTTTCCATATGCATTTCATAATACATTCTCCTATCTTAAGAATAAATCTTTCTGAGAAACTTATAGGAACATGAAGAAAACTTGTAGGAACATGGGAGCAGGCAGCCACCAGGTGGCTGATTGCAGCAGCCATTTTCAAATGCAAGCCAACTATATGAAGAGGGCAGGTGGCTGCTAGCAAGAGATGCAGCAACATCAGCCAACTGAGCTCCTGCTCGGGGACCTGGAGGTAAAGGAAGTGGAGACTCCTGTTGTCCTGAAAAAGATGTGAAACTGCACCCTGCCAGGGAAAGGTGGCCTGGTGGGGCTCCTAGTGGCGTGGGAGCTCCCAGGAAATGCCATGCCAGTTACCTCCCTGAAGGGTGGGAAGGGGCACCTTATGACCCCAGGCCCACATCCCTGGTGGTGTTCCAGCAGAGCAGGGGGAGTCCAGGCTCATTAGGAGCCCTGAGGCAGAGTCCAGGCCGGAGGAGGGACCTGGAGCTGTGCCCAGGCAGCAGGGTAAAGCCTGAGCCACAAGTAGAGACCCTGAGAGAGAGGGGCGATGGAGGGCAAGAGATCCTGAGAGAGAGGCCCTGGGAGTGGATGAGTAAGTAAGAGATCCTGAGAGAGGGGCATAGTGAAGAGGGAAGAGGCCCAGTGAGCCATGGAGGCCTGGCAAGTGGCCAGGAGCGCAGTAGGCTAACAGTTGTAGAGCTGCTCAGCAAACATTCAGGTGAGGGCAGCGGGAGATGCCTGACAGACCGTGCTGGGGTGACTGAGATGTGGAGAGACAAGCCTGAAGCCAGGTGAGGTCAGGCTATATGAATGTGGCCCAGAAGAGAGGGCAGCATGAAAGAGGTTGGGTGAGAGCCGGCAGAATGAGTGAGAGAGGGGTGGGATGAGAGCGGCCCTCCATGGTGGTATAGTAGAGCTACAACTTTGTGCCTAGTTTGCTCCAGGCCTATGCCAGAGAGGTAACACACAGTGGAACATCTGCAAGGCATGGGGCATGTACAGGGATGGTTGGAGCGTGTATTTATGGCCCTAGTCATCCGGGCATACAAAAAGTAATCTCCTGCTCAAGTAACAGCTGAACTTTTTTTTCATTGAGGCACGGCAGAAAAGTGGAGTAGGCCGACTGCCCAGAGACGGGGGAAGACTAGAGGCAAAGACCTGGCGGGGGAGGTAACCCTGTTACAGTAACCAAATCCAGGATGATCTTCAAACGTTTGTTTTCTCCTGACCTCAAGGTCTTCTCTACATGACCTACTTAGTATTTCACAATGTGTTGGAAGAATTAGCTACCCAAAGAAGATTTTTGTTTGTTTATTTGTAAACTGTGCAGATCTTCTTTGGGTAGCTAAATACATGCTCTGCACCTAAGTCAGCCCCAGCATAGTCTGTCAGGCATCTCCCACTGCCCTCACCTGAACGTTTGCTGTGAGAACATTTGCTGTCCCACTGCCATGCAGGCATAGATCAAGGGGAAATTCTGCATCCAGTGCCATAGCAAGGATGTTTGGCACCCGGGGCAAGCCCACAGTGGCAACCTGCCCTCACCCCACACATGGATCTGGGGGCTACATGTGCCCCCATTCTTGTTCGGGGGTGCACGCAGCAGCAGAAGCCACCCCCCCCATCCCCAGGCCCCCTCCAAACAATCTGCTTGCAGCGCTGCCCTGCACTCCACCCCAGCTGAGCAGTGCCTGTTGGTGCCCCTTTGCTTGAGCGCAGAGGTGGTCACCCCGCTCACCCCTCCTTTGCTATGGTACTGGTTGCACCCCCCTTTAGCTGTTCAATTCATTGGTTCAACATAGCATCTGCTAAAGCAGCTGCTTTGGCATGGCTCTGGGATCTCAGAGGTGAATACTGCCTCTGCTTGCTCTCTCTTCTCCCCTGCTACCAGATTCAACAGTGTGAAAGGGTAAGTGGCACTGAGGTTCACCTCTAGGGTACCAAAGCCATAGCTAAACAGCAGCGCCAGCAAAAGACTCACTGAGGAGCCACTGAGCTGAGAGAGCTCACCATGCATACACTGCACAGACAAAGGTGGGTGTCACTGCACCCCCTTACTCCCATCTCTTGAATCTGCCCATGCTCATCCCCTATAGCTGTTTCTACTGCCTCCAAAGAGTGGGTAGGGAAGCTGCCCACCAGGGTTCTGCCCCACAGTGTGTTGGGTTCAATGGAAAACCTAGACTGAAGGTAACCCATTTCAAACAGTTGTTCCAAATCCCGAGTGTGGAATCTTGAGATCTATAGGTCACTCCACATTACACAACACTGTGTAACACTGGGCTGGCTGCACGTAACTCTCAACAAGATCTAGTTGCATGTCTCATCAGAGCATCTCATAGCACATCATTGCACCAGCCTATGAGTAGAGCTCATCTTATCCAATTTATGATGGAATGAAGCAGTTATTTAGCATCACACAGTAGAAATATTTAACAGGTTAGACAGAAAGTGAAGTTTCCACGTTCACGAATGACTGAAAATTTTCAACAACACTTTTTAGAAAGAACCTTAAGATAATTTGTGTAGAATCAAGAGGTACCTATACACATGACAAGCAGACTCTATTAATTGAGGCTGCTGCAAGTCTGCTGGAGTGTGCTAATTAGTGTGCTCCAGCAGCCTCCACATCATGTGTATTCCATGTCCCCATGTTGCAGAATGGCAGCAGGGGCACTTTTAATTAAAGCTCACTGCCCCCCTCCCCCATGTGTATAGACACCCAAGAACTTTCCATACAAATAAGCTGCAGAGAAAACTACAAAAAAAGAGGAAAATGATTGTTCCATCTCTAACTAATCGGTTAGCTTGCCAATAGGCAATGAAATCAGACCTCAGTTCTTGATAGCTATTCCCTTATAGCCACTAATAATGGCTACTAATGTCAAAAGAAGTTGTTGTGGATTGCATTGGAAGAAGGGGGGAATCAGCCCAATAACAAAGAAAACATTTTTAACTGAAATGCTTAGTGCAGTGGTATCAAACTCATTCAGCCCTGTGGGCTACATAAAGGACCTGGGGCTGGTGTGGCATAGGCACCACATGCAGCACACACTATGGATCAGTGCTGTGAATGGTATGCAACATATGACAGACTGGTCTAAGGGCTGGTCTAAAACCCACAGGCAGCACTGCAGTCCAGATGTACAACAGTGCTAGCACAATGACATACCATACCCTGGATTTTTCTTGGTGGTCTCACATCTGAGTGCTGACTGCTCCATCTCAGCCTTTCTAGGTTTCTGGATCCAATCAGATCAATATAAAGTAATAGGGCTTAGTGTACTATTATGGTGACACTACTTTTTATTGCTTCTTGGGGATAACCCACTTTCAGCCCTTAAACTGATTTATATTCACAAATTGCATGAAAGAAAACACAAAAGAACTCAGAGAAAATGTTGGGCACTCTCTATCATGCAAACTTTTCAGGTTAAGATCTGTTTCCTGGCTGTGAGGCAAATCTGTAGGTCTCAATCCCCTGGCTGAGCTCCCCTTTTCTTAGGGCAGTTGTTTCCTTACATGTTGCATTCAGCCAGTGGAAGGTGGACAGAAAGCAGTGAAGGCCACAGAACCGCAGGCTCCATGAAGAATGGAGAGCTAATTGTGTGAAGCTGTGACTATAGCTCCCCAGGGAGAAGGATGGAGGAGGGGAGACAGCAAGGAGTGGTCATGGGGAGAGTTGGTAAAGCCTAAATCAGATTAAGATCTCTTTCCCTCTCTCCAGCCTTGTTAGCTGCAGCTGGGTCTCACCCACTCCCTGCCTTGAAATTGTACAGCAGCCAAGAAATTACTGATGACATGTAAGCAGTATTTTTTCCAGATTTTCTTTCCTGCCCTTCCGCAAGAAAAACAAACAAAAAGCAGAACTCCAACAAACATGACAAGAAAAATAACACTTGTATGGGATTGATACTGAAATGTGCTACTCCTCTGCCTCGCAATTGGAGAATGGCCCCACCACCTCAGTCCTCCCCCCATCATGGTAAGATGGAAAAGGGGCTCCTTCAAAAGTTGATCTCTGCTGAAGACACACCAAGAATAACAAAAGACAACCACAAAGCAAGCAGGTCCCCAAAGCAGAGAAGAGGGTTGCAGTGAGAGATAGTGGCAACACAGCTTATGTTAATGCTAGGGTACATTTAGACTCTATAGGAGAAAAGCAAAGCTAATATCCAGTCACCTCTTCTTCTGATCTGTAGCTTAATTAACTACTGAACTATTATAATACTAAACTGTTGAAGGCTGGCCCACAACTGTATCATACAAAATGAACCCCAAACAGAACCAAGGTCCACCTCATCATGCCAGTGGCTCTCCAAAAGTCAGGTGTGTAGGAGACCAATCCAGTGCCCTGTGAGATGGTGGTGCACAACACAGGTTGCCAGCAGTGGGAGTAGCAGATAGCTGGCAGGTGTGATAGCTTCTATTTTTACATGTCCCCCCACCCCCATTTCCACCCTCAAGTCAGCACCCAGGACTGCTGTACCAGTCACCCCTTCTTAATTATGGTAATACCAAAAGCAACATCTTTGTGATTGTCACTACTGATACCTGCTCTAGCCCCTCTGTGCCATTTATTCCTGCCATCTCATCAGGATGAAGAAGGTGGGGTCCCACTGCCAGGTTAAAGGGCAGACATACACAAACAAGCAGATCAGATCCTTGCACTCACAGACATTGCTACATCAGGCCCTTACTTTATAATTTTTGGCATGAGCCATGGCTGGGGAGGGAGGTTGGGGGCTCCTTATCTATGAAACTTCAAACGTGCCTATGTGCACAACGAAACCAAACTTTAGCCCATGGATTGGGTTAACATTTTAGCTTCATTCTATGATATCTCTCTCTCTCTCTCTCTTTATTTTCCCTCTTTCTTGGATAATCTCAGGATACAGGATCAATGAGTTAGTGCTGGAAACACTGTTTTGGTCATGGAGACATGCTCCCAAGGATAGATTTATTAGTGTTTTGTTCAGTTCAGTGTTACGTAATCCAAACAATAAACCCCTTGTACAATCCTGCAAAGCCTAAAAATCCTGCAGTTGCATAAATAGGCAAGACAATTTTTAAAAATATGCTTTGGTTTTTCATACTATACTCCCAGAAAATACTCAACTCACCTATGAATTATTAAAAGAAAAACATTTTAAGTCCTCAAGTTGACTACAATTAAAAATGTGAATAAATAAACGGACTCTGCAGGTTAGTTTTAATATATTTTGGCAGTCACACTGGTTGCTACAGATACTGATAATTCTGAAAAATACTACCTCTTCTAAACCTCTATTTTTATATGCTCTTCCCTTTAAATACTACTACCTTTCTATGGTACTATCCTATGTGTTGTACTATGGTTCTATCCTATGTGTTGTTTCCGTCCAAAGATCTTTTTTTAATCTTACCTTTTGTAATTTGTGCAAAAATTCTTCAGCTTTTTTAGTCCATGTCAGAACCACTACTTGCTACCTCTCAGATAGATTATTCAAAAACTGTCTGAATTTTAGCAACTCAAATTTAGGGAGGCCCTAACCCTGCAAATTAATCCTTGTTACTAGACAAAGGCCCACTAAAATCAGTGGGTCAAATTCTGTGCTTAGAAAGATTTTGGGCCAACTACCACTGGAGTTTACACTGTCTCAAAATGGATTTGAAATCAAAATGAGATTCTCTGGGACTACTTACGTTTATAAGTAACTGACTGGAAAGTCAGTGTTATCAGGACTGGCCCTTGGTATTTAGCTGGGTCTATCCCTAATGCTTACCCCTGCACAGTGAAGACAAAGAGACTAAATTGGATGCCTAACTTTAAACATGAGAAAATGCCTTTGCTAAATCAGGTTCTAAATAAGCAATACATATTTTGCTACCTTGAAAAAATATGTAAAACTAATACAACTGAAAAGCAAAACTGCCCAGCTGTTAAAATATGATAATTAAGTCATACCCCCTTCATAAAATTCTAAGTGACCAGACATAGAACAGTCAAACATATGACCAACCAGAGGAATAAAGTGTATCTGTTCTTGCAACCAACTTAGGCTAATATGATCAAAAAGTTAGTCTACTTTGCAGCAATCCAGAATATAATGGGCACATCTACACAAGACACTAAAGGTGCAGTAGACTAATTCTACCGCACATTAGCATGTCACAGCAAAAGCTGTGCTAATGCTCAATAGAATTAATCTACTGAGCATCTACTGAGTATCTAGTGTCTCAAAAAATGTTTGCCAGTAGTTACTGTGTATTTATCTAGTACTTCTAATAGCAGGTACTAACCGAATATGCAGTAACTGCCGGCACATGGGTTTTTTGTGACGCTAATGCTTAGTAGACTAATTACAGGGCTACTGTAATTACAGGTACTAAACTGAATGCACAGTAACCACAGTGCATTAATAAATGTGTAGATGTATCCATTGTGAGATATTCAGTGCTGCTTTTTAGTATAAGAAAATAAGTCATTATAAGAAAAAAGCACAACCCAACAATTGATACTTTCCCCCCACTCTTTCTTTTAAAAAAAGAAAGAAAGAAATTACACACATACACACACACACAAAGGTATGTAGAAGCTCCCACTTCTATGAATAGGAATTGGCATTTAAGAATAGAAATTGCTAGCAAAAAAACCTTTCAATAATACATGTGCTATTGGAAGATAAATTGGGAATTCCCCCTTCACTCCCACCATAGTATTTCATACAAATCCTTCACCACACACAATTCACTATTAATATAGCCATGGGCAACCGGTGCTTCCCAAGTCTGGGCAGGGCACCAGTGGGGCATGACTGGGGGGGGGGGGGGGGGCAGGGAGCGGTCCCTCAGCAGCCAGCTGGCAGCTGGTGGCACAGCGAAAGTGCCAGCACAGCAACAGCAGAAGAGCCAGTTTCAGGGAGGGCACTAGTGCTCTCCATGCCCCCACAAGCAGCTGGAGTGCTCACTGTCGGGGGGGCACCAGCGCTCTCAGGGGGGGCACATGCCCCACCCCATAACCCCTTGCTCATCACCTATGAATATAGCAGTCATTGCACTAGGGTCAAAAAAACACTAAACCACTCTTTGGAAGTGTTGCATAGATGAGAGAAGGGTGATTGTATTATCAGGACTTATGTCACCCCCTGATGGAGGTACCCATTTTTGCCCAATGTCTATACTCAGTCTGTTTCAGTCCTGGCTAGGAAGTCTTAGATCATCATTTCAAGCCATACAACTCATGATTTTGGTTCTGGAAATCAGGTTTTTGAATATCAGCAATGATGATACTGAATTTTGCCCTTAAATATTTAAGTGATAGCTTGTGAGTAATCACTTATAAGTGAGCTCTATTTCACCATTATCCTGCTTGCCTTAGTAAGGGAAGTTTCATTGACCCATGAGCAGATGAATTAAGGTCTACAGACCTTTGGTGCTTTAAAAAAAACTTTCCTCTTTTGTCACGATTGTCATTTTTTGCTGCCATTTCTTGCATGGCTTATACAGGAATAATCAGTCAGAATTAAACAGAAATTTGCCCCACAGATGCCTACCTACATAAGGCTCTGATGCTACTTAAAATTGTGGGATAAACCCCACCACATTTCCTCTGGCCACAAAGGGCTTTTCTCAGTGGAACAGCACAAGTTCTAATGTGCATAAAACAGATGACTTGATGCAGGAACTGTTTACCCTCTGCACAGGATGAGAGTCAGCAACACACAAGCTTTCTATAGGAGCAAGAAGCAGGGTAAACCAGGCTATGTGGCTGGCAAGTCTAAAACAGTGTGGATCTATCTCTCTTCTCAGCCCATCTGCCCCCTCACCATGAAGAAGGGGTAACGTGCAAAAGATTTAATGGAGGCTTGACTCTGATTTACTGTCAAAGCAGTTTTATAAACTCATACACCTTGCAGGGAAATCTACTCATCACCTTGACAGAATAAGCAATTCATTATGAGCACTAGCCTCTGAATTTGGCCCTTAAATAGCTGAATAGTGAGTGGGGGCTAAATGATGTAGCAGGTCTAGGCCTTTTCTACGTTAACACAATTATGCAGACAGATCATCCCTCATAGCCAGCATAACTGTCTGCAGAATCCACCCTTCCTTCTTGAAGCGAACTACACTACACTTCTGTAGTGTAGCTTTGGCAGTAAAATAACTCTTTCTGTCAGCAGAACTACATCCACACAAGATCTCCTGCCTTAGCAAGGCAGGTTCAAGGCACAATCTTCCCTGACTAGATCATCCCGGCCAAGTGTCTGTCTAACCCGCTCTTGAAAACTTCCACAGATTCCATAGCTTTTCTAGTTAAAGGAGCATATGTAAAGGAACAGCAGTCCCTGTAACAGACGTAATCTTAGGGTAAGCCCTGTACAGTGAGATAAATTTCATTTTAGGGATCTGGAAAATATGGGGCTTTTTATTCACATGCAATTAAAAAGCATCCAAAACTGTTAAAAGGCTAGATACTATCACTCCATACTTGATATTATTACCTAGGTTTAACCATACCAAGGAATTGCTCCCCAACAGAAAATGTATATATCAATTTATAAATTCCTAATGAAATAAAATATTTATGACAGTATACTTCTACACATCAAATACAGTTAAGGCAAACTGCATGACAAATATATAGCCTTCTGCTCTGTGGCTAGCTACCAAAAGTCAGAAGCACTCTGATTATGAAATTAAAGAATACTGTGTACCAAAATGCTGCACCAATATGACAGTTTCATCTTCTGGTTACTCGGGACTTTGTATGTCTGGTCTGTCATCATATGCTTGTCTTCATATTAGAAACCCCTCAGAGTAGGGATCATAGCTTCTTCTATAAGTTGAGTACATTGCCAATGTAAATTGTACATGATGAAAAGATACGTAAGGACTGACTTGAAAACAACCTCAGCTCTTATTTGTTACTGCAATCACGTTCTGAAATATTTCATATACTGCAGATTTCTCTTTCTGCAATCTTAATGCTACATACTCCAGCACTATTGAAGTCCAGTTTCAGGGTGCTAATAAAACAGGATTTTGGAATCTGTCCATTTTGTCACACAACCCATATGAAAACCTTGAGGCACACTGTTGCCATGGTTATCCTGCCAGACTGGAATCAAGTTAGCCTTAACTGGAGCAAATTTTGATAAGATGGCCTATAAACTAGGAAGCCATAGAGTTAATCCATAATAAGATGCTGTTCAAAATTTTCCAGCTCTCTAGTCATTTTACTATATGAACCCATTTGTGTTAGAACTGAGTCTCATGCATGCCTAATTTCAATCAGTTCAAACCTGTTCCTTCTAGCATACACTGTTCTTCCTTTTTTTTTTTTTTTTGTAAAAATCAAACATCAGGCTAGTGTTAGTATTTTAAATGAAGCTGCTTCCAGACAGCCAAATAAGCCAGGACTTTTAGGCTCTTGTCTATGGAGCAAGACACCTAAAAGCCTTGGAAACATTCGTTTCCCAGCATTAGGGCTCCTGAAAGCCCTGAGAGACCCAACTCCAAGCACAGTCATGTGCCCCAGGATCCCAATAAGCTACTCAGTGAAATTTAATTCTGGTCATTTCATGGCTGAGTTGCAGGGGAGCACGTTTCTGAATCATGCAAATGTCAGCATTTCCAAAACAAAATTGTCTTGGAGTTTACAGACCATATTTGTTTCAGCCAACTTCGGATTTTGAGAAAAACACCACCTAAGAACTGGAAATCCCACTCTTTGGCCAGCATTAGTCAGCACCCCTGGCCCTGTTGGCAAGTGCAAAAAACTATCATTTGCACCCTGTGCCCAGAGGATTGTAAAAGTGCTCCTTCATAGACTGCCTAAGCTGCAAGCTACCCAAAGGGCATAAGGAAGGTGGGCCATAACCTCACCACATTACTTCATTGTCCATAGGACTTGCTGTGGAAAGAGACAGCTGCTGCTCCATACTAAGGGATAGTGATATTTGCTCAAATGTATGACACAAAATTTGAGAAAAATGATATCCTTTGAGATACACTGCACTCCCAGGGCCCCCTCTGAGTTGTGTGGCTTCAAAGTGCCACCAGTGAGAGCTAGTTTGTCCAGCACAAAGTCTGACTGTATTGATTCCAGGGTCCATTTCCCTCTCTAAGTTAGGTGACCGATACCAAAACAAGATCACAATAATACAATATCCAGATCCCACATAAAAGGAAATAAAATTAGTATTTGTTTCCTACAAAGAGCACCCCAAAAATGCTGATATAAATGAAGAATATCCCCACTTCAATCAAAGGATTGCCACTTGCAGAAAACCAGAGTAAGATCAGATTTGGGCCCCTGCTATTCACTTAATCCTTCTTGCGTAAACACCACCTGAAATATCACAAGGCAGGGTTGGGACATCTTATTTCATTACCTTTGCTAAACTGGAATCTGGGGACTTTTTATGATCTCACTTACTCTGGCTTTCCACTGAAATTATTCCACTGACCTTGGTGAAATTACTCCTATGAGTTCAGAACCTACTCTTGGAAAGTGCCAGCATCATGCTGACACGATCACAAAACTGAAAATATCTTTCTAACTTTAGATATGTATCATATTACCAGCATCTACCTTTCCCAGACGCATAGCCTACAACGGTCACATATACAGCCAATAGGAAAAGGGCATACCCTTGTAAATCAAAACAGATCAAGTCTGAGTAGCATAAACAGCAACATGCTAAGTTTGTTCATCACACGACCTCAGACTCCAAACAAAAGGGCATGGGTGGGGCCCAAAGACCAGTCCAAGTGCCGGGTGGGTCCATGTTTCACAAAAGATAAGAACCTATGCTATAAAAAAGTCTTTGTAAAGCTGTCCTTTGTGATACTGGATGGGTGGGGGGGAAATAATCTGTGCACATGGGCTGAGGGGCGGTGCACACATATACGTTTACTGACACATGTGCATTACTCACCAATATTTATTGCCAAAAGGATGTCAATAAGAATGCTCTTCTACCTCAAACAATTATATGTTTATTTTATTATACATATTTGTCTCATGTTTTTAACCTGGATTTTTAATACTCACTGGTTATTGCTATAAGTGATATTTCTGAGCTGCTGTCATTGAGATTAACAAGGATTAGGTTTTGGATGAGATCATCAACAGTTGCCATGCGTCCACTAAAACCTATATGTCCTCACAGTTCAGGGCACAAGCCAACTACTAACTCCAGGCATTTAGGATGAAGCTTCCCCTGTGAAGCTTCAATAATTGTCTACTAAAGGTTTCTTTTAGAACATCCAGTGGAGGTTAATATTGAAGACAGAAAATAAGTCTGTTTGTGGCTCAATGGCATCATGTGGCAGGGCAATTATTATACTCTTACCTCTCTATCTGTGTATTCAGGCTGTGTTCATCCCTGTGACAACTAAATTGCAAAGTTCAGATATATGTCTCCATCTTTATGCGAACTTCACTGGAGTTTGGTGGCATTATTTAAATCCAGGTTTTTGTTTCAACCTGAAAGGAGCCAACACTGAAGTTTAAATCTAATCTGTATTCAGACTTCTAAAACTTGATGATTGTTCAGGTTCATCTTTAGGATAGTGATTGTATCCCCAAGAAAGAAATTAGTGATGCCCGTATAAAGTCAGTGGAAATAACTGTTTGAAATTTATTCAATGATATTTTCAAATCTATTTTGTAAGCTGTATACAAACTTCAGTAATTCAATTAACTATTTCACTTCTGCTGCTTTTCTGCACCATCTAAGAAGATATATCCATATCTCTAAAAGGAAAGCATATTCCTTTCAAGAAGACTAAAAGAAGTAAATAAGAAAGCACAGGGGTCCATTCATCCTGAAAATGTCAGTCAGACCTAAAGACAAGCTGTATTCTCTTAAACTGATGCTACACAATTGTCAACGCATTCTTTTCTATACTTGTTTTGTAATGATTTGCCCTTATCCCTGTCCTGAGATACATTCTTGAGTTCTGCATCAATATAAAGTGAGATATACATTCATGTGTATTGCTCCTCAGATACATTTAGCAGTTTCACAGAAGTAAAAAAGACAATATTTCCAAGGTCCTTCTCTATTAAGCTATGGAAGAATGGCATTCAGGGGGTTACACAATGCATTCACATTTGTCCTGCTCTCCACAAAGAGAGGAAAGAAGCAGAAGGCTTACATAGTCTAATGAAATATGGGAAAAGTTTGTGTACAAGCAAAAAAAAGTCTTGTCCTTTTTTGTTGCCAATAATAATACTTTGTTTCCTATTTGTGCTGTATAATGGTCAGAAAAAAAACAAGTGACACTATTTGCTTGTAACATTTTTTGGTATTTCCCAAAGATGCCACTTGAGAAGTAATGTAACAATGCCACATGGTTCATACTATGTACAAACTATTCAGAGTTAACATTTATAGTGGTGGACGTAGCTTCTTTGCTTCTGTTTGGGCTCCTTCAAAACCTGCTTAACTTTAGAACTCAGGTAACCCATTTTCTTTGGGGAATCAGACTTGCAAATCTAGTCATCATAAACCCAGCTAGAGCTCTTTATTTGCAAAGTAAATCCACTTAAGTCTTCTTTAGTATTTAAAGCCTAACTATTGTCTAAATAACAAAGAATGTGTGGGAGGAGGGGGGGCAATGGTGTGCCTGTGCATAGGTATGACAGATATGTTTTTCTAATAACAGGACAGAGGTCAAAATCAGCTTTAAAATAAGGAGGAGATGGGACACCTTTTGAAAGCAATGAAAGTTGTTCTCCACATTTGCTAGGGTCCAATGTGGCCCAGGAAGTGGTTGACACACTTGGATTTTAACACACTTGGATTTTAATAAAACTGCCTTTCAGAACAGTGTAAAATAGCATTCAAACCCCCTGTGAACTACTATTCTGTTACAACAGGTGCCAAAATCCCTAAGAATAGCTGGGAAACACCACCTCCCAACCAAGAAACAGTGTCAGATCAACACTAAGATAAAATAACAACTTGATGAGTTCTCAGTGGGTCTCGCCAGGCACCTCATGCAGAGCTGAGCTTTCAGGCAAGGCCCTGTCTCCCTATGTGGTATTGTTTGTGCTTCCTGAAAGCCAGCTTCTCTGCTGGTGTTTTATGTTCTTCTCTTCTAAACTGTACATATATTAGTGTGACAGCCTGTTCTGGCACATTAATTCAATATCATGGTGACAACTTTCCTGGAATGGATTTTCAAAGTATTTCATAGAGATTCTGAAATATGTTTAAGCTCCTACTTCATATATGCAATAAGTAATACCTTCCCTATTACATAATATTTCCCTTCAGTTCATGGCTCAGCACTTCTAAATTTGAAGATAGGCAATATTCCCATGCAAATTTCCACGGAATTTACTTTGACAACAGTGCAAAAGTAGCAATGCCATTTAGACCATCTGCAAATTGCTATACTTTGCTATAACAGGTACCAAAACCTTTAAGGGCAAGTACAGATTTGGGGAGGTTAAGGGGAGGTTAGAGCAAATTGAAAATGGCCACCCAATCTAAGGTAAGTTTGGATGAGGGGCTAGTGAACGGGGTTTGGGGGCTCAGAGAGGCTAGCAGGGTCTGCAGGAGGGATTGGGGAGGATTGGTGGGCAGGTGGCATCTTCAGGGGTCATCAGAGGGGCAAGCAAGGTCCATGGAGAGATTGGGGGAGGTGGGCTCCATGAGAGAATAGGGGAGGTAGGCAACCTCTATGGAGGGATTGGGGAGACAGGTGGCGTTTGCAGGAGGCACTGGGTGTCTTGCTGTTCCACTTCTCTCCCAAATCTAGTTGCCTATGTAAGGAAACCTGTCTTGACCACTGGTGGCAGTGGTTGTACTACTGATCTTTGGCACAGCAGCCTAATATTTAGAGTGTTCACTCGGGAAGTGGGAGATTATGACTATAGGCCCTTCTCAGTCTAAGGGGGTTCAGGTGCACATCTTCCACTTCCCAGGAAAGTGCCCTAACCTTCAAGGTAGAGGGCAGGTGAATTGAGGGCAATCCCCAGCACCCCTGATGAAGCTAGGCACATGCATATGAAACTGGGTACATACATATAACAACAGCATTAGGAGCAGGGATCAGAACCTAGGACTTCTCCCCGCTCTCAGGGGAGTGCCCTGATCATCACTGTTACAGAGTAGTCTTGCTGGCCTATATTTTACACACCTTTCTGCCCAGTGGCACTGTTTCCTCAGGAAGAACAGAAAATCCTTTGCCACAGCCTAGGTTGGTAGTTAGGCACTCTTGAGAAGTGTGGGCATGAATTCTCTCAGGCTAAAAGGGACCTAGAATCCAGGTCTTTCATTTCATGGTGACTGCTCTAACTACTATCACCTGGACAAGGGAGAAGAGATTGATGTCATATATCTTGACTTCAAAAAAGCTTTTGATCTGGTATCCCATGATCACCTCTTGGCCAAACTGCCCAGCTGTGGCCTTGGCTCCACCACGATCCACTGGCTGGGAAATTGGCTTCGTGGTCAGACCCAGAGGGTTGTGATTGATGGCAGTCACTCATCGTGGTGCCCTGTGACCAGTGGGGTCCCTCAAGGCTCTGTCCTTGGACCCATACTGTTCAACATCTTCATTAACAATGTGGACATTGGAGTCAGGAGTGGACTGGCCAAGTTCGCCGATGACACCAAACTTTGGGGCAAAGCATCCACGCCAGAAGATAGGTGGGTGATCCAGGCTGACCTGGACAAGCTCAGCAAATGGGCAGACGAGAACCTCATGGTGTTTAACACCGAAAAATGCAATGTTCTCCACCTTGGGAGGAAAAACCTGCAGCACCCCTATAGACTCGGCAGTGCTACGTTGGATAACACTACAGAAGAAAGAGACTTGGGGGTCATCATTGACCACAAGATGAACATGAGCCTGCAATGCGATGCTGCGGCTAGTAAAGCGACCAAAATGCTGGCGTGCATCCATAGATGCTTCTCGAGCAAATCCCAGGACATCATTCTCCCCTTGTACTCGGCCTTAGTGAGGCCGCAGCTAGAGTACTGCGTCCAGTTTTGGGCTCCACAATTCAAAAAGGATGTGGAGAAGCTTGAGAGAGTCCAGAGGAGAGCCACGCGCATGATCAGAGTTCAGGAAAACAGATCTTACGATGACAGGCTGAGAACCACGGGACTCTTTAGCCTGGAAAAGCATAGGCTCAGGGGTGATCTGATGGCCACCTATAAGTTTATCAGGGGTGACCACCAGGATCTGGGGAACGTCTGTTCACCAGAGCGCCCCAAGGGATGACGAGGCTGAACGGTCACAAACTCTTGCAAGACCGCTTCAGGCTGGACATAAGGAAGAATTTCTTTACTGTCCGAGCCCCCAAGGTCTGGAACAGTCTGCCAGCGGAGGTGGTTCAAGCACCTACATTGAACACCTTCAAGAGCAAATTGGATGCTTATCTTGCTGGGATCCTATGACCCCAGCTGACTTCCTGCCCTTTGGGCAGGGGGCTGGACTCGATGATCTCCCGAGGTCCCTTCCAGCCCTAATGTCTATGAAATCTATGAAATCTACTAGACAAAAGGTCACCCACACACCATTGCATTGTTTCTGAAGGAAACAGCTATGAGTGCTGAACTCTGTGCTGTTGTGGCTTCTCTAAGCTCACCTACCAGCCCGAGTGGAGACTCTACTGTGTGCAATGGCTGGAGCTTAGGTCCCTTAGTAATTTTACAGATCAACATTTTGGGATGTAGGAGTTGTAGGGCAGTTAGACAGGATTTCTATGACTTTGGCACATACCAGTACATTTTGCCTAAGTCCCTTTCTAGGGACCTAAGTTCCTTTCTAAATTTTATTCTTGATATCTTTAGCCTGATGCCTCATAAATCAGGCTAAATCCTGGTACCTTGATTTTGGTAGTGCTCATGTTCTTCAAATAGACATCCACTAGGCACTAGCCTCCAAAGTGTCACTAATGTAGTGCTCCTTTCAAGAATCTATAAAAGCTGAAAGCCCTTTCATGGTGTTCTGGAGTACAAAACCCATACCTGGTCACAACTCAGCCTACACTTCAGGTATGTCTATAGTTAAGTCAGGAACTAAAACTACAGCATATGTACATAATCCTATGTACCTAAAATCTACCTAGGTTTAAATTTTGCAGTGAAGCCAGGGTGGCATGGGCTTTGACACAGGGTATACAAACCCACCCAGGATCCTGGTTACTGATTTGGGTGGTTAGTCAACAGTGCACTGCACCTTTGCATCTCTTGCTACCCAAGCCAGCTAGGCGAAAGTGTCTTGTAATGTGCCACGTGTGCTATAATCTCCCCTCCTGACTGCAGGGTAGATGTGGCTATTAAGATTTGTTTACAAGGAATGGGAGACTTAGTTACAAAATGGCTGTCTCCTGTTTTGCATACAGCAGGAATAAAAGTCATGGAATAGATGGGATGTAACTGTGTTCCAACCGACTCATCTGAAACTTCAATTAGTCTAGAATTTAAGGTGACAGAGAGAGCTGCAGTACAACGAGTAAACTGAGCATTTCTATCTATTCATTCCATGCTTATAATGGTGATATTTTGTAGCCTACCTTGAGGATGATCAAATGTAAAGGAACCATGAGGGAAGCTATTTCCAGAGCCAAGTATACACCTCGGCCAAAAATGTCCTGTTGCGAGTCCACTCTTGTATAAACCAAGAGGGTGCTATTTAATCATGCATGCTGAAATACGGCATTTGTTACATGTGGACACACCAACTTCTTAAGTAACTGGAAACCAAGCCGTTTACAGTTTCAGAGCTCCAACCTAATGACAAAATTTACCCAGAAATCACAAGTAGCCAGTGCAAATGGCAAAGCACCAGTATAATGTGCTCATCACAATAAACACTTATTAGGCACTTACAGAAAGCACAGAGCCTCAAGCAGTCATTTGCCTTGCTGTGATTTAAGTCTGGCCCTGTTTTGTAATACCTACAAAAGTTATCATGTATTAAAGAAAGCCCACACAGGGCTAGATATTATGGAAATTAATTGCTAACACTGCTGACCAGCTCCATTGTTTAAAGCAGTGCCCTCTCAGACTTCAGCAATAATTCAACAGTGAAATAAACAGCCCTGATCTGATAGCTATGGAAATTAGATAAAGTGCACAATAGCTGTGAAGATAGGAATATTTCATGAGGAGCCATATATCAGCTTCTTCCTGATTTAAGTTCCTTCTGATTACTCTTTGTTAATATCCACCATCAACATAATGAGGTAGAAAGAAAGGCAAAGATATTTTTCAAACAGAACCTTCTTTCCAACATTACAAACGTATATGTGCCTTGAGATGGATAACAACTTAGTACAGTACTTACCCTCATCATACCATTATACAATGATATGATGCAATTTTTTTATAAACAACTTCCACTAAATCCTACAGTTACTTGAAAAAAAAACCCTGTAGTTCTTGTCTTCACAGTTTTTTCAGTATTAATTGTATACCTCAATCATCTCCTCCACTATAAAGCTATTGTCCTGCTACCTATAAAGGATATTTGTTAAAATGCTGCTCTCTGGCCTAATTTTTCTGCCCCTGAAATCAAAAGCATTTCTCTTCGGAGGCCATAGTAGGATTCCTTTGAAAGCCTACCCTAGATTTAAAATATAAACCTGACATAATGGAATTAAGATCAGCCATTTATATTTTATTCAATAGATATTTCTAAAATGAAATAACAATTTATTTCAAAACAAGTCAAGTCAAACCCCTTAAAAAGTAAAGAAAAATCACATGCATCTATGGCTTAACATGATTCCCATGCTTTGGTTTGCACTGGCCTCTTTATAGAAATGTTGCTAAGAAGGTCAACTGCAGTTGCCAAACCAAAAGGAAGTGGTGGATAACATGAGGAAAGAAAGAAGTTTGATGTTCACTCTCAGATCTTGTTACATGAGTTACATTGGTATCTAGGATGTACCATGACCACACCTTGCTCTAAAACACTTCTGATCACAAACCCTACATATCACACTGAGTAAATGTTTTTATTTGTGCTTCTTGCTGCTTTTAAAGGTAAATAGATCTGGCGTTCTGAAAGTCTCCAGGGTTTTTAAGGATATTCTGTAAAACCCTGATCAAGCCATCAGGCCCCAACCCTGGGGATTTATGCGGACACAAGAGTGCACTCTTGGCAGGTCTGGGAGCCAAAAGAAACCACTTGTTAAGCTGACATATTGTAATAGGTGCTTTTTATTTAAATAAGTTTAATTGGTTAGTTGATACAAATTTAAAATAAAAATTCAGATTTTAAAATCATTATAAATCACTGTTTAGTCATTGTAAACTCAATATTGAAACAGATTTATCAGAACAGTGAGAAAAGACTACAGTCTCTCTGCCTGTAACAAAGCCAGTCAACTCTGCAGACCCCCAATACCTTTCCAGTGTTTACTAGGATCCAGTTTTACTCTGGTGCACAGCGTCTCCATGGGTTTTAATAGCAGAGATTAGCACAGGACTTTAATAGTTTGTTATATATATGACTTCAACCTCTTAAATTAGAAAAAACTAACAGAAATTTAGAAGTTTCCTTAAAAACTTCCATTTTTTTTGGAACTGTTTTTGTACTGATATAAATTTATGGTACTAGCAAAAGAAAATGCTTCTTTTCACCCTTACATCTTCAGTAACACTGATTTCAATAGCATTTTTGTACCTTAGCTGGGAACACCTTTACTTTCAAATGTTCAGTTTTTCTTTTAGGTTCAGGGGAAAGAAACTCTGATTCAGTTGACCTTAGAAAGCCCACAAGAAGAAAGAAAATTGCTTCGTTCATCTGATGGTGAGTAAGGAGGCCATAACACCTCTTACGGCTCGTTCCACCAAGTCTCTTCTTTCTTTTCCACCAGCAGCAACCCTGGCATTGCAAAACTTGAAGTCGACTAGAGTATGGTTCTCTTTCTTCTGCAGATGTTAAACTGTGTGGGAGGGCCCTCTGGGAACATTAGGGACCCATGAAAATGAATGAAGTAGAACAGATAGCTGATAATTGACTGGTAAAGGATATTCAGCTTCAATCTAAACTGTGGCCCAGCTATAACAGAGGAGATTTTCCATAACAGAGGAAAATCCTTTTCTCTACTCCAGTGTAAATCTAGGCTAGCTCTACAAATTGGACTGGATTGATGCTGGATTTACATCAGTGTAACAGAGCAGGACTTGGTCCCAAATACTTCTTGCTGATCTGGTCCCCAAATAAAACATTTTTTATTACATGAAGCTTAAAAAGGTGATTTACCTTCAAATTATAAAATGTAAGATGAAACTAAATTAAAAGAAAATAAGAGTATTATTGGTCAAAAGAGCCAAATTGTGGTGTATCTTAATTAGTAGCTGTTAAAAGCCAACAGTGTTATTCCACACTGGGAGTGTCCACATGTTGATATTGCTATGGCACCATACTTTAGCACTTCCTTTTGGCAGTGCACTTATCCCGAGGGAGTATGCCACTACAGCAACGTAGTTGGCAATCACGTGCAGACACATGTGATCGCTATGTTGCTGTAGTACAGCATACAGCGACATCGCGCATTGCTACATTGCCATAGGGCAACGAGTAGACATATTCATTTAAAGTAAAATAGCTGAAACCAATATCTGGCCTACAACATTAATGTTTATTTCTAAGTGGTACTGGCTTCAGAAAACTCTTTCGTAAATGATCCTTCTCATCCAACAGGGCAAATTTCTTCAGAAAAAAAATCAAAAGTTTTGAAATAGTTTTTAGAGAAGCAGTTTGAAAACTATTTTTTCAAAATAAACTATTACAAAAAATACACTGGCTCTGCTCTTAAGTATTTTCCATGTGTTTTATATTAAACTCTAATTGTGAATTAGAATGATTAAATTTTACTTAAATGTTATTTTGTACATATTTGAAAATGTGCTCAAGCCTTAAAACTCTTACTCAGGTTTGAAGGTGCAGTGAAAACAGCAGAGCAATACCAATAAACATGTATTACAGGACTTGGCCCCAACGTCTTGCAGTATGAAATTCCTCAATCCAGATTATTCTTTGAAAACATCTGCAATATTATGTGAATGCAAAGTAGCTCTTGGGTTGCATCATTAGCTTCAGTTTCTGGAGTGACTAAAATCCCCTGAGCTACAATTGATCATGATGCTTATGCTTGGGAAATCCTTTAAAGAATCTGTTAAAGTAATTAAACTAGTGTCCTCAGTTTAATCTTTAAGGTTGTCCAGCCAGCATTTAGTCACAGTAGTCTTCTAGGTCAGACAGGAAAAGAATTGACGTCATTGCAAAACGCCACTGCGTAAGTATCTCTGAAAAAATGGCAGCCAAGTGTACACAGTTGGATAATCAGATGCTGTGAATAACATTCTGCTGAACAGGTGAGCTTGGGGAATTTGGCACTTCAGACTTGTACTAATGATGTCCTTGTGTAAACGATCAAAGATCCACGATACACTTTCTCTGACATAACACATTTAACTAACTTATCAAGATGTTTCCTCTCTCCAGAAAATCAGCCAGCCTATTAGGAATGATAATTTGGCACACAGTATGCTCAAGGGACAAATACGATAAGGGATGTTTCATACAAAGAGGCTTCCACCACTAGTCACTTATGTCAATTTGCAGCTAAAAACAGAGATGCATAAAAATAAACATTAACTCTTCACCCTGAACAATTAAGCTAGCAAAACAGGCACAGTGTAAATAGACACAAAGCTAGCCAGCTTCAGCTCTCCAACTGTTACTTTCAAAAAGGAAAGCCAAGTAGCAGGGAGAAAGTCATATAGATCAGGAGTTGGCAACCTACTCTGCATGGGCCAGATTCAGCCTGCAAAACCATTGGAACGAGCCTACATACCTGGGGCTTCAATGGCAGGTACTGGTGCTCTTATGGCGACACTAAATAGCAGTATCATGGCAAGGAAGTTTGGTGCCTGGGGCAAAGCCCGCTACAGCAGCCCACCCTCACCCCATTAACAGATCTGGGGGAACATGCCCCCCCATGCTTGCCTGGGAGTGCACACAGCAGTGGGAGCCGCCCTCCCCCTATCCCCATGCCCCCCACCCCCACAAATGAGCCACTTGACTCCATCCCACACCCTGCCCCAGCTGGGCAGCACCTGTCGGTACCCCTTTGCTTCAGCACCTGGGGTGGTCACTCCGCTTACCTTACCCTTCCTACGGCACTGCTGCAGAGACAAGTGTCAGCAGCAGCTGGGTCCTGCTGCCTCCTCTAACCCAGGTCTTGCCTGCCTCTGACCCAGGGTGGGTCATTCCAGCCCACAGCTGGAAAAGTTTGCCTATCCCCAATATAAATAATTTCCTATTCGGTGTTTTTAAAATTTAAACTCCAATAAAAAAGCTTGAACCTAAAGGAAGCAGCTTAGTTCACAACAAGATCTAAATTCCAGCTTTCTCATAATATAACAGTGTCCAGAGTAGAAGTTCCAGTTCAGGCCCATTTTTTGAAGGTACCCAGTTGAAAGGGAAGGTTCTGCTAGCCAAAAGAGTGGAGAGAGCAGGAAGGACTCAGTCAGTATTCAGGGCATTAACCTAAAACTTGAGTGATGGAGGCTCAACTCCCTATTCTATCTCAGACTTCTTTTGTACCTTGGGCAAGTTACTTTGCTTGTCTATGACTCTGTGACCCATCCGAAATACGTCTGTATTAAATAGAAATAATAATAGCATTGTCCTCCTTCCCAGAACTGTTTTGAGTATAAATACATTGAAGTAGAAGTAGCTAAACCTGTGACATGTTGTGCCACAATTATCACGGGCAGGCTCTGTGCCTGGCCTGCAGCAGATTCAGTGGGAGCAGGGAACACAGCAACGGATAGGGCAGAACAGTAGATCAGGCAGAGGAAAGGGATTGTACCAGCACTCAGGAAAGCTGTGGGGTTTAATCTGCCAAAAAGGTTGGCCCCACTGCATTAAGGAAACCTTTAGTTGCACAGATACAGTAGAGGGCACTATATCTGAGTCATCTAATCAAAAATTCCAGGTTAATGCTCTTTTACTTCAACATCTGAAAAAACTTACATCCCCACATGATTTTTCCAGCCCTAAAGAATGCAGACCCAACAGGCAGGTTAAATGTTCCACCAAGCATCTGGCACTTTAGCAAAGAAAACTGTCCAAAACTGTTCCAAAAAAGACATCTCCCTCCAATGTCAGCTGACCCTTGGAGAAACGAGTGAATGCCCAACCGATGGTGAAATGACTGAATGCCCATGAAGTAGCTTTATGTAGTACAGGGATTCCTAATTACAGCTGGAGTTAGTAGTATAATTAGGGGTAGGCGAACAGGAGGGACATGAGCCGCAAGTGCTGCTCAAAAGAGGAGGGGGCTGGGATAGAGGCAGTGGGGCATCTCACCCTCCCATCCCTCACTCTAGAAGCCTGCACCATCCATTCAGCAGGTTTGGCAGCAGCAGGTGGGGCAGAGACACAGACCAAAAAAGTTAGGGTGTGGAGAGGGGGAGGTGTCAAAGGGCAAACCTAGACAAGGGCTAGGGACAGACATTCAAAAAACCGGAGCCTGAATTGATTCAATCTTGGCAGGTTAGTCTAACCTGCCTAGATTGAATCAATTTGGAAGTGAGTAGACAGTCACTGTTAACTCTGGAAATGCAGGCACGTGCCTGCAGTGGCTCAGGTGAGAAGCTAGGTGGCACTAGAGCAGCCCTTGGCTGCAGGGACACTGTGTTAGGGGGATGTGACCATCCTGGGCAGTAGCCTGAAGTGAAGTGGCCACTTTAATTCACCACTCCCTGTCCCACCAGCATGGACCCAAGCTGGGGTGTGCTGGGCACTGCCCCCTCACTGCTGCAGTGGCAGAGGTGAGGGCACAGCCAGATGCTGGCCTGCATGGCACAGAGGCAGAGGGGGAAGGGAAGGGTATTATTCCCCACTCCACCCCCTCTGCCCCCAGCAGGGCCTGCTATCCCTGACTGTTGCTACTTATTACTCCCTGCTTGGGGCGAGTGGCGGGATAAGCCCCCTCCTGCCCCCTCCACTGGATGCCAGAGGGAAGGGGGGAATAACCTCCCCCCTTGCCCCTCCCCCTAAGGGGGCCGCTGCTGGAGTGGTGAGGAGGCAGGGCCCTTGATGGGGACAGCACCCCTCATCATAGTGGCACCACCCACCCCATGCAGGGAGCAATCAGTAGTGGGGGGGAAAGCTGCCACAGACCATGTGGGACAAGTGGTGGCAGCGCTAGGGGGCTTAGGGGGCTATGGCCACTGCTTCGAGTCCTGGTGTCATCACTTGTCCCACACAATCCATGGCAACTCTGACTCCCTGCTCCCGCCCTGCCCTCAGCATGTCCCCCACCCCCCCCACCAAGAAGACACTCATGCTCCCCAGACACCATGTTGGAGGATGCTGCCCCCATCAAGGGCCCTGCCCCCTTGCCAATCCAGCAGCAGGGGCAGGGGCAGGGGTGCAGCCAGAGGCCAGCTAGCAGGACCCCTTAGGCAAGGGGACAAGAAAGGGGGGGGGTTATTCCCCCCTCCCTCCAGCATCTGGCAGAAGGGGGCTTATCACTCACTCCATGCAAGAAGTGAGTGGTGGCAGCAGCGGTCAGGGCTGGCAGGCCCCAGCTGCAGTCTCCTGGGATCAGAGAAGACAGAGCTGGGAATAACCACTCTCCCTGTCCCCTCTGCCTCAGGGGACCATGCTAGCTGGCATCTGGTCATGCCCCCACCCCCACAGCAGTAAGTGGGGAGTGTCCAGCAGACCCTGGCTCAGGTCCATGCTGGTGAGATGGGGAGCAGGGAATTGAACCCCCTCCCTAGCCAATTCACTTCAGGCTCCTAGCAGGGTTGGCCAAGGCCCTGCCACTGGAGCAGCCAGCAAACAAATGCCTAACAGGTCTGTGCTGGTGAGATGGGGGAACGGGCAGGGCCAGCCCTGCTCTATTGAAGCAGAAAGCCCAGCCCTGCCCAGAGAGCATGCTATGATGCTGGGGGACTCTGGTTTAATTTAAACCAGGAAGGGGTCTGGGACGGAAGTTGCATAAACCAGTTTGAGCTCAGTCAGTTAAGCCTGATACTACATTCAACCAGGCTTATCTCAAACTGGTTTTGGCCAGTTTGAAATTGGTTTATGTGCACTGAACTTATGTTCTGTTACAGGTTTAAAGCAGTTTCTCATCACTTAAACAGGTTTATGTGTAACTTCTGTCCCTAGCCAAGACATTTACTGCAGAGTCAGCTTGGCAGTTACTGCAGAGTTAGCTTGGTAAATACCTGGCATCTACATGTGCAGTGCTATTAAACAGGAGTTAACTAATTAGCTCCACATCATGTTAGTACTTATAAATACAGTTGCTATTCTGCCATAGAGTTTTTTACTCCACAGCACCGCACATGTAGACACTGAAGCAGCTGGCTGGTGCACAAGGGTGCCTTAGAGTGGGGGCTGCCTGCCAGTTAGCCCCACACTGGAGCACCCTCACATCCCAGCCGGTCACTTCACAGCACATTGAGTTGGGCAGGAGCAGCCCCAGGCTTGCACGCTTACCACAAAGGTGCCCTGCCAGCCAGGGCTGCTCTGACTTATCTCAATGTGCTGAAGTCCTGGGTACACATTTAAACAGCACACCTGGGAGCAATAATCTCCAGTGCATTAAACACCAGAGTATATTGCTTTGCATTAATAGCACATGTAGACATGCCTAGAGAGGATGAAATTACTCTCTCCCTTTTTTGCCATTGAAAATCCTTTTTTAAAAATGGTCACTCAAATACACCTCAGGGGCTAAAAACTATAGGTGACATCTCCCCCTATAGCAGCTGACATCTGGCCACTGTGCTGCACCATGTGCTACCACCCTGCTGGATGCAGAACTAGCCAATTATGCCTCTGACTGGTTTATTTCTTTACAAAAGAATATCTAGTGAATTATTATTTGTACAGCATCCTGCCCTGATAATGCAAAGATAGCTACCCTAAACAGATAACAGGGGATTTCCCCATGGGAGGGTAGAAGTGTCCCAAAGCTGATATAACCAGTCCTTGGCCACACTTTCCTAGACTTGCATGAAGGGCATACAGAGGTGGAAAAAGATGTGATTGCAGGACAGGGCACTTCAGTAATTTTACTGGGAGATGTCTTTGTAACTGGTAAAGCTTAGAGTAGTCCGTGACTTCAATTTGTGAGCATAAATCTATAAATCTGACCATTTTATTTTAGGCATCCAGTCTTGAAATGCTTGTCATCATGAAATAATCAAAATGCATTTTAACTCCACAAGACAAGCAAATTGCTGTTGTAGAAGGAAAACAAACATTACCATTCAGCTTTAAATTTGGTTGGATAAGACTCTGTTATCCTTAGAGAACTGCACCCACCATAATAAAAATACTTTATTGTACCAGTATTTCTATTTCCAGGTACAACTGTCTTGTAGTGAAAAAAGAGATGTACAGTAGGCCAAAATTAAGCAACTTTTCTTTAGTCTTACTTAATTTTCTTTAGTCTTCTTAATCTTCCTAACATATCAAACCTATCCAAAAAATGCCCCCAAAAGTACAGATGGGTGATACTGCACCCAATACTGCATTGCCATGTGCAAGACCATGCATGCCAATATACAACATGTGTGTCTGTCACCTTTCTAAGCACTTTTACATTTACATACCAATGACGTTTGTTTCTTAAATCACAGATGAGCAGGCTGTTTGGTAACTCAGCTGAATGGTCATTTAACTTCCCTAATGAGTAAAAAGAGACATATATTTTTCACTATCAAAAATGTAAATACCTGATATTATGTTAAGGCTCTGTAGGAGGTAAGGGAACACAGAACTACTTTATCAAAGGATTTGGAAATAGATGCAAAACTCAGGCTTTTGGAAGCATAAGGTGCCTAGATATGCAGAAAAGCAGTGAATGTGAGCATTTAAAGGGTTTCCAAGAGATGAAAATGAAGCTTCTTTTTATTCAGTTTTGAGTTAAGAGTCTCCTTTTCCATTCCTTTGTGGTTTAACTGCAACACATTCAATTCACCATGAGTGTATTACAGTTTACTACTTCAGAAGCTTTAATTATGAACCTTGGGGTTCATAGGCAGAATTTATATCAGGTGAATGAAAAGAGTATCTTTCTCTATTTCAGTCAAATGCGATTATGATGTGGTGCTTTGTTATAAATTACATGACTTATTTCTACAAAACTGGAGAATATTAACATTCCATCTAGACAAGAAATATTGCCTTAAATGACACGGTGCAGCCCTCAGTGCTTATACTTCAGACAAGTACATTGAACAGCTGGAACTTAAAATATAGAGTTTTTTTATGTGAAATGTGAAGCCAACAACCTTACCAATTCACATTTTGTTTTGTGAGAGGTAGTTAGCCAGGTTAATCTGGCAGAATACCTTCTGGTAAGGGCAGCATCTTAGAAACGAACATAGGCTTTCATAGGCAACAGCGTACTTCATCAGTAGCTTTTATTATCAATTTTTGAAAATTGCTCAGATTTTTTCTACCAAAGAACATTTCTGCAATTTTTAAACCCAGAATACTGAGGGAGGTTTACAAATAGGTAAATGTGTTTTGGACAGAATTTTTTTTTTTAAGAAGAAACATAAAAATTCACATTTCAGGCACTTTTGAAAAAAACATTTGAGAGAAATTTTAACAAAATATCTAGGTACATGAAATGCCAACAACACAAAAAAGTGTTTTAGGCAAAATATTGCAGTTGTTTGCAACTTTTAGCCATGGTTGAATGAAATGCTAGAAATAAGACTCTTAAGTGTGAAGGTGTTCATGACTGAAAAATCTGTTAAACTGACAGAACATGAAGTACAGCGTGGATATTGCGTCCTGGACTCTCATATCATTCTTGCCCCAAAAGCCTGGCTTTCAGCCTGCAGTAATAGGAGGTGCTTAACTGATTACCAATTACAAAGAGTACTTTTGGATCTTAAAGTTTAATTGCTGATAGAAAAAGTACAGCATGTGCTGTAAACTGCGTTTTTTATTCAAAAGGAGAAAGCATCCAAACAATGCATATAAGCTATGTGCATAAAGCCAACTGAACGATAATTGGTGATGTTCACAGAATTCTCTTTCACTTTTTTTTTTGAAGCTTTCACCCAACTTGTTCCAGAGTCAGAGTCACCAAAGCCATCTTGCTGATGCTGGCAATGTCAAAAGCTAGTGACAATCAACACCCCTGATTTAAGAACCCATGACAACGTCAGCTTTACCACAGACAGTAGGTAAGCCTCTCAGTGATATGAATAAAACAGATGAATGAATGCAGCAGTCTGTCACATGTGCTTTACGTGCAACAAAGGTAAATTTAAGTTGAGCTAAGGATGTTTTAAGAGCAAGTGTACAAAGCTGAGCTCTGAATAGGTATTACGTCCTATCAAGGACTCATTGTTTCACAGATCCTATACCTAACAATGCTTCATTGTGAAGGCTCCAAAGATCTGTGCATTAAATACCAGTTTTTCAGACCCTTTCCCATTTCCACTGTCCTCCAGTGCTGCAAACACTGGCATATTCCTGCTACAGACATACCAGAGTGCTCATCTGTGGCTGCATGGCTAATGAGAGCTTTATGAAATGGATAGGGAAACAGTTCATTATTGGTTTTATTTCAGCATGAATTATGTTCTGGCAGGCCCAAAGGAACCTGGACCTAGGACTTTTGAGATCTGCTGGGAAACTCGCTTCAGACTTCTACTGTTTCATCTGGATGGATATTTCACAAGGAAGCCAGGACAGAGATCACTGCTTCAGGTCGCTTGTGATTAACAGTCACATTAGATATCCAGTTTCACCATGCAAAATGTGGGATACAGCCTTCTGTAGAATGGAAAACATTGGTTCATGGGACAGTATGAGTGAAGTGGACATTATTCACTTTGACAGACTACTTTGAAGACAGGAGCACAGAGAAACAAAAGGTTGTGTCCTTGTTGGCAACTACTAGTGTCTGAAAAGGCTGCCTTCTACTTGCTAAAAACGAATGGATATTGAGAACAAAATTAACAACAGATATTGGCATCGTGGTTCAGAAATGCCAGTGGAGAGATCTCTAATCTCTGCTGCCAAGAAGGTGAGATCTAGCAAAGGACTTTTAAAGCCCAAGAAATAAAAACTGCAAGAAATTTCCAATTCTCAGCAGTTCCAATTTCCTGTGCACGGGATGAGCCTGGTGGAGGGCTAGCCTGGGGAAGGGGGGACAGCACATATTGTCATTTCATGCAGCCATAGGTGGAAAATCCAACCAAAATCTGAATGTCTCCTTTCTGTAGTGCAGTTCACAGCCCAAAAGTCTTTGATAGCAGCATGGAGGGAGGAAAGGGGAGTTTTGGGGGACAAGGGGCCCCTAAAGCCATTGTAAAGACCCTAGGGCTTCAGAAAAGTGGCCTTGTGTCTGATGGGTTCCAAAATTCTGTACAGATATTTCCCTTCTGTGCAGAAGGGAAAATAAAATCACTGCTTCTTTTGCAGGCAGCAGAGTGGGAAGGTGGGGAAACAATTTCCTTTCTTCCGATTGAAGAGTGTCAGGTGTTCCCCAAGGGGAACATCATAGGCACCATGTCCCAGAGGGGTTTTGTGTGACTGCTGAGTGGTTCTAAGAAAGGAACAGTATGGCTAGCAGGGCCATTGGATATATGAATAATATATTTATATAGCTAGGAAAAGCAATTACTGTAAAGCAGTAACCAATAAAACAAAATATGTGGGCACTTGACAAAAAAGAGTTCCCTAAGCTAGCTGGCATCTATCTAAGGGACTCCCAGTAGCACACCTCAAACTCTGTAACTGACTGTCTGAAACAGCTTTCTATCGAGTGCACGTGGTTCCAAACCATCACTGCAGTGACAAGAATTATTTGAAACTGGCATTAAGACACGAGAATGCAGAAACAATCTCTGGTTTCTTTAAGGTCTATTGAATGCATCTGAGGTTTCTAGGACTTCAGGTCTGTGAGCTGGACTCATTGGTTTCTGGTCCTGCATCATGTATTTAAACACAGGCAGTGTAAGTACTTTTCAAAATCTACATTTTACACATACATTTGGTTTCCCCAGACAAGTTGAAAAATAGTGATGCTACATATTAGTATGTAAAGGTTTGCTGATGTACATTTGGGCATGTTCAAGTATATTTTTATAGTAATAAGGGTTGGGATTCCTGTCTCTACAAAAGACTAACAGCATTTGAAAAACATAATACAATTTGACAGTGTTACAGAACTATTAAATACCTTGGTAGAGGCTGGGGTTAGAGGACATTTTCATCACCAAACGTATCTTGATGCCACTCTGAACTATGTTAAATAGCCAGGATTTACATATGATTTTAGATCAAAAGCCTCATGTCCATCAGGGAAATTGCCCATTGCCAAAAATCAGTACAGTTCTTAAGGCAAGTTAACTGTGAGTAGAAACAGCCCTAATTTCTTTAGTCTATAATAGTAGCTGAACCACAGTCAGCACTTGCTCAGCTTCAGGCATTTAACAATATGCAATAAGAGAAATTCAGCAATAAGCAGTTTTCTTGGTGTGGATCTACATTAAGAAACCATACAATAAATACAATCCATTTTAGTTGGCCAGGTTATTGAGAGTAACAACAGCAATGGTAACAACATTGTTAGGCCTTGACTAGCATTAGACCACAATACCAAATTTTAATATATAGAAGTTCACTCTAAAATAACCATACATGATGATGATCAGTGAAGAATAAGAGGGGGGAGTCAATCTGAACTGAATGTGAATGAAACACATAGCAAGGGTATTCCCTTCTAAAAAAAAAAGTGATGGCAAATATTTAGGGCCCAGTTCAACCACCCTTACTTTACACCATCATACAATGGAAGACTATAGTGTAGTGGATTCTATTAGTGGCATGTCATAAATTTCATCTCCAAGTACTACTTGCCAAATTTTATTAAATTTCATTTTCTCACTTTTACCTTATTTCCCCCCCCCCACCCCTCACAAAAGCCTTCAGACAGAGTAAGAAAATGGAGTGCTATCAAAAGATTTTGCTTCCTGATTTATACCCACATACATACCTGACTCGTAGTCTTATTTTCTTTACAGCTGTACAGAGCTCAGCAGTTTCACCTGATAAGCTTTACTTGGCTTCATTCACCATTCTCAAGTTTAGCTTTGAATCCGGGTTCAGGATGAAATCATTCAAACCTGTTGAGTTATGTCTGGTTCTGGTACAAAACTATAAATCAGCCTGGGCTTGCTCCAGCTAGGGCTGGCCTAGCACAGTTCCCACTCTGATTAGGACAGAAACTTCTACCACAGAAATGCCACCTGTTTGGTTTTGTTTTTTTCCCCTTCCTTTGTGTGTTTGTTTCTAAACTCTGAGCCATTAAGTGGTCCTGAATTTGCTGTCTTCTCTCTGCCTTCCCCCAAACTGTAGATGTTGTTGTATTATTTGTAACTGCTCTTAATATTTTATCCAGGTCTGGATGGGATTTTCCCCAACTGGGGCTATTTCTTTAATTCATTACTAAGAGACAAAAAGACAGGCTCAGGATGTACCTCATAGACTAAACAGTACAGTACAAAGACCCATTCCTGGCATAGTTGAAGTCAAGGGAAAATTACCCCTGACCTGACTTCAGTGATTGCAAGATCAGGCCACAGATCCTTGAAAAACTACAAGCCCAATTTATTTCAGATTTAAATTTTCCTACATTTCAATAACTTACATATGACTGAAGAACTGTGAGATAAACTTACCCCCCCCCCAAATAACAACTTTACTCTGATGCTCTGAGGGAAGGTCATTTTCTAGGAGTTCACGTCACTATCTCTTAGCCCAGCTCACAAAATACACAATGGGAAGTGATACTGCCCCAGCTGCAAACAATGCCTTTGAAAAACTTCAAACAATTTCTTGGTAAACAATGCATCAGAGTAATTACATTTTCTAATCTGAAATTGGGCTGCAACATTGTTTCAGGTAATGTGTGAATCATGTTAAAAGGTTTCCCCTCTGCTAGTCCTTCCTAGATTATCTAGGCAGTGACCAGTCTAAGGATGGAGACCAAAACTTGATGAAGTATTGTACTGGCACTGCAGGTAGTGGCTCCACTGCCTGTCCCTCAGACATGCAATGCCTCCTCTATCAGCTGCTACTGTTAGGATGCCAGCTAATTAGGCAATTAAAAAAAGAACTGATGGAATATTGACACAGTTCCTAATACCTCATGATCCTTAAGTCATCCTTTCTGGGGCATGAGCCTGCAAATGGGACAACCTGGCTGCCTCTACTAACTGCCTCTCTGAATAATGCCCAGTCAAAGTGGGAGAGACATCTTAGCTTAGCAGGAAAAGGCAAACAAGGCTTTAATGCCTTTGCACTTGCTAATGAACACAAATGATTTAAAACACAATAAGAGTCTCCCACCATTTTTCAGCTGAGTTCCCATGTAATGAACTAGCTGTCAGAATCATCACCTCAAACTGGGATTGTGTTAACAAACTAGTCTAAGAGTATTGTACACAGCATGTTTAAATAATTATTGAGTAGGCAGCACTGGTTTCTACAATTCTTCTACAGCAATTGCAGTAAATATGAATCCCAGGCTGCTGTTTTGTTCTACAATTCCTTGCCCTACATGCAGTCTGTTCATAGCTTAATTTATCATTGCCTTGGATATCTACCAACTATGATTGTCATGATTAAATCAGTATTAACTTAATTACAAAAGGCTTTACTCAAGATAATAAAGGAGGGATCCCAAATAGTGAGAATTGCAGTGTTGAAGACGTCTGGCAAATTTCTCCCAAACACTTTAAACCATATTTTCCCTTCCTTGTAGGCTTTGCCTTTTTAAGACTGAGATGCAAGATATATGAGTTTTGTCAAATCACAGAAATTAGATCAGTCTGTCACCTCATAGTCTGGGATTTCAAGCTACTTTCCTTCATGTTTGTGTTCTACCTTATGCCTTCCACGAACATCTATCAGTGCTGCATAGGTACTGTATTTTCAAATTTATCCCAAATCTTATACACAGTGCTCTTTCAAAATAAAGGCTTATTTTGAGATTTATTGTCATTCCTCATTCAGATCACCCTTCCTGCAAAATGAGCAGAGGACATCAAGATTTGGCTCAGTAAAGCTATTTATTTCAGGCTTTACTATATAACATAATACCATAATATTATTGCCCTAGTTATGACTGAGATGGCACTTTCATTCTAACTCTCAATTCTATTTCCCAAAGCCTTGGAAAACATTATTTGATTGAGAATGATTCAGCTTTCACTGTATTTAAAAGCATTGGGCCTTTTATAATTAGGCTTATCAACCACGTATTGCTAACAATTACAGATGATGTAAGCCTATGTGATCAGGTCTTTCAAAAGACCTTTAAAATAATGTCAAATATTTCTACACATTCTTGAGTACATCATCTAGAAGTTGGTGCTGTAAATTATACATAGATGAAGAGAAGGCAGGGCAGAGTGGCTCCTTCTAGACTAATTCAGAGAGGCATAAGCTTTCATAAGCAGTAGCTGACAGCCTTACACAGCTAACTACCTCTCTGCAAATAAGACAGAGGGCCAAAGGACAATAACGTTTCAGGTAGAAAACTCTACCTGTTCAAGATTTGTTTGAAGTTTGCTGAAAGGTCTGGGAACTTGCATGAGTCTCACAGTAACCTTGTCCTGAATTTTCAGTACTGTGACTCATTATCTATTCTCTCATTGGGAGTCTGACAGGATTTTTACCACCCTAGGTAGGTGCAAAGGATTTGCTCTCAACAGATTTGTTTCTGAGCTCCAAAATATACCTTCCCCATAGACTCCATTGCTCCTGCTTAGACTGCTGAAGACAGAAAGCAAATACTATGCTCTATAGCAGTGGTCCCCAAACTCTGACAGATTGTACACCACCAATTTAAAATGATAAAACCTTAAGTACCACTGGCCCATTTTTGTCATATAAAGTAATTATAATAAATCGATTAACATGTACCATTAACAGGTTGTCTGTGTACCGCAGATTGGGAACCACTGGTCTATAGGACAGTTAGCCCTCTACTTTTTTATGTCTGGATCTCAGAAATAGTCACAGACACTACATTTGTCCAAATTTCTCACACACTCAGATCCAGAAGTTCCTCTTATTCTCCAGTGACAGATATATGACCTTTGCAAGGAAACCACTCTCTTCATCACAAAGGAACAGTCAGGCTAGGGACAGAAGTTACATATAAACCAGTTTAAGTCATCAGAAACTGTTTTAAACCTGTAACAGAAAATGGCTGAAGCTGGTTTATGATAAACCTGGTGGAATGTAGTATTAGACGTAGCTGATTTGGGTCAAACTGGTTTATGAAACTTCTGTCCCAGACCCCTTCCTGGTTCAAGATAAATCACAGTCCCCCAGCATGCTTTCCAGCCCTGAGCTGTGCCGTGCTGTCTGCTCTAGCAAAGAAGGGTTGTCGGGAGGAAGGCAAGGACTGCCCCCTCACCTGCACCCCCAGGCAAACCCCAGGTGGGACCTGGGACCTGGGAGTTGGGTTAAACACCCTCTGGCCCACTCAAACTTAATCCTGGCTGTGACTGTGGACTACAAATCCCAGAGGCACCTGGAAGCAAGAGGAAGAAGTGATGAGCAACTCTGCTGAGTCCTGATGTTGCAAGTCTGGACTGCAAATCCCAAAGAGCTTGGAGGCAGCAGGAGGAGGAAGCAAACACACAGCCCATGCTGGCTACATGCCAAAGAGCCATGCTGTAGTGCCCCCTGGCTTGTGGTCTGAGTCACTGCAGGCATGTGGCTGCATTTCCTGAATCAAAAGTAATGTGTGTCCAGTTATTTCTCAGTTTAATCTATGAATCTTAGACTAACCTTCAAAGACTGAACTGATACAGTCTCGGGCTTTTTGACTGTCTACCCTTCTTGCATGCGCATACAGTGGTAAGGGAGCTGACCTGCTGTAGTCTCAATAAGTGGCTGCACTGGCTAAAAATGTAGATGTCATACCCTGGAATCCATAGTGCTATCTAATGCTTTTGAGGATTTTTTTTAAAAATAAAATTGTTTCTGGGGCCAAATCAGTTCCCAAATTTCAACTGAACTGAGCTTAATCATTCAAGCCTGTGTGGTGCAACTATTGGCAAATATCCCCCTGCTTTTGATAGACCCAGAGGTTACTAAATTATTCTATGAATCCATGGGTGTTTCCTCCATTTCCCCCAGGGGGACAGCCACTTCCTTCTGTTCACTGTGCTGTCTGTCAGTCTCTGTTGCCTTTGGGGGCTGCACCAGGAAGAAACATATCTGTGACACTTCTGTGCATGAGATTTTCCCCTCTTGACTAGCAAAATCCTAGAATAAGGTCTTCATGTGCTCATCTCAGCATGGGTCCATACACAATCAGGAGCACTTTCATCTCTTTACCTAGGAGCTCCAAACAAAAGCATGAACCTGTGTCTGGGAAAGGTCTTTTTTCTCCCTGGGCAAACTCCATTCCTTACTGACTGTTCTCTTCTGTTGCATTTCTAATCCCTCCCCCATTAAGATAATTTGGCAACTGCTATACAACTTTGCACCCTACCCAAGCTGCAACTTCAGCCTCTCACATAATTCATTTCTGATGTCTAAAGCACTTTCTTCTTTAAAGGAAATTCCAGCCCATAGGACTTTAACAGTGGTTTGGCCTGGTATTTCTGTCACCTCATATTATTGATAGTCAGCTTTTTCTAAGTTTTCCCTGCCCCTCTTCACTATCCCTGCAAACACTAGCCTTTTAGACCAGAGTGCTGTCTTTAGGAAGTCTGGGCAGGAACTTAAAAATAATAACTAAATATCAACCTTCTTGATATCTGGACCATGGCTAGTTCTCTTGGCCTAAAAGCCCTTGACTCTCAGATCTCAAATCTGTGTGTCCCCTGACACTGTTACACCAGCACCACCGTAAGGACACTAATTTTGCTTACAAATATTGTTCCTGGGGACCGTTAGAGCTGAGCCTTGTGTTCTTTCTTCTTGAGCCTTGTACATACAAGGAAGCAACAACCTTATTGCAGACTTGCAGAACAGCAAACAGCAGTTCTTAGGAAAATCAACTGGCTTTTCAAGGTGAGCAAAAAAGGAGCAATCCCACCAGGAACTGACTAAAATCAGCTAAACAAAGCTCCCTTTCTGTACCTCTTCTACAGTAACCTGTTCTAGGGTGACCCTTTACACTGATAAGCTGGGAGTCAGTTCAAAACTGCTCATCTAGTGCAGAAAGCTGACAGCAAGCTTTCTGATTAGAGGAAAAGAATTATAGGAATCAGCTTGTACCACAGGGATACTCGGGCATGTTACCAAGAATAAGAACTGAGGAAGAATGGTCAGGGCCCTGTAAAAGTCAATGCACTGGGGGAGTGATTGATGATTGTACTCATTTTGTACTAGTTGGATGAAATCAAAAAGAAAGCTGGAGAAAAAGGACATGAACCAGTTAGGTCTGGCATGGGTGCCTTCCTGGGCTACAGGATCTAACCAATAATGCAACCTTCTTAGCACAATTCTTATAATGTCTGCAGGACTGAAAATGCATCCGGTACACATCAGAGTATGCATTGCTGGCAAGGTGCTTGCACTGTGAAGCTCCAAGTTTTTATTAAGTGGGGGCCCAGTTTGTGCAGAGCTCCATCAGGCAGGTGTTTCTTCCTTTAACTCTTCTGACAATCAAGTTCAACCTACCCAGCCTACTGAAAGAACTTACCTAAAATTCTCCTGCTTCAAGAAAAAGTGACGCTATCTTGGTTTTCATCAGCTTTTCTTGTTGCCTAATTTTCTTCCTGTATGCAAGGTCCCAGATGGTTCTGGCATTAACCAGTTTCCAGAATACTGCTTACATCGTTGGTGACGCTGAGTTATATGAACAAAAAGTCTCCAATTAATAACACAAAACTTTTTTTTCCTCTAAGATGGGGATGGATAAGAACAAGAAAAAACACAGGGTCAAAATTATTGCCATCCACTATCCCTAATATACTCTATCTAGGGCAAGAAACCAACCCTAATATCAGCTACCAAGTTAACTGTAGGAGGTGGTAGACAGGAGGAAAGAATCAACTTCTAAGAATAAAACATTAAGATTTACATTTTAAGATTCCACTATAAAATAGAAAGTGTCCAATTATTTGTGGGGGATACTATTACCTTTTACATGCATCTTCTTATAAAATGATTTAATTATCCTTTAAAAAGTCCTTTATTGAACCAAGCAATCCTTTTCTCATACATATATATATATATATATATATATATATACACAAATTACCATACTTCCCCAAATCCACAACTAATCTAAATTGAAGATGATCTCCCCCATTAATTAGATTCTATACATGGAAAATTTATAAATGCATTATAATTTTCCATATATCGAATCTAATTATTGGAGAGTCATCTTAAATTCATTTCCCCCCTCCCACCCCCACCCAACAGCTGCAGGGGGGCAGGAAGTGGGAGAGGCAGTAGGGAGGCAGGTGGTGGGAGGAAGGATCAAGCAGCTTGACCCCTGCCACCTTGCTCCTTCCTCCCATGCCACCTGTTCCCCTGCCCCCACTCCCATACTTGTTCCCCCTGCTATCTGCCCCCAGCATCTTCTCACCCCCCCCACACCACATGCCTGCACCTTGTGGTACCTACCCTCCTGCTGCTACTTACCCTTTGGCAGGGCTCTGGCTCTGCTCCAGTCTAGGTCACAGAGTACATGTTCGCTCAAGGTACAGCCCATCCTGGTAGCAGTGGTGATGGTGACAGCAGTTCTAGCCCAGGCTCTAACTCCAGGACCCAACTGGAGTTTCCACAGTCGCAAGCACTATTACCATGCTGGGCTCAGATGGGCCTGGGGTAAACGCATACTGTATGCTAGAACCATAGGGTAAGAAAGGGTGGGGGCAGAGGAAACAAGGGGGCAGGCGGGGTTTGGAAGAAACTGTGGCTCTGCCCTTGACATGGAAAGTTCTGAAATAGACCTGATTTTAAGGGTATTCAACACCTTCCAAAAATCAAGGCCCTTAAAATAGCCTCAGGTTTACAGTCAAATATTAAGACTCACAAAAAAACCACTAGTGACCTTTGAAATTTTTTATCTTAAACATATTCAGCTGTTCCCTAAACGTATTGCAATCCAGTTCATACAGATTTTGAACACATACTGCCAATCCCTCATGATCAACAGCAAGACTCCCAAGGGGCTAGGGTTAGGTCTAAAGCTACTAAGCTTAGCAGAAGAATAATGCAATGACATTTTAAAGTCTTCACAATAAAACAAAGAGAGGTAATTAAAGGGTCTGTATTTTAGAAGTGAAAATTAAGACTAGATTTTGACTCTGGTTTCTTCCATGCTACCTCTATGCCAGTACAGTGAGCAGTTTCTGTAAATACAATAGAAACTCTGCCACTTTGAAGATAAGCCCTTGCAGTTAGCTTAAAACAATAATTCTGTACTTTCTTTCCTGTTTCTAGATTTATTTTAAGTATTAGTATAAAATGTCAGAGTCTGGTAGCAGCCAAATCAGTTTGTATAAAAATCGACTGCCTGTTTGCAGTATATTACAGGCTATATTTGACACAGGAAAGCACTTAATCATGAATGCTATCAGCACACCACACCCATCTTTGTAAGTGCCTTATAAGCTAGATTTATCACTATGAACTTGAACTAGATAGAGACAAGTAATAATGAATAATGTAGCCCCCTTCTGAGGAATTAGGGTTAAAAGTGTACTATCCACAATGTGACTGCCAAATGAAAGGTTCTTCTGCCACATGAATGTAATTAATACCAATAGAAACAATGCGCTCAATTCTCCTCTACTTCATATTGATGTAAATTATGTTCAACTCAGCTGAAGTCAGTTGAGCTACAGCAAGGTACAGAGAAGAGAAAAAAGATTATTACTCAGATGTACAAAACACAAAAGTATCTAGACTCTAGTTTTTGTTATTTTACACTCAGAGTTTCATTTCATAATTCATATGGCAGTGTTGGCCATGAAAAATTAATCATGAGTTTATCTTAACAATTATGTTATTTTTATGTTACTTTAAATAGCTGTTTTTGCCCTGTTTTCTGATTTTGCAGGATAATTCACCTTTTTTTTGCAATTTTTTTAGGCAGTGAGCATTTCAGGAAATGATCTAAAACATGCAAAACAGACGCATGAAGGGGAGGAACCTTCTTTTTGTGTTGACTGAAGAGAAAGGCATTTCACTGAAGACTCCTTTGCCTCATCCAGATGAGCGCAGTTGTGAGGTCTGTGTGTGGCACCACAGACCCGTCTGCAGCGCCACATATCTCACATTCAGAAGTTTCCTACACTGCTACCTTGCAGTGCGGGGGCGGGGTGACCCCTGAATATCCAGAAGTGAAGAAAACCTGCGTTGAAAAAAAGTGGGGCAGTGCACTCAGGGACAGTGTGCACCACCCAAAACTGGAACCTGGCCAGCTGGAGCCATGCTTCAGCTGCCAGCCAGACTCCAAGCTGCAGGAGCAACGCACCTGCAGCTTTCCCAGCCCCCAGAACCCCAGGTAAGGCTGCTGGGGCCAGCAACTGTGCTAGATCCAGCCTCCCCTACCCCATCCAAGATAACCTGCCACGTGTCAGAGGGTGAGTGGCATGGGCATTCCCTGGGGACAACTAGCAGCAGCACAAGATGTCCCACTACTAGTTGTCCCAGGGGAACCAAACGTTCACGCTTGCCTGGACATAGCTCTAATGCTCACCAGCCTACTTCCCACAACCTAAAAGAGACCATCTCTGCCCAGCTACACAGAAATGGCACTCCCACACCACCATGAGAGTTGCCAGTGTTTCATTTTGGTGCAACAGAAGCCATTCTGGAAATTTTATTCTGGATATCCAAATCTTTCATGCACATGTTGCAGAACTATAGATGTTCATGAAAATAGGAATTCAAATACCTACTTGTGATGCTTGCTTATACTAACCACAGTTAAGTCAGCACAGTAGGCTTCTTTTAAAAATCTGGTCCATTACAGATGGACTTAGTTAAAACAAGTGTTGGAATGTAAACTGGACTTGGGTAAGACATGATAGCTAAGCACTTTTCCAAAGTTAAAGAAATCTTTATACCTGGTCCATTTTGAGTGTCCAAAATATATTTACCGAAGTAATTTTAAACCCTTATATGTTTTACAAACTGATTACACACTGTTAATGGATCTACGCACCAACATGATATATCTACATCTTTAAGGGTTCTCTACACATGCAGGTAAAGGCACAATGGGTTCTAATGTATGATCCACACAGTCATGTCTCCTGCCATGTCACATGTCCATGGCAGGAGATGCAATTGTGGGATCATGCACTATATCTCACTGCACCTTATTGCTGATGCCTAGGCTTCCCCTTCACCAGCAAGAAGCAATTTCCTCCAGCTGGGCGCCCCCACAGTTGAGGGGCTTCCAGCTGCAGGGGGACCCCATGCACTCTTGGGGCTGGGGAATTGCAGCTGCCATAGTCCTTTCCTCCTATACTCCACACACCCCTGAGGGTGGGGGATCATGGAAGCCATAATTCTGCAGCCCCAGGCGTTTCATGAACCCCCAAGCCAGCTGCAACTCCAGCTGCCAGGACTGAGCTGGGTCCTGGCACCCAGGATCCATAGCTGTGAGAGACTGTATCCCACTGCTACCAGGACCCAGTCAGCAGCTGCTGGGGCTGAGTCCCCTCGGCTGCAGGACTCCCAGTTCTGGCTGGGCATGGTGCAACCCTGTGGCTGACAGCCGTGTCTCACTTGGTAAAAAAAAAAAAAAAAAAGGAAAAGAAAAAGACCCATTTGGTATTAAGGATCTTAATTTAGAAATGGACCTAATTAGGTCCAGAAGTCCATCTCAATCCAGAGACACAGGCTAGGACTCAAGAAAGTGCTGAACACTGCTTCCATTGAAATTTGACAAGATGGTTTAACCAGGACTTTGACTCTATCCTGGTATATCTAATCTCCCGTTCTGGCAGGGAATACATTATACCAGTACAAGCACTGGGCTAACTACATCAACAGTGGGGTTGGGAGTTTCACCATGTTGACATAGTTAAGGTCATTGCATTTTGGTTTGCAAAGATTACTTACATGGGAAAACATCCTATACTCCTGTCAGGGAGGAGGGGAGCACTTACTTATTAAACAGAGTCAGGAAGGGAATAAAAAATTGTGGTAACAAAAGTGGAATGAGACTAGGAGGATGGTTACAAGGAGTCAGAATAATGAAGGGAGCATGAAGCAAATGAGAGTTGTAGGGAGTTGTGGGTTGCCAACACAGGATGTTAGGAAGGTAGGGTCATTAAGAGGAAGGGGAAATCACACATAGACTGGCAGCGTGAAGGTTCCTCTGAATGATGGAAAAAGCCCAAAAGCAAGGAAAGATGCACCAGTATCATGATATGAAGGAGTCTGATTCATGGTTGGCAATTGAGATAATTCAGTTGCCACTTACCTGTGGGTTTCCAAGTTTTCATTCCCCACTTTAGGAAGCTTTTCAGTCAGGTTCTACCATGTGATCATATTTGTCCACAACTTATTCCAATAACACTCCATGCTATACATGCAAAAAAAAAAGTTATGCCTAATTATTCTTTTAAAGCTTCAGCTATCATTTCTAGTCTTCCTCATAAAACCTTTAAATATTTTAAAAGTACAAAGGAGAGCCCAAACCTAACACTACTCTTATTTTTACTTATTTTAAATAAGTATTTATTTACTTACTTGATATTTAAAAAAAATAATTAAAAATTAATTATATGACATGGTATCTAAAATATCGGGGGCTGGACCTTAAAACCCAAGGGATCCCTACTAGTGTTATATTCCCACATACTTAATAATGGCAAGCCACACCACCTTCAATCATTTTGTTAGCATACCTTTGGATGTTGAGTCCCTAGCAGCTGCTCTCAGGCATGTCAGAGACTAAGGACTGACATGCCTGAGAGCAGACTCACCCATTAACTTCCAGGTTTGGAATGTGCCTGTAGGCTTGGGTGAATGGGATGGCGGAGAGTGTTCAGATCTCTTGTAGGACACATTACTACAATGGTGTAGACAATCCCACAGAAAGCAAAAACCTCACCCTGCACTGGCCCCTTCATGCAAGAAAAAGAAGCAGGGAGAGGCAAAAAAAAAAGCCGCTCTGAAAGCCATGGCTCTCCTCAACATGAGAACAGCACAAGCCATGGCTAGCTTCAGCAAAAAGCATGTTGCTGTCCTCCGAAGACTCCCTCATAAACCCTTCTATAGGTTATGTGATGAGGGTACAGGGTCACAACTCAGTGCTATATGTTCCAGACAGCAGTGGCCTACAGAAGCCACTGAGAAACAAGCTTGCAGATATGTTCAATGATATGTCTGCATTGCAAAGTGTACCTTGGTTCCAGGGTTTCACATACCCTTGAGCTTGCAAAGTCTGCCTCAGAGCCATATGCAACCCAAACGATATAGCTACATCTGCATATGAAGTTTCATAGTTTGTAGGGTCAGAAGGGACCTGAGCAGACCATCGAGTCCTACCCCCTGCCATGGCAAAAAAGAGTATTGGGGTAAAACAACTCCAGCAAGGTGTTCATCCAACCTTGTCTTAAAGACCCCCAGAGTAGGAGCCAGGACCACCTCTCTTGGAAGCTGGTTCCAGATCCTAGCCACCCTGACCATGAAGTAGCGCCTCCTGATATCTAGCCTAAATCTACCTTTTGCCAGCTTTTGACCGTTATTTCTAGTCACTCCTGGTAGTGCTCGGGGAAACAGGGACTTCCCCAGTGCCTGCTGGTCCCCTCTGACTAGTTTGTAACAGGCCACTAGATTCCCCCTCAGCCTTTTCTTGTGGAAGCTAAACACGTTCAGGTCCCGTAGCCTCTCCTCATAGGGCCTGCCCTGCTGCCCCCTGATCATGCGAGTGGCCCTCCTCTGGACCCTCTCCATGCTGTCCACATCCCTCTTGAAGTGCGGTGCCCAGAACTGGATGCAGTACTCCAGCTGTGGCCTGACCAGTGCCGCATAGAGGGGGAGGATCACCTCCTTGGATCTGCTTGAGATGCATCTGTGGATGTGTGACAAGGTGTGGTTGGCCTTCCTGACTGCATCCCCATGCTGCCAGCTCATGTTCATCTTGGAGTCAATGATGACTTCAAGATCCTTTTCTGCCTCTGTACTGACAAGAAGGGAGTTCCCCAACCTGTAGGTATGGTGCCAGTTGTTCCTCCCCAGGTGCATCACCTTGCACTTGTCTGTGTTGAATCCCATCCTATTCTTATCCACCCACCCCTGTAACCTGTCTAGGTCTAATTGCAGCCTACTCCTCCCTTCTAGCATACCCACATCCTCCCACATCTTAGTGTCATCAGTGAATTTGAACAGGGTGCTTTTTACCCCCTCGTCCAAGTCACCGATGAAGATGTTGAACAGTGCAGACCCGAGGACCAAGCCCTGCGGACCCCCACTGCCCACATCCCTCCAGGTCGAAAATGACCACCACCACTCTCTGGGTGCAGCCCTCCAGCCAGTTGGCGACCCAATTGACTGTTCAGGTGTCGATACCACAGTCCCCCAGTTTCTTAATGAGAATGGGATGAGAGACAGTGTCGAAGGCCTTCCGAAAGTCCAGGAAGACTATGTCCGCTGCTGCCCCTGCATCTAAGGATTTGGTGATCTGGTTGTAGAAGGCCACCAGGTTGGTCTGACAGGACCTGCCGCTAATGAACCTGTGTTGGTTGCCCCTAAGCATATTCTCCCCTGCTGGCTCCTCGTGGACATGTGCCGGAATAATTCTCTCAAAAAACTTACCCAGGATTGAGGTAAGACTAACTGGCATATAGTTTCCTGGGTCCTCCTTCCTCCCCTTTTTGAAGATGGGAACCACATTGACCCTCTTCCAGTCCTCTGGCACCACACCAGAGCACCATGAGTGCTCGTAAAGCTGTGCCAGGGCTCCCGCAATGACCTCAGCTAATTCCCTTAGTACTCTAGAGTGGAGATTGTCCGGACCAGCTGATTTGAATACATACAGTCCCTCCAGAAGTTCCCTAACTAGTTCCTCACTAACCCTTGGCCTTGGTGCGCCTCCCCTGAGGTCTAAGGGGGGCCCAGAGGGGGTATGGCTGTTCCGGCCCCTGCTCAGTAAAATGGAGGGAAAGAAATTGTTAAATATGTTAGCTTTGTCATCTGGTGTGACGACCAAATTTCCTAGCGTGTCCTGCAGGGGGCGCCACGTTATCCAGAACCTTCTTTTTGTCCCCTATGTATTTAAAAAAGGACTTCTTGTTGTCCTTGATCTGGGAAGCTAGTCCCAGTTTCATCTCCGCCTTGGTCTTCCTGACCGCCCCCCTGCATCGCCTAGCAACCGCAGTATAATCCTCCCTGGTGATGGCCCCTCCCTTCCATTGGGTGTACGCCTCCCTTTTAGCTAGGAGACACTCCCAGATGCTTTTGGTGAGCCATTGGGGCTTTTGCGCCCTCCTGCCCCCTTTGATCCGTGTTGGGATTACCTCCTTTTGGGCTTGGAGGATTGTCTCCTTAAGGAGCGCTACTCTTCTTGGACATCTGGCTCCCTTCCCCTCCGGGACCTCAGTGTCTCTCTGACTAGTCTCTTTACCTCATTGAAATCCACCCTCCTGAAATCTAGGGCTGCTGCCTTGCTGTAGGCCTTTGCCACCTTGCGCTGGATGGTGAATTCCAGCAAGTGATGATCACTGTCACCCAGGTGGTTGAGCACCTGCAACCCCCTCACCAGGTCATCACCCGTGGTCAGCACCAGGTCTGACAAGGTGTCCCCTGGTGGGGCTGTGCACCTCCTGGGTTAGATGGAGGTCCTGCATTCTGACTAGGAACCTATGTGAGCAGTCAGACCTGGCTATGTCTGGGTTGGTGTCAGCTAGCAGGAGGGTAAGTTCTTCTTGCTTGTTTCCCATACTACGAGCATTTGTGTAGAGGCTTTGAGGTCTCCTGAGGATGTGCACTGGCCCCCTACTTTCAGTATTACCCTGAACCCTGCTGCTTACCTGCGTATATGTTCCGCTCGTTGGTCTAGGCTGGGCTGTACTTGTGGGTGTTGCTTGGTTTGGCAATCCAAGGCTTCCTCCACCCTTGACTTCCCCTTCCCCCAACGAGGCTAGTTTAAAGCCTGCCGGAGGAGATCCACCAACCTAGAAAAAAACATACGCTTACCTTTAGGGGAAAGGTGGAGCCCATCCCATCCGAGCATGTCTCTTGTTGTGATGTGGGGGTCATTGTCGAGGAAATCAAAGCCTGCCTCAAGACATCATTCCCAAAACCACCAGTTGGTCTCTGCAATGCACATTGTATGCTGTCTTCCACGTCTGCTCACTGGTAGGACAGAAGAGAAAACCACCTGTGCGCCTATCTCCTTCAGCATGCCCCCCAGAGCATGATAATCCGCCATCAGTTGATCATGGCTTCTCCTGGCCGCATCATTAGTACCCACATGGATTAGGACCATGGGGTAGTAATTGGTGGGCTGGATCATGGCCTGGATCATCCTCTTCACATCCTGAATCTTTGCTCCGGGTAGGCAGTAGACCTTGTATGTTGAGGGGTCCTGGCGACAGATGGGGCCCTCTATCCCTCTCAGGATGGAGTCGCCTATGATGATCACTCAACGCTTTTTCCTCTGGGACTGCTTAGCTCCTTTGGCCTGCTCAGATCGTGGAGAGCGTGGAGTTGCCTCCACTCTGCTTGCCTACTCTCCTTCCTTCTCCTTCAGAGTCGCCAGGGCCTCATACCTGTTCTCCAGCTGGACTGGAGGAACTGGTACTGCTGTGTTACGAGCAGCCCTGGTTCTGGAGGTGACCGTCTACCACTCTACAGTGGAGGGCACTTCCCAAGGTGCTTCTTCCTTCGGTGTGTGGCCCTGCAGGGAAAGGAAATAGCTGTCAATTTCATCCTCCACCTCCCTGATTCCCCTCAGCCTGCTAACATCCTCCTGAAGCTCCCTCACCTGCGCCTCCAGGGCCCTAAGGCAGGCCCCTGCAGGACAGGTGTGGGGGGTCCCCGGTCCCTGCCCCCCCAGGTCTTGCTGGGCAACTCCCACAGGCCAGGGGGTGAGGGGAGGCCAGCCCCCTCATGGGCTCTGTCTGGGTGGAGGCCTCAGACAAGCCCCGGGTAGGCTGCGCCCCCTGGGCAGGGGCCCTGGCAGCACTCCATATTGACACCATCATAGGAGTTGCTGCTTGTTTATGACTTAGTGCTGTGCTTTCACCCTACCCTAGCAGGAGTCTCCCTCCTGGCCCTTTCTGCTTGTCTGCCGGCATGAAAGCCGATGCAAACACAGGTGCGCTCTTATGAAGTGTGCCTTTTTGCGCACTCTGTTTGCGCAGCTCGGGAGCGCGGCTCCCTCTCAGCTCAGCTAAAAGGGATCCAGGGGGCTTCCCCTCTGGATCCAGCTCCGCTGCGTCCGGTCCCTCTGCCCACTTACTTTAGGGGGATCAGCTGCTGCTGCCCCTGCCACTGGCTCCGCTGCTGCTGTGTCTGCCTCTGCTTTGGGTTGGGTAAGGGGGCACATGTGCATGCGGGACACATGTATGCCTGGATCCCTCCTCTCCTCCCTGCTTCTGGCTCCCAAGTGCCAGGAGCTATGTCAAACCACAGCTTTTAAGGGCCATGGTTTGAATTTGCCACAGCTGCCCCAACAGTCAATCAGGTGATCCGGTCTTCCCTGAAGTGCCTGCCGGCAGTGCTGCCCCCTACGCTCCCCCACTGCGGGGATCTGGTGCCTCCTGAGCCTGCTTCCCAAGGGTTAAACCCGGGGGTGCTACCTGGCTTGGGGGGACAGTCCTCCCTAGTACTCCCCCTGTTTGCACGCTCTGTTTGCATGGCACGGCCTGGGAGCACGGCACCCTACCGGCTCAGCTAAAAGGGATCCGGGGGGCTTCCCCTTCAGATGCAGCTCAGCTACGTCTGGTTCCTCTGCCCACTTACCTTAGAAAGTGCAGTACCTAAAGCCAGAACTAAGATTCTGGGGAATATACTGAGGTCTCTTAATGCTTAATTATCTTGAGCTACTCTAGTAATATTTTTATGGTTGTGAAAAAAAACTTGTCTCTCTTTCCAAATTACTGCTGGCTTGTCTACGTCACTGAAGAGGCATGGCTCAGTAAGGGGATCCCAGCATATCTGATGCTCCTGACATTCAAAAAGCCTGAACCTAAATTGATTCAATCTTTGCAGGTTAAACTAACCTGCAAAGCTTGAACTGATTTGGAGGTGGATAGACATTCCCTTGTCATTCCAGAAATGCAGGTACCGTATTTTTCGGACCATAAGACGCACCTGACCATAAGACGCACCCCTCCTGGAGCCTCAGTCTCCGCGGCAGCGAGTCCCTCCTTCAGACTCCTGCCCCGTCTGTTCCAGCCGGCCATTTTTATTGCCGGCTCCCGGCCACTGGCACGGGCGCCGGCTTCCAGTGTAAACAAGCGGCGGATGTCCCGCTCGGGCTCCGCCGCCTCCGCGGGCAAGCTCCACCCCGTCTCCCTGGGACACGGCATAAACAAGCGGCGGGTGTCCCGCTCGGGCTCCGCCGCCTCCGCAGGCAAGCTCCGCCCCATCTCCCCAGGACACACACCTTCGGACCATAAGACGCACCCTCGTTTTCCCCCCACTTTTGGGGGGAAAAAAGTGCGTCTTATGGTCCGAAAAATACGGTACATAGAATCATAGGGCTGGTAGGGACCCCGAAGGATCATTGGGTCCAGCACCCTGCATGAACAGGAAAGACATCTAGGGTCAGACAACCCCAACCAGGTGACTGTCCAGTCTTTTCTTGAAGACCTCTAGGGTAGATGACTGCACCACCTCTGCAGGGAGCTTGTTCCATAGTCTGGACACCCTAGTTGTAAAGAAGCCTGTAGTGGTTCAGGCTGTAAGCTGGGGGGGGCACTAGAGCAGCCCTCCTTTTCCTTCCACACTGCTGAGCTGAGGAGGGCCAGGCCCCAGCACGATGCTCTGATTAGGGAGTGGTTCTTCCCCCCCAGCCCCCACAATTAATAACAGAGCATTGAGTTACACAGCAAGGAGTTACATGGGGAGTTATTAGCATATATTAGCCCATCAAACAAAACAAAAGCCTCTCTCATTAATTCAAGCTTTTTTAAACATTACTGGATACCTGTTGATTAGCTCCAAAAAGCCCTAAGCCGACACTGTCCTGTCTGCCTTTACCTAATGCTGAGAGGTGTCTGTGCAAGGCAGAGGGGAGGGGACAATCCTTGATTTAGCAGGGAGTGGTTGGTGGGGAGGGGGAGCAGGAGGAAGCCAGGCAGCTGCCACTGTACCTGCAGTCTCTGCCAGAGCTGCAGCCAGGGAGCAGAGGGGAGGGGCCAACCATGCTGTGCTGGAGCAGGGAGCAAGGAGCAGAGCCTCTCCCAGAACGGCAAAGCATCTGGAATGCTGGGGGACTCAGGTTTAACTTAAACCAGGAAGGGGTCTGGGACAGATATTGCATAAACCTGTTTGACCCAAATAAGTTAAGGCTCATACTACATTCAGCCAGGTTTATCTCAAACCAGTTTCAGCCATTTTCAAACTGGTTTATGTGCAATGAACACCTGTTCTGTTACCAGTTTAAACCAGTTTCTGATCATTTAAATCAGTTTATGTGTAATGTCTGTCTCTAGCCCCTGAGGCAACAGGCATGGTCCAGTCCCAGAAGTTCCCCTAAGAAGCTATTTGGCTCATGCTCTGTGCCTCCTCTTAGGTGTGCTAGAAACAAAGTGTTCATAAAAGAGACAGAGGGACAAGCCCAGAGCAGCCTTACCAATATTTCCAGTTTGGAATGGGCCTGCAATGTTGGATGGATGGGAGATATGTAAGCACTTCCAGCTTTGCATGTTCCTTACTCCTTACATTTCAGCCAGTGCCAAGCTGTCAACCCAGCCAGGCAGATGAACCATTCCTACTTTTTAGCAACAGATTTATTGCAGTAAGACAGAAGTTAAAGGGAATGGGACAGCATCGCAGTAGAAGTTTCTGAGCCTTGAGAGGGGTGTTGTTCCTCACAAAGGAGGTCAGGCATGTAGCCATTGCTGTGGATTCCCCAGATGCAGACTGGTGTTTGTAGTGTGGCAAGCAGGGTAGGAGCCAGCACCACGGCCCTTGGAAGTTGGTTCCAGATCCTAGCCGCCCTGACAGTGAAGTAGCACCTCCTGATGTCTAATCTGAATTTACCCTCTGCTAGCTTGCAACCATTATTTCTAGTCACTCCTGGCAGTGCTTGGGGGAACAGTGACTCCCCCAATGCCTGCTGGTCCCCTCTGACTAGTTTGTAACAGGCCACTAGATTCCCCCTCAGCCTTCTCTTGTCTGAACAGGTTCAGGTCCTGTAGCCTCTCCTCATAGGGTCTGCCCTGCTGCCCCCTGATCATGCGAGTGGCCCTCCTCTGGACCCTTTCCATGCTGTCCACATCCCTCCTGAACTGGACGCAGTACTCTAGCTGTGGCTTGACCAGTGTCACATAGAGGGGGAGGATCACCTCCTTGGACCTGCTCGAGATGCATCTGTGGATGCGTGACAAGGTATGTTTGGCCTTCCTGACCGCATCCCCATATTGCCGGCCCATGTTCATCTTGGCATCAATGATGACTCCAAGATCCTTTTCAGCCTCTGCAGTGATGAGAAGGGCGTTCCCCAGCCTGTAGGTATGGTGCTGGTTGTTCCTCCCCAGGTGCATCACTTTGCACTAGTCAGTGTTGAAACCCATCCTGTTCTCATCCGCCCACCCCTGTAACCTGTTAAATAGTTGTTAAGTTAAGTAGGTGTTAAGCAAAAGAAACTAAAAAACCCATTAAGTTACAAACAATAATCAAAAATCCCTTCCCCTCAGTTTCTCAGCTTTCCCTTTTGTGTTGTCATTATTTCACTTTAGTTCTTCAATCACAGTTTTCCAAGACAGATAAGACCTGATTTTTCTAACATAAAAAAACCAACAGGGAAAAACATTCTGAAAAAAAGTTGTCACTTCTCCTTTCTACACTATAAAGCACCAGAAACAGAGCACACACCCTTTTTCTGTCCTGTGCAGGTTACCTTTACATAAACTAGACCCTGGCGGCTGCATGAAGCCCTGGCCTATTGAGCCGGGTGTAAGGATGTGCTAGAGGTTTTTCTTCTTTCCCTTGGGTAGGATGTAAAGGATTCCTATCTTCATAACTGGCATTCCTATTAGATTAGGTCATTTTATAACTGAGACAGTAATGTACAATGCATCTTGTTCAAACACCAGTAGATTGACTTTATTCTTTTAACTATGTAAATATTACAGCACTTGTTGGATAGAAAAAAGGATGCAGCTTACAAAACTGGAAGATATGCAGTAAAAGTAGACTGGCCTCAGTTGATAATGGAAAGTTACAAGGGGTATTTCTCCTATTCTTATCCATGACATTCCCTAGGTTAATTATCAACATGTGTAACCATGGAGAATGTAGTTCCATCGTTTAGCTTTGAATGAGATGAATTCCAGAATGGGGTTGTGACAAAACCCTCAAGTGTCGGGGTGCTCCCTGAGATGTGCCCTGGGCTTGTGTAAACTTGTTGGTCCCCCACACTGCTGAATGATATTCCCAGCCCAGGCAATTAATTTGGCCAGAAATCATGATTTACCATGAGCACTTTGGTAGTGTAACAGAAAAGCAAAAGGGTTTATTAGAAACAAAAGCAAATGGTAATAAAAAAAAAGAAAAAAAATGAAAAAGTGATCAAATGCCTTAATAACAGAGTACAGTAAAACAATATTGACTACTTCTTTACCTTAAATTCAGACCACCACCTAGCCCTCCTAAATATCCCTGTGAAAGTTTCCCAGAGTCAGCCATCAGAGTTAGCTCCCTCACACAAGGACCTCCATTCCCTGCTCTGTAGCCACCACATGATGGTCACCACCTCCAGAGCATTTTGTCCAGCCTCCCCTGCCCCCACCAACCTTCAGGGGAGAAAGAGAATCACCTAGAGTGTGCCTGCCTGTGCATCCATGACAGATATAAAAATGTGCAATAGTGAAATGTCTTATTTCCTAGTAATAAGCAGGATAGCAGGAATTAAGAAGCCCTCTGTGTTGTTTGCTATTCTTCAGCAGAAGTCCATGTGATTCCCTATGGGGGGCACGGGGGTCTTTAGAACAGCCTGTCAGACCTACATGCTACCATATCAATGTCTAATGCGAAGTGAGCTTGTTAGTTGAAGGCAATTAGCAGAAAACACAAGCACTTGTCAAGACTGGATCTGTGCTCAAGTCACAAAAGTCTGGATCCAGATATTGAAGACTCAGAAATATGGAGAGTTTCAGTGTCTGGTTCTAACTAAACTTAATCAGAGATAGGTTTTAATTCTGCTACTTGAGTTCAGATTCAGGTCCATGGGCAACTGGTGCCACCTTAGTCAGGGGAGCACATGTCCCCCCAGTGACCAGGGAAGGGGTCTCCCCATGGCCAGTCTCACCAACCGGGGGGGAGTCCCCCGTGGCCAATCTCGCTGATGGGGGGGGTCCATGGAGATCCCACTCCCTGGCCAGCTCTCACAGGGGGGCACTGGCACTCCCACCTACCCCCCCGCCTGTCACCTAAGCAGTGAGCACAGCCTGTCAGGGGTGCACCAGTGGTCTCTCTCTTCATTAGTTGCCATACAGCCTACATATCCCCATTTTATAGCTGAAGTCTTTGCTATCAATATGCAAGCAGGATCCTTACCCTACTGCCTTAAACAGATAAATCAGCTCCTTTCTCAGCCCAATATTATACTTCACAAAAACAACCTTGAATTCACAACAAATCAAAACCCTTTTTCCTTTCTAAACAGAAGAAAAAGAATAGTTTTGGCTCTGAAATTCTCCCCCCAACAAAACAAACCACCAACTCCTCATTAACTGATCAAATCCAGGGGGCTACTGGCCTCCCAGCCAAGCAGACTATTATCCACTGACCGTCTGCATCTGGGTTCCAAGCATTTCCTCACAGATCCTTAAGTGTATGGACTTAAGTCCATATTGCCAAATTTCATTTCATGTCTAGTATTCCATTATGCAAGATTATCTAAATCTTCCGGTAAATAATCTAGTTCTTCATGTAGGCATTCCCAGCCACAGTTTAGTGCCATCTGCAAATGCCATGCATTGCTAATTAAAATGTTAAGCAGGAAAGGTCTCAAGCCTTATTCCTAAAGAACACCATCCCCAAAGTAACCAAAGCAGCCTAGTTGTGGAAAAAGGACTGGATAGCAGGCAGTCTGAGGTTTGCAGGAACTGGGAGGAGAGTCAAGACATCCTGGAAGGGGACTAATATTGGCAATAGCTCAAGGACAATATTGTGAGAAAGGAATCAGATCTTATATTGGACTGCCATCAGGGCTGGATAAAGAAGTGTATTTCTCACAGTTTGTAGCTGGTAAATAAAAGGTGCCCAAGATACTTGTGCTGTTTGATTGTGATAGCCCTAGGAAAAGAAATTATCTTATCTACAGATATTTTGGGGAACTCAACAAGGGCTTGAGCTGGAAGAATATAGGACCAGAACCAAAAGAGCACACAACACAGAAGAGTTCATAGAAGCCTAATATTTCATCAGAAGTTCTGCTTCTGTGCATGCTTACGGTCATTATTTTGGAACTTCACTCATGTCTAAGGCCATTTAAGATTTACAAAGCAGACATCTCTTTCCCTAAATGCTCTGAGGGACTCAGTTTGATCTAAGAGCACTCTGACAATACAGAGCATAGCAGCTATGCTCACTTTCATTCAGAAACATGGCTAGAGACAGAGGCAGCAACAGCTTTTATGTAATAGCATGGTGCTTAGAGTCTATAACTAGGTAGTATGAGATCTTGGTTCAAGGTACTCCTCAGCCAGAGAGGGCTTGAACCTAGATTTCCTGCTTTCCAGAAGAATGACCTAACCACCAAGTGAGGGGCAAGACCACATTAGGAGAAAATCCAAATATTTGAGTTGGTCTAATAAGAGATATCAGATTTACCCAAAGAACTTTGTCTGCCTTAGAAGAAAATCTGCATTACAGACTCTGAATCCAGGACTGTTTATATATTTTATTCAGTGACTGTTTACATACAAAATGCATAAGCAGCCCTGGGAACAGGAACCAGACCCCAGAACCCTGCTCTGCTGTTGGGTCCCTTGTCAGTGAGCTACAGGGTTAGGTTTCCTCTTGCTTGTTTTCTCTCTGGCCCGATGCAATCTTGACTCCACCGTGGCCCAGCTTCAACAAGAAAAGGGGATGGTGGGCCTCAGCCAGGCCTAGCAGTTTGAGAACATGAAGGAAGGTGGTTCACATATTTGAATAAGAAGAATGAACAAGTCATCTGTACCCACAAGGACAATTCCAGCACCTAAGTGCAGGAGTAGATTTCAGGCTACAAATCCCAGCCTCTCACAGATGTCGACTCAGGGCTGCAGGTAGGCACCTAAATCCACCAGAGAGGCTGGATTTTGGATACACTTCTCTCTTCAGGGTTTCCTTTTGACTTTAGACATCCCATTCAGCATGCTGTATGTTGTAAATCCCAAGTCACCTCATTCACTATATAGGGTGTCTAACTTGGGTTTGTGAATTCCACTCCCCATGCTGGGTCCCTAATTGCCTTTGAGGATCTGGGTCTAGAGACTTTGGAATACCTACACCAATGCCTCTAAATGTGTAGTTTACCCTGCTGGCTCCCAGGCACCAGGGGTAGGATGCACCACAACACCCTGAAGTGGAGTGCGTTACAATACAATTCCAGTCTCAGAGTCAAATACAAACCATGTCCTCAGCTTCCAGGCAAATCTTCCAGTCTGGATCCAAAGTGATCCAGGTTCTGCAAGGTAGTTCTCACAGCAGGCACACTTTACTTCTTCATTATGCTGAAATGAGAGGCATGTGTGCACAACACTTTAAAGCAGGCTAAATGCTGTTGCACCACTTTAATGGTGTTAGTACTTACACGTCTCAGCGATGTATTGCACATTAATTCTAGCCTCAGAAATTCTGTCAGAAATTCGGCGGCATAATGTACTTTAAATGACTTGGGGCGCAGCCCCTACAGCCATGCAGCAAAGCACTGGGCTCTGTGCGGCTCCAGGGCTCTGTAGGAAGCCCTGCAGGCTGCCGTGCAGCAATCCGGGAAAGCAGGCTCCACCCAAGAAAAGCGGTGAGCCTGATCTTTTTTTTCCCACCCCCTGAAGCCAGCCTGCTGCCTGAGCTGGGGGCCTGGTGCTTCCCTCCACAGCTGCGGTGCCTCCTGGGACTGCCGAAGCCAGCGGGTGCCACCTGGGGGTGGCAGGGGTTGCTGCTGCCACGGAGGGAAGCACCAGCCCCCCCCACAATCCAGGGACTGCTGCACCTGCCGGCAGCTCACCTTCCCCTCCCTGCTGGAGAGGCAGGTAAATCAGTAGACATGGGGGTTTAATCAACCCTAAATTGAAGCAGTGTTTTTTAAAACCCACCACTTCAATTTAGGGACCCCGTTTCATCTACACACACCCTTATTAGTTGCCAGATCCACAGGACTACATCCAATTCTCCCTGTTTATACCTGTTTCCCCACTAAGCTCCAAGTGATTCAATTGAATGTGTGAAAAAGCTAGACTGCTTGCCACTAGTGGAAACCTTCTGAATAGCTTCAAACAGCCACTGAGCCTGCCAAGTCAGTACCATATCATTGTTCAATTGTCTCTAGGCTGGAGCTTCTCAACTGTTTTAGACTCAAGAATACCCCTTGTTAGGTCACCAGTGTAACTTGGAAGGAAGTGAGCAGGACCCTAGTCCTGGGTCCTTGTTCAAAGGAATGCCCCTACACAAAAAGGAAAACGCTTGCTTTCCCATCCCTGCCCCCCACCACCCCGGGTGCCAAAATGTAAAGTTATGCCTCTGCTCAACACATTCAGAAAATGCAAGCTCTTAGCTTTAGCTTGTTTTTTAACTTTGAAAAATAATAGGGAAAGACCACAGCAGGTCAGAATGTTCTTGATGCTATTGATTCCTATTTGAAATCCCTGGGTTTGTCTTGTGAATCATGTGTCAATGTTTGCACATGATCCTTAAAAGGATCCCACAGTAGCCCAGGGTGCTGTGGCACCCTGGTTGAGAATCACTGTTTTGGGCCCTCCTAAAGTGTCCTGTCTTATCTTTAGCAGGGCCAGGACCAACATTTGGAACAGTTAGAGCATCTCGCTAGATCCAGAGTTATGAGTTCAAAGTTCAGCTGTGAATGAATATCTAGTTATTTGGGCTCGGAAATGGTACGTGGATGGATGTGACGCTAGCCACTTCACTCTCTACTCACTTCCTGTATGCTATTAACTACAGAGCGTGGTATGTTCTGACCATGACAGTCTGATGGAGCCCCCTCCCCCTGGTGCTAGTGGATCTTTTATTTGTTTATATCTTTTACCAGAGTTTCGATACAGGTCTTATTTTCCTCCAAGACTGGATCTGGGGTGAAAGCCTTGTCCTGTTGTGTTCAGGAACTACTCTACTATCAAAAGCTTCAAAAATTCAAACGCTCTGTAAGAAGGTTCCAGGGTATAAGAATGACTGCAAAATAATTAAGAGGTAATTTCCTTCCAATTGTTGTTCTCTCATGAATTGAAATTACACAGGGATACAATGCGTCTTCAGCACAGTTTCCCTTCAGAAATATTGTGCAGAAAACTATGCTGCTGCCTGGAGCTAAGGGATGTCTCAAGACTGCTGTCTTAATTTATGGCTGAATTTGATGCGATTATATTTGCAATGTCCATCTATAGAAGAGACAGGTTATCTAACAACTGTGTTATTCCTGTTGAATTGGATAAAAGCGCTGCCTTTGCTTGTTACATATCTACTGGTAGGGGAAAATGTTGCAGGCTCGAACAAGAGAAGCTGCTCTTTGAACACTTGCCTTGGAAGCTGGGAGAATGATTTTCCTGTTTCACCAGTGACCTCTCCCAATAAATACATTTATTAATTTCCATGTATTGTTGTTGACTGCATGAGTTGTTCAGTTTATCTGTTCATAAAAAATACCATGTTGCTAATGGAGATCCATTTTTATAACCCTATTTATGTTTGGCTACAGTTATGTTCTATCATGGTAGCTATGTATTCTTTCTCTGCATGCCCTCAGTAGCATAGCGTACAAGTTTGGAGGCTACTCACTCTTGTTTTTTATTGTTTGTGGACCTGGGTTATACCATTTGGGATTAAAATATGCAATTGTAAAGGGAAGGTGGATCAGATTTTTGTCTACCTTCCCTCCCTTCCAAAACAAATTTCCTAATGTATAGGTGCCCTAAGTGCTAAAGAGCACAAGTCCCTTTAGTGGGTTCAGATCGAAGCACAGAAACCTGATATTTACGGTAGGTAAAAGAGCTGAAAATCCTTTAACCTGATGTTGATGTTGGTTAGGGTCTGAAACTAGGCTTGCATAGGCAGCCAAAGGACATTTGGGGGAATAGTGGTATCCTTGGTGATGGCCAGAGCTGCCCTCCCCAGCAGTAGAGTGGCAGCGATTAAAGTGAGCCATCCCTACCCAGCACCTGCTACTTTGATGGATGTACTTGGTCAAAGCACCTGAACAGAGGCTGTGGCAGCAAAGAGCATCAGGGTCCTCCATGGTTCACCTCCCTACCTAGCTGCTGCCATGGTTGGCTGATGTAAGTAGCTGAGGCATTAGATGGCAGCGCTAGGTAAGTCACCGTTCCCAATTGACTAAAATAGGTGGTAGCTCCCCTGGGCTGGGTGGCCTGTGACTAAACATCTGTCAATTGTTTGGAATTTCAGCTAACTTTCAGTAGTTACGGTTTTCTTTAAAGTTTGTGTTGGTTCCCTTTTGCCCTGTTGTAAATCCTGTTTGAGTTGAGCATTGCTTGTGAGTAGAGAAGTGTATTCAGTAGCTTAGCTCAGAGCATGTGGTTAATAACACCAAGTTTGCAGGTTGGATTCCTGGTTGGACTAAATGATCTCTTGAGGTCCCTTCCAGCCTTACTTCTCTATAATCTATTGACACCCGATTAAAAACTGTTTTCCCAGATTTGAAAGTAGGGACTTTAGTCAGGTATTAAAAGTTTGTATTACACCCTTCAGTTTGAACCCAGCCCTTCTTACTGCCATTCAGTGCTTGGCAGAAGGATTACATTTTTATTCTATACACTCTTTTGCAAGGGGGTTAAATCACCCACATAATGCAAGTCACAAACTACAATTTGGGATTTCATTTTTACATAAAAGATATTCAAATAAAGCTGCTGGTTGCATTGAACTCCAAATTAGCACTCCTTGAATGCTGGAAATAGGCATAATATATACAAAATTAGCCTGCTGCTGGTTAGCATCAACAGTGAGCAGAACAAGTATATGGATTTTGTACTCTACCTTTTGATGTAAAGGGGCTCAATGCTCAAAGGTTCTGAAGTCACTTTGTATCTTTGGTCCAGTCCTGTAATATCTCATCTTAAGATAAAAATTAAAACTCTTGTTTATGCTGTAATTATAATGAGATCTACTGGGACAAATTCTGTGTGTAATTCCATAGATTTCAGTAAAGTTGGTGTAGGAATAAATTTAGTGTTATGAACTCTACAATGAACCTTCAGCACATCCTGTGTACTCAGGATCTTGGGAATGAGGCTACTTAAATTTTTCAGAATGGTCAGATTTACCACAGATAACTATTAAACTACAATCAAGGTATCCAAATGATATGTATGGCCATTCAAGAACACTCAAGATTTGGACAACTCAAGAACATTATATGTATGCATAATTTGTAGATGTCTATCCAGTGAACATATTCCAGAAGAAAAATCTAACTCCACAGTTCTACCCGCCTTTACTTTTTAATTGCGTTCAAATCTTTTTCTCACAATAGGCAAATTAACACAATGGTAAATTGTCCTGGTGACCCATTATCAGGAGTTTAGAGTGACAGACACCTACAGGGAACTGAAACACCAGTGAATTAAAACACAGTGGTAAATTATCACATTTGGTGAAAGAACCAGAATGTACTGCATTTATTTCTAATTAGTTCAGTTAAGGATAATACCTATATCCTTGTGGTTTTGTTTTTCTTCTTATTCATATTTATAACATCTAAAACCTTTCCAGTGTTGCTATTTTCTTGTTTAATTCACCCAATTAGACAGTGCTAAATACCTAAGGCAATATGTAGCAGGAGGCTTGGTGTTCCTGCTACTCTAAGTGAAGGCAGGAGGGGGTGAGAACCAGCCTGCAGGTATGACAGGGGCAAATTAGAGAATCACCAGATCAGAAGGAGCTAGATTTGAAGCATAGAAGCCTAGGGCCTGAGAAAGGCTGTTTAGTTCTGAAGGCTAGGGAGAGGAGCTCCTGTCTAGTACAGCTGCAACAGGGTTCCTGGCTAATATCTGAGCTGGGGGTAGGCAAAACTGGAGCTTTGAGGATGGAAGTAAGGAGAGGAGGAGGTCCCAAGGGGCCTGGGAACACAGAATAGAGGACCTGAGGGAGAGAACAGGACCCCGGGAGGGATGAGCATCAAGAGGGCCGGGCAGCCCTCGAGTCTCACTGGCCCAGGAGCAGGGCCAGGGCAGAGATGGGAGCCAAAAGCCAAAGAGGCCAGGGAAGCCCATTAATCTCAACTGACCTAGGAGTAGAGACAGAGATCAGAGAAAGGGACCAAAGACCAGGGTCCCAGCTGGAGATTATGGGGGACCAAGGAGCCTGTAGCCCAGGAGGGGAACACGTTGTCAGGACCAGGGGAGCCATAGTTTGAGAGAAGAGAAGGAAGAGTGACATTTGAGAGGCATAAGCATGGGTACTGGGAGGAAGAAGCCTATGTTATTGGCCTTTAAGGTGATGAGCAGCAATACTGGTGCTCTTGAGGTGGTCTGATTTGGGAAGCCCTGGGTGGCCTCCCTATTTCTGAAAGGATCACTTTGTCAAGGTGTAGCAGGTGAGGAGAAGGGAGACAGCCTGACTCTTCATGTGCAGAGGGGGCTCCAGGGCATCATGGCCCCCCTGGAGTAGAACCTGCTACACAAACCTTCTCTGCTACTGTTGCTGCTCACTGTGTGAAACAGGATTCAAGTCACGTTCGAGTCTAGGTATGTCATCCAAAATGCAGCTGTTCTAATGGAAATACAGTGGAAATGTTCATAAAAGGGGTTAAAGAACACTTTTGATATGTTTGATCAGGGCTTTTTAAAAATATGTTTAATGTTGACAGTGGTTTCCATCTTGGGTGGCATCCCAGCCACTTTTCACGCTTACAAGGCAGTGTGTCTCCAGTTTGATCTGTGGATGAACGCACTTAAGCAGGGGATTCTTCAAGTGATACGGAGTTGCCATCTACACTATTCCCTCACAGAAGCCATCATGGGAAATAAGGTCCGACTCAAATGCTCTGAGATAGAGAAATATCTTCCAGGTGCCATAATAGTCCATTGGAGCTGGTACAGTTCTTCTTGCTGCATTATCGGCACTAGTAGACCAGCTACTGCAGCTTTTCTACAGGAACTGGGAATAGCACAGACTGCTCAGATATGCCATATGCTCCTTTGCTCTGGATTTGGCCAATAAATTCAATGTGCTTTATGAAAATAAAATCCCTTCTTGTTCCTCCTCAGCATACCCTTTCCCCCCCTCCGTCTACAAACTAGAGTTTTGTTAAGATGCTCCCTTACATAGCATTTTAAAAACAGTTTTACTTTTATTTTGGTTAATAGCTTTGCTGTGTTGGCACTCTCTCTCTTTCTGAGGCTTTTATTGGTCTTATTGTGTAAGGTGCCTTGGGATCCTTGCATCCTGTATATTGTATGGCATTGTGTTGAACAGGAGGTACAAAAACTAAAAGCAGGTCTCCTCCTACCCATATGCGTCTTTTCTTTTACAGGTTTTCCTGGAAGTTTTGTGGGGAGAAGGGAAGAGGTAAATTGTGGCTTGGCTGAAACTGCCGGACACTGAATTGCCTAAAGTTGCCTCACACCTTTTCCTTTCTTTTAGATAACGTGTAAAGTTTTCAAAAGTAACCAAATGACTTGGGACTTTATGGTTCATTGACTTCAAGTGAGGCTTAGACACCTATACATGATCTTTGGAAATGCTACTTATGCACTTTTGAAAAGCTTTCCCTCTAATTATAGATGGGGCCCCTAGCAATGCTGCTTTAGCTTAGGTTGCAGCATGTTAATGTCATCCTATCACAGTGTTTTGGATGACATACCTAGACTCGAACGTGACTTGAATCCTGTTTCACAGAGTGACCCATGTCACCTGCAGCACACTTTCCCCTACCCGTCTTGCCTCTTAACTCACAAAAAAGGCCCTTCTGAAAGATCATACACCTTGGTTTTGAACCAAATAAGAAATGCTGTTGAAATAGGTATTTTGAATAAAATAAAGAAAGCAAGAAGGGGAAAAAAGATTCACACAATATTTTTTCCACACAATACATGGTTTACAATTGTATTGGAGCAATGGACTGTTTGAGTCAATTCGAATTTTATTTAGACCCCTTAACCTAGTCAAGGTACTGGGGGGTTTTCCAGTTAAACGTCAAAGTTCAGACCTTGCTTAGTAACTAAATTATAATGCTTTGGAGATCTATGATTTATTTGTAGATATGGTTTATCACACTCTGAACCAGCAGGAGTAAGCAGTGCTGTAGAGGTAGCACAAATAGCCCTGAAGGGCAAAGGCCAACACCTTGGCAGTTATTTTTTGGGTGATACGGGCATAATCTGTGAAGTGCCAAGTAGCTTATGAAAAGTGGTTTGTATCCTTTTCACCAGCTTGTTCTGCTGGAAATCAAGGATGCTCAGACCTGGAAGAGGCTAGTTACCTTGTAGGAACAGACCTTCAAGAGTCCATCCAGCTCCCCTCAGCCAGAAGGCCGGCTAATAAGTACATGAAGCTATGGTATATAAGCAGAGGAGGTGGAAGTGAGGGGGTTCACTGGGAAGCCTACCAGGGGGACCTACTGGATCTGACCAGCCTGTGATAAACACTGGAAGAGAGAATCTTCTGCTTCCTGAGGCTTTTCATTTGCAAAAATATACTGTACATATATTGAAAATAAGCCTAACAGTCTCAGAGAACTACATCTTAAGGCTTCTGCAACTGCTGTCATTTGCCTTCCTATAGGTTTCTAATTCTTTCTATGCTGTTCTAGATAGATGGAATATGTTATAATATAACTTCCTCATTAACATCAAGAGTTGTGATTATACAGTAATGTTACCATGGGCTTCAAAGGCATAAAGCCTAAATATAATCTTACAGTACCTTGTTAGAATACAAAGCACATCCTCTAATACATTTTTTTTGTTTGCATAAAATGCAGTACAATAATGGTTCACTTGACCTTTGCTCCCTGTATAGTTCATTTTAACATTGTTTGAAGACTGCAGTTTGCAGGGCACAGGTGCTCTGTTCCTTGTTGGACAGTGAGCTTCAGCCATTGCAATTTAGTGCAGCACTTTCCACCCCTCCCCACCCCCCTCTAGGCAGCTGTACTCAGGGGACTGCTTTTGTGGTCCACCAGGAATTTCCTGTGATAGAATATCAGAAGCCTACTGGTGACTAGTAGGAGGTGACTTCACAGGGCAAAAGTTCCCTTTCTACAATAAACATTCTCAGTGTTGCTGTGTAGATTTCCTACACAGACTTGACAGCAATGAGCAACTTGTCATCTTGACACAGAATGGCTCAGGGAAGGAGTTTTAGCCATTTATAAGTTTATCACTTCGAAAGCAAAGTTGTCTCTGAACTCAAAATAATACATCTCCCCAAGAAATGGAAGAATTCACATGCTAGGTAGAACATTTGAAAAACAAATCTCAACTAAAAAGACAATAAAAGCAAGAAAAGTCATGCTTAAGGATGGGACATGCCCTGTGCTCCCTGTAGCTCTGGGTATGACAGTATGCATTGAAAGTGCTGTTCTATATATCCATCTTCATACTGTATTAGGAACACGGTATGCTTGGGCTGCTGGTGCAACTGAGCAAAGCACAGTTGAATTTACAAACTAAAATAGCTTTGGACAATCAATACATTAATTTCCTTTGGAAAGTGTGTGTGTTATAACAGAGACTAGCACTGGTGAAGTAGCAGAATATAAAATTACCTTCTGGTATTTAAGGAGCAGCAGCACCATCAACAGTAGCACCTGTTTGGAAAACAGAAAATACTGATAGAAAAATAAGCCTACAGACATAGAAATTCAACTGCATCTCTGATTTGCTTGGTACACCCACAAAAGGCAGCAAGGGCTGCTTTAGAAAAATCTTTGAGCATCTCAGATAGCAAAGATGGCCAGGGTCCCATCTTTCCCAGAGCAGAGTTTAGAGCTGATATTTCTGTTCTTCCTTGGCCAGGGATTCCTTCCATGTCCTACAATAAGAAACCCCTTTAGTGGCTGTTTAGGCAAGGTTTATGGTTCCTTTGTGATGTTGGGCAGGATCTCATTTGTCTGTTCAGGATCTCATCTCCATCCTGAAAACACAGTTCTCAGTTTAAAATGTCAAAGAGGTGCCTATCATAATGGCTAGATACCCACTGGGATCAGGCAGATGGGAGATATGTACCTACCTTTCTTATATGTGTTTGCACCACAACTAACAGTGCTATTGTCCTGTTTTCCTTTTCCTGAAAGAAGGAAGACATTATAGGAACACAGAGCAACACTGGGAATAATTAACACTACATTCCTTGTGCTCTTGTATTCATTCTCATTTGGTCATTCCCATATCTTTGATTTATCCCTGTGACAGAGCTTTCTATTTTTGTGCATAGATCTGTGAACTGATGGAGCCAGCCCTCCTTAGGAGTTCACTTCCTTCACTACAAGAAGCAGCTCTGGCTTTTTGTTTTTGGAATGTGGTGTTTCTCTTTACATTCCCAAATACAGTTTTTCCAAATACTTCAAAGAAATTGCAGACAGTGTAATTTCTACAGATGTAGACATCCTCTTCGGAGATCCGAATATGAAGTGCAACAAGGTGAACGTTATAACCAATTCATGATGCAATGAAATCAGAGCCTCTCCTGCTATCAGTGTATTAAGCAAGCTAAGATTAACATTAATAGAAGTAATATGCACATACAGAAAATAAATCTATAGGTCAAGAATATTTTTTTGTGTTTAAGATCAGGATTTTTGATAGGTCTCTTTTTCTGAGAGTTCACATGCATCAGTCACTATGTAGTTAACAGGAAAGAACTAGTTTGGTTAGCTTTTTCCTGTTTTACAGCAAGCAGAACACTGTATTCCATTTTGATGGACCGTGACATCCCATGGCATTTAGAAACTTTACTCAAACTGCAAGACAGCCATATTTTACACTCAGCAGGAGACTAGGAAGAAGTGTGAGGCTAGGGTTATTCTGACTCTGGACAGACTGTCGAACTGGTTGCTAGGAACATTGGGACATTCTCTGCCAGTTCATGTGATCCTGAAATAAATTGGAAGATTGCCTCAGCTGGGTGTTTTTCTTTACCTCATATTAAAGAGGCCTTTCTTACTGAGAAAGCTTTTAAATTGCAATGAAATCTGCAATTGTGTTTTTAGCTGGTGTTCTTCCCCCTATTGTGTAATATGATGAAGTTAATGAGAGCCTTGTGCATGGGAGAATAATTTCTTCTTCCTTGACCCCAAAGCAACTAAGTTGCAAAGACTCAGCTGAGTAGGTGGAGCAGGCTCACTGATGTTCAGGCACTCTTCTTTTAACCCATGTCACATGCGTCAGATGAACACGTGCTGTGTTCTGCTGTTCATCTGAAACTGTACTGGCAGCGTTTAGGGGCTCATGTTCTTTAGTCTTTTTTTCACCACTTAAGAGGAGTTATTTAGGAAGGAACAAATTATTCCTTCTCTGAGTTCATGATTTTATTGACAATGGTACGAATCTAGAGCATCTCCACTGACTTCCCTGGAGATCAGCTGGATTCACTGAGCTACAATGCAAAACACATTATGCATCACTATTATTTGGAAGAGTGCATGGTTCTTTTTATAGCTGGCTAACTCCAGGTAAATCCACTGTTCAGTAGAGAAGGAAGTAGTTGCTTAACCAAGGCCTTGTTTTCTTCTTCACTTCCATACTCACTTTAGGTTAACTAGAGGCTTTCATTTGAAATGGGCTAGGCCAAAGAGATATTGTACAAACCCATTACAATTTCTATAAAGTGGAAGGGCCCCTGCACTTCACACTTTCACACCAGAGCTGAATATGAGCTGGATGCAGTTTAGTTCTTCATGTGTCAAAAGATCAATGGTCCTCCCAAACCTAGCAGTCCAGCGGGCAGTGTGTTTGTGTCCATGAACGATGCATGCCTCCGGCAGCTGGGAGGGCACAGCGGTGGTGGGGGCATGGTGGTGGTGGCAGAACCTCCCGCAGATGGTGGGGGGTGGGGAGGATGGTGAGCACTGACCAGGGGTCAGCAACCACCCGCAGATGCCACCATGGTCCCCCTACCCCTTTTTGTAGGGGGTGCATGGCCATGATCAGGGGGTTCATATGCACCCCTGTGCACCCCCTACATAGTGCCCCTGTTTGTATCTATACTGTTAATGACACAAAAAGGAGCACTGTGGCTAGCGTCATGTTCAACTGCCATTGACTCCCCAGCCACTTGCAGCTGGAGCAGTTAGGGGGCAGCCTTTAGTGGGTAACAGGGCATGTCTTCAATTCATGCCTCTGGACCAAGACATTTTAAATCGTACCAGCCACGTCTACACGTGACATTTACTGGAGAGTTGACTAATTAATTCTGCAGTAAATGTCTCGCATCTATACTTGCAGTGCTATTAAGCAGGAGTAAACTAATTAACTCTGCAGTAGGACAGTACTTGTTTTTTAGTCTGCAGCACCGCACATGCAGATGCTCTCATGGATGGCTGGGGCGCCAGCGTACTTCAGTGCGGGGGCTGCCTCCTGGCTAGCACTGCACTGAAGCTCCCTCATGTCCCTGCCAGGCCCTTCGCTGCAAGTTGAGCTGGGTCAGAGCAGCTCCAGGCTGGTGGGCTGACAGGCTAACCTCCCCGACTCCCTGCTAGCCAGAGCTGCTCCAACCTAGCTCAACATGCTGTGTTCCTGGGCACATGTGTAAACACAGCACCTGGGAAGCAACGTCGCACCACTGTTTATTACTTCAACCTAATTGCACATGCAGATATGTACACTGCCATCCCACCCCCTCTTTATGCATAGTTAATGGCTGAGCAGGTTCTTTCTAATGGTATTTAGCCATACAATACACATCATCAACAGCAATATCTATAGGAAATAAGTCAGTCAAACCCTTGTTACTTGTTTCCGTCTAACAGTTAAGATAAATAATAGTTCAGAGAACTTCTTGGATCATCCAGTCAGCCCCTGTATTGCATTGTCTGATAGCTCATTGCCTTTCACAAGGTATAAGCTGCAGCTACCAAGCTCTACAGTGGCTCTCTTGTGCAAAATGGCAACCATACTAAGGATATATTTTTTGTGAAGCATAAAGAAAGAAAAGTACATCCTTGCATTTCCAAACTGCCAGCCCCAAATTCCCACTGAAAAGTTTAAATGAAACTGAGGGAGATCAAATTTCCATGCAAGGATTATGCAGGAAAAGAATCCAATACAGCTGTCAGATCTTGCTCTTGACCTCTTTCTGAAAAGTTAATGAAGTCTACCACTTTGTCACTGGTAGAGAATCTTTTTGGTGAGAGGTTTCCTAATCTTACAGAAAATATTTTGTTGTCTTAAAAACTAAGATGTTAATTGTACTCAGCCTTTAGATAAGTTGTTTTTCTACATTAGAGTCATCTGTGTTATAGCACATATAGTTATATTCACCATTAGCACATATAGTTATATGTGCTAATGGTAAAGATTGCCAGTTTTGAGGACCTTGATGTACTTTCTTTAAAAAACCGAAAAAAATCCCAGAGAGGGCGGCACATTTCCTGTCTATTATGCATCTCCTCAGAGGTTACCACCTTTGAGGAGACAAAGCTCAGTGAATTTAACTGGATCATAACCTGGAACACTGACTCTGCATTTGAGGAATTCAGACAAGGCTGAGAATAGATTGAATATATTGCTATAACAAGTCCAAAACAAAATCTGACATGGAAACTCGTCAGTCTGGGGAATTTAAAATGCAAAACCAGGCCTTGCAACGTAGTCTAGTCTTTACAAAAGTGGATATGAAGAGTAAGCAAGTGTTTCATACATTAGAAGTAGCCTGGACTACATTGTCTTCTAAAACTGGCTAAGCTTTAAAATACAAGATGGAAAACCTATATACCAGATAGATGCAACTATATTTCTGCCACTGGACACATTTACACATTGCCTTATGACGACATTGTTACTGTGCTGTGCTTTAGTACTGCCAAAAGCTCGTACTGTGCTGTATGTGCACTGCACGGTTATTTTTAGCCACTATTTCGCAGTAGCGACGCACTATAACAGGGAAGTGGCACACCGCTATGGTGAAGTGGTTGCTGGTCATGTGTTAACACCTGTGGATGCTATGTTGCCATAGCACATCAATTGCTTCATTTTAAGGCAGAAACAGGAAAGGGGGAACTGCACTGTTTAACTTTTGTTCTTTACAATGAGCTCCTCTTGGGAATGAGTTTACCTCAATATCAAGTAAACATCATGTTCGGGAAAAGAACACACAGAACAATTCCTAGGTAATGGTCTAAGAAAGATGCCAATCCCTCCACAACTCCCCATACAAACTGAGGACTAACGTATGGCATTTTCACTCACATGAAGCAATAAATTTGCCAGAGTCTCCGTATGACTATTCAGGAAGTAAAGTACTGAATAAAGCATAGTCTGAGCCTAAAGCAAGAGCAAATTGTGGAGTTCAAATATACTAAGTTTATAAAATGTTTTCCTGCATTGTATAAGCTATGAAGAAAAGGAGGAAATGCATCTTTACAAAGTCTTAGTGTATTATCTTAATGGTTTTTTTCTTAATGAGTAAAATGGTTCACTAAAAATTATTGCATTGTGATGAAAGTATTCGTCCTATCATTTTTGGCTACTCCAATATCCTCCACGATTATAGTTCTTAACACAAGGAAATGCAGTAGTAGTTCAGAGCCAGGGTTTGAATTATGGGGGAGCTCATGGGGCTGCCTCCCCCAAGAGATAACAGCCCCCTGTAAGATTTGAAAATCATAAGGGGGGGGGGGGAACTCGAATTTTATTAGGGCATTGTGATGGGCAGCCCAGTTTTTTTTTTTTTTGCAGCGCCCCCTCCAGGGTCAAAGTGTAATTTTAACCCTATTCAGAATAGAAGAATTCCTATTAATTCAGCATTATCTGTTAGAACCACCCAAAAGAGTTTCTTTGCTTCATTAATGTTTGTATATGGCTGAAAGTGTTAAAAGCTTTCATTATTTAGAAAAAGCCCTTTCAGGGAAGATGTATTTTCTATTGTTTAATGGCATTTTTGTTTTGTTGCAAAATGTTTTGCAGCTGGAATGACAATCCCTCTCTTGTACAACAGAGACGGACAGTCTTCCAATTTATAGAAAGTTTGAATTAAATACTTAACCAAAAAAAAAAAAAATAATAGAATTTGCTTGCTACTAGAACCAAAGAAGTAGGAACAGCAATTCCAGATGCCTGGGATAGAGAAGCCTGGGGTAACATCTCCCCCTAGTGTTCATTATGTGTTTTAAAAATCTTATAAGCCTCCTTTTCCAGATCCTTACGGGGATCCGAGTATCTTTTGAACATTTGACCATAATTCCTGCTTTCTTTATAAATGTAGAATTTACTTATATGCTTGTACCTATATGCCATGCGCTGATCTGCATGACATCACAGTCCGTGGGATTTTAAAAAGCCAAAACAGTATTCAGGTCCAGCTCTGATGTAAGATGCACAGGTGAAAACTCTTCACACCCCCGTGAGCCCAGGACCCCATCAGATCCTCCAGAGGACCCTGACCCGATCCCCCAGTGTGGGGCCAGGAGGTGGGCAGGGCCTGTGGTGGGTGGGCATTAGGTGATGGGGCAGCTGAGTGGAGCCAAGGAGGGTCACGCCCCACCCTGATCCAATTTAGCCCAGCCCCCTAGGGAACCACGCAATGAGCTGCACAACTGGGCACGTTTGCTCTTCTCCTCTTGGGAAGGAGGCCTGCAGTAAACTCCCATGTAATTGAGCATTCTCAGGAGAGCTGAGAGAGAGAGAGAGCTATCACTAAAGACATGATTGTCATGGGTGACTTCAACTACCCAGACATCTGTTGGGAAGACCATTCGGCCACCTCCAGCACATCAACCAACTTCCTGGCAACAACAGATGATCAGTTTCCGACAGGTTGTGGAAGGGTCTACTAGGGGCAAGGCCACTCTGCATTTAGTGCTGACCATGGGGAGGACATTATATGCGACTTAAGGATTGATGGTAGTCTAGGCGACTGACCACGACCTGATAAAGGTGATAAGGTTCACCATCCACCATAAGACTGGGAAGTTAGCCACCAGAACAGAAGTCCTAAATTTCAAGGAGGCAGATTTTGGTAAACTCAGGAGGCTCGTAGAGAGGCCCTCTGCAACCAGCAACTGGACAATTTGGGAGTGTAGAAACAATGGTGCTTCCTTAAGGAGGCAATTCTCACAGCTCAAAAACAGGCCATTTCCACGTGGGCATAAACCGGGAGAGGAACCAGGAGACCTGCTTGGCTTTCCAGGTATATTAGGGAACTATGGAAAAAGAAAAGAGTAGCATATATACACAGTGGAGGAGTGACTCAGCAACCAGGGAGGAATACACCTGTAAAATCACCAGGGCCTACAGACATGAGACACAGAAAGCTAAGGCCAGCGTGGAGATCAAACTAGCAACCGGTGTAAGAGACAACAAAAAGTCCTTCTACAGATACATAGGAAACAAGTAAAAAAAGTAGGGCTCCACTGTGGGACCACTACTGAATACCCAGGGGCAGCCCACAGTTAATGCCCATGAAAACACAGAACTCCTAAATACATACTTTGCTTCAATATTCCTGAAATCCAATGGGGGCTGCTCACCTGACCAGAGGCCCAGGGAACAAGAGAAAAGCAATAGCCTACATGAAATCAGCCCACAACAGGTGAGGGATCTTCTACAACGCTTGGACATTTTCATGTCTGCTAGGCCAGACAGACTGCACCCTAGAGCCCTGAAAGAACTGGGCAAACTTATAGCACTGCCACTCGCCAAGCTGTTTGAAGAGTTGTGGAACTCAGGAGTGGTCCCGGATGACTGGAAGAGGGACAATGTGGTGCCCATCTTTCAGAAAGGGAAGAGGGATGACCCTGCAAACCACAAGACTAGTCAGTCTGACCTCAGTCCTGGGTAAAAATCTTTGAAAAGTTGGTTAAGGAGGCCATCAGTTACAAGTAGGTAATGGATGGGGTGTTAAAAATAACCAATACAGCTTTGTCGAGGGTAGATCATGCCCAACAAACCTTGTGTCCTTCTACAACCAAGTAACCAACCATCTGGATAAGAGACATGAGGTTGATGTCATCTACTTAGGGCGTGTGGGTTTTAAAAGACACTGCTTCAATTTAAGGCTGATTAAACCCATGTCATGCACCCCAGCCCGCCCCGCTAACTTACCTGCCTCTCCAGCAGGGAGGGGAGGGCAAGCTGCCAGTGGGTGGAGCATCTTGGGCAGGCTCCAAAAGGGGGGTGGGAAAAAAGAAGAGATCAGGCTTCCCACTTTTCTTGGCCGGAGCCTGCCTTCCCAGGCTGCCAGACTGCCTGCACAGGCTTCCTGCAGAGCCGTGGAGCTGCATGGAGCCCAGTGCTTCACTCCACAACTGTAGGAGCAGCAAACTAAAACTCCTTCAAGGAGTTTAAGTCATTTAAGGCACATTAAGCCACCAAATTTCCTACAGCAACTGGAATTAATATGCAATAAGCCACTGAGGCAAGCAAACACCGACACCATTAAAGTGGTGCAAAAGCATTCAGCCCGCTTTAAAATGTCGTGCACACACGCCTCTTGTTTAGTCTATACTTGGCCAGCCTTTGACTCAGTCTCCCACAGGATTCTCTCTAACAAAGTTCTCCTGAGTAGAAATGAAAGTTCATATTACTTTCATTTCTACCCAAGAGAACTTTTACAGTCTTTTCTCCTATGCCTGAAGAAGGGTGCTTGTGCCCAAAAGTTTGCAATTAAAGAATTTTTTTTGGCAAAAATGTAGTTGGTCTAAAAAAAGATATCACCTCTACCATGAGTTCTGATCCCGTTTGCCTCTAGACCAATGAGGCTACAACCTGGATACCCAACTCATAATGGCTGACTTTTTTTGCATGGTCTACAAACACAGCCAAAGCTACAGACCTCTGCCTATAACCCACCACAACCTCTCTACCTCTTGCAATTTTCCACTTCATCTTTGTGATTTAAGATATTTTCTTCCAAAACCTCTCAATAACCCAGCTTGCCAACTGTTCTTCTGTTTGGACCACCAGATAGACGCGCTAGTAAACCATCTAAACAGATGGTAAGTAGGTTATCTACCAACTCAACCCACTCCTATCCTGAGCAAATTGACTCTTTTGAATCCTTTAATATAGCTGGTTTGCTTACTACTTCACTCCTAAGCAAAGGCAGTTACATTTTATTAACCTTAGGCAAAAAAAAGACTGGTCTTTGCTTTTATTTACTTGAGAGAAAGACAGAAGAGACCCAATGGTGCAATGCTGAGAATATCTATGTTTGGGAAGAAAACTGGAGGTTAAAGTTTGTTTGATAATTGTTATTTGTGTGACACAAAAAAAAAAAAAAAGAAATTCCAGGAAAGGATAAATGTATATATTCTTCTCAGAGAAGACTCGGGACTCTTCTTTAGAGTAAAAATGCTCCCCCAGGCTAGGAGTAGCTACTAGCTTCTTGCTTCATCACCAGTGATGAAACAGGTATACATACAAAAATGTTACTCCTCGATAGAGCAAGATTGTTGATAGGAAAGTATGTCATCTTGCTGAGGTCACAGCATTGTTTTATCTCTGTCTATAGCTTGCAACTGGGGAGACCTTTGCACTTGTGGAAAACTTCACTGAAGAACTGAAATACAGGGGGGAGATGGGAAATTAGAACAAACCAACTTCCAGGAGTCAAGTCTTGTAGACTGCAATTTTGTGAAATGAGTCACTTTTTGACAGGACAGTTTCAGAAAGTTAGGTTTAGGTGAAAATAAGGAGGTTCCAATTGAAACTGATTATTTAACCTTAAATAAAAATTACCATTATGATTGAAACTGTATTCCTTGCAACAAAACTCCAGTTCTTTCCCATGACTGTTAGAAGTAGCTTAAAATTCCTGTAACAAAGTTATTTGCAGGGCAGGAGAGAGGGGGGAGCTCTTTTCCCCATTCAGTCTTTTTTGTAGAACACATTGCGTTAAGTTGATGTCACTATATTACCCCTTTCCTCTTGTAGGCAGAAGGGTCTCTCTCATAGCAATAGGGGAGAGTAACCCTAGGAAAACATGTTTGTAATGCTACAAAACACACTCTATCAAGACAGTCACAGAGATTCAATGTTCCCTTAATTCTGACAGGTTTTGACAGGTAGCTACCATTTAGCACTGGTATACATAGCTTTGGCTAAAGCAAGCTAGCACAGGAAATTTCTGTGGTTGTATCTGTAGTTGAACATATTGCCAACTATTGGACTGAATGGGTATATGAACAACCACTGCTGATGTTCACATGCATTAAGCTTTCATCAAATAAAAAGATGGCCTCAAAGCATGCCATGTGATTACTGGAGGAAGCTTGGTCAACACACTGATGTTTGCTCCTTAGAAGGCAACATTGCCCCAAGAAGTGATACTAGGAAATATTATGGCAGTGAGAAAACGGTCACAATATTACATTTCTTCAAAGACAGAACACTCTCAATGTTAAGGAAAAGTCTGTGGGTATGTCTACACGATTGTCATTGCTGTGACTGAAGGCTGCATAGCCATGGTGGAATATCTTATCTAGCTCAGGTACTACTAATAGCCTACCCACATCCTCCCAGATCTCATTGAAGGTTGCAAAGCCTGTCCAAAAAGTTGGGTCAACTTTGGGCAATTAGCCAATACTTAGCAATGTAGCTACAGCAGAACAGAGCCCATACTACCCCAGCTAGTTTAAAGACTATCTTGGAGACATCTACATGAGCTGCAAAGACAACATACCTTATGCGCAATAGAGTTTCAGTTTCTAGGGTCGGAAAGGACCTGAGTAGATCATCTAGTCCGACCCCTTGCCATGGCAGGAAAGAGTACTGGGGTCAAATGACCCCAGCAAGGTGTTTATCTAACCTCCTCTTAAAAACCCCCAGGGTAGGAGCCAGCACCACTTCGCTTGGAAGTTGGTTCCAGATCCTAGCGCCTCCTGATATCTAGCCTAAATCCACCCTCTGCCAGCTTGTGACCATTATTCCTGGTCACTTCTTGCAGTGCTTGGGGGAACAAGGACTCCCCCAATGCCTGCTGATCCCCCCCCCCCCCCCAACTAATTTATAAACAGGCCACTAGATCCCCCCTCAGCCTTCTCTTTTGGAGGCTGAACAGGTTCATGCCCTGTAGCCTCTCCTCATAAGGCCTGCCCTGCTGCCCCCTGATCATGCGAGTGGCCCTCCTCTGGACCCTCTCCATGCTGTCCACATCCCTCTTGAAGTGCAGCACCCAGAACTGGACGCAGTACTCCAACTGCAGCCTGGCCAGTGCCGCATAGAGGGGGAGGATCACCTCTTTGGACCTGCTTGAGATGCATCTGTGGATGCATGACAAGGTATAATTGGCCTTCCTGACTGCCTTCCCACACTGCCAGCCCATATTCATCTTGGAGTCAATGATGACTCCAAGTTCCTTTTCCGCCTCCGTGCTGACAAGAGGGGAGTTCCCCAACCTGTAGGTATGGTGCTGGTTGTTCCTCCCCAGGTGCGTCACCTTGCACTTGTCTGTGTTGAAACCCATCCTATTCTCATCCGCGCACCCTTGTAACCTGTCTAGGTCTGATTGTAGCCTGTTGCTTCCTTCTAGTGTGCCCATATCCCCCCACATCTTAGTGTTGTCAGCAAATTTGAACAGGGTGCTTTTTACTCCCTCGTCCAAATCACTGATGAAGATGTTGAACAGTGCGGGCCCGAGGACCGAACCCTGCGGAACCCCACTGCCCACGTCCTTCCAGGTTGAGAAGGACCCATCCACTACCACCCTCTGGATGTGGCCCACCAGCCAGCTGGCAACCCATTTAAGTGTATGGGTGTCAACACCACAGTCCCCCAGTTTCTTAACGAGAACGGGGTGAGACAGTGTCGAAAGTCTTCTGGAAAATTTAAAGGAGTTAAAGGAAGAAAGATTGGGAATTTGGGGGGGGGGGTGCTAGCCTGAGACTTGGAATACTTGACTTTGGTTTCCACAGATTTCTTGAGCAACTTAGGGCAAGTTTCTAAGCCCAGATCCAAAAGAGGACTTGGACAAAAAGCCTTCGAAACTCTTTAAGACTATGATTCTCAAAACCCCGTCTATCCCCATAAGCACCTGTTTTACATTAAAAAGCACCACGAACAGGGACCAGAACCCAAGACTCTCCCATTCCCACCAGCCTACAGTCAGGCTCCCTTCTTAAGTTCTCTCTGCCTTACTGAGCCTTTTCCATAAATGGCCCAAGTGACAGCATTGATTAGCAACAACTCATGCTTGGTTGGGGGGAGTGGGTTTGAAAACTCTTGGGCCAAGTAAGGAATTGATCCCAGATCTTTCATCGGTTAGTGCAAGATAACGTACAAAGACCTGTCGTGTGGGTTTTCATTTCAGATCTATCAAAATCATTCTAATTCACCTCTTGAAAGTTTACATTCCAATTTTCAATTTGAAAAAAAAATAGATTTAAAGATTACATCCCAAATTCAGAATACAGAAAATTTTGCAAAATCTCAACAGAAACACAACCTGAATTATTCTCTGCAATCATGAGAATTATTAATCACTGCAATCATAGGAAGATTAATGGTGCAGTGTTTTTTTTTTAGATCAAAATACTTTCCTCACAACAGCACAAGGAAAAAGGAACATCTTGCACTTATTGTATAAATAACTGAAAACAATGTGATCATGTAATAAAACATCCTTTACCTCAAAAGTAAATTAGAATGAGTCATTAGATACCTGATACTACTCTCCCTGCACATCCAAAAATTCCCATTAAAGCTACTATCTATATTTAATATTCATAAATTTGAGTGCTATTAGTTAGTTTGATTGGCCAAGTTACAGAGTATAAAGGTGTTCAGTGATTAGATGAGTCAAACCCCCAAAACATCAATTTTTCCAAATAAACAGAATTATGTCCTAGTTTAAATACCCCTTTTTAGTAGTATTTTAATTTTTTCACTCAAAATTCACTAGTTTTGCCAATATATTTGGTACCCATCTTGTTCATGGGCCAATTTACAGGAAGAAATCCAAAGCAGGAGGAGGGACTGACAAAGAGTTCTCCCCTGGCCTATGGTCTCCTTGTTCTAGATGTTGAGACACATTTAAGAAATCATTCTCTCCAGCCTCTCAGGTTCCAGAGATTGCTGACAACAGCAGATCACAAAGAGCTGTACTCCAATCACTATGGCCATTTTTAATCACTTCTTCAGCCATGAATGTCTACATGCACACCATCTGTAGTGCTTTAAGCATTACATCTCTCCAAGGCCCCAAATGGACTTTCAAATGTAAAGCTCTAAGTTTCTACGTAGAATAGTAAGAAAATACACCAAATGTATACTATTGTAGTTAATATATTTGGTCACTGGTAATGCACTGATCTCTGATTTTAACTCACTAGCTAAATATCTATTTAGATCAATGCTCTTCAGTCCAGAATAACAAACTTTCTTGTCGTAAACACAGTTATCTGGAGAATGAAAGGATGATAGGTTTTTTTTTTGGCAGTGATACAGCATCTTCAGTTTTTTCTTCAACTATAATGAATCAGTTCAGGAGTAATCAAACCTCTTCTAAACAGAAGTTTGGAGTCTTGGGTCTCAGTGCAGGATAACAAAATTAAAAGAAAAGCCTAACCAAATATAGACAAAAAAAATCACTGTTAGTTTTCAGGAGCACTTCAGGGACAAAGGGGGGAGGGGAGGGAGAACTAGAGTCCTGTAAGGTGGTCCACATGCAGGCAAACTCTTTGACCACATGAAACCTCAACGAAGTCGGGGTAGAGGGTGCCTGTGGTACTTTACTTAGAGAATAAAAAGATCCACCACCCACCCACAAATATTTCTACAGTCCATGAATAAAAGCAGTTGTACCAAAATTGGGCAATTCTCTGTTCAAGGACAGCTCCTCAGCTGGTGGAAGTTGTTACAGCTCCACAGATCTGACAATGTACCATAGCTGTGCTCTACTGTGAATAGTCTAGCTGGATTCTCAGTCGTTTTTGTTCGTTTGTTTGGTTTTTGTAATCAGATGCACAAAGGCTTGCCATTTTGTATGGGTTTCTGCATACACATTTTAGGCTTTTAGAGAAAGAATCTTTAGTAAACTTAATTATTTATGCTGTTCCTTAAAAAGAAAATAAGAATAATCAAACCAGCTACAAATATATAGGAGATGCTGTTAATCTTGATTCGCGTGAACAGAAGTACAAGTTAGCTGAGGAGAGACCTCTGAACATGTATAGCTTTTTCATTGCATCTTTGAAACATATACTATAAAGAGGCAAAGAGCAAATGGGAAATGGTGTTCACTCCATTTCTTATGCCTGAGCCCCGGCAATGTTGCCTACCCCATCCTTATTTCTTCATTTCACCCTGGTGATTCAATTAAGCCCTGGGGTCTAATTAGAACTACTAGGAAGAAAGAAAGGAAATAAAAATCAAGCTAGAAAGATTAGGATATTTTTCACACTCTGGAGATTGTACAGTAATCTCTTAAGGAATGTTATTGTTTGAATCATTTAACCAGGTGTGAACAGTGCCCTAAAAATAAATAAATAAATAAATAAATAAATAAATAAATAAAAATAAAAAAGCTTGCTCTCTATAGAAAATTAAGTGGCTAGGAGGGAATGGTTTAGGTATCCATATCTCACTTTTCCAAGAACTCTGGTTAAATCAATTTTCTGAATGTTTTTACTGAAATGGATCTCAGTGAAGCAGCTGTTGGCATTTTAATAAGTAACATCAAGCCCCTCTCAGAGTTTATGGGGGAAGGGACAGAAAGAATCACTTCACAACAACTGATTTTTGTTAAAATGTTAACACTAAATTACTAAATTACTTTTCTGGAAAATTTAAGTGGTTTAAACCCCACAGGTTAGAGTCAGAGTCAGAGTCAATTTGTAGCAGTATTTAACTTGCTTGAAAATCTAGATCTCTACCAATTCCATTAATGAGGTCTTCCCCTTTCAAAATTAAGGAATAGTTTTGGAAATGGTCTTATTTAAGTGACTGTGTGTAACTAATAAGTTTTGTTTAGTATCTTTAGGTCAATGAAAAACTCAGTAGCAATGCCAGGGAACTCTGCAGCTATTATCATAGATAATATCTACTTAGAAAATAGTATTTAGCCAACATATTTCTTCAAAACATTATTCAATTCAGGTTTAATTAAAGCAAGAATCATTTTCTGTCTGGGTTAGGTGCTAGGTCAAAACAAAGACACTCACTCACTTGGAGCATATATAGCTCAGGAGATTATGCCTTCATGGCTCCTTTCTCCACACAAGCCTCTGACATAACACACTCAGCCCCTGGGCCAGATGTAGCCCATGAAGTTGTGTCATCCAGCCTGCAAGGCTCCAAGAGTCCAAAAAATTGGCAGCAGGGGAGTGGGCTGCTTTAACTGCCACCCTCCTGCAGCCAAATTTGCAACTTGTGGGGAGCCCCATGGGCTGGATAATGTGGCCCTTTGCACTAAATCAGGTGCACAGGGAAGGCTCACTCCAGCCAGATGGGTCCCATCGGGGCACAGACACCAGGATTTGGTCTGCAGATGGCCCTGTGCCACTCATCTAGCCCATGGAGCCAGAAGGTTGAGCACAACCGCTCCAAGGCATCTTAATTTGACCTCTAAAGACTCTATTAGGAACGCTTAAGACAATGACTCTAAGTAAGTGTAGATGATTGTTTCACAGGAATAAATGAGGTATTTACTCCAAGGTATAAATTCTTAGAGCTGTATGCTTCTGACAGATGGGGTGGGGAGGGTGGAGGATGACCCAGTGATTTACTTTCAACTCACACACCCCTGCACCAAGCACAGCACATGCCCCAAAGAAAAGCTGCATCAGTTTGACCCAGCTCACCAGTCTGTATACTTCAGCAGGGCTTTTTGGTGCTTTTATCTAATAGCCAATTCAATCAAACAAATAAATTGAACAAAATATTCAATGGTCTATTAGATAAAAGCACCAAAAGGCCCCAGAGAAGCACATGATCTATACAAATGTTAGGCGAGCTAAACCAAACTGGCACAGCTCCTTTTCCAGTAAAGAGCCATTTGTTCCCCCCACCCAACATGTTAGCAGCCATCATGACCAAAAATTATTGAAACGGAACAAAGAATTCCCCCAAGGAATAAAAGTGTTTAGTCACTAGGTGTCAGCATTGTTCATACCAGAGTTAATAATGACCTAGCATAGAAAGTATGCATCTCTTAAGCTCATTAGCACGCTAGGTTTGGTCCTTTGCTTCACCTGGGGTAGTTGCACATTACCTGTGGGGTTCCCTGTACTGAAGAGCAAAATGTAAGACTTAGTACATCTCTCAAATTGTTTTATTGAGCCACTCCAAACTAAGGGTTGCATATTCTTTTGATCTAAATGGTGAAGTACCTGCTTTTTAGTAGCAAAAAGTTGAGAGGGATCAGAAACTGCATTCTGAAACAAATGAAGTGTGGAACACCAAAATAAAATAAAACCCACCACCAAGGGAATTTCCAATCTTCTTTTACTGCAGCTTTTTCAGTATTTGTAGGGGGGTTTTTTTGGGTTTTTTTTTTTTTTTTATATAAACACAGCTCCTGAATCATATTAGTGTGAAAGTCTTTTTTTTTTTTTTTTTAAATAAAAATGCCAAGTGAAAAAATCAAGGTCTTTCTAGACTTGAAGATTGTGAAGGAGAACTCATAAATAGGGATTCAAAACTTAGAAGACAAATTAAAGTAACCCAATACTTATAAGATCCCATAGATTTCTATACTAAATCTAATAGCTTTTTGAAGTTCAACACCAGTCAGTAGGCAAAAATCTAATGATCACACACACACGTGCGTGCGTGCCATATAAAAAACTTATTCAAAACATAAAATAAAATTGTTTGTAATGTTGGAATTTTTTTTAAAGGCCAACTCCCATTCTATGGCATGTGTTCCTAAGCATTATCAGAATATATTCCCCAAATACCCTGGTGTTTCTTCATCCAGCACCCATTATATTTCATAGATTCACAGACTTTAGGGCTGGAGGGGACCTCGGAAGATTGAGTCCAGCCCCCTGCCCGAAGAGCAGGAAGTCAGCAGGGATCATAGGATCCAAGCAAGATAAGCATCCAAGTTGCTTTTGAAGTTGTTCAATGTAGGTGCTTGACCAACCTCCAATGGCAGGCTGTTCCAGACCTTGGGGGCTTGGACACTAAAGGAATTCTTTTTATGTCCAGCCTGAAACGGTCTCGCAGTAGTTTATAACTGTTTGACCTTGTCATCCCTTGGGGCGCTCTGGTGAACAAACGTTCCCCCAGATACTGGTGATCACCCCTGATTAAGTTATAGGTGGCCATCAGGTCACCCCTGAGTTTGGGCTTTTTAAGGCTAAAGAGCCCCATGGCTCTCAGCCTGTCGTAGTAAGGTCTGTTTTCCTGACCTCTGATCACGCGCGTGGCTCTTCTCTGGACTCTCTCAAGCTTCTCCACATCCTTTTTGAATTGTGGAGCCCAAAACTGGATGCAGTACTCCAGCTGTGGCCTCAAGGGTGAGTACAAGCAAGGAGAGAATGACATCCTGGGATTTGCTTGAGAAGCAGCTGGGGATGCAAGCCAGCGTTTTAGTCACTTTACTAGCCGCAGCATCGCATTGCAGGCTCATGTTCATCTTGTGGTCAGTGATGACCCCCAAGTCCCTTTCTTCCGTACTGCTAGCCAGTGTAGCACTGCTGAGCCTGTAAATATGCTTCAGGTTTTTCTTCCCAAGGTGGAGAACCTTGCATTTTTCAGTGTTAAACACCATCATGTTCTCGTCCGCCCATTTGCTGAGCCTGTACAGGTCAGCCTGGATCACCCCCCTGTCTCCTGGTGTGTGTGGATGCTTTGCCCCAGAGTTTGGTGTCATTGGCAACCTTGGCCAGTCCACTTCTGACTCCAGTGTCCACATCATTAACGAAGATGTTGAACAATATGGGTCCAAGGACGGAGCCTTGGGGGACCCCACTGGTCACAGGACACCATGATGATTGACTTCTGTCAATTACCACCTTCTGGGTCCGACCACAGAGCCAATTTCCCAGCCGCTGGATCACGGTAGACTCAAGGCCACATTTGGCCAGTTTCGCCAAGAGATGATGCCAGATTGAAGTCTTTTTTGAAGTCAAGATATATGACATCAATCTCTTCTCCCTTGTCCAGGTAATAGGTCACCTGGTCATAAAAGAAAATGAGATTGGTCAAACAAGACCTACCCACAACAAACCTGTGCTGGCTATCCCTCAGGATGTTGGCGTCAGTCAGTCCATTAAGGATGGCCTGTTTAATAAAACAAAAAAACCCAAAAAAAACCCCAACAAAACCTTTTCTAAGATTTTCTTCAGGACAGAGGTCAGGCTGATGGGCCTGTAGTTAGCCAGATCCACTTTCCTCCCCTTCTTGAAGATAGGCACCCACATTGGCCTTCTTCCAGTCACTTCAGGCACTACACCAGAGCACCAGGAATTTTCAAAGATCCCTGCCAGTGGCTGGGCTATGATGCTCGCCAGCTCCATGAGTACCCTGGGGTGCAGATTGTCAGGGCCAGCTGACTTGAAGGTATCCAGCCTCTCAAGGTGTTCCTTCATGAGGTCAGCATTGATGGAGGGCAGGGGATCTCCCTCACCCAGATCTCCCCATCCCATAGCAGGCATGGGTGTCCCATGGGACTAATGAAAGACCGACACAAAGTACCCATTTAATAGGTTGGCTTTTTCCTGGGACATCAGACAATTGACGCCCATCTGGTTTAGCAGGGGTCCAATGTTGCCCTTGCTTTTCTTCCAGCTCCCCACATATCTGAAAAAGGACTTTTTATTGTCCTGGATGCTCAAAGCTAGTTGGAGTTCAGTTCCAGCCTTGACTTTCCTGGTTTGCTCCCTACAGGGTTGGACCAGTGCAGAATATTCCTCCTTGGAGGTGAATCCCGTCCTCTATCCTTTGTAGGACTTTCTTTTTAGCCTCAGGATGTCTGCTAGGTCCCTGGAGAGCCAGGGGGGCTGCTGTGCCCTCTTGCTGCCTTTCCTCCAAGATGGAATAGAATTAGCTTGTGCATTGAGGATCACTCCCTTGAGGAGCAACCACTCTTTGTGAACTCTCCCCCTGGGGTCATGGTTCCTTAGGGCCTTACTGACAAGCCTCCTGAGCTTGTCAAAGTCAGCTTTCCTGAAGTCAAGTACTTCAGTGTTTCTGACTGACTTGCCAATTTTAAGGTGGATGGTGAAAGTGATCAGCTCGGGATCGGTGTCACCCAGCTTCCCATTGATCACTAGGTCACCGATTAGGTCATCCCCAGTAGCCAGTACCAGGTCGAGAAGCGCTTTACCTCTCATTGGCCCATAGATTTGTTGAGTTAGGTAGAGGTCATCCACGCACGAGAGGAAGCTTTGTGACCACTTGGGATCTTGACTTCAAAAAAAGCCTTCAATCAACCCATGATCACCTCTTGGCAAAACTAGCCAATTGTGGCCTTGGGTCCACCATGATCCGCTGGCTGGGAAATTGACTCTGTGGTTGGACCCAGAGGGTGGTAATTGACAGGGGTCAATCATCATGGTGTCCTGTGACGAGTGGGGTCCCCCAAGGCTCTGTCCTTGGACCCATATTGTTCAACATCTTCGTTAATGATGTGGACACTGGAATCAGAAGTGGACTGGCCAAGGTTGCCGATGACACCAAACTTTGGGGCAAAGCATCCACACACACCAGGAGACAGGGGGGTGATCCAGGCTGACCTGTACAGGCTCAAATGGGTAGACGAGAACCTGATGGTGTTTAAAGTCATTCTCCCCTTGTACTCAGCCTTGGTGAGGCTGCAGCTGGAGTACTGCATCCAGTTTTGGGCCCCACAATTCAAAAGAGGATGTGGAGAAGCTTGAGAGAATCCAGAGAAGATCCACATGCATGATCAAGTCAGGAAAACAGACCTTACGACGACAGGCTGAGAGCCATGGGGCCACACAGTCAGTTGCGCACCGCAGAGACCACCAGCTGGCCCTCAACCCTTTCCTCCCCCACAGATTGACCTGCTGGGGCTGGTGGCAGCAGGCGGGCACATGCCCAGCTATCCCCACAGCCCAGGATTGACCCAAAGAGGCTCCAGGATTTACCTGTCAATTGGGATCCCTGCGTTGGTGACCACTGATTTAAGACATTTAGAAAAGGTCCTAATTCCACCGGTAAAACCATTGTGGGCTACAGACACAAGTTGCACATAGACCAGTTTAAGTGAACAGAAACTGGTTTAAACCTATAACTAAAGATAAGTTCAGTGCATGTAAACCAGTTTCAAAATGGCCAAAACCAGTTTGAGATACTACATTCAACCAGGTTAATCAGACTTAACTGACTGAGGTCAGACTGGTTTATGGACCTCCTGTTCCAGACTCCTTCCTGGTTTAAGTTAAATCAGAGTCCCCCAACATCCCAGCATGCTCTGCAGCCCTGGGCTGGGCTGTCTGCTCCAGAGCAGGGGCGGGGCTGGCTGGCACGGCCCCCTGAGGTGAAGGAGGCAGGAAGGGGGTTTTATTGCCCCCCACCCTCCAGGACCCCAGCCAGGCTATGCCTGGCTGGGGCAGAGCAGCCCTTGTCAGGCCTTCTCCCCCCCCCCCAAATCACTGCTGGAGTGGTGGGGTGCATGGGCAGCCTTGGCAGTAGCCTCAAGTGACTTGGCCAGGGAAGGGGTTTAATTCCCTGTACCACCAACATGGACCTGAGCCAAGGTCTGCCTAGTTGGGGCTCAGCCATCTATACTGGGTCGCTGCCCCAATTGCTGCAGTGGCAGGGGCGGGGGCATGGACAGACACCAGCCGGCATGGCCGTACAAGACAAAGGGGACAGGAAAAGGATTTATTTCCTGCTCTACCCCCCAGTTACATCCCAGCTGGGGTTCCTGCCGGCCAGGGTGGCTTGCTTAAACCCTTCCCCACTCGCACTCAGGCCTGCCCATGCCTCCCCCCACAACCTAGCTTTTCTGAAGCTAGCACCTCAGCTTCTGACCTGAGCCACTGCAGACATGGGCCTGCATTTCCTGAATCAAAAGCAAATGTCTTCTCACTTGCAAATTACTTCAATCTATGCAGGTCAGACTGCAAAGATTGAATCAACTCAGTCTCTGGCTTTTTAAATGTCTGTCCCTAGCAAAGTTGTCCGAATTAGATAATTCCATATACTGTATATCAGCTATGAAGCCCCAACTGAGACACGTGGGCTAAGGAGTTTAAAGCCTCAGAAGGGTGACAAGAAGTTTTGACATAGATAAAAGAGCAAGGATTCTTATCAGAGAGTGGTTCTAAACAGGTATTTTAAAAATAAGGCAGCCAGACAGTAGCAGTAATACTATTATTTTCAACCTTGAGGGGTCAAGAAAGCTGTACATCAGGCTGGTCATTTTACACACACACACATAGGATTGTTGTTTTTATTTTAATGTAAATGTTAAGATCTTAATGTTGTTAAGATGCTTACCATTCCTCAGTCAACATTACAGGATCAAGCTTAGTTTGCAGGATATCCCAACTTCCAAGGGTTCAAGGTTTCAAACCTAACAGGCACTTCTTCAAATTTTCACTTCTGACAGAGAAAAACAATTAAGTAGCAATGGGAAGCTATTTTCCTAATTGATCACTTTTATACAACTTCCTGTAGCTCTAACATCAATTATGCTTGTATGTCACAAACACATTGGCATACAGCCAGAGAAGAATCAGAGCTAATCTATTAAATAACAGGTCTTTGTCCTTGGTAAAATCATCCCATGCTACAAAGTCCAATTTTTAAACATAAAAATGACAGCATAATCAAGTGTACTGAATGAAGCTGTATAGCACCTCCTTAGTATTATCTTTATTATACAGATGAGCAAAAGAAGAGGCACTGTTGAGATAATTAGCTTCAGCTGAATTCTGCAGAAGCTACCCAGCAGGTAGCATATCCATTAGTGTTAACAAATGAAATCCATTTTAATTTCACAAAAACCAGGCACTTTCTGCTTATGAACCAAGCAGAAATTTGTTCAAAAGTCATAAATATCATTTGGGTTTTGTCTGACTTTGTTTTATTCCAAGGAAGTATTCAAGAATAAGATGTTACACTACAAAGCTAACATTTAATGGCACACATGAATTGTTTTTCTTGTGGTTATCTGAAAAAAGTCTTTCCTGTTACAGTACAGTCAATACACTTGCTGTGCAATATATTGTTGCATATGAAAGGCCCACAAAACAGGAAATTAATACAAGTCATTTACCTTATGAATGTAAAAACACTGGTGTTAAGAATGTGCAAAGGACATAAAAACCGACCATAGATGCCAGAGCTGCTTTTCCTTGTGCTGAACAATCTCACCAGCACATTAAAGATATTCCACTGAGAAGCAGCATGTTATGGATTTACTAGAAGCCCTGTCAATAACAAACTTGGGGCTTTGATAATTCTAGACTATGTTGCCAGGAGATTTGTGCTCCTGACGAGATAAAATGAACAGGAAATCCTCTATAACCTTGTCATTCTTAACTAGTAAATAAAACACAAATCACTATTATCAAACATTAACTACTGTAAAAAGAAAAATGACAAGCTTTGCATATTTTAAATAAAGTAACTTACAGCCCTCTCCTATTGTAAGACGATAGAAGGATTGCCTTTATAAAGCAGAATGACCGGATTTTGTGGAACGTGGCTGTTTTGGCTCCAAGATATTTGTAGCATTATAATATCAGGGCCAGGATACAGCTGCCTTGTGACTAAGGCGATGCTCACTGCATAAGTGCTGTCCAATCACTATACGTCACTAGACATCTGTTTCCTGTTTTCATTCTCTCACTTTATCATTTTATGCAAGCTACCCTTTCACCTGAAGGCCATTTAGAGGTTTGCTATACCTGATAGGGTGCACATATGCATATCAAAGAGGCTGATCAAAAATTTATTGCTACTGAAAGCACCTTGTTCATCTTATTTCAAAAGGACAAAAAATGGCAACAAAGTCACTTATTCCCCCCTTCCCACCAACTACACAATGATACATAAACACTTTTGTGTTTTGGTCTTCATTTACATGACTAACTTCCTCCTTTGCTTCCAGTTAAAGTAGCTTTCCTGTTGGACTACCACCACCTCTACAGAGTACAATTGTGAATTGATTCATAAAAACAGAAACATTATGGTACAAATAAGGGAAGGCATAAATACTCAGCCCCAAATCCCTTCCCTCCCCCAAAATGGAAGCCCTAGTATTGTAATAACAAAATAAAGTATCACTTGTCATTCAAGTTTCCAAACCAACAATCGTCAGGATGCAGAGCAGGATACATCTAAAATGAGAAAGTTATTTACTCAACCTTCAAACTAACACCAGAAGTTATGTTTTTTGGCAACAGGTATTAATTACTCTTAAGAAGGTGCCAAAAAAGGTGCACCTTTTACAAATGCTCATATTAACTCCTTTGAAAGCAAGTTCCTGCTATTTACAATCCAGATTTACATTAATTTTTGTTATATTACAGGTTTATTAGATGAACTGAAAACTAAGGAAAGATTAAACTTAAAGATTAGCATTTAATGAATATTAACAAGGACAGTGGGAACCAGCAAGGCAGGTAAGTGGAACCAAGCCAAGACTACCAGAGATCTAAAGTGATTGATTCTTCAGCATGTGTATGGGGGAAGAATTAAGGATTTTTCTAATGCAGCACGCAATTCCACCTTGCCCCATTAATAGGTGCAGTGAGAAACTGAGTTGATAACTACCAAAGGAAAAATTACACCCAGCTTTCCACCTTCAAAAACACATCTGAGTAGGAGTGGAGAGACGCATCAGAATCTGAAAGCTGGGAGAAAACTTACGGGATTTGGTAAAATAGGGAGCTATTAATAGGGGCAATGCATAGGGGGAGCACAGATACCTCCTGAGCATGACAGTACCCACTACAAAAAGGCACAGCTGACACTGTCAGCGGTGCCTGCAGGCAGTTGCTATTTGCCACCAGCATCTGCGGGTGGTCCGCAATAGTTGCTGGCCACTGCCAATGGTGCCTGTGGGTGGTTGCCAACCCCTGGCTGGTGCTCACCAGCACCCCCCACCCTGGCGGTATCTGGGGGACTTTCACGCTTACCAGCGCTGCGCTCTTGCCACCACTGTGCCCTGCCAGCCGCCGAGGTCACGTGCCATTCATGGTGATTAAGATATGGGATGGGATGACAGCTGAAGGAACCTATACTAGGCTTCCAAAGAACAATCTAAATTTCAGATGGTGGTGAAGGTTACTCAGCCCATGGTCTTCAAATCTAGATTTTCTAGCACTTCCACTGCTATTTAAGTGCTCCCTATTTTAAGGCCCAGTTTAACTTCCATTACAGAAAATGGAACTCTTTCCACAGCCTTACTGGAACTTGGATCAGGCCTTTAACTGATTAACTAAGAAGGCCCAACTACCACACTGCCCATTATTCTGCTTGAGCAAAGGGAATAGTGAAGTTTGAAAAGTAGTTGAGAAATCATGCCATGGCCACAAAAGATCAGGATGCAAAGCATTGGGAAATTAACTGTAAAACTAAGAACCTCAAGCTGCCCCCCTAATTCCTTTTTGGAAAGAGTAGCTGCCAGTGTTCTTTATTTTTCGTATGAAGTAAAATTCCATTTTAATTACTTTTCATGAGAAAAATTTAAAAGGGATTCAGAACTTTTTTCACTCCATTAACATCTGATATTGCTACTTAGATCTAGAGATAACACAACTAGAGATAACACAAAAAAGTGCTGAAATATCAGCATTTATTAGAAAACAAAACATCATCTTGTAGCATGTCTAATTTTAATTATTCTCTTAATTACCCCACAGAAATATTTAAGTTTCTTAAAAAAACTTGGAAATAGAAACACTTGGTTTTTACTACTTTATTCCATGATATCCATGCAGAACCCTAATACCTAAAATTGCTGGTGAATGGCCTCACTACTATAGCACTCAAAGGCCTTGCAATCATTGCAACTATTCATAAAGTAGAAAAGTAATATTTCCATTTGACAAACAGGGAATTGAGGTACTGCCCCGATTAAGAAATGTGGACAAGATTACACAACATTTGTGGGTAAGCTGGCAGAGTCTTAGCTCAGCAGTCTAATTATACCATCTTCCTTATCCTCAACTTAAATGAGGAACACACCTTTAGGGCATGTCAACGTGAGCATACACGTGTGATTTTTGGTGCCTCAAAAGCCTTTGAGGTGCTACAAAATGCACCTCCCACATGTGATTTGGTTCTCTACACTCATATTTGCAGTCAAATTCAGGTACCAGGAAATACTGGCATTAAAAAAGTGCATCGCAAAAGAGCAGGATAGCATACATGGAGGCAGTGTGAACCGCTCGCAACTGGCACCTAGTTGGCCAGAACCATGCTCCAACTGTTGGCCAGGCTCTGTGAGCCTGGATGGCTGGTGCTGCAGCCCCAGAAGGCCCCCAGATAAGGCTGTGGGGGCCGGCCCAAGTAATACTGCCAGCCTCCTCTATCCCACCCAGGGGAATCTGCCCCATGACAGAACATGCATGTAGAAATATGTGCGCCACTGCTATTCGTCCCCAGAGAAATGCACATGCGTGCTCCTCTGGTTACACCCTTAGAATTTATCTATCATCTCTTTCACAGTAACCATGGTAACAGATATTAATTTGCTATATACAGTTTTCTGATATTTTAGAAGGAAAGTATAGTAAGTTTAGAGGGTAATTAGAAGGGCAAAAAAATTGATTAAGACGTTAATTTGGTCTAAATTAGCTTGAATTATAGTATCCTTTGAAGATGAAAGACTTTTATGCAAATAGTGTAATAGATTTAAAGAAAATATTGTGCCTAAATAGCAGTGTTGTAGGAAGCTATGAATTCAGAACTGGAAGTCCAGACTCATAAATTATAATCCAAATAACTGTTAATGACTAAATCCAGTCACTACAGTAGCCTTGAGAAAATTAATTTAGTCTCTCTCTCTCCAGCCCCCCTCCACCCTTTAACAGCTGGTGAAATTAAAATACTACTTACCTGTTTCACAGAGGTACTAAAAATTCCAATTTGTACAACACATTAAAACAGTATTACAATATTAAATTAGCTTCTCACTGCAAGATACTTTTTACATAATTTTTACTTTCATTTAAATTGGAAGTCATAGTTAATGGTTGGAATTAAACAACAAATAAAAAAAGAATATGTAAACTATTCCTTTGGATAGCATTTTCTAATTAAATCCTGCATCAGATCACCAATTAAGGTGCCAAGTGGTAAATCATAGCAAAAGAAGCATCTCTGAACATGTATTTTATTCATATCAGATTTTACAGCATTTCTAAAGTTAGAACTTCTCATTATGCCATATTATGACAACAAAGAAAAAAAATGAAGATGTACCTGTATCATTATATAATCATGAATTTATAATAATACTTTGACTAGTACAATAAAAAGTGGACTAGTAAACAAATCCCATTTCTAATCCATTATTTCACTGCCAGATGTTTCCTGTACACCTGCAGATGTCTCTGAATCCAGGCTTCATGAGCTATAGTATTTTAGCAACTTCTCATCTACTGGTTTAAGGATTTTCTTTTCACTCATGTTCACCACCCAACCTGGAGCAAGACCAAAGAAAATCTGTCTGGGATCCTTGCGTGTACTTAGCATTTGGAAGAGTTCATCTTTTGTCACGTCTGGTAAAACATAACCATATTTCTTGGCAAGTTCAAGCCTGGCTTCTAGAACCTTTGATGGATCTGCCAAATACCCACGATTCTTGGGATCTGTGTAATAACGAACTAGATCTTCAGGTGGAAGCATGCGCTTTGGAATAGGCTGACCACGCAGAAAAAATGGTACTGGCTTGCACACTATATCTGTGGACAAGCAAATGGTGGAAGAGAGTTTGAGAATTAGCTACAGGGTTTCATAATGAGGGTTAAAAACATTAGATGATATTCTGAGGCTACAAATATCTATTCCCTAGTCACAAAGTTATTTTGCAGAAGGAAATAAAAGACGACTATTTTTTCTGATACACAAGACATCAGTAAGTTTGCACAAGTTGGTCTAATAAAAGCTATCAGATTTACCCAAAGATCCTTGTCTGCTTTTAACTGAACTAAAATTTATGTTTAAAAAGTAAAACTGAGCTATCCAACAAGCTTCTGATAATCTTAAGTACCTACTGCAAACCCATGTGGAATGTCTATGTTGGAAAAGGTATGGCAAAGTAAATAAAACAGCAACTGCACGGTGATCTTCAGAAGACTTGCTTGTCACTTAGGACTATTATTGGCCAAATCTTATAAATCTTTCAAAGTTAGTGCCCCAAGTAGTATGTGTAAAGGTCAAACCTTAAAAGCAGAGGGCTTCTGCCTAACTTTTGGAGAACATCTCTTGAGCCTGTAGCACACTAGGAAAACAACATTTCTTAGTTTAACTACTGTTCAGGATTTATTTTTGTGCTGACTTAGAAAGACAAGAGAGAACAAATAATTTGCTCAATAAGGATATATCCACTGATTGTATGTCCATGCATGCAGCCTCCACTAACTTTAGTGAGAATGTGCATGTGAACACTGGGCAGAACATGAACCCAACCCAAGTCAAGCACTTCAGTAAGGACTTTTATAAGAAATCAACAGCCATTCTGTTTTGGATGCGGGGGAGGTCTGACCTCCTCTAATGCTACCCTTCTGACAAAATGAAGCATCTCTTCTTGACAAGAACTAGATGACTAAAGTGCACATTTCAGTTGTAATTCACTTTTTTTTTTTTCATTAAAACGGTACCATTTTTAGCAAAAAATAGACAGAATATTTTATTTTTTGGCAAAAGTGTACCTAATTTAATCTAAAAAAAAAAATCTACCACATAAAATCAGTTCTTTTCCACTATGACTAACTTCCCCTCTTGTAAAATGTTTCATCAAGTACAATTGTAAAGTTGACCCAAGCAAGGTAATTTTCTATTTAAGAACAACCACTTGGGGCTCCAAACCTACAAATCTGACAAACTCCTAAATGAGGGATTTAGACAGCATTACTGGCACAAGTAGAGCCAAAAGAAAAATAATAAATATGCAAGCTTGAATAAGTACTACTTCTAAGGAAAGACTTGTTTTTTGGGTTTGTTTTTTTTTTTTTTTTTTTAAGCAGATTTCCGTTATACTACATTGCTATAAACAGAGCTCCTCTGGATGTTTAAAATGGATCTTTTTTAAACTGTTGGGAAGAGAAAGCATGACAGAAACCTCTCTCACCTCTAACCCTTTCCCTCTACCCAACAAAAAAAGAAGTAGGAAGATGAAGGGCAATTCTTACCCAGACTCCTTTGATCATAGAAGGCTGTTGTAATAATCCCTCCATTTTTTTCAATTACAGCAACAGCTAACTCAGATGCCATCTGCACTTCAATATTTACTTTAGCAGAAAAGATATCAACCCCCTGTAAGTTTCAAAACAAAATGTGTTTAAATTAGCTACAGCTGAACTGAACATTTTTGAAGTAATACTTTACCACCAGATTCACATATTCTACAAAGATAACATTTTATCACAATTCTACAATATCCTGTTATAGAGTTCAATCTGCTTCACTCCTTACATCAATAGACAAAGAAAAAAAAAAAGTCATGAGCAAAGTACATTTCTTTCAGGCCCAACTTTCACCATATAAGGCCGTTAATGAACAGCTAAAAGCTGTTCAACCATTATAGACAACTCTTAAGCTTAGGAAGTTTAAGCTAGGCCAAGTTGCTCTTTACAGGAAGATTTTACCCAATGAAAGTGCACATTAAGATAAAAAGCAACCAATCAATTCAAACTGTTTAATTATTAGGCATGAAATAAATATTTAATTCATTTTAAGAAACACCTGTCTGCTACCACTGCAATAATACTGGGTTACATCTCTACCTTGACTTCATTTCTCATTCATACTAGTCTCTGCTTGCCTTGATTGCAATAACTCCTATTGCATATCTTGCCCCTCCCCCAGAACAGCATAAATTACTTATGTATACCACCAAGTGTAATCAAGTTATTCTTATCCATTCACTTAGATTAATTTCCCTAAATTTAATTCAGTACACTCTTCCGTCGTTCTAATGCAATCGCTCAGTCTCTTCGTGTGTGCATTAGCTTTCCTAATACGGAAAAAGAAGTATATTTTGCAAACAGTGCTGCTTTTCATTACTACATAGTGCCCTCTAGTGGCTTTCAGATTACAATACTGTACTTGTTTCACACTGGTAACAAAATTATCTTTTAGAAAAAGCATGGTACCTCTAGAAGGTAAAAGAGGAGTACTGTTAAGAAGCAGAGAGAAGTACTGTAAGAAGCAGAGGGATGGATCCACCACCACCTCCCCAAAAAGAAGAGGTTTACCATACCCTGCTTAGAATTAAGTTAAGTATTTCAGACCAACCTCCTCCACTAGTTGGACACCATAATCCCTTTTGAGTGGCTGTACTGCCACACCCCTGGAATTCGTGAGTTGTGTCAAGTCGATTGGCTGCGTGGGGTCAAGTCTACCCAAGTCAATAAGATACTGTAGCCTTTTCAGACTGAGGGGATGATACTGGCGCCTGAGACTGGGAAAAAAGTGAAAGACATTCAGTGTCTAGATGTGAAGATACGTGTTATAATAAGCACAATACAAGTCAAATCTCAAGCTTTAATAGATAAATGAGTAGTAATAAGAGGTAAATAATAAAATAATTTATCTTTTTTTTCCCCCCTAGCCATTCCAAAAAAATTTAAAGAATAGGGACACTTAGCAATAGGGGCCTATTTTGTATCTAGTCTATTATCATAGTGTCTAGGAGCCCTGCTCATGGATATTCCACTGCACATTCTGTTCCCTGCCTTTAATATAGCAAGGTACGTTGACAGTTTCTTATAACTGGACTCATCTCATGAAGATGAGATTCCCTAGCAACTGGTCAGTTTAACTGTAGATGCTCTGGCACAGGCAAAGTGCAAATCTGAAGAAATTAACTTGCAAACCCCTTGGCCTGAGACAGCGTTAAGAGAACTGCCTTTTCCAAACAGTCTTTCTAAGCAGCCTTATCAACACATTTGAGCATCTGATTCAATGGTATCCAAGCCTACTCAAAACCTCCTAGACAATTTAATGCAATCAGGTTTTTGTGCCTGCTCATCTGAAAAAAATTTCATTGCTTCTTTTATGGGTTTTTTTTTTTTTAATCCGAGCATCACACAGCATGTAGTTTTATCCCCAGAACATTACTAGCTTGAGAAACAGGAGACATGTACATCACACAAAGATTTTCTTTGTGAACCTGCTCCATACAACTCAAGACTGTCCCAAAAATCCACACACCAACTGCTACTCCAACTCTGACAATACAACACAAAGTTATGTCCCTTGCCACTGCTCCCAAACACGCTTGAGGCAGATTTCAACAGCGGTATTCTAAACTGTATCCAAGACACCACAGAACACAGACTACTTTTTTTTTTTTTTTATTATTGCAATATTATTTTAAATGACCATTGGAGTTAAAACTCATGCTTTCCAGGTAAATCTCCAGCTTTCAATTCCAGTGTTTGTGTTTTTATGGAGTACTTATGAACCTCACTGCTACTGCCATGAATCCTGGAAGAATAATGAAACTAAAAGGAATTAGGATAAATTTTGCCCTGCTACTTGGAGAGGTTGATCACAACAAAAAAAAATAAAGGGCTGGCATTGGAGCTGAGCCCTAGGGAGATGGGTCAGGACACGCAAGAGAAGGAAGAAAGACCACATACAATGCCTTCACAAAGAAAGTTGAGGTAAGTGTAAATCAGCAGAAATGCTCATGCAATCAGCCAGGAAACAGTGGGGGGGTGGGCACCTAAAGTTCCTCATTCCACTCATCCTCACTGAAGTGGGTAGAAAAGGAAGGGGCATACAGAAAAAGAGATGGAATATTCTTTAGCAGTTATAAGCAAACTCTGAAGTGCCAGCTTCAGGATTATAACAACTGCTAAAAAGTTGATGATGAAAATGATGCTGCCAGTCACTGTTCAGGGCAATGGCCTTGACTGGAATTCCAATAACCTGCACTCCCCAAGCAGAATTGTAGTGGGGGAAACCTAGAGAATGGGTGTCTTCTGTAAAGTCAGCAGGTAATAAGATATTAATGATTTGTTAATTGTTACAAACCTGAGTGAAGCCTAAATACATGGTGTACAAAACACTGCAAGAAAAATTAGGAAAAAGGTCTCTCTCCAACATACAGATTGATTGATTTCTGGGTGAAGAGTAAGGGAAGAACACAAAAAATATAAGGGAGAAAGGTAAGGAAAAATGGGGGGAGGGGTAGAGGGCAAGAAAAACCTTGATATCAGCAATGAAGACAATTCAGGAAGAAGGGACCTCCTCTCTCTGTCCCACTCCCCTCTTAGAACATCAAAGCCATCCACCATGATCTATCGCAGGGAAAAAAGCAGGCACTGACGTGAAAGAAAAAGTATAGAAAGCTGGCTGAATCGTTTGAAGTTCATCAGTACCAGTCAAATCAACTCAAATACTTCTCTGAGCAAGCTGCAGTGACAGCCTTACTTTATTTCAACTGCACAATTACATTTTCTCTTAAATCATCTTTTTAGCTCTTTCGGTATAATAGAAAGTTATGTCCAAAACTCAACATAATTATTATATAAGAAGTGTGGTGACACCTGGCTAGTAAGTTCTGGCATCACCTATCAAACAGCAAGTAAGCTTTTCAAGTTCTAGAAGTATTTTTTTTTTAAACATATAGAAACTGAGGCTAAAAGATTAATTTAAACAGAAAATCTATGACATTTGATTATACATTCACTGATATACACTTGTAACACCTTAAATGCATATAAGCTTTTCTGTTTTGGGACTATATAAATGATTACCTAAATTCAACCTAACCTGGAAGAGGTGGATAGCACAGCACGAAGTCTTTCTAGAGGAGAGAGGGCCAACCTTTTTGGCAGGCATGCCAAAAGTTAACCATGCACACCAAATGCCACTACAATCCTCTTCCTCCTCCCAGTCTTCCACTACGCTTTCTGCTCCTTGCCCTGTCTTCTGCTCCAATTCCTGCTCCCTGCCCCATCTACTGCTCTGCTGCCTGTCCCTTCCCTGATCTCCTGCATGCCACACATACAGGCTGCCCATGCCACATAGATTTTAGAGTACCCTTGTAAAGTATCAATATACTTCTTTTGGTTAGGATATTGGCAGAAGTGGTTAGAATATACTCCTTCAACCTACAAGGGTTGCTACCATCTGTGGGCATTTATACACATACATTTGTCTGTTCCAGTGCTCCTGAGCAGACTTCATTAATCGCGTCTACTCTGCCCGCAAGCTGACATGCCCAGCACTGCATTGCATACATTTGTATAAAATAGCAAAATGCACATCAGCACTGACAAAATGGTGGCGGTGCACTTTTGAAGTAAAACACCTTTGGTATGCTTTAGTTCGAAAGCACGCCACTACCATTTTCTGATACCAATGAATGCACCAGTGCCAGCTGCCTTTAAAAGTGCCCGGTGATGTGGTGCAAGCATATGTACATGTGCCCTATATTTTGACAAAGTCTGACAGCTTTCAAGTATAAGACAGTTCATAGATTAGTCTGAGTTAAGAGAAAAAGCCTTTCACCACACAAGTTATACATCTTTTTATGTTTTTGCTTGTAAAACATCACAAATTCCTTCACAAACTTACTATGATTAATTTATAGTCTTGGTGCATTTTACAATATTCCAAGGGTGATTAAACAGAGTGCCATTTATTCACTTTTAGATGCGTGTAAATGGAGGGATGTGACAGGGGAAGTAATACACACTGAAGGGGACAGAATCTTTAGTGCCCCAAGTTGTAAATTAGAAGCAGAAAGATTAAGAAAAACTGTTGTGGATGCCCCCCAAGTTAAAACAATTAAGACAGAGTATGATTGGTGTTATCTTGCACCTGAAATATATACACTGTTGAAACAGTTTTAAAAAAGTGAGACAAATGGAGAAACAGATATCACAAGAGTGTAGAATAGTAGCTGAAATAACTTTTGAGAAAATATTTTATGTAGAAACTTAAAGTTACAGTAGGAGAGGGAAGATGTCCCAAAAATATGCACTATGAATGAGATACAAAAATACTAATGGTAGGTGGCTACAGAGCCAAGCAGACTCTAGGACACAAGAAAGGTAGAGGGAAAACAGAGTAGGGCACTTCTCTCAGGCTGTTCAGTTCTGCCATTAAGTAAGTTGGCAAAATCTAGGGGAGAGAACCAGTACAAAATGGCAAAGACAGAAACTACAAGATTTCCTGGCTATGCCTATACAAGCCACTCCTGGCATAGATGCTAGAGTGTGGCATGTGAAGGCATTTTGCTTGGCACAAGTGCTTTGGGGCAGCAACAACAAGGATCAGGCCCTTCATGGCTCCCCCACCATCCACCCTCGCATGCTAATGTTTTACAAGTTAAGGCTGTGGGTGTTTTTGGCACTGTGCCCAAAAATGTTGCAGACCCCTGGTCTGTACCATCTCCAGAGCAAAGCTGAAAGCACCACAAACGAAGTTTCTTTTGCACCCAAGCCAGCAAATCAGAGTAGCTGACTTTGGTGCATCATTATGCACAAGAGCCCAACACTGTGTTCCGTCTCTCTTGAACGTGTGCCATACTACTCAGGTCACTTATAAGTCTGAAAACTGAGGTAAGATGGCTTGAGTCTCCTGGAGCACATGGAACTTCTCTTTCAAAAACACTTCTAGGCTTGCTTTAGAGAAAGCATAGACACATCCTTTGTAGACATGTTCAGTACAGTAGGCCTGATCCAAGCTCCCCTGGAGCAAACTGAAATCTTTCATCCACTTCACAAATTTTGGCTTAAACCCAATAAAAACATGTGAAAATGATAACAGTGACAAAGAACATAGTAAAATGGGCAGTGGGGCAGAAACAAGACAAGACAACAAAAGGGAAGAGGCAGTCAAATATGAAAGAGAAGACAGAGTACCAAGTGTCATGACCAGCAGTAAACAGCGGGGGAAAAGAAGAGAGGTTAATGCATTAAAAGTTCTCTCATAAATTAAGCTGACCGCATGCTCAAGGTGAAGAGCTATAAATGCAGGTGATACTTTTCTTGAGATAAATCTGGGAAAAGAACTTACCTGTGTCCCTCATTATACCCGTATTTTGGAATAGCCAAATAAAATGGAGTCTGGCCACCCTCAAAGCCTAATCGGGGACGATTTCCTCCTCGTGCGTATCCTTTGTTGCCTCGACCACACTTATTACCTCCATAACGTCCACGTTTACATTTTGTCTAAGGAATAATACATACATTGGTTAATTCAATTATGGTCATCAATTCTGCATATACAGTACACATTTGACAGAAATAAGACTGACCGATGATTAGGCTTGGCAAGATTCAATTAAAAAAAGGGTAAACATTGATAAACAGTGATTTCACCTCACACTCACAGACTGACAAAATGTATTTCCAGAGGTAATCAAAATTTATAGAAAGGGAACATAAGAAAAATGATGGCTGATGTGATGGAGTGTGTGATGACAGGGGGGAGCAGTTCTACAGAACTATGCTGACTGTAGTTCGGACAGCAACTCTCAGAAACTGTAAGGTGCCGGGAATAAAGGAAGAGGAGGTGGCAAAGCAGACAAGGGAGATATAAACAAGCAGAGCCAGGACTGATGGCACCTCTGCCACTCAGCTGGCAGCAGCCCTACAGTAGTTATACATGTCATGGCAGGTCATTAAATTGTACTATAATAATAGTATACTACCATTAATAAGTGGTATTATTATAGGGCTCCCCACACCCCTAGTTTCGCACAATCCTGAAAATTTAAAAATTGATTAAAAAAATCTAAATGAATGCTTAAAAATAAACATTGATATTATCTGTTAAAATTATAACAAAAAATTAAAGTCAAATTCTGTCAAACCTACTGATGATTCACTATAAAGCAATTAGGCCATTGGAAATAGCAGAGATTCTAAGGGTGCAATGATAAAGATTTTGGGGGCAAATACCGATAGCTAGTATTGAAAGAGACACATCAGACAATACTGATCCAATACAGCTGCCATCAAGTGGTAAGTCTGGTGTGGTGGAAGAGGAAGGGGCAGGGAAGCGGCATTGGGGGGCAGATCAACACCCCCATGGGATGAAGGAGGGGGAAGGTGCTACCCAACCCAAGCGATGGGCAAGGGAAGAAGGCGCGGCTGGTGGGGTGGGGTCAGCTCCCACCATTGCTTGCACCCCAGGAGTGCTCATAGGGTGCGGAGGCTGCCCCCAGATCTGTGTGGCACAGGGTAGGTGGCAGCTGTGGGTGGAGCTAGAGCTACGCAGGGCTCTTGTCACTGGGGGCCGGGCTTGGATCGTGCTCTGGCGGTACTGGGAGGAGGCTGCAGCCACCTGAGATTTCGCTGCAGCTCCGCTCCCTGCCCCATGCTACCACCTGGTGCAGCTCTGCTCCTCACTGCCCGAGTGCTCTGGCTCCATGCAGCATGGGCATTTATCAGCCAAATTATCAGCCCCATCAGACTGTATCCAATACAACCAGTTTTCTTTACATCAGAACCAATCCAATGTTGGACCGATATAATTGATGCACCTCTAGCAACAAGAGGAAGATCAGGGCTAGTGTGGGTCCCTCACTGAATAAGGGAGGCAACCTACTGACAGATGAGGAGGAAAAATCCAATTTTTACCTCAGTCTTCATGGGCAAAGGCAGCTCCCAGACTACTGCACTGGGCAGCACAGTTTTGGGAGATGGTAAGCAGCTCTTAGTGGTAAAAGAACAGGTTAGAGGCTATTTAGAAAAGCTGGATATATACAAGTCCATGGGTGCAATGCATCCAAGGGTGCAACTGCACAGCCATTGGCCATTATCTCTGAAAACTCATGTCAATAAGGGAAGGACCCAGTTTACTGGAAAATAGCAAATATGGTGCCATCTTTAAGAAAAGGAAGAAGGATCCAGGGAACTACAGACCAGTAAGGCTCACTTCCATCCCTGGAAAAATCATGGAGCAGGTCCTCAAAGAATCCATTTCTAAGCACTTAAAGAAGGCAACATTGATTAGGAACAGTCAGCATGGATTCACCAAGGGCAAGTCATGCCTGATCAACCTGATTGCTTTCTATGATGAGATGACTGGCTCTGTGGATGTAGGGAGACCAGTGGACATAATATACCTCTACTTTAGCAAGGCTTTTGATATAATCTCCCACAGAATTCTTATAAGCAAGCTGAGGAAATATGGGCTGCACAAATGGACTGTACAGGGGGCTAGAAAGCTGCCTGGATTGTCAGGATGTCGTCAATGGCTCAATGTCTAGCTCACAGCTGGTATCAAGTAGACTGCCTCAGGGGTTGGTCCTGGGGCTGGTTTGGGTTTTGTTCAGTATCTTCATTAATGATCTGGAAGGTGGGATGAACTGCACCCTCAGCAAGTTTGCAGATGACACCAAGCTAGGGAGTGTATTAGATAAGCTGGAGGATAGGGCTGGGATTCAGAGTGACCTAGACAAATTGGAGGACTGGGCCAAAAGAAATCTCATGAGGTTCAACAAGGACAAATGCAAAATCCTGCATTTCAGGCAGAAAAATCCCATATACCACTATACCCTGGGGACTAACCGACTAAGCAGCAGCTCTGCTGAAAAGGACCTGGGGGTTAGATTGGACAATAATACAAGCCAGCAGTGTACACGTGTTACCAAAAAGGCTAACAGTGTACTGGGCTGCATTAGTAGCAGAGTTGCCAGCAGTTCCCCTCTATTCTGCACTGGTGAGGCCACATCTGGAATACTGTGTCCAGTTTTGGGGCCCCCACTACAAAAAGGATGTGGACAAGTTGGAGAGACTGGCAGAAGACAATGAAAATGGTTTGGGGGCTGGAGCACATGACTTCTGAGATGAGGCTCAGAGAACTGGGTTTAATTATTTTGAAGAGAAGACTGAGAGGGGATCTGATAGCAGCCTTTAACTACCCAGAAGAGTGGCTCCAAAGAGGATGGAGCTGGACTATTCTCAGTGGTGACAGATGACAAAAGGAGCAAAGGTCTCAAGTTTCAGCAATGGTGGTTTAGGTTAGATATTAAGACAAACTCTCACTAGGAGGGTGGTGAGCACTGGAACAAGTTACCCAGAGAGGTTGGGGACTCTCCATCCCTGGAAGTTTTCAAGACCCTGTTAGACAAAGCTTTCGCTGGGATGATCTAGTTGGGGGTGGTCCTGTTCCAAGCAGGGGATTGGACTAGATGACCTCCTGAGGTCCCTTCCAACCCTAATTTTCTGTTTCCCCTCCCCCCACAACTTAACAAGGATTCTATTTGAAGCTGAGTGGGAAAAGATTGCATCCTATTTCACTATTAAATAAGAGGCAAGAAATTCTGAAATCTTGGTTCTCAGACTTACTCCTAACAACATAATGGAAATGTCTGGCTTTGATGAATTTAGTCAGATATTTTTTCTTAAGTTACATATGTGCTGTTTGAATTAAAGTCCTGGTAACAATATATGCAATCATGGATCATTAATAAAATGAATGCTCATGCTTCCTCCTTTTTAAACTACTGCTTACAAGGACTAGTCTCCCATACACTCCAAATACAGCATCTGCTCATCAAACACTGTCAAAAGGCTTGACAATGCCAGTGAAGAACAGCTAATTCAGCAGTGATAGTGAGCTGAGCTGTAAGGTGCATAAGAGGCAGCTCCTGGCAAAGCAGGGAAGGCTGGGACAGCAGCAGGTGGCTTGAAAATGCATCCCCCTTAAACATCCTGTGATATATGGACCCACCTGTTGCTGATCCAAGCTCTTTAAGGGGTATAGGTTGACAACCCTGGTATAGCATATGGTAGCGTAGTAGTCAGTAAAGCTGATTAATCAAGTCTTCTCCTGTTCCAATTAAAAACAGTCTAGTGTCACCTCATCATCACTTCTACTAAGCCTCTGTGCATTTTAAAATGGCGCCGTGGGATGTTCCAGCTAAATCTCCTCGAATGAGGTTTAGCTCAAGCATCCCATGGCCATTTTTAGATGCAGAGGGGCTTAACAGATGTGACTGTGAGGTGTTTTAATTAGAGCAGCTCTCTGGGAACTGCTCTAATTAAACATCTGTCCCCTTACTCCTGAGCACTCTATAGGCAGGCTGCAAGTCCACCATGTGAGTAAGTGCATTTGAACAGAGTCTGCATCAAAAGGTTACTGATACAGGTACAAGGTTTTTCACAATTTAGACACCCTCAATGCATACTGATATGGCAACAACCACATCACAAACTACAATTCATTCAATGCTACAAAATAAAATGTTGCAAACTTTATTCCTATACCTTAAAAGGGATACATGTAAAGGTCCCAAGCTACCATCTTTGCAACATCTGCTTGTAAGGATTCAACCATGAGACCAAGTTTAGCATCGCTGTTACAGAGGAACAACTACAGTGCATATATCACCGGTAAGAGTATGTCTACAGTGAACTGCCACAATCCTGGAAACCTCGGGTTAGAAGGGACCTTAGAAAGTCACCTAATTCAAAGCAAGACTTCCATAACAATCCACAGTGCTAAAAGCTTGCCGAGCTGTTGCGGTCTGTCAGCGCTCGGGCCGCTTTATCTCCATTTCAATCTAAGTGCAGGCAGACTTGAAGACTGAGAATGGAAACTACATTTGCCCTGAGGACTGGGGAGCTCCTTACCTCAGGATCCTACAGACTGACAAGGCCGCCGTCCCCCTTCAAGCCCCGCTGCAGCACAAGGCACAGAGCGTGCTAAGCCCCGTTCCCGGCCCTGTACAGTCGCCTCTCTGGAAAGGGGCAAACACAGCAGCTCGCCGGGGTGCCCCGTGCACACGACCTGCTTCGATGAGGATCAAGCGCTGGTCGGTTTGAGCTGGCCCCATCCACGTGGCCGCCAGGGGCAGCGACGCCCCGCGGGCCAGCCTGTAACCGCGGGTTGTGACAGGGCCTTCGGCTCCAGGAGCCCCACCACCCGCCAGCCACGTGCAAGGCGGACAGCGCCGCCGCGGCACCCACCTTTTTCCTGCTTCCTGGGTTGGGCTGCAGGTTAGTCAAGCTGACCCGGGGTAGCGTCCGCAGTACCTCCAGTCCCTTGGCAGGGCCGCCCCGCCAGGCAGCCGCCATTACCCCACTGCAAAGGTCAAGCGGGTGCTTTACGGCAGGAGCCCCTCCCCGCTGTCGTGATTGTGCCGCGAAGGGCGGGGCAGCACAGCAGTCCGCCTCCTCCCTGACCGGGGTATCGCTGAGGAAACAGTAGGGCATAGTCACAGAAGCGGCGGTGGAGAAAGTATGGGGGGAGCGTGGTGCAAGGCACGTATTTCTCCCCTTAAAAATAAACTAGAATGTTTACTAATATGCTAGAAGGCTAGGGCTGTATTATTCTGTTTAAGATTGAAGCAAAAACAGATATAACTTCATTGCAATGAGTTAAAAACAATCTTCAGGGCTACAAAATAGCTTAATTACCAGGAGCAGCTAACAGACAGCAGAACTGCAGGAGAAAGAATAGCTTGATTAGTACAACATCAAAACTTACAACGAATAGGAGGTGGTTAACACCTGTGGAATGAAGAGTTTAGGAGGGATCGAGTAGATTATAATTAGCCATGAAGTCAATTGACTCCTTTATCACTGCCAATTAGCGACTCTGCTGCCAGTGCCAGGCAATTGTTTTTAACTTTGAGTGGAGCAGGAATCAGAGTGGGGTGCAAGTGCACCTCTCTCCCCCTTAGTTGCCAGTGTAGCTAGGTGCCCAGTACTCATAAGGCTGGGAACACCAGTCAGCTGACTGATGCTCCTAGCCATGGGACTGCACCAGAGCAAAGGGCACCAACAGGCACCTAAAGCTGGGAGCACCAATCAGCTGATCAGCACCATATTCAATTTAAGGTGCAGTGGGAACCAGCCACATTTATTACACAGTTTGTGTAATAACTGTGTGGCTTAGTCCCTATTTTATGTTGCCATTAACTCCTTGAAGGTGTGGCTAGATTACTACTTAAAACATGACTAACTGGTTAATCATGTTTTAAGTGTAAGGTCTACTAGGTGTCTGAATGACTTAATTGGTCCAGGTCCCAAAGAAGGAAGTTGCCTAAGAACAGGCCCTGCTAAAGAGGGTTAAGGTGGTAGACTAAGGCAAGAAATCTGGCAGGAAAGATGGTAATGTGGGAGAAGATGGAAAGTAAGACTGGGAGTTGGGTTGGGAGGAGGCCATAGCTATTTGAGTAGGCAAATTGTGATTTAACATGAAGGAAAGGAAGTGGAGGATTGGGCATAACTATCCTGAGACAGAGTGAAGAATCACTGGGGGGAGACTATTCATCAGGGCAAGGAAAGTAGGATTGACAGGGAGACAAAAGGAGATCACTTGGCAGGAAAGACAGGTCTAATGAGCAGAAAGGAAGAGGGAAGTGAGATTAGATGAGGGGAACAGAAGCAGGGGAAGGCAGTGGCAGTAGACACAGAATATAGGTAGAAGATAGCTAAAAAACAAAATGGTGGGGGGATGGAATGAGGTAAATTGGATGAGAAATTGGAGGTAAATTAGGAATAACTGGGCAAGGTTACCATGAATGGAGAAGGAAACTAGGACTTGAAGGGCGAAGTGACTACAGTTGGGATGATAAGCATGTGGAAAGGATTTGGGGATTTGGATGACAAACTAGGAATAGGGAAGAGTAATGATCTTGAAAAGGAAAAATTAGAAAAAACAGGTTGAAAGGAGTCAAATCTAGGAAGAATGAACCTGAATGAAATATTTATGGCCACTGGAGTACGAGTCCTAGAGGCCAGAATGGATCCCAAGATCTAGACTAGAGATTCCCAAACTTCTTTCTTACTGCATACTCCTTCTAGATTTACCAGCTGCCTGCAAACCACTACCAGTTCACGTTTTATATTTTAACCCCTTAAATGCCCATTATAACACAAATTAAATTAGTCGTTACACAATTTCTCCTGTGTACCCCCCACCCCAAGATGTTGCATTGTGTACTCCCAACAGTATGCGTACGACAGTTTGGGAACCCCTGCTTTAGACTCACTATTCTTCTACTGTCAGTAAATATTTCTGAATCCCACTGGCAGTGTTCTAACCCAGTCCCACAGGGTCCTACTACTTGTATCAGTTACTTGCTAGATCGAGTGGCAGAAGCCTACATGGTAGATTTAAACTTTAAAGGGCCTTTCTTGTTAATGACTGGTGTGGGAAATCAGTATGATGCCAGAACTAAACTACCATTTTGCTCATTTTTGTTGAAACCCAGGAAATCACATGAACCAAAGCTACATAAAAAGAGCATTAAGGTTGTAAATTCTAGCACTCCAAAGCTTGCAAATGGCAGAATTAGTATTGCTTGTGCACCCTTACTTGTCTTCCCTTGTACCTATGTATCATGATGCAGTCCTTAATTGCTATGTTTTCATGTTCCAGTCCCATTAAGTGTATAGTTGACACCTACTCTGCAGATGAATCGGGGTTGAATAGTGAAGAAACTACTTTGTATGTTGCAGAAGTCTGAAGGTGTGAATGAAGTATGAATACAAGCAGAAAAAGGATGCTGTCATTGTTTAACACAGTTCCTATGTGACAATAGTCAAGTTGCTTAAGACAAACTTTTCAGTTAACTAGAGACCTTGTGGTTTGATTTGCTGAGTGCTCTCCCCTGCAACTGAAGTGAATAGATGTGCTCTGAACATTTTAAATGCTACATCCTGTTTGGTTTTCTGAAAGAAAAAAACAAAATCAAAAATGCGTCTCAACCATCTAAAAACTTAATACCCAAAATTAGTAGATACTTTTGTGCCTCAATTTCCCATCTGTAAAACAGGGATAATAATGCCCCTTCATCTTACAGGCTTGCTATGAAAAGAATTAAGACTTCGTTACAGGGAATGTACCTTGAATGCCTTTATGCTCCACTAGAGAAATACAAAACTCTAAAACTCTTGGTTCAGATGTGATACCTTTTTATCAAGTCAACTAAAAATAGCAACAAAAATTCTCTCTTTCCATGTTTTGTAGCACTCACACCCTTCTACAGGCTGAGGAAAAATCAAAGATTGTAAAAGTTCTCTTAGGTAGAAAATAAACTTCATTTTGCGCAGGGGAAGTTGAGGCTGAACGTATATTTCTCTGTGTCTGTCAGAGTCCTTTTGTGTGAGTTGCTTTTTGATGTGCAAATAAGGCTGTCTTCTTCCTTGGAGGTGTTAGATGTCAGAAGCAGGCAGAGAGGCAGAGAAATCTTTCTTTGTTATTTAGCCATGAAGTTAATTTTTCCAAAAATGGCTAAATACAGTACATGCTCCACTGACATTCAGAATTATGCTAATTTGACCTCCTAGTTGAGCTACTAGAGACAGACAGCTCAAAGGGTAGGGATCATAGGAAAAGCAGTCTGTTTGAAACCATATAAAATGCAGGCCTATTTAACCCCAGAAAATATGTCAACAATCTCTCCTCATAACACAATTAATTTGTAGAAATGTAACAAGGTAGCCATTCTGGGCATATCTTTGTTCATATCCTAAGCAATATCTACCAAGTGTAGGATACAGAGATTCAGGATATGCTTTAGTGTTCAGTACAAGAAGGTGCACAAAAGGAAATGCATGATTCTGTTCTCAGAGCCTGGTGTAAAGAGTGCCCAGTAAATAACGCCAGAGGCCACGCATTGAAATATGAAGATAAAATCAATCTATGGACTAGATTGATTAGTCTAGATCTATTGACTAGAGATGTGTGCCCACTTAGTGAACATCATTCATTTTTAACTGAATAAGGCAGGTGATACGTGGAAGAAATGTATATGATCATATAATTAAGAATTGCATCATTATTTCTACACACAAGGGGCTGAATTAAGATTTTCTAGGGTTAATTTTGCAACCTTAATAATGCTATTTTCATGCAACTATGCTGTCAAAAGTGTTGATATTACTGTTTAACAGTTTTCTGATATACCTGTCCTGATGTAGCATGCTAGCTGAGGGGGTATGAAGCAGCATTTTCAAAATCCTGGCTATATGCCACTTTGTTTTTTATGCAATACATAGATTGACTGGGGGAGGAAACATTTGGCATAAATTGATGAATGAGAAGACAAAGAACAGTGTGTTTCGTTTTGGTACACAATATGTTTGTCATTCTTATACAGAGCTAGTACAAGCATTCAGAATGATCTGCAGTATAATTTCAGTATGCAAAGCCTGAATGACATAAGGCACATTAGAATGAATAAGGTTTGTTAATTCTTTGCTCCTGTGCCAAGAAATCTCTTTGATTCTGCCAAGCTTGCAACAAAAGACATCTGAATGTCATATGTCGAGGACAAATGAACTATAGTAATAGCGTTTGCTGCTTTTACACATGGTATTTGTTAATTTCTCCATTCCCTGTACAGTTATTTCATATTTTCATATTTAAGAATATTATGTGATTTTTATTTTATTTTTTAAAGCTCTAAAATAATCCTAATACAACAAGTTATCTCAGAAGTTTTGTACTTAAAATATTTAAATAACAAGCACAGCAGGATTATACTGCATGGATGTGAGATATTGAGCAGATATCTTTTAGTTTTTTGTTCCCTATTTTTAAAAAGTGACTGCTATGCTTTTACTATATTTTAAAGGCCAAAGTATGCAGAATCATCTCATATCACAGCAAATCCATAGGTTACAAATCCATAACACCGCAATATAGAAGAAAAACATCTCATTGGAGAAATACAGGTGGTTGAGAGAGTATATCCGTTTTATAATTTCTTACTAGGCTGGCTCCTAGCCTAAATTTACCTGGAAAAGTGTGGGTTTTTTTAGCAGATGTTGCCTGATGTGACTAATATCAAACAAATCTTAGTGGAGATAAGGTAGTTTGTTGCTTAAATGTGTTAGAAGCTTGTAATAATCTAAGGCTCTCTTTACTTCCACGTGCTAATGTGTAAAAACTACAAGAACACATCTTCTTTGAGCAGTAAAAAAACAGAAAAGGGGGCTAGAGGTACACACACACACAGCAGAATACTACATTTTGAGTGAGGGGCCACTTCCCTCTAATGGGGTATGATGGTAGCAAAACTAGAATGTCTTGCTGTGGCATGGTAGCAGTGTTGGTCTAAGGACATATCACATTCACCCAAAGAACTTTGTCTATCTTTTATTAGACCAACTAAATTGGAAAAAATGGTACAAACACCCTTTCTGAAAGCTTGCGAAAAATCATTTTTCCAAGAATTCTGTTGGCCTCATAAAAGATACATTTACCCAAAGAACCTTGTCTTGCTGTGGCTTCAAAGATGATGGTGCTAGACGCCACCCCTAACTGACTGAGCTGTAAACAGGTACCTGATTATCCAGGCTGGTGTCAAAAGTGATGCTAATCACACCATTCCCTTTTTCTGTTGTTGGCTAAAGAATCTGGCAGGTTTTACCTATACTGACTGAAGGGATTGCTAGACTTCTGTGGACCTTTGACCTCCACCAACCCACCTCTTAGCACAGCACAGGACCACATACATGGGCAGGCAGCACAGACCAGCTCTCATGCAGTGAGTTCTGCTACTTAAGGTTGCTTCATGAGAACTCTTCCATGGGCCCAAGCCTCAGGTTTAATGGAGCATAGTTACCCCTGTTTAATGTTTGTGGTGCAGAAGGATCAAACTGCACCCCTCTACATGGCAGATCTGGCCATTTTGACTGCTATACAGCAAACCCATTGCTGCCTCACAGACAAGGGCCCAGGTTTTCAGTGGGGGGCATACTCCCTCTTTGTAGACATGGACAGATACCCTAGTGTAGTGTTAGTGGGGCAACCATCTCGCCTCCTCGCCCCTACACACCAGGGCCGGGCACTGAAATAGCGTCGGGAAGGTAAAGCCACACCCGAGGCGTCCCCCGGGACTAGGCTCGACACCAGCCTCCAACAGTGCGTCCGCCTAGGGGCTTCCCCACGACGCTGGCATAGGCGTAGGCAGGCAGATGGGCAGGAGCAAGCAGGCGTCTAGCCAGCAGCAGGGACGTGGCGAGACCACAGGGTCTGAGCACAGCCCCACCACACACAGGCAGTAACCAAGACTTAATAAAAGACCACCCCGCAGACGCCGACCCTCCCTCGCCTTAACAGGAGCAGGAAACCGATCGACGGGAGCGGTGTCCAGTCAAGTTGAAGGAGCCCCCTGGGACAGCCAATGGGCGTGCGGAGCGGTGACGCACGAAGTGAGGGGGGGGGTGCCCCGCTCTGCGTGGGTGATGCGCCCGCCCTTGGGCTCCTTCTCGCCCTCGCACGGCCCTGCCCCACCTCCCTCGGGCCCCGCCCCCCCCGCGTGGCCGCCCGCTGCAGCGCCGTGCATGTGCGGCAACAACATGTCGGCGCCGTTGCCTGCCGTCGTCCCCGCTGCGCGGAAGGCCACTGCCGCAGTGAGTGGCTGGGGCCGGTGGCCGCGGGGCCCCTCGGCTGGCGGGCGGGGCGGGGTTCCCCTTCGTCTCCCAACCGCCCCTCAGCCGTTCTGGGCGGGGGGTGGGGGGACGTGCAGAAGCCCTCGGTCCACCTTGTTCCCCGGCTCGGGGCCGCCCCGGCCCACCCGCCCTTCCCTCCCGGCTTCTTCACGACCCTTTCATATATTCTTGCGACCTACCTTTGGGTCACGGCCTATGGGTTGAGACACGCTGCCCCAGATGAAGCGTGGAGACCTGGAACAGGGATCCGCAGCCCACCACTTCTGGTGGTCTCTGGGCTCGGTTATTTTTGTGGCGGGGAAAACGGGAGTGAGAAGGAAGAACCTTTTTATATGGTTTCAAACAAACTGCTTTTCATGCGATCCCTGCCCTGTGAGCTGTCTGCCCCTAGGGCGTGCACGCGTTCACAAGACTCAGCCCAGCGCGTCGGAGCAGGACCCGGTAGTGCCCAAACCGTTCTGCCCGGTCGGGTCTTCCGAGCCCTTTGCACCCGTGCGTTGCTCTGCGATTTTTCTGCTCTCAGGAGGGAAAATGACGAGCTGGTGTTTTCCAAAGGGCACGAAAGTCAGAAAAGGTTGAGAACCAGGGGTCCAGGCTTGGTAGCTGAGTGGTTCGTGGCCTGTCCGTGAGCCAGATCCAGTGTGAGGGCTGAGCACTGTATCAGTTCACCGTTGGGGTCCAGTGAAAGGCCATGTGCTAGATTAGGCTGTGGCATGCCTGTGTGCATTTGTACTGGGGCTTGCTAGGCCATGTAGTCCAGCTGGCTGGACTCCCTGCAGAGCTGAATATTTGGTGGCAGGAGAGAGGCACAGCATTAATTGCCCCAGCTCTGGGCCCTGTCACCAAGGGCAACATGGCCCCACAGGCCAGAGGTTTAACACCCCTAGCATATACTTGGCAGCCTGTGGCTTTCTAATGTGTCATAATGTATTTTCCTCCATGTCTTTTTAACGGATATCGGACAACTCTTAAGTTCTGCGTCTTTTTAAATTTTAGGTCATATTTCTTCATGGATTGGGTGATACTGGGTAGGTATAATAGTTTATTGAAGTGTATCTGAGATTTCTTTAACATCATGCAGGAAAAATGTTGTAAAATATGAGTGATCACAATTTTTGTTGTTTCTTTACAGCCACTGGTTGCTGGCTGTTACCTGACTGCTCTGCTGGGGGGTGGAGCTCTTCTCTTTGTGGTGGTGGTTGATGCTTTTGACAACAGCTGTGAGGCACTGCAGTGAACTGTAGCATGGCCAACAGCTGCTAGGGCTTCCCACCCCGCTTGGCCACAGCCCCAGTGCATAACCTGGGATTGTGGAATGGATATGGGCATGGGCTGTGGGAACTGGAAGCCATGGCAGGCTAGGAGCCTGTTGGCAGTGCTTGTCCAGGACACTAAGAGATACCCGGAGAGCTGTTTGCAAGACACAGCGCAGCTATGACGTAGTCCTTAGAGCCCCTCACCTCTTCTAACATTGTGTCTGTCATATGCGAGGTGGTATTCACCTTCTTCCTGGTGTGCTTTTAACTGGTTTTGTCATGGGTTGGGGGATGTCTGTATGCTCTTATTTTGTCACAGGACAAAAACATTTGTTTTGTAACAGATGCAGCATCTGTTCATACTCCTAGAGTTTTACTGGCACTTTTCTGGAGAGTTTTTTGTTTTAATGAATTCAGACTGTTGAGACCAGTTTAGTATGTATTTGTCCCCTGATGAAAGGAAATAATAAGTAAAATTGCTTCAAAAAGCTCAATACATAAGTTTCTAGCTCAGCTTGGTAGTTGAGTTTGAATTAAGCCTTACTTAATTAGTTCTTCCTAGACAGAATGTTTTGGCTTGTTACAAGTAGTAATTTCCAAAATAATAGGCCCTATATTGATATAATCTAAGGAGAAAGCTGTAACTATGGTTTAAGTAAATACATTTAGTATAGAGTTTGCTCAAATGGAACGAACAGAGGAGACTTGATTCTGTGCTATAACCATGTACCAAATACTCAGTTCCTCAAAGTAGTTTGTGAGTAGCTCAAATAGTCCACGTGTCAGATGAGTAAGACTTTCTGCGATAATATATTGGTGCCAGACCTAAATTCCTCATTTATATAAATAGTCTTGGTGAAGTCAGAACAGTTAGTATGTTATTATCAGGGATCCAGGTTTTCTGTTTCCCATGGAAAAATGGAGTAATCTGCAGATTTTACCTTTTACTGGAGGCAAATGTAGGTTTCTTATTTTACCAGAGAAACCCGTGGATTTTGCAGTGAGCTCCTTGCAGGTTGGCAGAGTTCCCCCACCCCTGCTGGTGCCCCTCACTCCCCACCTACAGGCTCCCACTTCTTCTGGTGCCCTTCACTCCCCACACACAACACCCCCAGCCCTGTCCCTACCCCCTAGCTGGCTGGACTCCCTGCAGAGCTGAATATTTGGTGGCAAGGGAGTGGCACAGCATTAATTGCCCCAGCTCTGGGAGCAATTAACAGTGTTAACTTTGATATTGCTCCCCAGCCACCACATCCCCTCCCTACCCACAGGGAAGAGTGGGGCGGGAAAGCTCAGTGCTGTCACTAGGAGCCTTGTGCTGCTATGGCTAGGTGCCCCAGCCCTGCCAAACAGCAGTGGGGGAAACAACTTTAGTGCTGCTGTGCCTCTGCTGCTGCTGGACAGGCAGGGGACACCTTGCCATGGTGGTGCAGGGCTCCCAGGGGCAGCATTGAGCCTCCTCACCCTGCCCTGCTGTGCCAGCCCTGCCCGCTGGGCTGCAGAGGGGAGGGCAGCAAGGCAGAGAGTCCCAAGCGGGCAGCACACACCCACCCCTACCCTGTGCTCCAATCTGGGGAGCATGTGTTATATATGAATCTTGTAGGGTTAAAGCAAGACTTTGTAATGCTAAAAGTGAGGCTGTTTCTTTATCCTTTTGCCTCCATTTCATAAAAGCAGACACAGCACTTACGAGACGGCGTGGAGGGAAAAGGGGTACTGTGTGAGGGTTACTGATAAGATATGAAACTAGCTGAATCCAGTCAACAGGGAAGACTCATCAACAGGAGAACTGTGAAAGTCGGGCATGATTTGTTTTTGTTAGATAAAGAAACATCTTGAGACAAAATATGTAATTCACGAGAGTTAAACTTCGGTGTTCACACCCATGGTGCTGCTTGATTGGACAGAACAGTGATTTAGTTAATAGATGATTGGGAGCACGAGCTAATCACGAACTAACGCTTATGCACTTAGAAAGTATAAAAGTATAAAAAGGTATTATAACTAGTAGGTGGCGTCCCTCTCTGTAGAGGTACCTCACTCGAGTGAATAAAGATTCTGAATTTGACTTTGGATACTTGCTCTGCGTGATCACTGCCCATGGCTTTAAGAGTGTAATTCGTAATACATGTGGTCCCCATGGAATTGCACACAGTGGCAGGGAGCCAGCTCCCTTGATGCCCCCTGGATGACCCACTCACTGCTCTATCCCGCTCCACGTCTGGGCCCTGCGGCTGTGCATTCTGGGCCTGGCCCCCACGCACCACCTCGGCTGGGCAGTAGCCCCAGTCCTGTCCAACTGCCTCTCTTCTTCACTATGGATGCCTCAATCCCACCCCCCGACTTAGCTGTGGGAGCTGCTCTCCAGGCTGCCTGATTGCCCTCCTCCTGCTTCCCCCAGCCCATTGCAGGCTAGAACTCTGCCAGCCTGCAAGAGAAAATGGGCCATTCCCTATATTTTTCCCCTTTATAGGTGAAAATCTGCACTTTTCTCCTTAAAATGAGAAAATCCACGTTTTTCCCTAGCAAACGGAAAACACAGATCCCTGATGATCACCAACTGTACATCTGTAGGTGTATAAAAACAATGGTAGGAACGGATTACAGTTACTGCTTCTAGATTTATTACATCCAAAAAGCAAATTTATTTTCATTCCTTTTGATTTAGCATGCTTCAATTTTGCAAAATGGTTCTAGAGAATAGAATATACATTTTTAAATTTAAAAATATAATTGATGTACATTTGGGTTAGATGGGCAGGAATTTATTGCTGACAGATCACAGATGCTTTATATAGGTGTATACAAATGTATATCCATATATATTCTGGTAAATAAAAGAGAAGGGAACTAGTTTTCTTTTTAGATGCATTTAGTATTGTACGCAACAGAAAGAATTATGTTCAAGTGCAGTGCTTCTCAACCCTTTTAGAGTCACGGCACTCCTACCAAGCTCTTTTTGATCATGGTAGCTTCCCTGGGTATGAACTACTGTTGATGCTGCCCCAACTTACCTCAGTGCTTCTCAACCAGATGCTACTATCTCCAGATAAAACTACCCCACACCTGCTGCACATCTAATCCGGGAGGGCCTTTGGTATGGGAACATCCTTCTCCTGCAGCCTCAAGCAGGCAGGAGTTAGCTCAGGTTGTGGGCCTTCTCTGTCACCACTTTCCTTGCCCTCTTTCCCCCTCCCAGAAACAGAGGCATGTGTGTGGAACTGCCGCATGGGCCTCCCAAGGAAGGGAAGGGCAGGGCTGCAACCTAAGCCAGCTCCTCTTGCCTGCTTTTTGCTGATCAGAGAGCCCTAATGTAGTAGGGGTTATGCACAAGGCAGTTTTACCTGCTGCTGCCACAGCAGTCCTGAGGGGGTTTTCCAGCACCCTCATCAAGAACTACTGTTCGTTACATTTTGCCCTAGGGGTGGTTTTTAGACATGTTCGTAATCTTGTTTTCAGAAGTGTTCGAACCTTTTCATCTTGTGTAGCATTGTTACTGCAGCAGTACTTAGATATTAAACTTAATAGAGCTGAAGAAGCAGATGCCATTTAACATACTTTTCTCCAACAGACATGGCTGGGCAGAAGCATTTGCAGGTATCAGAAGTCCACATGTAAAATATATTTGCCCACATGCGTAAGTTCATAATTTGCCTTTTTCATTTTTTCTTCCTCTAATGTAGATTAAATTTTGTAGGGAGACTGTCAGAAGGAAAGGCAGTGGTACTTGGGGGCATTTAGTGTTTTTGTGAACCAGGTTCTTAAAATTTTTAACTTACTATACTGGAAGCAAAGAGTACAGATTGACTTTTATTAGTAGATGTTTTGGATGGGGAATCCAGGAAAAAGATGACAAAGCTGAGATGGAAATACAAAGCGCCCGAGTGAGGGATTAACAATCGAGGGATGGGGGAGAGGAGGGAAACCCGACTAGGTTACATACGATACAATGTTAGCCAACTAAGCCCGGGGGTGGAGGGATGTGGAAGGGGAGGGAGGGGTCACGATGCTGAGAGGGAAAGGAGATAGATACACGCATACCCGTTACAGTGGTCCGCAATGTTGGAGGAAGTGGCTCGGAGATAGCGTCTCAGTCCACAAAGTCCGATCACGGGGGTCCTCTTCGGGTGGGGTGGGGTCGTCCGTGGCGGCAAAATCCTCTCAACGCAAAGCAAAGTGGGGCGGGGGGCGGTTCAGGTAGCGGTGTCCTCCGGGTCTGGTCCGGCGGCAGCTCGTCTGGGGGGGTTGGTGTACTGGCGGTGGCCCGTGATGTGCTCCATGTAGATGTCGCGGGACCAGCGGATGGTGTCGGACACCATGAGGCAGCGCATCAGCTTGGTGTAGCGGCGGGAAACGTGGCATGCGCAGAGGACGCTCATAGTTAGTAGGGTCGGAAGGGACCTGAGCAGATCATCAAGTCTGACCCCCTGCCATGGACAGGAAAGAATGCTGGGGTTGTGCTTATTTAAAAAATAAACTTTTAAAGGTTTTTTATACGAGTTACTTAAGAACACACTACACTATTTATATTTTGTTCTGTTCTTAAGCAAGAACAAATTTTGAAAAATTATCTGTAATTGCTTAAACTCACCAACTAATTTGACTATTGTATCTTTGGTTTTACTGCCATTATTTGTGAACGGCTAAACTTAAAAACAAACACTCTATTCATTTTAGACTTGTTTGTACACTTTCTGATTCATTCTCTTCTATTTGTGATAAAAAACAAAATTAGTCTTCCCAAATGTTTATTGTCAATTTTTAAAAATGTTGAAATAGCTGAATCCAGTTGTACTTTAAAAATGGGATGAGACATCTAATTTGAAAAATGCTATGCTAAATTGTAAATAAAAAAAGGGTTATCTACATTTGTTCCTGTCAAACTTAATTATACCAGTACTGTTTTGCTCAATCTCTAGGCCAGTTATTCCTGTTTCTCTAAACATGAATATGGCTATGCCATCTTGGTAAGTACTTGTGAATTAGAAATAATTGTTTATAAAGTTTTAAATGTTTATGTTTATTGGGCTTAACTTTCAAGATGGTTGAACTTGAATTACTAGCTGAAATCAACTGCAAATGTGGAAGACTTTTAGGTTTAGTGTTGTTCCAGTTAAGGGTTTCTGTTAATGGCATCTGCTTTTTAGGTTTGTTGATATTAGCTAAGATGGCATGCCAGCTAGGTAGAAGAAAAAGATGCATTTTAACACTGAAAGCAATTACATTTATAATACATGTCATAGTCTTGAGTCTATGAGAGCCTTTTTTATTGTTGGTAAAAATGAAGAATAATAGAAATGTTGAGGAATTTGTTTTTTACTAGTACAAATAGATTTTTTTTGTATACCATTAAGATGGATATTTATGAGAAAGTCTTAGACTTCTTTTAGGATGGATGTTCTCAGGTTGTTTTTTCTTGTTTTCAAGCATAGATGCATTAACTAGTCCTCCTTCTTTCCCATCTCCCATGCCTTCTTCCCCTCAGCATTTTGTAGAGTACCTGAAAAAGTATTTCATTTCAAAGCATAATGCCTATTATTTGTTGGTCCAGAATGTAGTCCCAAATCTTCTAATTTAACGTTCAGTCTTTTAAGTATTTGAACTGAGTTAGCTTACCGTCATAAATTTAGAAGAGAATCTTTTAAAGTATAGAGTTGTCTGAAAAGTCTAGTTTTGTTAATCCACATTTACAGTCACATTTATGTTGCTGACTGTCAGTGTAAACTATGTTTTTTCTTAGCTACTGTTAACGTGGTGCCAACTGAGGTGAGCCCACATTGCTGATTAAGGAATTGTCCTCTGCCAAGAGATAAGTTATTTGAGATCGCAGAATATTAAAGTGATAAAACACTTAACTCTTAACTTCTTATTCTTGGTGTGATCTCTGTTATGCCAACATATAGAGATCTTAGTTTCCTAATGAGTAATCTCTATTTTGCCTTAAGGTTTGATATTTTTGGACTCTCTCCAGATGCACCAGAAGATGAACCTGGTATCAAGCAGGCAACAGAGAATGGTATATTTGGGGAGGTGTTGAAAGTATTTTCTTAAGATTTTAAAAGAGAAGGGTTACGAGTGCTACACATCTGAAATAGTTCCTTCATTCCCAGCTATATCTGTAATCTTGGTCTTTTACTTGGATAAGCAGCACTGATCATTTACACAGTCACAACTCTAAATGTATCCAACTAATTGGGTAATTTAATAAATTTAACTGCACAGACAAATTGCCAGAAAATTTCACTGAAAAGGCTTTTTGTATTTGTGCATGTGATATGTATGTCTGAAAGCCACTGAGTTTTAAGAATTTTGTAGATCAGGGCTGTCCAACTTACTTGGCCCTGTGGACTAGATCTGAACTGTGGGGCTTACTGTAGGCCAGATGACCCACTTCAGGCAAGCGGCTTGTCTGCACAGCTGCTTGAGCCATTCCATTGGCATGCCTACAAACAAATGCGGCTGTGAGGTATGTGGCACCTCAGACCTGTCTGTGGTACCACATATCGCACATTCAGGTGTTTCCTGCACTGCTCCCTTGCAGTGCTGGTGGGATTTTTGACCCTGGGAGATCCTGGGGTCAAAAAAAGTGGGGCGGTTCACATGGCAACAGTGCTTGCTGTTCAAAACTGGAGCCTGGATGGCCAAAGCTATGGTCCATCTGCTGGCCAGACTCCCAGCTGCAGGTACACTCCAGCTTCCCAGGACCCCAGGTAAAGCTCCTGGGAACAGCACAGTTGCTGGCCCCAGCCTCCCCTACTCCACTCAGGATAACCTTCCGCACATCAGAGCGCATGTGGCATAAGCGTTCCCCAGGGACAAGTAGCAGCAACACAGGTGTGCCACTGCTACTTGTCACCAGGTAACCAAACGTCTGCACTTGTCTGAATGTAGCCCAGGAGGTGAGCACTGTCACTATTCGCCCTTTTCTCCTGGTTGCTGATTTGAGTCCACACTGGTGACCAAAGACCTCAAATTCAGTGGTGGGCAAAGAAGTGAAGGGGTGAGTAGAGGTGGTGTTCATGTTCTGTATTCTGGAGCTGCACTGACACAGCAGTTCTGGCAGCTGTGCTGACAAACCTCACAGGCAGCTTGAAGCCCTTGAGCCACTAGTTGGAGAGCCCTGTTCTATGTAGCAAAGCCCAGTGGGGTGACAGAAACATCTTTATGCCACTCAGTAAGCAGAAGATGGCACCGTGGAATTAGGACTATTGTGAGACCTGATCCAACAACAACCACTCTGAGAGAAAAGCTGATGTTTGTGGCCTGAACTTTTAGTACAGAGGCTTTGGTGGAAGCATAGTTTCCCTTGACACCGAGGAGAACAACCATACTCCTTATGTTGGAATTCTGATGACCCAGTCAGTAATTCAGTTAAAATGCCTTTGTAAATCCAAAGACCAATAGCAGTTGTACAATTATTTAAACCAATGCTCTAAAATACCATAAAGGAATACTAACTATACACTGGATAACAGCATTACAATACTTAGTAAGGACTGCACCCTTATAGTAGTTACACTTTACAAACATTTGATCAAAGTACTTACAACTGGGCTAGAGGGAGATTTTAGCTGGCTAGCTCAAGCAGGCCAACTCATACTAGCAAAGAGCTCTTGTTTGCTTTCTTTCCATATTGTACTCCTAAATTCTCATGATATACTAACTGGAAACTTCAACTATATTTGTCTTGCTGTTTCCACACCCCAATAAAACTTGCTTTGCCCACCTGCTTTAGATTTCCCAGGGATGATGTCCCATGTGCCAGATTGGTACCATTTCTCTCATATTTCCTTAGAGATTAGCACATCTGTAGCCCTTTATACTCCTTTCTAAGGACATGAGCGTTTTCAGTGTTCCAAGCAATTGCCTGTCTGACTTTTTGTTTCTCAGCTCATGAATTCATGTATTTTTGTGCTTGTGTCTTGTAAAACATCCTGCCACCTATTGCATTACAGGTCTTAATTCCTACACCTTTTCCATAATTTCTATCTCCTGAAGTCCTCTTAGATTTGCGTGCATATTAATTACTAGATGTTATTTACATTCCAGTTAAAGCACTGATAGATCAAGAAGTGAAAAATGGAATTCCTTCCAACAGAATAATAGTGGGAGGATTTTCTCAGGTAAGATAATAGTTTGGAAGAAATGTTGGTATATTTTCCAGGGAAATTTAAGTTGCTTCCTTGGCATTAGACAACCTTGATCTTTTAGGTGAAGGAGCTGATGATGCTATCTGCTTCTGAAAACTTTCAGGCCATCAGTTTCTATTTGCCACCAAAAGCTCATAATTTTCTTCATGCACTGAAGAGCTACTAAGTGAAAAAATGAGTTTACACACACTATACATATTTTTACTATATATCATTAAAGTAACTGCATCTCATATTTTAACTTCAAAATAGTAATTTTATCTATTTTCCTTAGGGAGGTGCCTTATCTTTGTATACAGCTCTTACAACGCATCAAAAATTGGCAGGGGTCTTGGCACTCAGCTGTTGGCTTCCATTACGAACTACTTTTCCGCAGGTATTTGTTCTGCTTATCTAATGTAATTTGACTTGGATAAGGCCACTTAACATATATTTTAATATGTTTTGTTTTGCCCTTCATGACATTGGTTCCATAGACCAATGCCTCTATGCCCTGTTATCTGGAATCATATGGACCTGGTGAGCAATCTGAGGATTGAGGGGAAGCTTGGTGACAGCAACCATGATTTGGTCAGCTTCTCAGTTCACCAAAGAGCAGGCGAATCCCTCAGTAAAACCAAAATCCTTAACTTTGGGAAGGTTGACTTTTGCAAACTCAGAGATTTGGTAAGTCAGGCAATTAGGGGCCATATCCCCCTAGATAAGGTAGCATATAAGGACTGGTCATCTCTTGAGAACGTAATCCTTGAGGTACAGGGGAAACCCATTCCATCTCGCATGAAATGTAATCAGTGGGCAAGGAAACCCCTTTGGCTGAACAAGGAACAGTTGGACTTCATTAAACTCAAAAGAGAAGCCTACTCCAGTTGGAAAATAAGAAGTATCACCAAATAGGACTCCACAGCACTTTCCCGTACCTGTATGGTGTGGTCCAGAAAAGCCAAGGCACAAACCAAACTCAGGCTAGCTTCGGGGATCAAGGACAACAAAAAGTCTTTCTTCAGATATGTGGGAAGTCGAAAAAAGAATAAAGATAGCATTGGGCCCCTGTGGGATCAGACTGGACAGCTGACATCCGATGCCCAAGAAAAGGCAAATCTCCTAGATTTATTTTTTCGCATCAGTTTTTCACCCTACCAAGGGGATCACACTGTCAGAAAGGACATGGACCAGCCTGGGAGTAGGCATCGGGCCCAAAATTGATGTGGATCAGATGAAGGAACACCTTGAGAATATGGATATTCGCAAGTCTGTGGGCCCTGATGGAATACACCTGAGAGTCTTGAAGGAGCTGGCAGACATCATTGCAACCCCCTTGGCAAAGATATTCGGAAATTTGTGGTGCTCGTGCAAGGTCTTGGAAGACTGGAAAAGGGCCAACATGGTCCCTATCTTCAAGAAAGGGAGGAGGGATGACCCGGGGAATTATAGACCAATCAGTCTGATGTCCATCCATGGAAAAATCGTAGAGAAAATTGTCAAGGGGTCCATCAATGCCAGACTAACAGAAGGCAAGTTTCTGAAGGCCAGCCAACAGCTTTGTGACTGGCAGGTCTTGCCTGATCAACCTCATTTCCTTCTATAACCAGGTGACATGAGCCCTGGACAAGGGAGGTGACATGGACATCATATATCTGGATTTCAAGAAAGCCTTTGACCTAGTTCCCCATGATGTCCTTCCTCGTGGCTAAGATAGGGAACTGTGGCCTTGATCATTTTATGGTTCAATGGCTAGGTACTTCTCCAAAGTGTTGAACATCCAGTTACGTCTCATTAGTGTGAGTGCATCACAAACTTTAATTCATCTTCTTTATTCTGATATGTGATGGAGTATTATAACAACATTATGGATGGGGCACATTAAATCCAGAGTTTGCCAGATTGTACATTAATTTAGGTGCTTCAATTGAAGGTCCAACATGAAACACACATGCAGCCTGTTGTTTGGAGTGCTTAACATTAGTTTATAAAGTTTTGTGATAAAAGCTTTGTACCATGTTTTGACACTAATCCTCAAAAACCCCTATGAAAGAAAGATAAATGTCTCCTCTGTTTATGCCTAATGACTCTCAATAGTGCTCATTTGTCAAGATCATATTACCTTGTTGCAACAGCATCAGTTGCCATTAACTTCAGTGGCCACTCCCATTCCAACCCATCTGCCTTACACCCAGGGGAGTCCCCAAAATCCAGTCATCCGTATACATGTGAAAGCACTAAATATACCCCAGTCTCTGTCTGTGTTGCAAAACCCACCCTTTGTAATGTGCTTTTTTTTTCTTTTTGCCAGGGCACTATCAGTGGTGTCAACAAAGAGATTCCTGTTCTTCAATGCCATGGGGACTGTGACCCTCTGGTTCCTCTACTGATTGGTTCTCTCACTGTTGAGAAGCTAAAAAGTATGATAAATCCAGCCAATTTAACCTTCAAGACTTACTCAGGCATGATGCATAGTTCATGCATTGAGGTAATGTTCTAAATTAAAACAGATTTTTTTTAGAGAAACCTCTTTAAACTTTTCTTAAAGCAGAAAAGGTCAACCTCAGTGCTCTTGTTCAAATGGAACTATTGCTTTGTGACTGTTTATAACATGGTGCTTAATACTTCATTTAATTGTCTCTTGGGCCAAACAAATGTTGAGGCCAGGCCTGGCTACTTGCTAACATGATTTGCCTTCTACAGTCATACTTGTGGCACTAGCTAGTCATAATTTTTCAGTCCTCCATTTTAATAGGAGACATGAGAGGTACCGAGGATGAAATTAATTGTTCTTTCATTGCAGGTTTTGGAATCATTACTGGCCTTTTTTATTTCCACCTTCTCTTCTGTATAGCTCAGCAGTTGTTCCTGCCTGCATAAATGCAGGATACTTGTTTACATTGTTTTCATGAGCTAATGTAGTCCAGAATTCTGACAAAGTAACACCACAACTAGCTATTCTGGAGAGAAGAACTTGCTTTGTGAATAAAAGAGGAAAAGAAAGAATTTAGGGTAGTAAGTACAAGGGCTTTAACTAAAAATAAATTGGAGGGAAGCCTTTGTAGCAAGCTGGTTTAGGCCTTTACTAATTTATTTTCACTCAGACAGTGAAAGTTTTGGTTGTGCCACATGGTGTCAAGGTGCCATGTCTATCAGCAGGAGAGGCTTATTCAGGCAGATATCCATATGTCCAGGACCACATTTACAGGAAGTGTCCTGCTTTCCACAGATCAATGAATTGCACATCATCAACTATAGTAGTACTTAAGGATGTAGAATTTCATTTATTCCCATTGTATCTTTGTTAGCGTGAATTAATAAGGTTCTTCAGGTTACTTAACTGCCACAGCGGTGATGTCTACTTTCCTTGTAACCCTTTTTTTCTGAAGATGATTTTTTATTTCAGAATCTCCTTAGTAAAGCACACAGGACAGTAATTCAAAGAGTGAATTTCAAACTTCAAAGAGTTTGATTCAACTAAGACCTGTTTTGATTAGAGTTGGTTGAAGTTCTAGAGTGATAAAAAAACAATAGGTCATAGTAACTGAAGTGATGAAATCCTAAGGATTTAATGAGAGCTAACTGCTGCAAATGCTATAATTGAACACTGAACTCTTCTCTAACATGCACTTTTATCCTTGAACAGGAGATGAAGGATGTAAAGCAGTTCATAGACAAACACCTACCTCCAGTCGATTGACATGATTTAAGAGGCCTTCTGTATAATACACCAGCATCAGCTGTGATTGTGTTTAATATTTTTCCTGTGCCCAATTTGAAAGCATTATTTCTATACCTGCTGTGTTACTACCATATTGCAAATGTGTGCCTACAAGGACTAAATAGTATATGCTTACAAGAAATGGCAATCTTTCAAGTTTTAATCATTCATTGGTGGAACTACAGAAAATAAGGCAGCTAGGTAACATATTAGGAAGTACCTGACTATGCTATTTTAAGACAGAGCTGCTTTTTGATTGTATAATTCTTAAAGTATTTATATGGCTACTTAAAAACCCATTTTGTTTAAATGAGCAATTTATACCTGGCCTGTTTGTTATATTTGGAACATGATTTATTCCTGATACATACTTAATTAGTAAGAAATTCTGATACATGAAAATATATTAGGATATTCTGTTTATCTATCTGATGCACAAAATATGCAACATGTAAAACACAATAGGGGTATGATGGGGGAATAAATATTACTGAGTATAAAGCTTTAGATGTTAATGTTTTAAACATTTACTGCATGTGAAAAGAGTTATCCTCTTATATACAAATAAATATGAATTAGTAACTTCAAGTATTATGTTCTGTATTTAAACCATAAGAACGTAAGTGCCATATTGGGTCAGACAGATAGTCAATTTAGCACTGTATCCTCTGAGAGTGGCAGGAGTAGATGCACTAATCCAACCTAGGTTTTATTCTTAAAAATAATAGCTGATCACAGAATAGGAAAAAATTCCCTCTCTCGCATCCATCTGTAAGTTATCATTATGGGGAAAGTAAGGGGGCTCAGTGATTCTTTGCCAGACACACATTTACTACTGTCATTATTTGGGGCTGGCTGAGGTTTATTTGTGTATGCTGACCTTGAAAACTGACACAACAAAATATGTTTTCGCATTACATATTTCTCCCACACTTCAGGTCTCATGGTTCTGTTTTTTGTAATTTACCAAATTTATGTTTAAGTGATACTGTATTTTTGTATTAGTAATTGCAAGTAATTCTAAACTTTGGCTTAGAATAGTGAACTGGGAAACAATGCATTTGCACACACTGTGTGTATTTTTAATAGAATCATCTGTGACATTGGCATTAACTAATTTTACCTCCTAAGTGATATAGTATGGAATTGGAATAATTTAGACTATACAGTGAGAAACTGGCAACTCTTCCCTGAATTGTATGTGCATATGGGTCTTCAGCCTTCATTTCTAAAGAAAATGCGTGACTTGACACATTGAATACCATTCTCCAGTCACCTAGAATATTCCTAGAATATATAAAAGCATGCCTTGATATATACCTCTAGTGTGAAAGGTATTTTTTTATCTCATGGAAATTTAACATTTTCAGAAGTGTGGAACTGCTGATGTACGTTCAGCACTAGATTAGCAGGATACCATTTCAAAACATTTGATCAGAAACTAGATGAGAGACTGGTTGGGTCATTTAGCCCATTTTCCTACTGTTGCCAGGTTGTCGTCTTATTTTACTTTATGAAAATTATTCAGTCACGTTCTAAGGCTGTGTCTGTACTAGGAGCACTGTATAAGAATACCAGTATGTTGTACCTGTAAAACACCTATGTGCTATACCAGTGATGCTGTGCTTAGTACCTGTAGAGCAGATCCCTTTTCAAATGAAACAAACTATCCTTGCTCTCTGATATAATATCTATGTTAAGGAAGGTCTGGCACAGTTGTCACTCAGGAGCACCTCCAACTTGACATAGTTATTCCAGCAGAATTCTGTAGTGTAGATTTATCTTAGTATCTACAGTTAAAATATTTTCCCATATCCAATACATCTCACTTTTAGCAATCTGTTTCTCTTCCTTATTAATATATCAATGTCCCAAGCTATATAGGGCAGTTTTCTAACTGAAGTGGCATACTTCAGATATTTAGTCTTTATGTCCCCTCTGTAGCCAGTCTGTACATATCTTGATATGAAATCAGAAATAATTCCTTTGATCCTAGTTACTTCCTTGGCAAAAAACAAACTGAAGAGTCTTATTTATGTCCAGAAGGAAGTACAGTATTCTAATTATAATCTCAAAGCTGTATTGAGAAAGTGTTGCTTTCTAGTTCAGAGTGCGAATTCTGAAATTACACTGGCTCCTTTTGCCATCATCTCACACTGACTACTTGCTTACCAGTACGATCTCTACTTCTTTCTTAATCTTTTTTCCATTTGTGTCTGAAATACATCCCCAGGAGTGTTTTATGCATGTTTCTAATCTGTAGGTCCTTCCTGTACTCCTTTCTGCACTGTTTTCAGTTTAGTGTCTTAATATCATTAATATACTATAATTTTCCTCCTCCAAATGAGCAAACATTTTAAAGTGAGACTATTCCTCCCTCTATTAATCATATTTTTCCAACATTGATACGCTGCAGTTCTATTACTCTTGTTCATTATTTCTAGTAACCAAGTGTTTTTGTCTTGAATGTTGTACTAAAAACGTATTAAATTTATTGCATGTATTTTGTGTTCTAATTTTATCTAAATATATAGTCAAATGTAACAAGATTTATCTGTATATGGTGCTGTTTTGCTGCTGCTTGTTAATGCTTCTTTTAGTCTTAAGGAGCTGTAGTGACTAAAGCAGATGCAAGTAAATGTAAACTACTGCACTTTGCACTATTCTGCTCCTCTGCTCCTGAAGAAGGAATCTTTTTCCAGTTCTTTGCCAGGGAGAACTGGAAGTTGCAGCTAAGAATCAGCACCAGTGCTGATTTATTGCAGGTTTCCTATATCTTTCCTAGTTAACACAGCATGTCTTTTGAGCTTTGGCTCTTTGTAGGTGCCGGGGTTGGAGTAGGACTGAGGATGCTTTGGCCACCACAGCTGCCTCCGTTGACTGACATACTGGAGATGGCATATACCCTGGGTTGAAAATGAGCCTGGGCTGCCAATTCTCAATATTCTAGACCTATAGGGTTGTAGATGTCAAAATCATTAATTTGGCACTTGGAAAAGTAGTAATACCAGTTTCTAGAATGTGTTTGTTTATTTGATTTTTTTCATTCTTCTCATCCACGTGGAAATGACTACTACAAATACTGTTCAATTGTTGAAATCCAAGAGTACAATCTAAATATCTGTAGTTTACCCCAACTAGTAAAGAGAGCTAAGTACGTGATTTCCATGTTTGTGAATTAATTTTAGAAATGTACCTAAATTTGACTTTTGTGCAATCAAAAGTTTTAGACTGCCACCTGAACATGTTATCTACTTGCTAATAAAACCAAATTGAGTTTTACATCATAGGTCAAATCCTGCAACCATTAGTGGCTGCATGAAACAAAACTTTTGGCTTATTTGGGAACTTTGCCTTATTGAGGCCTGTCAGATTTAGTTATTAGCCTTTTATGTTACGTAATAACAATGCAGTAAGTTGCTAAAAAGTACTGAACACTATAACTGGCATTAAAGCAGCTAATGTATTCTCTAATGAAGTAAATACACTTCATTACAACTAATAGAATGCCTCTTCATCCAGAGGTGCCATTTCACACACAATGAATATAATTTAAGAATGTATTGTATAGGATATTAATAAAGCCATATGTTTAAGCCATGGGTATCTTACATTTTATAAACAATCATTTAACAGTTAGCTTTCCTTTATGTCAAAGCGCATAATTGGATGTTTAATATGCAAATGAAGATGTTATTACTTAGTTTCCTCATTTATTTATAAAACTTAAGTTTTGTTGAATTGATTTTCTGTAGTGGAAAACTGTAAATCTCTTTCAGTTTTTATCACTTAAAATAAACTTGAAACAAATTAGTGTTTTGGAAGAGTTCTTTCAGACAAGTGCTGTATCATCCTGTAGAAAGCCAGCTTTCGTGAACTGTGTAATAGCAAATCACTCCAGCTGTCCTGGAAAATATTCAGGGTGCATATTTTGTTTCTTTTTTGTTTTTTGGGGGAGCAAGGAGGACGCTTCTCCATTTTACAAAGAAATTATAATTTGCAGTTACTAAAAAGGGAAAAAAATCACTAAGTTCTCATCCTCTTTCCTAATGTTCATCCTCATTTCATTTTAATTCCTTTTTTTCCTAGAAATATAAACTAAATAAAATGTGCAGGAAGAACAAATTTGCTACCTAGTGTCCTTATTTTACAATAGCAGAAATGATATGGCATGGTTTGGCCGTGCCAGGCTGCCAACTAACAGCCCCCATACCCACTATGCTAAGTATAATGGCTTGAATAAGGAACTGGCTTTCGGGCTGGGATTATGGCTGGAAATTCTGCTTGGGCCACCCATCAGAATACCTCTGCACGACTGGGGAATTGTCCTGGACATCTTGACCAGAGACTGGCCCAGCCCAAAGCATGGTTTGGCCATGCCAGGCTGCCAACAGACTGCACCCTAGCCACTGTGCTAAGTGTATGGAACCGAATAAGGAACTGGATTATGGGCTGGGATTATATCCAGAAATCCTATTTAGGCCACCCCAGACCACACCTCTGTGGCACCGGGGGACTCTCCTGGGCATCTCTGACCAGAGACTTGCCTGGCCCAAAGCGCAGTTTGGCCATGCCAGGCTGCCAACAGACAGCACCCCAGCCACTGTGCTAAGTATATGGTCTTGAATTAGGAATTGGTTGGTGGGCTGGGATTATAGATGGAAATCCTTAGGCCACCCCACGCCATGACACAGTGGCACTGGGCCACTCTCCTGGACACCTCTAACCAGAATCTTGTCTGGCCCAAAGCGCATCTTGGTGCCAGACTGCCAACTGACAGCCCCCCATTCCCACTGTACAAAATGCATTGTCTTGAATAAGGAATTGGCTTTTGGGCTGGGATTATACTTAGAAATCCTTTTTGGACCACTCCTTGACTTACCTCTGCCACCGGGGAACTGTCCTGGTCATCTCTGACAAGAGACTTGCCCAGCCTAAAAGGTGGCTTGGCTGTGCCAAGGTGCTAACTAGCAGCACCCTAGCCACTGTGCTAGATATATGGATCTGAATAAGGAACAGGCTTGTGTGCTAGGATTAGAGCTAGAAATCCTTCTTGGGCCACCCCATGGCACACCTCTGTGACCCTGGAGGACTCTTGTGGACATCTTTGAACAGAAACTTGCCTGGCCCAAAAGACAGTTTGGCCATGCCCGAATGCTATCTGACAGACCCCCAGCCACTATTCCAAGTATAATGGCTCAAATAAGGAACTGCTTTTTTAGAGTAGATTAGAGATGGAAGTCCTTGCCGGGCCACCCCACTCTGACTGTGGCACGGAGCAATTCTCCCAGGCATCCCCTACCAGAGTATTGTCTGGCCCAAAGCGCAGTTTGGGTCTGCCATGTTTTCAACTTGGAGAATGTTCCCCTTCTCCCCCCAGTGACTGTACTAAGGACAGTGGCTTGAATAGGGAACTCTTTTTGGGCTGGGATTAGAAATGGAAATCTATCTTGACCACCCCACACTATGACTCTGGCACTGGGGGACTCCCCCAGACAGTCTTTGCTAGTCTTTGGTCAGAGATGTCCAGGACATTCCCCCCAAAACCAGAGAGGCATGACGTGGGGTGGCTCAAGAAGGATATCTAGGTATAATCCCAGCCCAAAATCCAGTTCCTTATTCGGGTCCATGTATTCAGTGCAGTGGTTGTGGTGCTGTCAACTGGCATGCTGGCATGGCTAAATTGCGCTTTGGGCTGGGCAAGTCTCACGTCAGGGATAGTCCCCTGGTGGCACAGAGACATGGTCTGGAGTGGTCCAAGAAGGATTTCAGGGTATAATCCCAGTCCATAATCCAGTTCTTTATTCAGTTCCATATACTTAGTAGAGTGGCTTGGGTACTGTCTGTTGGGAGCCTGGCACGGCCAAACCGTGTTTTTGACCAGGAAAATCTCTGCTCAGAGATGTCCAGAAGCATCCCCCGGTGGCACAGAGACATGGTCTGGCGTGGCCCAAAAAGGATTTCTGGGTATAATCCCAGCCTGTAATCCAGTTCATTACCCAGTTCCATGTCTTTAGCACAGAGACTGGGGTGTTGGCTGTCATCAGCCTAGCACAGCCAAACCATGCCTTGAGCTGGGCAAGTCCCTGGTTGGAGATGTCCAGGGGAATACCCCAGGGCCACAGAGTCATGTTCTGGGCTGGCCCAAGAAGGATTTCTGGGTATAATCCCAGCCCATAATCCAGTTCCTTATTCAGGTCCGTATACTTGGCACAGTGGTTTGGGTGCTGTTTGTTGGCAGCCTGGCACACCCCAACTGCATTTTGGGTCATCCAAATCTCTGGTCAGAGATGTCCAGGCGTGTCAGAGATGTGGCCTGGGGTGGCCCAAGAAGGATTTCTGCATATAGTCCCAACCCAAATTCCAGTTCCTTATTCAAGCCCATGTATTTAGCACAGTGGCTGGAGCGCTGTGTTTTGGCAGCCTGGTATGACCAAACTGCACTTTGGGCCAGGCTGGTTAGAGACGTCCAGGAGAGTCCCCCGGTGCCACAGAGGTGTGGTCTGGGGTTGCCTGAACAGGATTTATGGGTATAATCCCAGCCCATAATCCAGTTCCTTATTTGGTTCCATATACTTAGCACAGTATCTGGGAGATGGTGTCCGTTGGCAGCCTGGCATGGCCAAACCGCACTTTGGGCTGGGCTAGTCTCTGGTTACAGATGTCCAGGACAATCCCCCTGTCATGCAGAGGTATTCTGATGGGTGGCCCAAGCAGAATTTCTAGCCATAATCCCAGCCCGAAAGCCAGTTCCTTATTATATTTAGTATAGTGGGCATGGGGGCTGTTAGTTGTGATCATGGTTCTTTGGGACAGTCCCGCAGTGGCATCACCACAAAATTTGGGGTGGCCCAAGAAGTATTTTGCCCTATAATCCCATCCTAATCTGACCTTCATTTAAGGCTCTGTACTCAATGAGAGAAACTATTTTATATATTATTACCTATGCGTAGCTAATGAAATTTTGTGTCTTTAGGATGTGTAATTCATTAATAACAAGTTTTTATTGGGTCTAGATTAGCTTTGAAATAGGAACTGGGAAAAGGGAACCAGGAATATGGAACTGGGAATAAGGAACCAAATTCAGCCCCATATGGGAAGAGTCATAACATGTAGAAAGGTGCCGGCTAATATCATGCTGCTACTTCTTTTTCTTTTTTTTTTATGATTTTACTTTGGAGGAGACAAACGAATAAGAAAGAAATGAGGAAGGCAAGTTAGCTACTCTTCCTGGCTGAATAACAAGAGCAGCATTGCACCAATACTTAAATTTGGCAGAAGATCGGACAGGTGCCACCTTAGAGACTAGCTAGTTCAGAAGGGCATGAGGTTTTTGTAGGTGATGGCCTACTTCATCCCATACTAAGTGAGTTTGGTCCCTGTATTTTCTTTGGAAACGTTTGGAATTTTCTGTCTTCTGAACAATTTGGAGTTAAAATGTGCGTGCTCATTCTAAAATAGCTGCTTGACTTTGTGGTACACTGTATGGAACGTATCTTTACAGGGCCTGCAGCGGAACATTTCTGTCCTTTCCCCGATGCCCAGTGGGTGTAGTTTGTTGGTGGTGGGTTGTTGTTCTCTGCAAGCTGTGAGTGTGGGTGTTGCTGAATCCCATTCCTAATAAAGATAAAGCTGTTTACCATCCCACCAGTCTCAGCTGACTTGAGGACAGAACCCCAGGGGCATGGAGGTCTGAGCGATTACCCCATCCCTGGAACCCAGTGACCAAGGACAAACATGATATGGTGTCAGAAGCGACCTCTCTCAGTAGAATCCCCAGCAGCCTGATTAAGGGGGTCAAAGCTTTCATTCAAAAGAAAAAAAAAAGGATAATTTCAAACCTCCGGCCAGTCATCTGGAGCAGGGGTGTAGAGCAATGACCCTTTGGAGCTACCTGTGGTGCTGACCCTTGGCCACTGACTGCCCCAGAGGGCAGAATAAGGGACAGCCCTTATTCTGCAGCTGATTGTCATTGGATGGAGTTCCTGAGTTTTGTGCTTGGGTCATGCTGATTGCTGCAGGAGCCTACTCTGTTGCTTGTTGCTTGCCTTTTGGTTGCCATGGAGGGTCACCCCTCAGCCTCTTTCGGGGGTTGGGGTTTGATACAATTTGACTGCTGCAGACCAGAAGAACCTACGCTGTCGCTTATTGGGAAGCCTGTTGGAGCTGCTGGAAGCAAGCACCCTGCTTCCTTGCTGTAGCATCTCAGCAGTGACTGAAAGCTGCCAGTTACCTACCTGTGGTTCTTGAGTCAAGGGTTGACTAATGCATTCTGGTTTGTTTTGTGATTCTGGTTATGCCATTTAAGTTCACTTGTAGATAATCTTTCCTATTATTCTTGTTTTGTAAATAAAGTGTAAATAGTTACGCCAGTTAAGTGTTAGACCTTCTTGGGACCAGAGGCTGCTCTGTGGTGAGCAGGGGCTGGCTGGAAAGTAAACTGGTGCTGGCCAGAAGCCCTGCCCCACTCTTACCACTTCATCCCTGATATTTGGGCAGGGGTGGTAACTATTGGGCTACCACCTGGGTTACACCTGCAACCAAGGTGGACCTTCTCAAACTATACCAGTACGTTTTCGAAGGGTTGGGCCAATTTCCTGGGACCCACCACATCTATGTTGTCCTGGTGGTACCAGTAGTGCATGGGTGCAGAAAAATTTCCTATGCAACCTTAGGCAAATTGAAGACCGTCCTCAAAACACTGGAAGCTATGAGAGTCATTATGAAGGTGACTAAGCCCACATCCTGGATCAATAGCCTTGTGATCCCACAAAAGAAGGATGGTTCACTACAGCTTTGTTTAGACCCACAAGACCTCAGCAAGGCAGTAGTGAGGCAGCACTTTTTTATTTCCACTGTAGAGGATGTGCAAAAGAGCTTGTCAGGTAAAAAGCTGTTCACCATCCTTGATGAAAAGGATAGCTACTGGCAAGTCAAAGTGGACAAGGAATCAGCAGAGCTGTGTATCTTTAACACCCCATGGGGACGGTTCCACTTCAATCTCCTTCCCTTTGGTATTAAGTTGGCTAGCGAAGTACAGGCAGTCCTCGGACTTATGACACAATTGGTTCCTGAAAACCATGTCTTAAGTCAAAACGTTGCAATTTGGAACGGATTTTCCCATAGGAAACAATGTTATAAATGTGGGATTGGTTCCTGAACCAAGGCCCGATACCCTATTTTCACCAAAAATAACCCAGAATTATGTACTCAGTCAATTATAGATGGGTAGTATAGCTACATTAATGTATTTATATTTTAAATAGCAATCATATTGATTTGGAAGGACTTCTTTGAGGTGATTTTGCTGGACTTTTTGAAAGGCTCTTGGCTGGATTCTTCTCAGCAATCTTGGCTGCAGGTTTTTCTGGAGTCTTCTCTGTTTTCTTAAAGAAAGCGTCCAAGAAAGTTTGGACAGATGATCTCCGGGGAGATGGGTGACACAGCGACTTGTTCACTGGCATGGCATCATATCAGATCAAGCGTTGTAGAGTCGAAACTGACATCAGAAAGTTGAAACGAGTGTTAATTTAGAAACATTGTAAGTGTGAAATGTTGTAACTCAAAACATTGTAAGTTGAGGACTGCCTGTATTCCAACAGAAGAATCATGAGTGCTTTGGTGACATTTTGGGAATCCACATAATTGTGGATGACATGCAGGAGCTACCAAAGAGGAGCATGATACTATCCTGACAAGTCCTGGAGGAAGCACACCTGAAAGGAATAAAGTTTAATAAGGACAAAATACAGTTTTTACTCGACAGCGTGAGATATATGGGCCATATCTCCTCAAAAAGATGGTGTCAAACCAGACGATGACAAAGTGGAAGCCATCAACAGGATACCCCCTCCAATAGACAAAGAAGCCCTTCAGAGACTCCTTGGAACTATTTGGTACTTGGTGCAACACATTCCGCATGAGTCCAACTTGACAGCCCCGCTGAGAGTGCTTCTCAGGAACAACATTATCTGGCAATGCGGACCCGAGCATCAGGAAGTCCTGGATAAGCTCAAGCAAACCATCACAGCAGCACCTGTGCTCAGGTAGAGCACAGCAGAGCAGCTAGAAATCCAAGCCGATCTGTCCAAAGATGACTTAGGAGCATGTTGTTTCAGCAGAAGCAGCCAATTGCATCTGCTTCGAGGGCTCTAGCGCAAGCTGAGAGAAATTATGCTCAGATTGAAAAAGAACTTCTGGCAATTGTCTTCACCATGACAAAGTTCCACCAATGTGTATGGCACCATACAAACTAAGAGTGGATGTGTGGTGAAGTTGCCTGTGAAGTACAAGGACTATGTAATAGTAAAGGCTAGACCCCATCGGTGAGCCAAGTGCTAGCCACGTCTGGCTCCATGATCCCAAAACGTTCAGAGTTAAAATAGCTACTGATGAACATTCAACTACTTAAGAGCTCCCAGAGTAAAGAAGGGGGATGCAGTATATGGAATGCACCTTTACAGGGCCCGATTCCCTGTGGGTGTGGTTTGTTGTTGGTGGGCTGCTGTTGTGCTCCCTGCAAGCTGTGAGTGTGTGTGTTGCTGACTCCTGTTCCTAATAAAGGTAAAGCTATTTACCATCCCACCAGTCCTCGCTGACTGCTGACTCCAGGACAGAACCCCAGGGACACGGCCCATCCCAGGAACCCAGTGGCCAAGGGCAAACACTGCCTCAACATTTACATCGCCTGACTTGCCATGGGTGGCAGGCAAAAGGTCACCCTCAAGTTCACAAGGTTCTTTGGGTGAATCTGATCCCTTTTATTAGACCAACTTAAATAATTGGGGGGAAAAAAAAAAAAAAATCAAGCAAGCTTTTGCGTTTAAAAACCCTTCATCAGGCTGAGGAAGTTTCTGCAATTGATGTGTGCGCTTCCTGGATGGAATGAAAAGTAAAGAAGCCAGAGGCTGGGCTGGGCTGCGTGCAAGCTAGGCAGTCAGTGAAGACGTAAATTGAGGAGCCAGTGGGTGAGAGAGAGGCTGGGTGGTTTTGCATGCAAGGGCAGGCAACCTGCCCTAATTTGTCTGGAGCCGATTCATAAAGGCCTTTATTTGCAGCAACCGGCCTCTTACAAACAGCTTGTCCGGGGGACCGGATACACCCGACATGCAATTTAACTAGAGAATCACACAATACATTCAGAGGGGCCACATGCGCAAAGTAATTACAGTAGAACTACACACGACTGCTTAAAGTGGTCATAAATGTAGGCTGTCACGGGGGCCAAGTAATTATCCCGGGACAGAAATGACTACGCAGCGATAAAAAACGAACCAACCTGCTGAACAACCAGCGCTTGGCAGCGCGTCCCAACTCTGGTTCCTGTCCAGCTTGAATTTGGCGGGAGGGGACCCTGACCAGCCCGACTACTGGCGCTCTGCTCCGCTTCGCAGAAATGAGCGCACCAGCAACCAGCCCCAGCAGAAGGGAGGGGGGACGAGTGTGTGCGTCTGCGCGCGTGTTGCGCTTTCTCACCAATCCAGAGCCTCCTCCTCGCAGACCCCGCCCCCCGCTCTAGACAGCAGGCGCCGGACGAGCCCCAGCAGTCCCGCCTCCCATATCCCCAGTCGTACCTCCCACAGCTGCCAGGAGGGCGGGGCCATAGCGAGGCTTCGGCGCGCGGCCACGCTCGCTGGCAGGGGTAGCTTCTCCACCCCCCAGCATCAGAACGAGGCCGGCCCTCGCGCCCCGCCCGCCAGCGCATGCTCTCGGCGTGCGTCCAGTGCTGCCTGGCCCTCGCGCGCGGGGCTCGATGCGTGCTGCCTGGCGCCACCGCTCGATCGCCCGCGCCGCTCGGGCTGCTGGGTGAGCTCGTGCCCGCGGCCTGGGTCCATTTGTGCGCAGGGCCCGGGCGGCGGCGGCTCCCGCTCCCCCCCGGCCCCGGCAGCCATGACCGCGGAGGACGAGATCATCCGCATCGCCAAGAAGATGGACAAGATGGTGCAGAAGAAGAACGCGGTGAGCCGGGCCGTCGGGGTCTAGGTCGGATCATCCGCGGGTGCTCCGGGCCCTGCTAGAGCCCGCTCCCGACTGGGTCCTATGCGGATCTGGCGCCGGGCGCCTCCAGGGACCTACTGCAAACCGGTGGGAGCGGCTAGGCCGAGCGCCTGTCTCCAGGGAGCCCGGCTGGGGCTGCAAGCACAGCGGCCCCGGCTCCGGCCCGCGGACTGCGCTGCTCAGCGCTCCTCCCTCGCGTGTGCCTGCCTGTCCCTTCTCCAAGCTCTCGGGGAAGTCGGCTCATTGCCCACCACCGAGCTGCTGGTGTCCTCCAGCCGGCTGGTGCGTGACTCGGGTGCTTTAACGTGGGTTTCCCGTGTGTGATAGTGGTAAAGAGTTCGAAGTTCTGGCGATGAGTCAAAACTCGATTGTCTGGAGGTTCAGAGATGTCCTGGGGAAGACTTCCTGGCTTCCTGTTTGAGGGGAGGTGTAACCCACTCCCCCTCCCCCCAAAGTCCCAGCTGATGATCCTGATAGCTGGGCTAGGTACAAGGTCCTGTCTGGCCCTCTGCCTCATCGGGAATGGAAAGTGTCCTCACATGAGAACAGCTTCTAGCCCCCTGGGTAGGGCACTTTCCTGGTATGTTGGAGAGGTGGGCTTTGTCATCTTTACACTGGGAACTTGCTCTGTGTTTCTTCTGATCCCGGAAAAGCTCCTCAGTTTGTGTATGTTGGGGACCGATCTTTTTTTGGCAGGTCCATAAATTAGCTCTGCACCTTCAAGTTGCCCATCTAATCCATTCATCTTTCCCATGCCTGTTCTGCTTTCTGCTCCCAGATCTGTTCTCCCCACCTGATCTGCTGTTGTGCTGCTTGTCTCTTACCCAGTCTGCCACCAGCCACCCACTGAATGAGAATCACAGCAGCTAGCATGCTGTGCACCAAGCCACCTAAGCACTGAAAAGGATGGTATATCTCAAATCCCTTTTCTGTGCTGCAGGAAGACACCTGTGTCAGTATCCGATTTGCAGTCTAAAACTTTTGCCTGGAGTAAGGTGTCTAAATTGTTCCCTTCAAAAATAGACCAGGGAAGGTGGGTCCAAGGGAAAGGCAACTCTTTTCTTTTAAAACAATTGGAGGAAGTAATGTGCTCCCCTTGGCCACCCTTGTTTGAACCACTGTCCTGCTGGATAAGTTGTAATTCATTCAGCTTTTCCTTTCTCTTCCCATGTAGGGGTTTAAGCTCCTACTCTGGGAGCCAGGTGCCCAAAAGTTAAGAGGTATGATGCTTTGTGGATTTAGCCCTTAGTTTCTCTGTGCCCTACTCCCATCTGAGATGGGGTAATGGAATAATAGTTCTTCTGTATCTCAACAGGTGCTGTGAGGATAAACGTGTTATAGGCTGTGAGGTGTTCTGATCCGATGGCGTTGGGACCAAATTAATACCACATGTGCTCTTGTTGCAAAGAGTGCTAACATCATACTGGGCTGCATTAGTAGGAGTGTTGCCAGCAGAGCAAGAGAAGTGATTATTCCCCTATATTTGGCACTGGTGAAGCCACATCTGGAGTATTGTGTTCAGTTTTGGTCCCTCTGTTACAGAAAGGATGTAGACAAATTGGAGACAGTTCAACGGAGGGCAACAGAAATGGTGAGGAGGCGGGGGCACATGGCTTTGGAGGAGAAGCTGAGGGAACTGGACTTAGTCTGTAGAAGGCAAGACTGAGGGGCAGGTTTGATAGCAGCCTTCAGCTCTCTGAAGAACAGTTCCAGAGAGGGTAGAGCTGGAGAGTTCTTAGTGATGGCAGATGACAGAAAAAGGAGCAATGGTCTCGAGTCATAGTGAGGGAAGTTTAGGTTGGATATTAGGAAAAACTTTCTCATGAGGAGGATAGTAAAGCACTGGAACAGGTTATGCCAAGAGGTGGTAGAATCTCTGTCCTCGTAGGCATTTAGGAGCTAGCTAGACAGTCTTGGCTGGGATGATGTAAGTGGGGATGGCTCTCCTTTGAGCAGGGGTTTTGACCAGATCAGTGGTTTTCAACCTGTGGTCTGCAGACTGTCTAAGGAATCTGCAAAAGATGATGGTGATTAATCAAAAGTGTGTGAATGCCCACACTTAGAATTCAAAGGGGTCTGCACCTCCATTCAAAATTTTGTAGGGGTCCACAAATAAAAGGAGGTTGAAAACCACTGAACTAGATGACATCCTGTGGTCCTTTCCAAACCTAATTTTCTGTGATTTCTACGTAGAAAATATATATGTTCTTATTATACAACAAAAGCTCAAATAACCACAACCCCAGCTGTAACCAGAAACTTGTTATTTTCCTTTCTTGTTTTCCTCAGTCACTTTTGCAAATTTTAAGCTACTTATTTTCAAATCTTGTACTACATCCTGTCACCTGACTCTGCAGTACAGTCAGAATACTAAATTAGCAATGTAATGTACAGATCATCTGTGAAAACGCACTGAGCTTTCAGCTACAGGATTATGACTTAATTGAAGGATAAAGCTATATTGAGTTCTTATACACAAATACAAATTGGGTAAAAGTTTCTGACTCCTCATGTTTCTTTTCAGAATTTTCCATTGTATGAATTGCTTGAAGGGTTTGTGGGGGGGTTTGTCAGCTTTTTTGTTGTGTTTATTACTAACACTTCTTAAATATACAGTATTATAGTATTTGAATACATTTGGTGCATTGTTGCTAGTGAAAACTGTTTGATGAAAACACTTCCAGAGATATTTCAATCCTGACTTGTCAAGAGCCAGAGCAGAAGGGATTCTTTTATTTAACCTGCCATTGAAAAGCTGGATTCATGGCTCATACTACAGTATTCTAATTGTCTGGTGCTTGCCTTTTGATGAGTTGAAAAGTGTGACATCAGCACAGACATTCACCCTTCATGAAGCAGATGATTTGTGCTCTGTAAATAATAAATTTGCTAATTGCAGCTTGTAAGCGGATTGCTTAGCCTGGTGGCTTTGGCAGGCAGGTTTGCTCCCTGAGGAGCTCGTCAGCCACTCCCAACTCAAACACTGTCTTTAAACTGCAGACAAATAGACAGACAGACAAACCCTGATGCCCTGTTGCAAGCATTTGTAGGGAAGCCCCTTTGGCTCTGGGTCCAGGCACAGCAGCATGGCTCTACACTGTAGCAAGTTGTTATTCACAGCTGGCTCCTTCCTTCCAAACTGCACCCGGTAGTTCTCTTTTTCCCCTCCTGTCTGGGGTTTTAAGCTCCTAGTGAGTCACTCCATTATTAGCACTTCCCCCATAGCTGCAGCAGGGGAGCTGCTAACTCAACAGGGTTGGCTGCCCCCTCATAAGGGGACAGACTGCCCTGTTACACAGCCATGCTGAATTTGAACTCAAATCAGGGAAGAATTCCCTTCCACTGTTAGCAGTATGTCCCCATCCCTCCCTCTTGTCTTAGGTGTTGCAGCTGCTGTCCCTCACTGCCCTGAGGGTAGGGGAGCTCCAGAGCTGCTCCTACTCTGCACCAGTGGACTGTGCAGGGAGTTGAGCTCAGCTGGGGACAGCAGCACTCCTGGGTTCCTCCTCCCTACCAGTTCCTCCCCCTGTCCACTGAAGCTGCTGCTGAGCCTGGATGCTATGCTGCTGATCTGGAGCAGACTAGGAGTGGCTCTCAAGTTTCCTTGGCCCCTGGACCAGGCAGATACAGCAAGGACAGTGACAACAGTGGGTGGGAGAAGAGGGAATGAAAAGAGGGGAGGTTCTGTTGAGCATGGGGCTGGGGAGCAGGGGAATTGTGCAAGAGTTCCCAATTTCAGAACTGTAAAGAGGCCCTGGCTGCTACTCCTGCAGTGTGGTCTGGCCATCCTGGTAGGAGGTGGGAGAGGTGGGGTAAGGGGTGCACCCATCTCTGAAGGACCAGTTGCTGTTCCCATATCCCACTTTACAAAACCTGGATCCAGTCATGGAATGAAGGATTGGTGTCATCAACGTATAAAATAAAACTAGATTGGGTGGGATTAACTTTTTGTTTAATCTTTGAAAGATTAATTGTTTAGAGGAAGGAGAAATTAGGTTTGCAGCCTTCCTTTTTCTGGTATGAGCTTCGCAACAGGTTGGGGAAAATGAGAGAATGTTTTGCATTAAAAGTTTGGGTTTAATGCCCTATACTCTGTTCTTCAGAAGACCAGCCCTGGTGGTGATTGGCTTTATGATAGCACAGATGCACAAAATAGTAAAACCAGCCTAAGAAGCATTGACTTTTCAATTTAAAACTTTTTGTTTGGTTTGATTATTGCTTATGAAACAGTTGCAAGAAAAGCCTTTTCTATTGAAGATTCAGTGTCCTTGTCCCTTTAGTTAAGGACTGAGACAGCTCTCAGTCCCCTTTGTGAGTCTTTCAACTGAGCTAGTGAGTGAGAAACAGTCTTAAAAAGGAAAAATGTTTTTTTAAAACCGGAAAGCTGGAAAAGTTTATATGCACATTATTAGCACATTATTAGCTGATTTCAATTCATATGTGAAAAATCTTTTAAATTGTAAGAGTGCACTGTTATCATGAGATATGTTTATTACAAATAAACAGGTAGCCATATACCTGCAAATCCCTCTTGCAGCATGCATCCGTGACAAATAAAGATTTGAAATTGCATAATGTAGGCGATTCAAAATTAGTTGTGACAGAAGTGTCTCTCTGAGCTTTGTATCATTTTTCATATTTCAGTGTATTCCAGCTAAATTTCACTTAGCAGACTTCTTTTTGAGTAGTTTGAACATTTTAATGCAAGCAAATGCCTTAAACTGCAAATGTGTGCAGTTTGCAAAATATAGTCTGTCTTGTGCAACTGTGTATCATAAAAAGATTAGCATTTAACATAAATAGAATAATATGTAGCTGGGTAAGTTTTAGCTATTTTTTAAGCTGTAGTATTAGGGTATTTGTTCTAAAGCCTAATATTTAAGAATAGCTTATGTAACTTCCCCCATATTCACACCAGCAAACAAGTTACATGCGCTACTGTTTTCTTCTTCTTTTCTGTGTGTGTGCACCCAAGTATGGAATATTTTGCTTCTCTGTAAGCAAATTAAACTGTATTTCTTGATACTTTGGTTAGTAAATGGCTAATGTTCAAAACAGATTTGCCTCTTGCAGAATATAGTATGTTGTTTCAGTGCAGTGAACCAATTTTAGACAGCTAAGAGGGGAAGACTACCCACAAAACAGTACAAGAAAATGGGGGGAGAATTGGGACCTCATGGTTCTTCTGTTCTTGACTTTACCATATATCAAGTGGGAATTCTGTGTCTGATTCCACATCTGTAAAGAGGGGTGGGGAATGGTCCTCTTTCTGGGAGAGTTGTCAGTAATTAATTCATATTAGATTAATTTTGGTCACCAGAATGGAAAATGCTATAGAAGTATATGTCACAGGTCAGTAACTTGAATACATTCAGTGGAGATTCAGGGATAGTTATGCATGAGGACGAATTGTTACAGTCATAGGATTTGTCTGTCGCCAAGAGTATGTGCCATCAAAGTACAGTTTGCTACAACTTGGTACAGTTGACCCCTGTTATATTCATCCCACAGTTGAGACACCCTTTCACTATTGCTTTGTCATAGTTATGATCAGAAAAGTGACCTTATTAATTAAATTGTGCTAAGTGCATTGTGGACAAGCAGGTCTCATGTCTGCAGTTCTGTCAAGATGTTTTCCTATAAGTGCTCTAAATTAGACTTGGTATCTGAAAAACAAGCCGAGTTCTTTCTGCTGTTTGCATCATTTCCACTAGCAGTTTGTGTGCTTAAGAGCATAGCTGACCAGTCTGATTTGTGAATAAAAGCCAAAAAATATGAAACTTATTCTTCTGTAGTTTGGTTTTACTGTGTTGCTCTGCAGTAAAAACTTTTGGCTTTATAAGTAAAAGTGATAGGTGCCAAAAAATAGTAAAGTTTTCAGTTAAACAAAGACCTGTTTTAGAAGGCTTTCTTTAAACAGCCTGGATAAGAGGTTCTGTTTCTTCAGACTTGACACAAGAATCCTGCTTTCTCCTCTCTTCCCCATCCTTTTGGTGGTCTTGCAGTAGAGTAGAGGAGGGGGTTGTCTGCCTGCTGCTGTGCCTATAACAATTCCACAGGGGTTGATAAATTATTCCGGAGTTGATGGGGTGGAAGGAAGGACTTAAACAAGCACAAAACATCAGCTTCATGTATAGAGTAAAGTAAATAAAATAGTGGGAGAAAGAGATTCATGCTGTAAAGAGAGTAGGATTGCACTAGTGAGCTAGAAGGAAGGCAGGATATGGGATACAGTGCTGGACTGTTCCCAGATAAAGAGACTTGTTTAACAGCAGGAAGAGGCAGAAATTGAGAAATCGAGGTTCTAATCCTTTTAAAAGGTGAGGGTGGGGTAAAAAAAAAAAATAGGGTCTGTAGGACTTCATGCAGATTGAAAGTCACCATGATTCGAAACTGAAAACTTGAAACTTGAACAGCCTTTGGCAGGAGTTATTTTATCTAGTGCCATAGTGGCACATGGGACAATTGCATCGGTGCTTATCTGTTTCTGGGAGGAGCATAGGAGGGGCTGAATCTGGAAAGGCTACGCAACACAAGGCAGCTCCTCCTGCCTGGTTTAAGGCCAGCCATAGTCCTAATGTAGCAAGAGTGCATGTTGGGCAGTTTTACCTGTCTGCTGCCACTGCTGTGTTCTCAGGACACAGCTGTTCCTGGGCTGGCTGTGCAGCAGACCCAGGGCAATTTTATTTGAAGGCAATAGATCCGGTTGTGCAGCACATGAGGCAGCATCAACATTGCTTTGCAACCATGTTTTAAAAAACAAGTGGTGTTAGGGGTGCCCTCACTCTCTCTTTTTTTTTTTTGAAGTTAAGACCCACTGGTCTGTGGTCTAGTGAACAAGTGTCTACACGACACTCCATGCACTGTACTAATTTGTACTTCATCTGGTAGTCTTAAGTTATGGGTATACAGACACAGCTGCTTTACTGTGTGTCAGTAGCTCTGTGGTAACTATCTTTTGTGCAGACTTTTATCTTTCAGTAAATGGAAGCTAAATTGTGGTAACATAGTCCTCCTGTATTGAGGACCAAGTTACAGTGATAAAATCTGAATCCCTTCTGTTCAGTGGTAAATTATGTCACCCGTACCTTTAGCAGAAAACATGAACTAAACTTGCGTATCTGAAGTTCCTTTGCATTAAGGTATGAGAGAGTGTTGAATTGATGGAGACAGCTTGTAGCTTGTGCTGAATTTTAGCTACAGAAGGACTTTGGTCTCCAGACTAGCATCTTGCCAGAGCCTAGCGTTCACTTAAAAATATTAAATTGCTAGAAGATAGTGGTTGCCTACATAGGTTGACATCACAATCGGAGAGAACTTCTTGAGCTTCTGAATCATGAGTGCAGATGAAGATACAGTTTTACTTTCCCTCCTTCACCTCCTCTGCTTTACTCCTCCCCCATGATCTTTAATTAGAGATTGATATAAAATCTGGATTGCTAGAAGTTTGTTTGGGGCTGTGTCAGTGAACAGTCTAGAGGCTGCAGGTGTACTTACTTTGCAAGCCTCTAGCCTCTTTTGATCCTGGATCTTGTGGAAGAGTTGAGGATATTGGTGCTGTTCAGATACGTGACCACTTGAATAATGGGAAGCTCTGTTCCTGTGAAGCTTATGTTTCATAGGAGCTTATTTAGGGCAATACAGAACTTCTAAATTTTGTGGAAGAGGACCTCTTTCCTAATCCCAGTCAGGAGAAAGACGGGAAAGGTAACAGAATTGGCAGCCTCCTTGTTTTTCCTTTCCCTACTGATGACCCACCTTTTCCTCCTTTTTTCCTTAGCTGCTCTCATTTCTTCAGCCTGTGGGTGACATCAGGTGAAATAATTGACTTGAAATAACTGACCTTTTATTAAGCTTTTTTGATGAAGATGCACCTATATGCAAAACAGTGGTCAAAATATAGCCTTTCTGGGGCGGGAACAATCAATTGGTGCACAGTATATTTCACAAGGATGAAAAGGGAACAATGTTGAATCAAGTGAGTTGTTTGAAAATCTGTTTCCCAAAAACAAAGGTATTAATATGGCTGTAACCACCTCAAAATGGCATTAAGTAGCATGAAGTGAAGTTCTGGGATATTATTTGAGGAATTGGTATATTATTTACTATTTTACTTTAACATCTGGTTTTTTTAATTTATCTTGTTCTTATTGTAAGCCTCCCTGAGCCTTTTTGGAGAGGGTGAGATGCAAGTCAAATAAACGTTTAAGTGGAAAAATTAAGAATGAAGTGATACAGGACAGAACAGCTCTCGTGCCAAAAGTTGTAACTCCACCACAGGGCTAAAGTATGATGCTGGAGTCTAGAAATGAGCATGCTCACTTCAGAAGTATTACACTCATGCCTCTAGCAAAAGGAAGGAGTTGTGTTGTAGGAGCTGAATTTGTTTGCCGCTAAACTTTTTAGAAGTTAATTGTGTAAGAAGAAAACTGTATTTTGAATAATACTTCTATGTATGCTTTGCAGGCTGGAGCTCTGGATTTATTAAAGGAGCTTAAGAATATTCCCATGACTCTTGAGTTGTTACAGGTATGTTTTTTTTTGTTGCTTTTGTTTTAAGTGTGTGGGTGTGTGTGGGGGGGTGTTTAATAACAGAAACAGTGCCTATTAGTTTTGTTATAAGCATGCAGTACAGTAAGGGGTATCTAGACAGCCAACCCAACAGAACAACAGTTATTATAAGGGAGATAATTGTTTTCTGGTTCAATTTGGGCAATCATCTTAGAATTGCTATTTGCCAGGGGTAAGCACATATAGAAGCTTTTAAAAGCAGTCTTAATTTAATAATATGGTGTAGGAAACCTTGTGCATTTATGCAGTCTGAACAAGGGTCACTTTATAGGCTGTACTGTCTTAGAGATGATCTTGTGCCTCAGACATCCACCAAAGGCACAACCCTCCTATGTTCCCTTTTTCTGATTAAAGGAGATTAACATGCTGTGGTCCCCTACCCTGTATGGCATGCTACCTCCCTTTGAGATCTGGAGGTGTAACCAGCGGTACTGTCTTATATAGTTGTACAGGTAGGTGTGAGGAATCCTAACTTCCTTGTTACTCTTCATCTGCATCAAGTAATCACAGTGTAGTTTTGCTCTTTTAGAGTTGTGCCTGCATCTCTATAATTGTGATATCTAATTAAAATTTTAATTAGATCACAAATTAGAAAGGGGGGATGGAAATCTGATGCTTGAATTTCCTAGATCTTGTAAAAAATCCCTTTATATTGTCATTTGCAGAAACAGTATTTTAAAAGTAACAATGCTGTGCTTTGCCCTAATTTTAGTGCTTATAAGCAAGCAAAGTCCATAATTAACGTTGAAGGCTGTTTCAGGTAAAATTCCATTTTTATTTCAGAATTAGTTTGGTAAACCAGCTGTCTCTGAAAAATTAATTTCTGGCAGTTGCAAGTTTAAGGGAAATCTTCTTTGCCAAGACTGGAAAAGATTTGTATACAATAGTTGCCACACATTATTTGTAAGGTTAAAAGGAGATGGACTTAGAAACTTGGCATGTATTTAGTGCTTGTCAGTAGTGGTTCAGCAGTGACTAAGTTTTTGGGGCCCAAATAATTGGATATATAATACCAGGGAGACATAATAAACAGCTATGATTGCTATAGTCTCATGAGGCTCTGTTTCCTTGATGACATCACAGTACATATTGGTCCTCTCAACTAATTGCTACTATGACGCTTTTTAATTAGAGGACTTGAGAGAGACGAACAGAATTTTCCCAAATGGCAATTCAGTGATAAAGGTACACAGATGAAATTAACCAGGAAATGCACCATCAAGGTTCAGTGGTAAAGTTAAGTCTTGCTGTGTTGTACAGGCAATATACTATGGTACACATTTGTTAAAAACGTGTTGCACTTAATAGGAAAGGGGAATTGAAAAGACTACTTGTATTTAGTGTAACTGAATTAACATTGCAAAACATACTTAATTATCTTCCTTTTTATGTAACACACTTTGCATGTGGAAAGAAAGTCTGTTAAAACTTCAACAATTCTTTGCAAAACATTTGATTTCTTTTTTTTTGGTGCTGAAAGGCAGTCATGTAGATAGCTGGTGCATAGAACCGTGAACAAAAGTGAGAGGGAGGAAGGCAAAATTTTGCTCCAGAACAGCAGGATAAACTCTGCGCTTTTGATTGCATAATAGTTTGCTATCTTTGCGAATCAGACAATCAAGGAGTGAGTTGACTATTTGGATTTCAACCTGTGGTTAGAGAGAAATGTTGATTTTAAACCCCAGGTCTGTACTACTGAGGCTAAGCCCTTTTGCCTCTGTACTGCTGAACTTCAAATTGATGTGCCAGAAAATGCCATACTTAAATAGTACCAGTATGCCAAAGAAGTTTTATAATTTTTTTTTTTCTTTAACCTCATGACAAAGTTAATGTAGGATATGATAAATATAAAGCTAAAATAGTTGGCAGGATGGAGTCAAACAAAAGGCTTTATGTCATATGCTCCATGAACCAAGCGTCTCTCTTTAAGAAATGGGGTTATGTGTTGCCATTTAATAGATAGTTTCTCATTTGGTTTCTTGGTTCACGTTCTGAACAAGCATGGTCTTCCTCAGGGTTGTGGTAACCTGTCAAACAAACTTGTTTCTTAATCCTTCTACTAGTTTGTCACATGCCATTTTTGTCCCCTCAAAATTCAGAATATCTTGTTAAGATGGTGGCTGAACAGTTTAATTCATTAAATTATACTTTTAAGTTTTTAGCATTTAAATAACAGAGGAAAAATATAACTTAACTTTTTGCTAGTGCTCTGTGTAAGCTGTACTTATTTACCTAATGTTTTGTTCAATGCGTTTCCCCAAGCTTTTCATTCTTCAAGCATTTTTTGTATATTCCCGCTTGAGGTGGGTGGTCTACATACAACTCAAATAATGACATTCAAATTGACAGCACCCATCAGAGCACTTGCGTATCTCACCCTTTTGCTACTTGACGCATGGTTTCTGAATATTCTGAGGGCGAGGCTGTAAAAGATAAGTGCAGGTTTTCAGTTTACCCCATAGTAGTACGGAAAAATGGCAGGGACTCTGATTTGATAACTGGGGACTAAGAATTGCATTTTAATTCTTACTCCCCATTTTTCCTTCGCATTTGGAAAACACTTGCATCACTTTTGATGACAAACAGCATTCATTCACTGTAGACAGGTAGATTTTTAGAGTTAGTATACAGTGGATGTGTTGTTAAGTTCAAGACCCTTTCTCTTTCCAATTTCTTCCTCCCTTTTCTTGTTCAGGGACCTCTCCCACAAGAGCCTGTTGAGACCTGTTCTCTCCCTCTATCAGCAGGTGCTATAGAGGAGGTACTAAGGAGTTTCAGAGGAAAAGTGTTTTACTCAAGGTACTTAAAATTAAAACACAAATTGGACCTCGGGATATTTTAATTCATTCATTAAGAAAAAATTTAGTTCTTCATATTTTCCCTGGCTTCCCTCATGTTTCCCCTTCCTTTCAACCCAGGACAGATTTTGCAACTTTCTGTTTGAGTGATAATTGTTTGCACATCTCCATAAGACCATTTCACTACAAATATCCATGTTTTTACACAGATGGAGGATCTTTTCCAATGCAGGGTTCTGTTGTCCAGTCTTTCTGCTTTCCCTCAAGTGTTTACAAAATGCCTATCAGATACAGCACACTTACAGGGAAAACAAGATTTTAATCTACTTTTATTTGGTCAAAACTTGATAAGAAAGGATCTATTTACAGTCATGTTCCACCTGTATTTCCTGTTTGACAGGCTAAGTGTCCCACTGAAAAGTTGCAAATGAGAGATTCCATACACAGAAAAAACTTTAGTAATTTTTGCCAGAAAAAGCTGCATAAATGTATGGTCAGCTATAACTCCTTTACAGCAGTTTACAGAGCAGATCTATCTTTTTTCTCATGGTAAAGTTAAAGGCTTCAGCTCTGTGTAGAGCCTTACATACAGCTTAAAATGAGGTGTCTGCAATGCTAATTAGCAAAAATTATAAACTCACGTCAGACAGTTTTGAAAAATGTTCATTTAAAAAAAAGTTATTCCTGGTATGTGCTGTACTTACAGTGCTGTGGAGGACTAACCATTGTTCCTATGATTGTCATCTAAGATGCATCCAACCTGGTCTGGGGGTCTCCTTCAACCATGAGGAGTTCATGTTTCCTGGATTTCTATTTTCTTTTTTTTTTTTTTTAAATGCACATTGGTGTTTTGGAGTTGGGAGCCATCTCCTGGGCTGCCAGTCTTCCCTTTTTTAACTGGAGTCCCCAAGTATTCAGGGAAAAGTAGAATAGCATCTTATTATATTACTAGGACTCCTAAATAACTGGAGTGTATTACAAGAAGCAATAGCAAATTACTTTGATTGGATTCAGTTGCATCCCATCTATGATCCATTCTTATATAAGTCAGCAGAAGCTGTAGATGGCAGTAGCACGCTGAGTTTAAATGTTTGATACTGAGTGGTAGCTTCAAAGCAGCAGACTAATTTTATTTTACATTTACAGAGAAATGTTTGCTGTCATAAGATAAAACATCACAGTATTAATAACATTTATGGAGCTGCACCATTGGTGTTTTTTATGTTGGGTTTTTAAAATGCATCCCAACATACGGGGAATTTTTAAAATGTTGAAATTACTTGGGAACAAATGCTTTCCAGCTGCTTCCTGTAACATAAATTCTACTGTTGTTTCAAAGTACGTTCTTTGAGAGCATAAACTTTAACACACACATTTTAAAATGCTGTATGAAAGTGAGCGAGTTGCATAATTAGTTTAAATTTCCTAATTAAGATATTTCCTAATTAAGATTCAGGTAAGTAGTTCTATGCACTTGTGAAAATCTCCCCCAAGTGACTTAGGAGCTCAAGTCTCATGGTTTAATAGCCCTCCACCCCTAGGCTGCTAAGTGAAAAGTGTATTGAAATTGATTTGTATAAATGTGTAGATTATCCTGTGAGTGTAAAATCTGTAAGGATCTGCAATTTACCTTGTTTTTCATTGGATTCATTAGGACTCAGCTGACTGGGTGTTTGGACAGATTTTACATGGCATTTTTATAAAATACACCACCATTTTATTTCCATTTTAAATTGTCTCCATTTTATGGAGTGTAATGCATAGTTTTCTTTGTTGCAGTCCACAAGAATTGGAATGTCAGTGAATGCAATACGCAAGCAAAGTACAGATGAAGAAGTTACATCTTTAGCAAAGTCTCTCATCAAATCATGGAAGAAGTTATTAGGTATAAATACCTTTTTTGTAATCTTCTTTCTACTTCTTGCCTATTAATTTTCCAGGGATTATAAAATATTGTCTTTTTCCCCCCACATTTAAGACTCACCCTTTCTTTAGCATTGAATTATTTTTTTCTTGCAGCACACATTATATTTTTCCCGTTGCCATTTATCTTTACATTACTGCTTCAGGCCCAAATTCAATGTAGTTTCATTGTGCATAAGACCAGAGCAGGAGGAGATATACCTATGATTTGACTCATTTGTGTTAAACAGTTTTTCTGCCTGCTGCCAGGCCAGAGTTTATTCATTTCAGCATTAAAATGTCCTGACTCTTGCCTGTATTGCTATTTGAAGTCCTTACTGTCTTTGAAGTCTTTATACTCGGACACAGAGCTAGGGTAAAAGGCTTTTTACGCTCTGGTCATGGGGTACTGGGAAAGAAAATAGAAAATCAAACACCTAACTTTTTGTTAAGTTATTTAATAGCATGTGTCTCGCCTTGTAGGAAGAACATTAAAATCTAAATAATTTTACATGGGCTTGCCTCTAGTAGAATTAAAGACATTTATTTTGGAGCATTTTCTTTATCAGGTAACTTTTGCACAGTAGGATTACATTGAATTCTATGTGGTTGTAAACATGAAGCTCATGAATAATTAATATTTGGGACATTACTGTTTACTCGTATAACTTCTGTGCCTCTTGCTTCATTTCCTGTTCAAACAAAATCAAGGTTAGGAGTTTTCTCTCTGTAGCTTAAACTCTTAAAATACTGTAACCTCTACTTTCTGTTCTACAGAAATTACAAGAACTGCTGAATTGATAGAAGCCTATTCAGTCTAGAAAAGTATACTAAATATCAGCAATCATCCAGGTCAGCTAGCTATTCATTTCAGGGGAGTTCTAATTTTATTCTCTTCTAAAATGTTGTAGAAAATGTTGTGTTTGGTATGTATTTTGTATGTGTTGCGCACAATTTGTGGCAATATTCTATAGTAGCAAGTTGCCTGTCAAGCATGCCGGGGGGAGTGGGGTGGGAGGGATGGAGCCTCGTGTCCACCCCCACACCTGGGCCCATTTCCTCCCCCCCCTCCACTTGGGGTTAAGACCTGCTCCCCTCTTCCCCCTCTGCATCAGGCCTGGGCCCACTCCTCCCTCTCCCCTGGCCGCATTGGGTCTGGGCCCCCTCCCCTCCTGCCACCACTTGGGGTCTGGGCCCACTCCACCTGCCATCGCCGCTACTTCAAGGGTGCACGGCTAGTAGGGTGCAAGGCCATCCACCCCCTTGCTCTGTCCTATCATAGCGGTGCTCCACCGCTGCCTCCTGTCCGGAACTCTCTTGGAGTCCTCTGATTGGCTGTTTCAGACAACCAGTCAGAGTGTGACTAAAGCGTTACTGACAGACAGACTAAGGCTTTTATAATATTAGAATTTCTTTTTATACATGTGCATTTGCTTAGCTAAACCATAAAAGAAGGTACAATGCTTGGTTAGAAGCCAGCATGCAGCAGCGCACAGTGAAACACCTCTTACAGTAGTCAAATGATTTGTTTTGTTATTTTGAAGGAATGTACTTTTGCTGATCATTTGAGCTGATACCAATGGTAAAAAAAAAAAGAAAAAAAGAAGAGATGAAAACGAAATGTCTGTGTATGTGTGAACATCTCTATTTTAATATAGAACATCGATGAAGGCAGGCAGCCTTTATTTTAGTAGATATAAATGATAGAACAAAGAGACACTTACTGGAGGAAGAAAAATCTCTAAGAATACAGGAGGCATAGTGCTTTAAGAAATAACTTCCCCTCCTCTCAACCTCCCCATTACAAACTGGCTGTTTATTAAACTGCAGCTTATGTATTGAAATAAACATCTGAATGACTTAGCTACACATATGTGTGTGTTGTGGTCAGATAATATATGCCACATAAAAAAAAAAAAAAAAGGCAGGAAGAGAGTTCATTAATATGCCCTATGCTCCCTACATTTTGAATGTGTACGTTTGCAACTTGAATTGACACTGTGACATGGAGCAAGGTATTCTTTTGGCACAAAATGTTAATGTTGGAAAATCAGTCTACAGCAGCAGTTCCCAAACTCTGGCTGATTGCATACCACCAATTTAAAATGATGCTGCCTTCAGTACCACCAGCAAATGTTTATCATATAAAATAATTATAATAAATCTGTTAATGCATACCACTGACAGGTTGTCTGCAAGCCACTGGTTGTACCCATACCACAGATTGGGATCCACTGATCTATAGTTTTACTTTCTAATTTCATGCAGGCAAATTATTTGGCAAAACATTATTGAATATTGGGAGTGAAATATGAAATCCATTTTGTTTCTTGTTAAAAATGGAAATGCCCTGCTGTCCTGAAGCAAACAAATTAAATACATCTGTGGAAAAATGATGAGCTTATTACAACAAAATTAATTTACTGCTGACTCTATACAAGTGAATAACACACTTGAATCCACAAGCTCTTTTTTCCCCCATTCAAGGCAGGTGGAGGGGTTAGTCTTGGATTCAACTACAAGATGAAGTGTGGAGCAGGATGCTGCTGTGGCTCTAATCCAAGCTCAGGGTCAGAGTTGGAGCTACAGCAGCCCATGCCCCCAACCCAGCTTACCCTCAGGTATGTCTCCCATCAAATTCTGGCAGGGGACATGGAGTGTAGGGTAGCTGTGGCCCAGTCCAGCCATGTGACAGTGGTGACATTGACAGGAGCTTTGGTATTTCAGAGCTTTAGCCAGTGTGATCCCTACTGTGTAGCTGGGCTGGGGCTACCCTGTGCCCTGTACCCCTGGCTGGAATGGGGTTGGAACTGTGCTTGATGGTAAGAGGCTGTAGGGGGCAGAAGCTGCATTGGGCAGGTGGGGCTGCAGAGGCAGTGGTCTGCAGGCACTGCAGGGAGGGGCAGGCAGCTGCGGAGGTGGCAAGGGGCAGGGTTCAGGCTGCTTCAACCCCCTCCCACACACACACCCTTCCTCCCTGTTATGCTGCTTTCTTTGCATCAGTAGTACTGGGGACAAATTTAAGACAACCTTCCAAAAGTTAGCTTCTCTACATGGAAAATTATAACACGCATCCATTTTCCTTGTATAGAATCTAGTTATTAGAGGGTCATCTTAAATTCAGGGTTGTCTTGGATTCAGGCAAATATAGTAACTACAGAATAATAATAATAGTTTTTGATTTAAGGTATCCTAGCTTTCTTTTCAGCATGATGTTCTTTATTCTTAAAACTTTCATTAGAACCAAACTTCTTGAAGAGTGATACAGTTTATAGGAATCCTGAAGACTTCTTACCTCCCCACCAAATGCAAATACATCATTAAAAAACTCTGAAGGAATTGCCATTTGTTTTCACTGGATTTACCCCAGTATCGTGAAGCTGGAGACGCCTTGAAAAATAGTGAGCAGAAAAGTTTGGAAATGACTCCTACAAAATTGGATACACACATAACTTTTATGTGTGTATGCAATTTTGTAGGAGTCATTTCCAAACTTTTCTTCTTAGCTTTTACATTATATTTGAGGAATGATTGCTAGTAAATAGGTATATCTCCCGTGTTAGTGAGACTGGAAAAAAATGTGAAAGGTCCTAGGTATATAGACTACAGTCTCTCTTTTTGTAATTGATTTTTGAATGCCATGCAGCATAACTTTTTGTTCCTCAGCTTTTGTTTTAATAGTACTTTTGTTTCACAAGTTTGAGATCACTAAGTTAGGTGGTTTAGAGGACACACTCATCGGGGTTTCTCCAAGTTTCTAAGGGCACAAGAAGTCTCACAAGGCAGTCATGAACTGAAAAAATATACAAAAATATTGGGTATTGAATTAGAAGAAATGAGATGGTTTTAAAAAAAAAGGATAATTGCCCTCTGTCTCCATAGTAAATATTCAGATGTAACTTGAAATGTCTGCTTTTGTAGTTGAGAGAGCAATTATCTTTTCTGAAGCTGTATCAGGACCATGTTTCTAAGTGATTCAAGACCCACTAAAAGTGAGCGGCATAGTTTGGTTTAAAGCTTGGGGAGGCATCTTGAAGATTATATCAAATAGAATTAGCTTCCAAAACAAGGCATGTTCCTTTAGATTCACCTTGGTTTGGCTTAGCCTACCTCTTCCATAGAAGGTGTTTGATTTATTTTTATTTATTTACTTACTTATTTTTTCCCTTTAGAATATATTGGGACCTATAAACAATTTTTTATTTTAGTAGGAATGGACTTGTTTGTACAATATGATTGAGTTCAGTAAAAAATATGGTGGCACAAAAGAAAAGTGAACAGATGTTACAGCCTTTTGCACCATAAATGCCTGAATTTGTAAACGTGATCATACTAAGTAATAGTTTGTGCCACCCTTTTTGTGGCTGACATCAGTTAGATTATTATGTTTGCTCTCCAGCCACCTCTAGCAGGAGCTTCAGTGGCTTGATCCTGCATTTAGGAAATTTTAAAATGAATTCCATTGGAGTTCCCTCGAGAGTGCAGTGGGAAGAGGAATCTGACAAAGAACTTTGTTTTGTTTCATCATTAGTTTTCTGATTTGCACAGAAACTCAAACTTTAACAGCAGTCTGAAATATGGTGTTCTGTTTCAATTATGCTGTTTGTAGTATGTGTAAAAGGGTATGGATCAAAGATGACAGCAAAGACAGCAAATTATTAATCATACTGAGGCTTACCCTGAACTTCGATGAAACCAAGTTGTTCACGATGGCAGTGTTTGTACTTGGGGAAAGAAAAGACTTTTTTTTTTCTTTATATTGTACTTGGCAGGTCATGTATGCTGTGCATGTTGAACTTCTTTTGAACGTTTAAGAAAGAAAAGGCATATCTATGGATTCTGAATCTCTTATTTTTAGGACATATCCAGCACCTGTATCTTGATGAGAACTACACCAGGGGTAGTTGAAATGTCTGTTCACCCCACTTCCTTGTAGGCAGTAAATAGCTAGGTCACTAGCTTTCAACCAGGGTGCCATTGCACCTCTGGGTGCCATGAGACTCATTTTGAGTGTGCCGTGGCACTGATGGTGCTTGTGCCACCTCAGCCAGATGAAATTGCCCATTACCTCTGTTTGCAGCGGGCGTGTGCGTAGCCAGATCAGGAAGTGTCTGCTCGATGAACAGGTAGATCTGGCTCTGGTGAATGTTTTCCTAGTCTTGCCCCATACCTGCCTTTTGGAAACCAGAAGCACATGGGATGGTTCCACATGGCAGTGGCCCAGAGAGATAGCCAGTTGAGAACCACTGTTCTATGGTTTTATCTCCAGGCTACTGCACTGCCGCTGCTGAGGCCATGTGGAACTGTGCTGCAATCCCTGTTTCCAAGAGGTGGGTGCAGGGCTAGGCTGGAAGAACATCTACCAGAGTCTGATTCGGCTTCAGTGTTGTGAGCAGTTAATAAGTGGGATTTCAGGGGCATTGGTACTTTCAGCTAATCATTAAATATCACCGATCTTGCTCTTGGTGTACTGTGCTATTGATGTGATCTCAGTTCTAAGAAAGGTATGATAACCAGGGATCCTGGTTTTCCCTGATTTAAAAAAAAAAAAAAGTTGCAAATTCTCTGAGAACCCCCCCCAATCCATCATTAAAAGGCCCCCCCCACAGCTCCCCCTGGCCCTGCTAGTGCACCTCATTCATCTGCTCCCTCCCCCCGGCCCTACCGGTGCCCCTCACTCCCCCAGCCATGCTGGAGGGAGCCCCCAGGTGCCAGTCCTTGCAGGTTCAGGGACCGAGGTCCTCAGCCCCCTGCTGCTGACAGAAGGCAGTGGCTGCTGCAGGAGAAGGAGCATGGAGCCAGCTCCCCTACCCTTGCTGCCTACCTGCTGCAGGCTTGGGCAGGAGTGGGGCCGGCTCCCGGCTGCAGCGCACAGTCCCGGGGGCAGAGGAAACCCGTACCCCCCAGATCTGTGTGGGGGATGGGTGCATGCTGCAGGCTCCTGCTCCCCACCCTGCTGCCCTCCCCTGGGGCCTCTACAGCACAGCGTGTGTGACTGGGTGCAGCATGACAGGGTACAGCGGGGCTGCGCAGGAAAGCTGCTGTGAGAGCAGCAGCACAGGGTTGCACCCCTCAAAGCAGCCCAGTGCACAGGAGGCATATCACTAGGGCAGTGCAGAACTCACAGCAGCAAGCAGCTTCTCTGCCTGGCCCCACTGTGCCCTGCCACACTAGGTTGCGCCTGCTGGGCTGCAGAGGCCCCAGGGGAGGGCAGCACGGCGGGAGCCCCCACGCATAGCCCATGACTGCCCTGCACACAGATCTGGGGGCCCCAAGCCCCCCAGCTGGGCAGCAGTTCCAGCCCTGCCCAGCTCCCTCCCTCCCTACAAGGGCCTCAATCCCCCTCTTTCCCCCTCCACTCCCACTTACCTGTGGTAGCTGCTCTTGGGCTGCCTGAGGCCATGTGCATGTAGATCAGGGGTGTGCAGTTACTTCAGGCGGAGGGCTGCTTACCTAGTTTTGGCAGGCTGTTGAGGGCTGCATGAGTAGCCCCACCCCTTGACAGGTGCCCCACCCCCTTGTCACCATCTGGGGACTGATGTCCCAGGGCCAGCACCGGTGGGGCAAAGCGGAGCACAGGGTGGCAGGGGTCTGTGGAGCTGAGCTGGGCTGCACCAGCAGGGAGAGGGAGGAGCTGGCCTGGCTTCGTAGAGCCCCTGCCAGCTTGGACTCTGCGCTCCTGCCACCCTGCTCTGGGCCCACCTGGCCCCTGGGACACTGGTGCACACCATGTGCTCCTGCACCTGCTCACTCCCAGTGCCCCCTACCTCTGTGGTACAGGTGGGGGGTAGCACACAGCCCCTGCCCACTGGCAGGGAAGAATCTGGTGCTGAGCACAGGGAAAAGCTGCCCCTCACCTGTGAGGGGCCACTTTTCCTATGCTCAGCACCAGCTTGTAACCCGCCCCGTTGCCAGCCTGGGCCCCGCTAGGTCTGGGCTTACCTGTCAGTGGCAGCAGCTGTGGGCCCCCTGCTTGCCACACTGGGCAATGTTGGCTGCTGCTGCCTGCCTGGAGCTCGCGTGCTGGGCAGCCCACAGGCAGTGGTGGCAAACACTACCTGGTGCTGCAAGCAGGGGGGCTGCAGTTACTGTTGCCATGCGCAGCCCCGATGGGCGAGCCCAGAGCTGGCATGGGGCCCAGGCTTGCCAGTGGGCCCGGCTTACAAGGCGGTGCTGAACATGCAGTGGGGGAAGCGGCCCCTCCCCTGCCCTTGGCCAGCACGCTGCACTGGGGCTGCCTGTGCTTGCTCCGGGGAGCCCCATGCGATCTGCAAGCGGCTGCAGCAGGGAGCACTGCCCATGGGGCGGGCGAGGGGCCACTTTCCTCCGTGCCGGGAAGGAGCCCAGGGTAAAGCTGAGTGTGGATGGGGAAAAGCAGCCCCTTGCCCACCCCGTGGCTGGTGCTCCCTGCTGCAGCCATTTGCAACCCGTGCAGGGCTGTCTGGAGCAGGCACAGGCAGCCCCAGGCAGGCTGCGAGTGGCTGCAGTGTGGGGCGCCAGGCATGGGGTGGGCGAGGGCCTCCTCCCCCCTCCCCCATTCAGCTTTTCATCAGGCTCCTTCCCTGCCTGGGGTGCCCCCCACTCTTTCCCCCTTTCCAGTATGGGACAGCCATGTGCTCTCAGGCCAGACTCCCCTGGGGCTCCCAGCTGGGGAGATGGGGTTTGGCGGTCCCTGATGTTGTGGGAGCCCGCTGGGCTTCCCCTGGATCCTACTGCCCTTGTTCCTGTCATTTTTGACAGGAACCAAGGACAGATAAATATTAATTTTCTAAATTTTTTAGGGGCCCTGCAGGCCGGCCCATGAACCATATTTTTCCCACCCCTGATGTAGATGCACGTGGTGCCCCCTGTCACACAGCCTTCCTCCTGCTACTTCCCAGGTGATTGCAAAACTGGAAAATTCACAGGTTTTTCTGGTAAAACAAGAAATCTGCATTTGCCTCCAGCAAAAGGTAAAATCCACTCTTTACTCCATTTTTACATGGGAAATGGAAAACCCAGATCGTTGCTGATTAGGGAGGTCTGCCTGCACCATCCCAGCGTTTTCCTCGAATGGCTGACCAAGGGGCAGGAGTGTTGCCAGCCCCCTGCTAGCATCCTGAGGCAAGGAGGGGTGTGCAGTGCATGCATCTGTTGATGATATGGAGCTTTTCAATCTCCCTTTCCCTGTTTCTTTATACTGTCCACAGCAAACTGACAGGCAAGCAAGTCAGCAGGGGGCTGATAACTGTTTTGCTGTTAAAGTGGTAAACAATAGCCTATCATTAGTTCAAACTCTGACTTTGGGCGGAGAGCTTGGACTTTGTTAGCGAGCTCTCATTCTGCTTGCGGGGGGTCAAGGAAGGATTTGGCAAGGGACAGAACAGGAGATGGGGTGAGAGTCAACAGGATGACTGATATGTGCCAGCTGCTCGTGCACGTGTCCGCAAGGATGCCATTTCAGGCAGAGGCAGTGAACTTGCATATATGTTGCAACTGGACTTCAGCCACCTGCTGCTGCAAAACAATTAGAGGTAAAAGCACCTACATTGAACACCTTCAAGAGTAAATTGGATGCTTATCTTGCTGGGATCCTATGACCCCAGCTGACTTCCTGCCCTTCAGGTGGGGGGCTGGACTCGATGATCTTCTGAGGTCCCCTTCCAGCCCTAATGTCTATGAAATATGAAATTAAACAGCTTAGCAGCTGACCTGTTGATTAGGTCCAAAAAGCCCTAAGCAGCCACTGTTCTGTCTGCCTGTCCCAGTGAAGTTGGAGACATGTACATACAGGCATCTCTCATCATTAGCTAGCATACCATATGCCTAGGGTCTGTGGGACTGGGATCTGTGCTGTGGGAGATGAGGGAGGGGGAGATTCTGCTACAGCTCCGGGAAGGGAGCCCTGCTGTGGAGCTGAGAGCCCCACCCAGCTCAGAAAGCATGCCGGGATGCTGGGGGAGTCTGGTTTATCTTAAACCAGCAACGGATCCGGGACAGACATAGCATAAAACGATTTGAGCCCAGTCAGTTATGTCTGATGCTACATTCAACCAGGTTTATCACAAACCGGTTTCAGCCATTTTCAAACTGTTTATGTGTACTGGCCATCTGTTCTGCTACAGGTTTTAACCAATTTCTGACCACTTAAACCGGTATATGTGTAATGTTTGTCCCTAGCCACAAACTTCAGAACTGGGGGCCATAAAAAACATCTTTCAGCTATTCAACGAGTCTTCAAAATTGCAGGGGCAGCTTCATTGGTGTATTATACCACTTATCATTTAAGTCAGTCTATAGAGGATCATCATCTGCAAATACCAGGTTTAGGTTTCGGGACAGTGCTTTTTTTTAACCAGGTTTAAAGGATTGTTGAGTCCGGTGGTGTATAACTAGAATTCTTCAATAAACACTTCTAGGCTCTTTAAGTACTGGGTTAGAGGTGTATGTTTTTGGATAATAAGAGATACTGCCATATGTTTTTACCCAGGATGTTTTAATGTTAAATACACAGTTCTCTTAAATGAACCCAATACAAAAGCTTAGTAGCTTATGAACTAGCAATTAGCTGCCTAAAAGCGAATACTTTATCACACTTAAATTGTAAATAGAAAGTCATAATACTAGCCACGTTGCACTTTAAGTGTTATGCAGAGGTATTCCACGCACAAGAGTCTTATTGTACTTTGTTTTGAACCAGATAAACTCATGTTTAGGGTGCTTATCAGCTTTTCTCTATCAACTGGTTACCACTGCCCTCGTCCCCCTGAAAAACCCCATAACATTGTGGTAATAAATTCTAGTTCCTCAACTCCTTACTATTGAGAATGTTACTTACTGGTATCTCCATCTGCGATAAATATTAACTAGTATAAAGACTAACGATACAAAATAGTTTCCCAAAAGTGTTTTAATCCCCATTAATATTTCATCTTGGCGGGCAGAACCTGTTTGAATGGCTCAAGTTGCTTGTTTTTTCCAGTACTTTTGACAGTACTCTTTTACACTATCCTTATACTTACTTTAAATTCAAAAAGCTGTAAGTAGAAAGAAAATCTTTTCATAATGTGGCCTAGATTCCCAAAGAAGTACTAAAACTGTTTATAGGAAGAGAGTACCTCTGCATTGAAAGTGTAGAGGATGTATTGGGTATGACGCAAAAGGCTTCCCTCTGTGTTGTGTCGAAGCATCTCTTACGGTTTGCCATTTATAAGGCATCCTTGTTGTAAGCTCTACCAAGCTGAGTCTCCTTCTTTATTTCCCATCACTAAGAACTATGTTCTCTGGGAAGTTTCCCAGCCCTTATGGTCAGAAGTCGCAGGGTTGTCAGTATGGCATCTTTTTCTCTGTGAATATGAGCTGCTGATAAATGGAATAACTTGTCTTATCTTTTCAGATCATTGCTTGTTAGTACTTGGAAAATAAAGTGTTAGGTGAAATAATAAAACATGGATTGAAGTATTAAATTTGCAACCACTCTAATTTTCTTGTTAGATTTTGTCTGTCCCCCTCTCCGTGCACCTTGTTTCAACAGCTTGTTCAAAAAATGTTCCCAGCTTGGTGGTAAATAGAAAAAAAGTAGTATTATACTTAAATTGTTAATATGATATTCACAACACAAAGCTGTTAGTGCTTCTTGGGGAATTTGTCATGGTTTCTAAACGACTATTTTTAGTTGTCAACAAACAAGTGCCTTGAGATTTTTTTTTTTTCTTTTTACGTGGTTGTAATTGGAAAAGCCTATAATGAAGCTACTGATCAAGACCAGACACACTATTAGATATTAATGCATTCTGAATTTGATATCGAATAAATGAATAATGGTATATCAGTGCTGATCCTTTCCTTGGTTAAAATTAGAAAGGACTTCCCATTTAAAAGCAAGTTCCAGGGCTTTTAAGAATTGAACGATTCTGAAATAGTTAGTGGCTTGTTACACTAATAATTTTATTCCGTTGCATTTCAGTAAATACCTTATTGCTTGATAGGTGAAGTACACCTAGTTTCCATCCTGATTTTTGGATGAGATGATATGCATAAATAGGTTTGTCAGAGATGCATGCTTAATCTTGTTTTTATGACACTTCATAATTTAAAAAGTAAACAATTTTGTTTTTGAAGAATATATTCAATGGCTTAAGTACTAAGAGAAGTTTGCAGCCCTTCTAGGTGCTTTCATTCTAATTTCTAAAGGTGACCTAAATATTTGGTTTGCAAAAATATTCCTAGCGGCTTTAACAGTAATAACATTTAAAAGAATACAGGTGTTGCCCCTCTTTAAAACTGTCTTACAATGGTCTGAAATATTTCATTTGTTGAGTGGCTTGTCTGTATTTCCTGACTTGATATTTATTTATTTTTTTTGCCTTGTCTCATAGTAAATATAATTGGCTTCATAGAAATGTCTTCCTCTTGGAGGCAGGGTGGGGGAAGGGGAAGCTGAAAGTAAAATTTACTCTCTTAGTTTTTGCTCTAGTTGTTATCAATTCTGTTTTCTTCTGTATTGGAACCTATTGAGGTGTGGAGAAGTTGAAACTAAAATGTTAGTTTATTCTTGGGATTTTTAAACCTTTATTCTCAGGGTTAGGCTGCTCCTAAAATGTAACCCTTCTTCTTCAAAACCTCTGAAATTTGTTTACTCCACAGAGATCATTAAACAAGGAATTTTCCCAGATTTTCCTGCTTTGGTATTACTGTCTCAGTCAGTGGAATAACCAGGGTTCACACGAGCCAGAAATTTTAGTGTCGTATTTCATGTAAAGAGGAAGTGCTTCCTACATAATTCACCTACGTTTTCAAATTCCTCACTTGCTATTTAGATTTTTCATGCTGTCTAAATTACCATATTTACTTGATTCTGAAACGAGGATTTGGGGGGGCCCTCTTAGAATCAAGTATGAGGGCGGTGGGGGGAGCAGATGGCTACTGTGACTTGGCCTCCAGTCCCTACCCAGGGTTGCGGTCATAGCCACAGCTGCTCCCTGCACCCCCTTGATGCCTCTGGACCCTGCCTCCTTCCACCTGCCACACAGCATTTGCTTTCCCACTTGCCCCTCTCCCCCTCCCCCCTGAACTTCCTTTTCTACATGTGGCTGCTCTGTAGGCTGGGCATGGGCCATGCTCAGTGCCTCAGGCTATAATGGGGACAGAACCTGCTGGTGTGAGGAGCAGAAGCTGCAGAATACATACAAGCTGCTTAACACTCATAACACCGTTTGCCCCCTTGCACCAGTGAGGGGTGACCCTCCCCAAAGTTAGGAAAATGGTAACTAATTCATACATTTTTTTCCATGTATATAATCTTACTGGGGGGGGTGGGCAGAGTGTCATTTTAAATTCAGGATGGTCTTAAATTCAGCTAAATACAAGTTTTTGCTAGGTCCACATTCATAGATTTCTCCAATAGAACAGGTGGTTTTTTTTCCTTCCAACAGTTCTGGTTTGGTGTTTATCACAAACTGTCTTGGCATTTACTTGGCTGCTTATAAATCTTATGCATTATTATGGAAAGTAAATTTTTTCTGCATCCCTTCCTTTTAATTAAGAATTCAGTGTAATGTAGAAAAATGGGAATTACTTTAACAGTGCAATACGTTTGCCAATTTTGTTGGCTTTCTTTTGGTCATATGTTAAGTATAAAGATACGTTGATGGTCTTAGTCCTCAGTTTTTTTTAACACCTTTATGTTGTTAAATGCCGTCAACTCAAACATCGCATCTATGGCATTTGAATAATTGTTTCCATTCTCTTGCCTTTATTCAGGTTGGTGAGTTTTAACTACTTTTTTTTGATTGGCTAAATATTTAAGTCTCTTGATTCTTTACATTTATTTCCTTGTTTCTATAAAGTTAACTGTATATGTCTTTAAAAAATAGAACACTGCTCTTCTACTTTATAACACTGATTATTAAACTTGGATGCCGGAATAAGAGGTGTACTTGTGGGAGTTGTGGGTACTCTACCTTTCTGAAAATTCTTCTTTTTTCAGGATTCCCTTCCACTTTTTGGAGGGAGGCACTCAAAAAGGGATTGAGGTGCCTGCATTCAGACACCTTATTTGGAATTTTGTTCTAGAGCTGTTTCCCTGGTATCTCTCTTCCCCTTGCCTCCCCCCCTTCTTAGTTTATAAGCTCTTTGGTGTTTTTTAATATATATTTAATTTTACAAATAGGGGGAAACATGAGTTTGCATTGGTAATGAATCTTTAAAGACTTTTTTATTCTTACTGCTGTTTGCACACCATGTTTGTTAGGAAGATATTATTGATAGAAAAGGTTAACTGAAAATGTGCAACTTCAAAACAACTTGTTGGGCTGCATATAGACATTCATTTGTACCCGTAGAAATTTCTTCCTGGAGGAAAGTAGCCTGGGAGCTGGACCATACAGACTTTCATTCCTCCAGCCCCATGTCTGGAGAGCTTCATGGGCCAGCACTAGAAGGCTGTTCCTTGCTTCCTCCTGCATTCCTCTTCCCTACCCTTAGGGTAATTCATTACTTTAATGGCCAGTCTTCTCCTGTGCCTGGAAATGGGGCAGGCTGTCAAATGGTAGTTGGCAGCTGCTGAAAAAGCAGCTCCCAGAGACTGACCCTGGAGCATTTCAGTCTGGGAGACTGCTGCCCCTCTGCAGCACTCCCCTTCCTCCCCATCCCAACAATCAGCTGACAGGCTGAACTTGTCTAACTGCAGTGAAAATAAACTATATAAAACTGGTAAAGGTTAGGTGTAGTCCCCTGCTAATTTTGTTCTAAAAGAAGAACTGTTTTGTTGCTGGTTTTTAATGATACGTATATTTCCAGATGGACCTTCAACTGATAAAGATTCTGAAGAAAAGAAAAAAGAGCCTGCGTCTTCATCACAGAATAGCCCTGAAGCAAGGGAAGAAAGGTATGCTTGCTTGGAAGTCTGTAAAAATGAATTGGCACTAGCAATTTAGTTTAATATCAACCTGAAGATTCAACCTTTGCATAGGTGTTCCCCAAAATATTTAATCTTTCTATGTCCTTACCTTTATTTTTCCTGTCCCTAAATTGGTGTCAGTTGGTCATTTCAGATTGAAGAGGCAAAGTGCCTACCTCCTTTTTGTGCTGTTAGTTGCAGAAATAAGTTGCCATACCTAGACTGCACTAGCTTAATGGGCTGCTAGGCTCAGGTAGTTCTATTTGTTCTCTTGTTAAAATAGCCATTCTGCCTACAGACCTCATAGAATCATAGAAAGTTAGAGTTAAAAGGGACCTCAGGAGGTGATCTAGTCCAAGCCCCTGTTCAAGGCAGGACCATCCCAAACTAGATCATCCCAACCAAAGCTGTCTACCTGGGTCTTAAAAACCTCCAAGGATAGAGATTTCACCACCTCTCTGAGTAACCTGTTCCAGTGTTTTACCACCCTCCTAGTGAGAATTTTTCCTAATATCTAACCTAAACTTGCTTTGCTGCAACTTGAGACTGTTGCTGCTTGTTCTGTTATTTGCTGCCACTGAGAACAGTGGAGCTTCATCCTCTTTCATACCTCCCTTCAGGTAGTTGAAGGCTGCTATCAAATCCCATCTGTTTCCTCTTTTCTAGACCAAATGAACCCAGTTCCCTCAGCCTATCCTCATAAGTCATGTGCCCCGGCCCCCTCGCCATTGTTGTTGCCCCCCGTTATACTGTCTTCAATTTGTCCATATCCTTTCTGTAGTGGAGGGGAGGGGGGGCAAAACTGGACACAGTACTCCAGATGTGGCCTCACCAACATTGAATAGAGGGGATTAATCACTTCCTTTGACCTGCTGACAACACTCCTACTGATGGAGACCAGTATGTCGCCAGCCTTTTTGGCAACAAGGGCATGCTGTTGGTTCATATTCAGCTTATTGTCCACTGTAGCCCTCAGGTCCTTTTTGCAGAGCTGCTGCCTAACCAGTCAGCCCACAGCCTGTACTGGTGTTTGGGATTGTTCTGTCCTAAGTGAAGGACTTTGCACTTGTCTTGTTGGACCTCACGAAATTTCTTTTGGCCCAGTCCTCAAATTTGTTTAGGTCACTCTGAATCCTAGCCCTACCTGCATTGTATCTACTGCTCCCCTCAGCTTGGGGTCATTTGCAAACTTGCTGAGGGTGTACTCAGTGCCATCTTCCAGATGATCTACTTAGTGTTCTTACTCTTAAATGTTTTCTGCCATGATTCTTTTCTTCTTAAAATAGATTGTTTCATTAAACATTGATTCTTTTTCAAGTAGACTTTATGTAATTCACATTTTTTTTTTCTTTGTTTCACTGTTTCTTTCCTTTCACTTTTTGTTGCTTTCTTAAAGTATTGTATATGTAAGAAGGCCACAAAGTCTGTCTAAGCTTTAAACAAACGAATGAAACATTAACTTAGTCATGTGCTTTTTTTCCCCCCCTTTTAATAAATGGCTTTAAGTAACAAATAAATGGACATGCTTGTACAGTAAACCTAGTTGGAACTTCTTAAATGGTAAAATTAACTGAAAGATGGTATGGCAACCTCCTGACGTGATTGCTAGTAAGCTAAGAACAGAAGTTGAAAAAATTAGCAAACATCTTTTTTTGTTGTTGTTTTGAAGGGGTGGGGAGAGGATCTAAAGTTCTGTGTAAGGCAAGTATAGTGATTTTATATATAGCAGTTAAGAATGAAAGGTATAAAAGGGGGTGTCCAGAGCCAGCACTCAGTCAATTGAGAGTGTACCTGATTGTTTATTAACCTTGACCTAGATTAGGCAAGATATTTCTAGGATGCTGTAGGTATCAGATGCTAGACTTTGCTTTTATTCTTCATTATTCTTATTTTTTTCAGTCTCTATATCAATATATCTTTTTAAAATTTTAATAAACGTATAAAATTCATCATGTGCCCTTGCTGTGTGTCTCCTACTCTTTAACCCTCCAACCTGTAGCAGAAGTAGACAAGTGTATACAAATCTTCAAACTGTCCCCAAATAAAACCCTTTTTAAAAGCTACATAGCTCTCTCAGTTGACAGTGTTGCCTCCTTTTTCCTTCAGTATACTGTGTATATGTATGTGTATATATAACTAGTATAGAGACTAATGATACAAAATAGTTTCTCAAAAGTCTGTCCAGATAGATGTCTGTCTGGATCTAGATAGATGTTTGTGTATTCAGTATACTGAAGGAAAAAGGAGGCAACACTGTCAACTGACAGAGCTATGTAGCTTTTTAAAGGGCTTTATTTTATATAGATATATAGATATATAGCCTTGATATTACCCAGCATGGTGTTTCTTTGTCCCCTTTGCTGAAGTTGTGTACCATGATGCCGACTGGTTTTCATGTTTATGAAGGCTTGAGAGAACTGAGAATTAAGACTTTCCAGATGAAATGCAAGGTGCCACAGAGAAATGAGCATGTGGAGGGTTTGGGGGGTTTGTTTGTTTATTTATCTGGGGGGGTTTTAAAGCTTAATCATATCTATTGCTCTAAGTAGCTGTGCAAGTATTCTGTTACGGGAATGTTGTCAATTGGATGTCAAGACAAAAAAGTTTTTGATGTAGGATGAAACTGGGGAGAAGGTGTGTCATGCCAGGTTTCTGTTTTTTGACCCATTTTAGCAGTTCCAGTAGCAACAACAGCAGCAGGAAGGAAGAGACTAATGCTCCCTCAAATTCCTTCATCCATTCTCATCCTCGGGCTCCAGTCACTACAGATTCTGTTCGAATGAAGTGTAGAGAAATGCTGGCTGCAGCTCTCAAAACGGGAGGTGAGCTATATAGAGTTTACTTGCAATATTCATTTCATTTTGTTTCCTCCTGACTGTTTCAGACCAGGCTGAGTCATGTATACTAGGTCAGTTGGTTTGTGTGTAGGTTCCTCTGAATTAGCAGAACTCAGTAACCCTGACAACCTGGAAACATACTGAGGTACTTTTCAGTGCCACTGATGCCAGCGTCATTTTATGTTGCAGTGTACGTGACATCTGTGGTCCAGCAGCAAAGTATTTTATGATGCATTCTCGCCATTGCTGCTTTGAAGCTTTGCATGACTCCCTTTCATAGAAATTTATTTTTCTCTATCATATTTTTGTGTTTTTAGGGTACTGCTATGTGCATGAACTTTTACTTTCCCTTCTGCCCCCTCTCAATTTGAGATTACAAATTCTGGTTGCCAGAAATCTCCATTTTCATTTAAATTTAATGCATACATTGCCCTGAGATCCTAACAGTAAGTCTTATCTTCCAGACACTTGCAAACAGTTTCATGCTCTCATCCTTTATGCAAACTACTATGTAATTTTATCTCTTGTAATATTACAGTTCAAAATTTACTCGTATTTACATTATCCCTGTATCAATGGGAACAATCTTTCTGCACTGTCTTTTGGCTTCTGTAATTAAAACTAGGACATAAAGACTTCTTGCTAAATTTTTGGACGTGATGCTCCTTATTTAGGTGAAGCTTGTGTATAAAATTATTTAAAAGTGTATGTTGGTTGAAAAAAGTAAAAGGAACAAGGTGCAACACAAAGTTATCCAGACTCTTGAAAGGTCTCATCTTTTTATATGCAAGTTTTTTCAGTTTATCCCTCTCTCACTAGAGAAACTCAAGACTATCCTCTTTCTCTTTCTCTCTTAACATCAGGATAACATGAAGTTTGAAGAGATCATTTTTCTAAATGCCTAATCATTCCCTTTGAATTTATAATAAATGAACTTCAATTCAGAAGCAGCCAAAGCATCTAACTAACTGGAAATTAAGTGCTTGTTTAAAAGAAGGAAGGGGGGGGGACAGTAAAGGATTCTAGATCACTTAAATAACTCCTGAACTTTGCGTAGCATAAAACTAGAAATGTCTTTGGAAATTTATCAAAAATTATTGGGAATTTTAACGGATTACACAGAATTACTTCTTATAAGAAAAATGAAGATATTATTGTGTGTTTTGGCAGAATTTGGGGGTAAAGGCTTATCGCTGTCTGCTTATTTGTGCAGCAAGAGGGGAGAATAGTGACTGAATATCTAGCTGACCATGTACCTTAAAATGTAAAAGTGCAAATGCAGATGAAATTAAGAAAGTGTTTCAAGAGTGTCTTGTGTTCTAGGACAGTTAATATTTCTCTTTTTCACTAAAACCTTAGCTCAAAGACTTCTGAGATGAGGCATTTCAGGCCAAACCTGCATGCTGTCTTCAGTGTGCTTAAGCGTTCTTTAACTTCAGTTTGTCTGCTTTCCCTGTTTTTAACACCCAGTAAGCCAGTTTCTGTAGCCAAATTATTGACCCTCGTGTCATATGTGTGAATTCTTACCAAAAAGTTTTCACAAACTATGTATCCATACTACCTTGAATGGAATATTTTCACTCGTATTGTTGTTGAACTAGCAAAAGAGAATGTTTTGGTCTTTTTCAGGGTAGAGATTAGCAGTTGTCAAACTGAATGTTCAAGGCATAACTGATAATGTAAAAGTCCTTTGTATAATACTTGCACCCACATTTTAGCTCCAGATGAAATGTGTGATTTGAAAGCCTGTGCTTTTCTATTATCTGTCTGTCTTTGTCTTCTCTACTCTGCAAAGTAATACATTAACAGAATTTTGTAATCATAAAAGTGCAGTTTGCTCACTTTTAACCAGTAGAAAATGCAATGTACTTATAGCAGGGGTGGGCAATTATTTTGGGCAGAGGGCTGCTTATCCAGTTTTGGCAGGCTGTCAAGGGCCGCATGGGTAGACCTGCCCTTTGGCAGGTGTCCCGCCCCCTGGTCATTATCTTGGAACCAGTGTCCCAGGGCCAGCACTGGTGGGGCCCAGAGTGGGGCACAGGCCAGCAGGGGTCCATGGACCCAGGCTGGGTTGCATCAGCTGGGAGGGGGAAGCTGGCTAAGCTCCATAGAGCCCCTGCCAGCTGGGACCCTGCACTTCTGCCATCCTGCTCTGGGCCCCACCGGCACTGGCCCTGGAACACTGGTGCAGGCTCCGTGCTCCCGCTGGCTCCCTGCCCGCTCACATCCAGTGCCCCCCAGCCCCGTACAGGTGGGGGGCAGCACTTAGCCCTGATCCCCCTGCTCACCAACAGGAAAGAAGCTGGTGTTGAGTGTGGGGAAAAGTGGCCCCTTGTCTGCCCCATGGACAGCGCTGCCTGCTGCAGACACTCGCAGCCTGTGTGGGGCTGTCTGGAGCAGGTGCAGGCTGCAGCGTGGGGTCCCGGGCATGGGGCAGGTGAGGGGCTGCTTTTCCCCGCACTCAGTGCCAGCTTGTAACCCGGCCCACTGTCAGCCTGGCATTGGGGCCAGGTTACACAGTGGTGCAGGGGGGAAGCAGCCCCTCCCCATCCCACGCCCTGCACTGCAGGTGCTCGCAGCCTGCCTGGGGCTGTCTGTGCCTGCTCCCAACAGCCCCCTGTGGGCTGTGAGCACCTGCAGTGTGGGGCACCAGCCATGGGGCGGGCGATGGGCCACTTTCCTCCATGCAGGGAAGGAGCCCAGGGAAAAGCTGAGCGCGGGGGGGCAGCAGCCCCTCCACGCCCAGTGCCCCATGCTGCAGGCACTCACAGCTCGTGTGGGGCTGTCTGGAGCAGGCACAAGCAGCCCTATGCTGGCTGCAAGCAGCTGCAGTACAGGGCAATGGGCGTGGGATGGGGTGATGCTGCTCCCCCCCCACGCTCCTTTCCTGCCCGGCCCCCCCGCCCCTTTACCTGAGCTTCCCATACTGGGGCAGCCACCTGCTCCCAACCCAGAAACCCCGCCTGGAGCTTCTGGCTGGGGGGTGGGGCTGGATGGGCCGTGCTGTTGACGGAGCCTGCTGGGCTTCCTCTGGGTCCTACTGCCCTTGGTTCCTGTCATTTTTTACAGGAACAAAGGGCAGATAAATATTAATTTGCTAAATTTTTTTAGAGGCCCCGTGGGCCGGATACCTGCGGGCCATATTTTGCCCACCCTTGACTTATAGCATAACTTGCCCTGGTCCAGAGTTAATGGATGGTTAAGATTTTTGAGCATAATGACCTCCTTTCAACATGGCTAATGCTCAAACTTATCTCTTCCTCAGGTGATTACATTGCTATTGGTGCTGATGAGGAAGAATTGGGTTCTCAGATTGAAGAAGATATCCTTTGCTGTATATACAAATGCTCTAGAACAAGACTGTTTGTTGAAGGAGTTAGAACACTTTTTTTAACAGCTGTGTTGTCCATGAAACGTTGTTTCCATTTAAAAGAAAAGCATCCTCATTCTGCTCAGCCAAGATATGTGAAGTTTTGCATGAATGAGGCAGTTTAAATCATGTACAAACAACAAATTATGTAAGTTCTTACAGTTGATATTTTTAATCCTGCTACTAGGAGCACCAGAGGCAGATATAATTTTAGGCACTTTTACGTCCCCATAATTTTGGCTGAGGTTTTACTGTGAAAAATCATGTGAATATTGAAATGTTTAATCCTATTTTTACTCTAATAACTTCACTGTCAGCAGAGCAAATACTATAAAGATAGCAATAATCTAATCTACCCTACTGTCCTACTGATGTACCTTTTATAATTAAAGCCTGACTTGTGAAAGGAGTATAGTACTTGCAATGAAAACTTTTGGGAGCTTCATTTAAATTTTTAGAATTCTGTTGTGGTAGTTTTAGTGCTCAGTTATCAAACGCAGCATTAATTTAAAATTAATTTAACCTCTCAGCAGAATTCAGGGTTCTGGCTTTTTATTTATTGAAGGTTTCCAGAAGCCTAATAAAGGATCTTTAGAGGGGGAGATCAAAGAGCTCACACTGGAGTCACTAGGTGCTCAACAAAATGAATTTTTTCTTACTGTCTTGATAATCTTGGTCTGGGTTGAACAGAGAAATCTGTATAGTCATTTCAACAGTTAGTAAAAAGAGGAACAAATCAGCAAATGCAAACTTTTTGTGCAGTCTTAAGTAAAGCAATAAGGTAATGTACTTTGTTCTCTGTGGGCACGTCTACACGTGCCCCTACAGGGCTGGAAGTACTAAATGACGGCACAGTAACAGCCCGTAATACGCCGTGCCGGTGGTGCACACGGATTTTTAGCTGGTACGTCACCATAGCAACACTATTGAGGGAGCGCATTGTTATGGCAGTGTAGCCGTGGTGTCGTGGTTTGCGCCCACCAGCGCTATGTCGCCATAGTGTGTTGCTACGGCATTGGAGCATCACATGTAGATGTGCCCTGTTTTACTTGCTTATGCTATGTTCCTTAAGTCCAACGCACCTATATTCCAAGAATTAAACAACACTGACATGAAATACAAAAATAGGGTACGAAGTAGGATAGCAAATCTCAAGGATCCGAAGAATCCTAATCTAAGAAAAAATGTCTTATGTGGAAATATACCTCCAGACATGTTTGCAAAAATGACAGCTGAGGTAAGCAAAAATTACTCTTTTATGTGATTTAACATTTCTGTAAGTTTTGTAAGACTTGTATGAAATGTAAAAGCTGGTCAAGAAGTAACCAAAGGTGAGCATAGGGCTCTTGTATAATTGGAGTTATAGTGGACTGAAAGTGTAGTTCATGGAGGGATAACAGGCTAATTCTTAAAAATATAATGCAGACGTAAGGGAAAAGGCAGTTAAAATATGCATTTAAAGGTAGTTCATATGTGCAGGTGCTGCAGGGGGCATGCACAGAAACGGGATATATTAAATGTTTTTTTTTATTGCAACATGTACCCTTTAAATTCTAGGGGGGTGGTGCTGGGACATGTTACCTAGAAGGTGTGCAGGGGAGGCACGATGGAGTCCTGATGCTGACCCTGATCTGCCAAGTCATCCCTTTGCCACTTGGGATTTTCTGCAGTTTAGTCAGCAGCTCTACCAAGCTCCAGGGACTCCGTTTGGACTTTAAATTAATTTCTTGAACTGAAAAGAATTTGACTTGAGTGGCTAAAGATCTGTTGATACTAATTTTAATCTCCTCTCCGTGATTTGTATTAAATGAAACGTTAGGAACCATGCAAGTACAGTGATAACATTCATTAGCATTGAGGGAAAGATGGGAATACTTTTCCTTGTGCACACAGTATACAAAAATATGAAGCAACTGAGTAGGTAAATAAAAATTAAAAACATGCAGATTAGGAAAAAATCAAGGGAGTTAATTGAATGAGTTGGTTATGTAAAAACATTTAATGCAGTCTTGTAAGGCTCGAGATAAATGTATTGAGTTTTCTGCAAATTGAGCATTTACATCTCTTACTTGGGTTTATTATTTTATATTAAGTGTTTTGTAAATTCCAGTTTGTCTACCTTTTATTATATTATGTCATTAAAATTGCCTATTAAAACAAAATATGTGGAGAGAGATACCATGTGGAGAACCATTTCACTTGAGTCCTGAATTTAAAAATTGCCAACCTTTTTTGGGATCATAACCAGGTTCCCCAAAATAGCCCCTTTTTTTTTTTTAATAGGATTTAGAGATTGAAATGACTGTCTGTGGCACTTTTATATATAAAGATATATATGTCTTAAGGTTTGCACAAAGGTATCAAGTTCTTGCTCAATCCATGACATAGCTACGGGTCATAATTTTGTTTTATTTTTTTAAGATAATGTTTAACTGTTATTCCCGACCTAGTCCCTGTGCTTTGAATGAGGATGAGGATAGAATCTGCTGGCATAAAATATTGGAGAATTCCAACGTGATACTTAGTACTGAGAAATGGTGCTGGCCATTGGCAATAGGAACTAAAGTTCTGGTTTCTTTATTCTCTGCAACAGATACGGCATGTCTTGGCTGTGTTAGTCTTGATTTCGAGGGCAGTTTATTCCCTATGCCCCTTCTATGCCTTGTCGGCAAGTTTTGCATCTTTAGAAACTGAGTTAATCTGAAATGCAAAATTGTCGTGCAGGTTAATGTACAAGCCTGAGAGGTTTTGTTTTTTTTTTAATTGCTGCCATGCTAGGCTGAACTTCAATTTGTGAGCTACAAATAGGAGGTTTCATTTTGCATTATGAGACAATATGTCATAATATTGTTCACTGAATATTGTTCTCAGATTAAATAAGAGCTTTGCAGACACTGAGTATTGGTTTGGACCTGCAGAAAACTTTTATGCTGTTTCATGATTTTAAAAAAATGGGGAGGAGAAACCCAACCATCTTTGGTTATGCTATTTTTGGCTTTGTAAATTTAAACTTTACACATGATAACTCTATCTTCTTTATTCCTGCCAGGAAATGATATGAAGCTTTGACCTAGAGAGAACACCTTCTGTTTTGCTCCTGATGCTTGTCTTTCCCCCTTTCTCAATTATCACTGTTCAAACATGCATTGATGTAACTTTTTTTAACTTTGAGGGTAACTTCCTGATTTATCCAGGACACTAAAGGGGTGAAGAGACATAAGTTTGTACAGTTTCTTTGGTAAATGATTGTAAGATTTTAATAGCTGCATTTGAAGCTTACTCTGGTTTGTTTAGCCAAAGTATAAGATACAAAGTTCTTATTATGACTTGACTGCTTGATAGGCTATTCAGTAATTTTTAAAGCAAAATTGAATGCTCAGTATGATCATATATACTTTCAAAATTAACTGTGTTTAGTTTGAGATATTCTGAACTGCTGATGCTATCAATATTTCATTAACATTGTCAGAAAAACCCCAATAATAGATTGAAAAAGTTATAATAGAAAGTCTATTTTTTTCCTATCAGGAAATGGCAAGTGATGAGCTTAAAGAGATGCGTAAAAATCTGACCAAAGAAGCTATCCGAGAACACCAGATGGCTAAGACTGGAGGCACCCAGACTGACTTGTTCACATGTGGCAAGTGTAAAAAGAAGAACTGTACTTACACGCAGGTATGTAATAATTGAGGCTTCTCCCTTTTGGTCAAGGATGAGCCTCCATTTTTAAGGAAGTCTTTTGGTATTTAACAGTTGTATCAAATGTATAATGTGAGAGCTGAAGAAGGTGATGATTTTTATAGTTCACTTTACTTGAGTTACTTTTAAATGTTTTTTGGTTCCAATTTAGGCTAAAGGAAATTAGCACAGTAATATTAGTTAACTAATTATAAAGCTTTCTACAAGTTAAAAATAAGTATGTAGTGTAGAATTTCTAGTTACAGATCTGCTTTTGTGGAGAAAATACTCATCTTCTTACATTGTCTTTCCATATCTCAGTTTTGACGTAGTGGTAAAATCTCAAGGAATCTGGTACATACATGGATACAATTTAAGAGTTGTGCTTAAAGTTGTGTCTTTTGAAACTATGACTTTGGCAATAGGCATTGAGGACAATGAAATTATTTAATGCAGTATTTAAGCAGAGAACGTAATACAAACTGCCGGGTTTTTTTGTTTGTTTTTTAAATCATCATTTTCCATTGGAGTAATGCTGGGTTTTTTCGCTATTTTTTTTTTTAAAGATTATTATGATGAATGGAGATTAGCCAGTGTTTACACTATGTTTGAATGCTCTTTCTGTCTCTTTCATATCTTATATGAAGAATGCTTCTGAACGTTAGTATTTAATTGCAGGCTTATTAACATAGAACCTGTTTTATAAACCTTCTGTACGTGAAAATTGCACTTATTTTAGTAGGGGGGGGTTATGTGCAGAAAGGGGGATAATATAAAGCTTACGTTGATTTCACAAAGGCAGCAGAGCATAGCTTTTGATTTATGAAGTTATTAATAAAGTATCTCTAAGGTGTTTTGATGTAAACACTTGTCTAAATCCTAATATTTTTAGGACACTTTATCATGGGAGGGGTAGAAAGAGAAAAATAAAACTGCGGTTTTCTAAAACTGTGCAGTTATACTTCTGGGGGAAAAATTAAAAAAAAAAAAAAAAAGCACCTGCAAAACTTAATTGCTAATATGGGTATTATAATGCATAATGTCTGTAAACTATGTCTTGTAAAACTGGATTGTAATACAATAAGTAGTGTGAATAAATCTTTATAGGTTAGGACAAGAACTTTGCATCCAATGGTAGTCAAGTATTATCATCATGAATCTGTTCAAAATGTTCCCTTTTTTTTTTACCCACTTTACATAGGTTCAAACACGTAGTGCTGATGAACCGATGACAACATTTGTTGTCTGTAATGAATGTGGAAACAGATGGAAGGTGAGGCTGTACACTTTTTTTATGCGTATTCTCTAATAGACAAATTTCTAGTTTACTTTTTCTGATTTTTGTTAAACAGTGTTTGAGTTGCTATTGAATTTTGCTATTTTTTTTACACGGGTTTGAGAAATTGTAAACAAATATTGCCAAATACCTTTAAGCTAGAAAAATATTTGAGGAACATCCTCTGGTTCCTAGTTGCTGTGGATAATATAAGAGAAGAAAGGGTGAATGATTAAGATACTAGCTTGGATCTTGGGAGAGGTTCAGCTAGATGCTGTATGACCTTTAAACAAGTCAGTCCTCCCTTTGGCTTAATTTTCCACTTGCATAATAGAAATAATAGTGCTTTCCTACCTCATGGAGCATTGTGAAAATAGATTTAAAAAATGGAAATAGGCTGTGACAGCAGGAGAGAGATCATGTAAGTGTCGTCTATAAGCAGAAGCAGTAGGATGTGTGCATTGCTGAACTAGAAGCTGTGGAGCTCTTGCATTTCTCAGTAGCAGCAGCACCTGCAGAAGAGATGTTCTAGTCTCCTTTAATCTCCCAAGCTATAGGAAAACCTCGCTTTTTACTGCGTTCTGCTTTCCAGAAGGAGCAGCAAGGACCACTTGCTCCTGGTCCCTGGTGAGACAGAACAGAGGGGCTCAGAAGAGAGCTTGATTTTAAGTAAAAGAAACAGAAAGTTCTTTATTTTCACAATAAAGTGCATCTGGGAAGGGAAGGCAGCGAGGGGGAGGGAACCTGAAATGAAGGATAATGATTTTTCTCTACTTCATTCTGCAGTGTGATAACACACCAAACATATCAAGGGTGCATTTTTTTTCATGCCTCTTAATTGAACTGTTTTAGCTCCCAAGAAGCATGGTTGGTTTCCATTTTCAAGACATGTCAGCTAAGGAAGTTTCAGGGTGCTGTTCCCTTGCTAAAATTTTGGGATGAAAACAGTCAAGAAGTAACAACATTGTGGGTCAGACCTACACTTCAGGGTATCTAGCATCTGCCAAGTTTTAGAATTATTTTTTTTTAGAATAAGACAAATGGCTACTTTTAGTTCAGATCAACTTTCCCGTTCACTGGCTGTGATCGGAGAAATTTAGCAATCCCTATAGGTGCTTGGATGAGAGAAGGTGATAAAGATGCAAGTAGATGTTCAGACTGGTAATTATCACATCTTAAAGCAGAGTGTCTTCCGTCCCTCTTGCAAAGAGCTAGAAATAAGCTGTATGCAGATATCTCATAAAATATTTCTTTTCTTTTGACAGTTCTGTTAGAAGAAGAAACTGTCAAGACATCTGGACCAGTATGAAAGAGGATTTTGTAATTAGCTTTAAGAACTAGGCCAAGCATCTAGCTTCCTGCAAATAAGACTTTTTGTTTTTGTTTTTGTTTTTGTTTTGTTTTGTTTTAAGCAGCATACATCTTTGGAGTTAGCCTATGTTTTTGACACCACCATCACTTTAAATGCCTTCCTGTAGTTACTAGTCAGTAGGGCCAGGTTGCTCAGTTGTATGGTGTATGTTAAAATATTTTTTTCATTTTTATAAGTAAGTTGACATTAAACTTTTATTGATAAACTTCTGATAACTGGTTTGTGTTTTCTTAACTCTGTGAATAATGTACCATATATTTTTTTTACAATCTGTAACACACCCAACAGAAATACCCAACTTTCCTTCCTTTGTGAAAAATGAAATTGAATTTGTTTCTTATCGGCACATTCCTAATGATTTTGTGGAGAAAAATGAAAGCTAACCTTTGTTTCAGGTATATTGGACCTAATGTAATATACTTACAAATGGTTGGCTATCTGGTGTGTACATAAAAAACCCCCTATAAAATAGTAGTTGAAGTCTGTTTGTGAAGTTTGGAACTTTATAGACCTTTTCTGTTTATTTATATAACTTCTTTTGCAATGGTTGGATAAGTTTTGCTTATGTAATCCGTATCGATCAGTTCAATGTATTATACTGCCCTAAAGCTTGTATATTACTTATCAGCACTATATTTTCATTCTAGAGAAATAATTTAAATAATTTGTTGAATGTGACCTGACTGTTTTTGTTTGATAACTGAATTCATTTTTAGCCTTTTGTACATGAGTAAATGATTCTTGTGATGGGCTGCTATCATGACAGAAGGTAAACAAGTTTATCCAAAGGTAAACTGGCTAGAGAATTAATAAGTCTTCATCAGTTCAGACATATTAACTTAAATTTGATGTGCAGAATAAATAATATCAATAATCATCGAACCAGAGGCCAGAATAAGTAAGTAACGGTCTTTTGCCACTCAGGTTGATAGATTGTCTTGTAAAAATGTATTTTCTGAAAACTCACATTTTTGAAAACAATTTTTAAATGCTATAGAACAAAGCTAGTCTCAGTATTTTACAATATTATTTCGTTATGCCAGTCTTTGTATTATCTGTTATGTATGTAAGCCTGAGGTGTGGAGGAGGTCTGTCCTAGCAGTGGCTGGGGAATGTGTGGGTAGGTAGCTATTGGAGAATAAATTACTTTGGAATAGGTAAATAGGAATCCTTCTTTGATTTTTTTTTTTGGTCCTGATAGACTTGCATCTACATGAGTATGAGACACCATGTTAAATTCTGATAACAGTTTATCTCTGAAAGCCAAGAAGTAGTTTGCAAGTTACTTGACTTGTTTTAAAAAAGCATGTAGTTAACTTGGGCTGGAGGAAAAAGTCTGTTCTTCCAAAAAAAGAAATTGAATTTGGATAAGAATTTAGCTTGTTGTTTATATCCTAGTTTTAAAAAGAAAAAATTACTCGAATGTTTCAAAGGTCTTTATATAATTTATAAAAAGACAATTTGGGCTCTTAGTTGATCAGCTCTAATTTGAAGATTTTTATAACATTAAACCAAGTGGAAAAGTGAAGAGAGAATACCCTACAATTAAAAACCTTGACAGAACTGCTTCCTTAATTATGTGTCTGAAGATTTTGAAGTTATCCAAGATGGCAACAAACTGACTTAATTACAGCTGTTCAGTGTCAGTATCTCTGCCCTTTTGTTTTAGGGCACTTTTAAGAGGACAGTTCCAAGAAATGTGTTAAGCAAATGTAGTCATAAATTGGGTGCCAGATGGATTCTGACAGTGGTGGCAATCTGAGTTGTTTATAGAATAGGCACAGTTTTTTCTGTGCAGATTCCCCGATACTCTGTCTAACCTTATCCTGCTCTTATATCTTATGAGTAGCCTCTCTTCATAGGAGAATGCAATAATAATTCACTTTTCATGACTGCTCACTGGTGTGAGTTTCCCCATAAGTTTGAATGTTGTTACTCTGAGCATACCAGATGGGAATTGGAATGAAACACTTTCCTTCTTCCCAGGTCTTACTACCCACTTCATGACTTGACCATACAAGTATTAAGGTAAATAGTTATTTGCCCAAACAGCAGAAGATGAAGCCCTAGAGCTATGTCCAGACATTTAAACTCTTAAAAACCTTAGCTCATTTGCTGCTTTACTCCTAAAGGTACCTGGACTCCATAGGGACCTTTTGGGGGAGAGGGAGGGAGTTCCTTTTAAAATTTTCCCAGGTGCCTGAAGTTCTACTTCTGCAATACTTAAAAGCTCCTTGATAACGGTTGCAAAGTCTGTTTTTTACATTTAAGCAGTGATTAGATGGAATATGCGAAGAGTCCCTGAAGATGCAAAGGTCTTCTATTTCACATATGAGTATCTTTGAGTCACTTTGCCCTTTTTCTGTCTCTCTGGCTCAGTGATTTTTTTTCCTTATACAGTGAAACAGTCTTGAATTGGAAGACCAGAGGGTACTTTCTGCTTTCCTTCTTTGCCTCCTTCTCCCCCCTTCCCCCCCCCAGCTGTTTCCAGACAGTCTATGGCAGTGATTTTCAACCTTTTTGGATTTAAGGTACCCTTTTTTTGGGGGGGGGTTGACTCAAGGCACCCCTCCATAACACTTGTGAATTGTGTGGCACCCAAAATCAAAAACTAAGTTATGCTACAGCACTCTACCTCCTTTCTGAGGTGCCCAGGTAGTGGGGGTTGGGAATCAGTGAGACCAGGAATGAGCCTGAATCTGTGATTATCTACTTACCTCCTCATACCTTGTGGCACTCTTCAGAGGATCTGCTGACACTTTCATTGAGAATCACTGGTCTGGTAAAGCAGAGCCTCTAAGCAAGCTGAAACTCTCAAGCAGTGGAAATGATTTGAACCATGGTAGTCTTCATCATGGGGAACTGCTGTAATGATTAAGCTGTTGAATAAAATGGAGGGGCTGGTGTTCTTGCTCTGAGTTTTTTGAAAGAGGTTACAAAAGATTATGACTCCTGAATAAATAGAAGCTTCCTGGTAGCCAGAAGCTGACGCACCCAAGTGCTGGAGAAGAGTGGGCTGTCTGAGCAAGCAGCATGCTTGCCTTGGGGATTCTTAAAAGCCTGCAGGGATCTATCCTTCTCAAGTACCTTTTCCCCCATGTATGGTATAGGGAGTCTGCATCTTACCTAGGTAGCAGTGCTCAGTGTTGTGGCACAAAAGTGTTTAAACCTAACCCCCAGCCTTTGCTGACTCAGAATTTAAATTCATGCAGTCCCATAAATGATAATGTGTTTAATCTAGAAATGATCAGTTGATACCATTGACCTCTACACGGAATTTCTCATGGAATGAGCAATAACTTTAATGTTAGTGAAGTATTAATGTAACACCAAGTTGGTTCACCATTTTATAACTGATTTTAAGTTAATTCAGTGTTTCCTGAGCCTTGTGGGTATACGCCCCAACATAGTAAAGTTGGGCAATCTCATGCCTTCCCCGTCCCTCACTTCAACCACTGCTTCCCTCACCACCAGTTCCCCCTGCTGCCATTGGTTGCTTGTAATCAGTAGTAGGGGAATTGGTAGCAAGAGGAACCAGTGTTGGTGGTGGCTGAGGTAGGGGGACATGAAAATACCTGACTTCACTACAGTGGCACTGCATACTGTGGTTGTGATTTGCCCAAGTACATGGGGGTGGGGATTTGCACACATCCCACAGTTTGGGAAATACTGGGTTTATTCAGCACTTTTTATAGTACACTATTTGCCAAATTGAGAGCCTTTTCATTGCAGAATACTCTACAGTTGTCAAGTGCAGTTAGGGTGAATTCATTTTTTAATGATTTCACATTAAGGCAGCTGCACTGGGTATTCTCCCTGCCACCAGTGGGCTCCTTTTACTGAAGGGATATTTAATGTGTCATTCTACTGTGACAAATCTTATAACTTAAAATATGTAGCCTGAATAATTTTGCTATATAAGCGTTGTGTGGCAATCCCTTGAATTGTACTCATTTGAATTGGAATTTAAAGGTAACAGTGTGGTTAGTATCAATTGATGTGTTGGCTGGAGGAGTCCATACAATTTTAATATAATTTTAACAGATCCATGAAAAGAGCAGTCTTTAACAATGTGAATTTTCTGTGGGAGTTATTGGTATATAAAGTGCAGACATTTAAGAATGAATACCAGTGGCCTAAAAGGTTATTGGAGCTTAATGATATCCTGTGGTTTGATAAATGCTAAGGCAAGCCAGCAGCATTTATTTTCAAGACACGATACGTTGATCCTGTGACAGTAGTTTTGCTTTAATTATATAAAACTTGTATAAATGACTGTCTTGTCCTCCTATTAGTATAATAACACTTATAAAACTAATTTCCAGTTGAGTGCAACTGAGATTTGGCCATTACATGCACGTTTTATATTTTACCAAACAGAAATTCATGTATAGTTTTGAATGATAGTGATAGGAATTAGAACAAGTGCACTGTCATGTGCGAGTTCCATTAATATTTAATACAGTTTAAATTAAAATAATGCAGTGCTAATATTTCATATTTTTACAGAATGATGTCAAGATGTTTAGGATCAACACTGCATTTCTTATTTGAATTGAGGGGGTTTTAACTAAGCTTAAAATTTAATGAAAATATAATTTCCCAGCAATGATATTCCCTCTAACCATGTGATAATATGGAGAAAGGAGAAATGGAAGCTGATTTTTAATTGTCCATTTGTTGTGAAATACAGAAAATGAAAACAAATAGTAGACACAATCAAACTAGATACTGCATATACTCGAATCCAAGATAAAGTTGTCCCCTGTGCCCTCCCCGCCACCATTCAACATGGGCAGGGTTGGTGGGAATCCCCTTGTCTTGGATTTGAGTACAAGAAAGAGGAAGGGAGGTAATGCAGCTGTTATGGTCTGACTGGCCCTGAGCCCAAGTCAAGGCCAGAAGTCAGCTGCAGCATCTGCCTGCCCTGTACAGCCTCCTCCCTCAGGGCCATGCAGCAGTGGTGGCAGCAGCTCTGGCCTGAGGCAATGAGCTTCCATGTGCTCCATGACCTAGGATGAGATGGAGCCAGAGCTTTACCTAACAGTAAGCCACAGTAAGAGGAAGTGGGGTGGTGGTGGCAGAATCTCTGGGAAGCAGGTGAGGAGGATAGGTGCAGAGACTGGGCACTGTGGGGCAGAGGATGCAGTAGGTTTCGGTGGAGACAAGTAAGGAGCAAGGAGGTCAGTTGTGCCCATTGCATGCCCCCTTACTGCTACTTTCCATGCTGCAGCTGTAGGGGGATGATTTTAAGACTACTCTTTGATAATTCAATTCTATGCATGGAAAATTATAACAAACATATATATTTTCCATCTATAGAATCTAATTATTTGGTGTGGAGGGTTGACTTAGCTGATTTAATACTTTATATTCCAAAGTAGTATCCTAGCAAAATAAAATTCTGGATGGTATCCTTTAATTTCAGTGACTCTTTCCCACATAATATAATAGGCTAGCACATATTGCATTTGATTTAAGCACAGAGCAACTGCTCTGCCATGTTCCTCTCCTAACTCTTAATGAGGTATCATAGGGGAGGGAGAAAAACTTGAAAGAAACTAAGTTCTCAGTTCCATGATGTGACACAGCTTTGAACTTTTCTGAAGTGTGTGTCTGATCTCAAGCAAGCTGAAATTGACCTAGTTAAACTTTTTTTTGTCAGCTTGGTGCTTCTGAAAAGTCGGCTACAACTTAGTTACCTGAATAAGTATAGCATGAGCAGTGATTTATTATTGATATTCCCTTTCATTGCGCTATCGGTATACCATTATGCCTGTCTTGATCTTTGGCATCTGCTCAAAATACCAGCTAGCATGTATCTATAAAGTGACGCTATTAATGAAATTTATGTTTTGTGCTATGGCCATATTTGCATGAACTGGGCCAAGAATTAACGTTCCATAAAATCAATCATACCCTACCAAGAAGCATGCAGTGGCTGCTAACCTGGACTGCATCTTAACCAGCTCATGGAAGAACTGTCTTCCTTTTTATATGGCCATTTAGCCTAATGCAGTAGTATGCAGCTATTCTGCAGTGTTGTTTGGTAAATACTGTTTCTTTTTAAAATCCATCTTATTATGCTGACATATTAAACGGTATCTTTGTTATAGATACTATCTGACTGCAGCTGTTGCTGAGAACTTGCATGGTATCAGGTCTTCTTCCATAGTACTATGCAATTGCAGCTCTCTTGATTTAATGAGGATGATACAAGGAATGATAGGGAAGCAGGGCTGGAAGGGACCTTAGGGCATTATCTAGTGCATCCTTCTACTCCAGGCAGGATCATCCCTGTCTAAATTATCCTGTACATATTTGTCTAACCTAATTTTGAAGCTACACAAACAATGCTGTCCCACAGAGAAAAACATCCCTTCATGACAAATTGAACAAAATAAATTAACATATTCCTCTATTTTGTGTTTTCCCCTTCAGTGGGGGGAAGCTGAATCTAGCATTTGTTTCATATCTGACAGTAGGTTGCAGGATTACTGTAGCTTCACAGTAAAACAAAAAATGCATATCTATCAAAAGGAGTTCTTTTATAATAATGACTTATTTCTTCACATTCCTCCCCCTCTTGTCCCCATACACCACCTGCCTCATACTTCCCTGGACTCACTTATGCATACAAAAAAAACCCTTAAAGGTAATTCTCACTGCATGCCTCTTACTGTACATTTTAGCTGTAAACTCTGAATTATAGTGGATCCAATTGCAGAATAATCAAGCGTTTCATTTAAATGATTGTTAAACTTCCTTCCTGGTTGAAAGAAAGAAACTTGGATGCAAGTTCCTTTCTAGATGTAATTATGGTGATTAATTTTTAAAGTATGTTGGAGAACCATGTAGTTAAAGGCAAAAAGTAGTAGTAGTTAAAGGCAATGTGCTGTCTTTACTCAAATCCAAGACAAGACTTTTTGTATTACATTTGCATGTCACCCTGCCCACTGATTTAAATACATTGTCTACCATGTAAGCATGCAAAAGCAGCTTATGCTCAGCAATGGAAACTAACTTTGAAGTTGATTTAAATTCAGTCAACACTGACAGTAACTGTAAAACACATGGCTCATATTGGGAAAACCATACTAGTGGGCACCTTTTTGTGTACTACCCTTAAAAAATGGGTGGATGTTCCCTCCTCAGGGAACTGGCACTGGGCTTTGAGGTACTGCAATACCCAGCCAACACCAGGAGGGCCGGAGCCAGTCATGACATCATTCCTTCCATGCCAAAAATGCTATGTTTGATCCTAGCCAGAAAGGTCAATATGCTTAGGTCAGTGCAGTCCACCTGAATAAGATATATGGCAATGTCCATTATGCACAGTACCTCTCAGTGCCAATTCTTTAAAGTCATGGTGAGCCACTTAGATACGTTTCTACATTCTCTTCACTCTTGTGGCTGAGCTGCACCTTTCCCATCTCCGATTATTCCTATTTTTTTACCAGCTTTAAATGCCTGGCAAACCATCACCAAACGGGGCCCCAAACAGTTCACCCAGACATCCCTCTGTCACCCCACCTCTCATAGCCTGTTGCATATGATTAGTGTGGCTCTCTCCATGGTACTCTCCATGAGGTGGAGGCACACATGGTTGCCCCATGCCTCAACTGCATATAAATTTTTGGATGATCCCTGGACTCATGACAAGAACATCCAGTTCCAGTCTTGAATGGGGTGCCAATTAGTAAGTGGATCCTTTGTGGTGGGCCTCTGGAGAACACACAGATGCACACATGTGCATGCACTTTGCTGGGGCCCAGCATAGTTTACACTGTATGTAAGTAGGTGCAAAAGTGTGTTTATAGACTACCTGTGCTAAAAATTGTAGCAGTTTCAAAAAAGGTAAAATGCATAAATTCTAGACAACTAAGTCTATGGGTACGTGTAATGATTTGCTTATACGCAAGTTACTACAGGCATGTTTATTTCAAGGTCAGTGTTCTCAAATTTGTCCCTCATTTCCATGTACTCAGGGAGATCAGTGTCTGATGGTAAGAAGCAGGGAAGGGACTGCAGGGGGAAGAAATTAGGTGGGGAGGGCAAAGGGCCCCCAGATTTATTTTCCTTGCTGTAGCAATCAGAGGAAGACAAATTTAAAGTCAACCTCCATTTTATACTTGGAAAATTATTATAAAGTTATAAACTCTCCATGTATAAAATCTAATTATTGGGGTGTTGTCTTGTATTCAGGGTCATCTTATAGTAGAGTAAATACAGCATTAAGGACATCAGAAGTGAGCCCAGATGGGTTACATAAGAATAGTACTTTCTTTTAAGTCTAAACAATTTAGACTTAAATAAAAAAGCTGCAACTAGCTCAATTTCCTTTTAATTGTATGAAGTGTATGTATATTGCCTGTTAAGAAAATAACCCTCTAACAATGTCATGTAATTTGTGAAAATTTAATGTTTGTGAACACGAAATGACAATTACTACAGATCTCTTGGGATTATGGACTGAAATATTAATTACAGTTTCTTGCACCTACTTCTCCAGTAACGAGAACAACACATGAGAATTGTTGTGCTTTATTTAAGATAGTAAATGCCCAGACTTTTTTCCCTCCTAAATTAACTTTTATAAACATTAACGGTATGAACTTTAAAATGTTTTTGGCCGACTCAAGTAGTAAAATAACACTTTTCAACAAAAGATTTTTATAGGCAGCATTATTTCAACCACTAGCTTCCATGAAACTTGAGGGTCACACTTATTTCCATGAGCATACTGCTTACATGTATTAAATACCCTAAGACAAGTAGAGAGTACCATTGCTACTTCATAGCCAATGACCAGGTACTACAGTTATGGAAATGTGACATTTCAGTCTAGAGTAACCAAAATAGCAACAGCACATACTATTTTTACTTTGTCCATGGTTGGGGGGAAGGAGGACAGTCAGTTTGACTCTTAAGGAAGGAAGAAACCATAGTTTACACTACTTTTAAAACAGTGGTTTTCTTTTAACGTAGTAATTGTAACTTGAAGGTATTTTCCTGTATAGGAGTTTGCCTGAATTGCATGCTGCTATGGTGAAAAAGTACTATTTTTCAACATTAACAATTCCTTGCATTCCCCATTGCAAAGTTTCACTAAGGATCAGAAACTGCAATCAGGTTGTGGTATCAGAGCCCTCTGCAGGTTAAAACATTCAGTCCATATTAAAATATGCCTGAGAGTTTTTCAGGTAAATCCTATTGACTCTAAATTCCCTGTTGGTTGGTGTAGCCCAGAGTTCCATTTTGTTTTTTTGTTTTTTTTAAATAAATACATTAATTTAAAAAAAAAACCTATGCTTCTACAGATTTTTCAGATAAGGACCGAAGCAAGTCCTTATAAATAGCAGAGTTCATAAACCGTGGGTAGGAGTCTCTGTGCATTAAGGTGTAAATCTGGAGCTGTGCATCATCAAAAGTATGTTGTGATGGCTCCAGCATATTTCGGTTGATAACTTCCCTTACTCTGGAATCCAGGCTGACCTGCATATGCAAAAAAGAGGGGGGGAAAAAAAAAGTAACAGCACATGCATGCTCTTTCAACTCCACCCACTTTCAAAGCAGCACTTCCTAACAACCGTTCCCTCCCAGAAAGTCAAGGTTCCTATACATACACAGAATATACTTCCTAACCTGTATACCAGAGGTGTCAAACTTACTGAGCCTTACAGATTAGATCTATATAGCAAATAGCACCCCCTCCCTTCATAGGCCAAATCTGGGGGTGGTGAAGCTAATCCCAGCAATTGCTGGAGTCACAAGATAAAGCTCCAGAACCCGTGGAATTTAGCACTGGTGCTGCCTACCATCTATTCCAGGGGTGGGCAAAATGCGGCCTGTGTGCCGGATGTGGCCCACCAGGCCATTCTATCAGGCCTGTGGAGCCCCTAAAAAATTTAGAAAGTTAATATTCATCTGCTGCTGATGACCTGTCATGTGGTCCTTAATGGCTTGCCAAAACTCAGTAAGTGGCCCTCTGCCCAAAATAATTGCCTGCCTGTAAAATATTCTCTGCCTCCCCCCACCCCCTTCATACACACTTTTCCCCTGCTGCTGCCAAGAACATCAATTTCAGCAGTAGGTAAGGGGGGGATGGTGGAAACTAATAACTTCCTGGGTTACAGAGTTGTGCTGAATCAGTAGAAATCAATGCTATTGGCACAAGGGCTCCAGCAATGAATCCCACAGGCCTGCAGAGGTGGGTGGTTGAGCCCCTGGGGTCATATGTTTGACACCCCTGCTGCATAAAATCTTTTCTGAGTATTTGGAAAGCAATTCTTCCACAAAAGCAACCTCATTTTTAAATACTGCAGTCTATAATTTTGTCGTTACTTAATGAAGATCTTGATAGAATTTCTTTCCATCTCCATTTGGTACTTAATGGTATGAGAGACTTAATTTTGTGTGACAACTTGTTTCCTTGGGAATTGATATTGTTCCAAAGAGGATGGATTTCATGGCAGCAAGAATATGTCGAAGGTAACTGCAACCTACAAAGCTACTGTTTAAACCAGAAGTTCTCAACCTTTTTAACACTCAAGGCACCTCTTGGAAAATTCCAGCTCTTGGCTTTCACTTATTCCTTGACTACAAAAATATCTATCTATCTATCTATCTAATATATTGTAATTCATCCTCTCTCTTGTCAAAGTTAAGACACTTGCACATGCACGCAGGCACACACATACCACACATCCATCCATCCAAGAGTATCCATGTTTTCTGTGTGTGTGTGTGTGTATCTATATCCATAGGTATCTATATCTATAGGTATAGACAGATCTTGTTGCCAAAAATTCAAAGACCACAACAGATCAGAAACCTTTTTGATGGTATGGATTCCTATTTGAAATCTGGATTTGTATACCTAACGCTGCTAATATTGTGTGAGATCCTTAAAAGAATTTCAAAGCACACAAACGCCCTCACTGAGAATCAACGGATTAAGCAAATCCTTTTGCTTATGTTCAGGAAAACTTGGACATGAAATGCAAATAGTTGTATCATTTTTCTGTCAGTGACAATTATGACTTTTTTAAAATATATTTTTGAGGTGACAGTCTTTGTAAAGATCTTAGGTGAATAGAACAGATCCAATAAATGTTGACAGTACCTTCACCTGTGTAAGTAGTCCCATTTGTATCACTGTGACTGGTAATACAGTATATAATGTTAGGTGTATGAACTATGAAGCTTTGGAAATAGGTTTAGTATGCTGGAAGCAGTTCAGTGTACTGCTAAAACTTCCCTAAAATGGTCCTATATTTAAGAAATTTCTATAATATTACTTGGCAAACGATACAATTTTGTGAAACGTTTTAAGGCATCTGTTCTTTCTTCTTGGGACTCGGGGAAAAATGAGGTTATTCATCAAACAGATATTCAAGTAAGAGGCAAGGGGGAGAAATTATTGTCTTTTCCCTGTTATGTTTAAGAATTACAGGCAGCTTGTCAGTGACTTCTAATACTGTGTATGAATCTTTAATACATCAGGGGAGTTTAAGCCATGGCAGCTTAAGGCCCTCATTTCCAAGGCCTCTAGAATTAGCAATGCATCTCATAAGAATTACAACTTTGGCTTATTTGCCTTTATTTAACTGTTTAGCAAGTAGCCTGGCAAGGCAGTATTAAAGAACGATTGAAAAGGGTTACACACCTCTTTTGGAGAAAGAATGGAAATATAATCCTCGTATATTAGCCTTGCTTTTTCTTCAATAATACTCTTGTTGGATTCTTTCTTTAGGTCCTCACAGGCCATCCAGAAAAGCATGTTTTCTTCACTGAACTCAGTTCGGAGAAACTCTCGGAAAGCATTTCTGCCTGCTGGAGTGAGCATTAACTTGTCAAATGATTGAGCCCAGGCATTTACTTCTTCAAGTGTTGGAGTGGGGCTTGAGAGAGAGAAATAGAGAATATTGACTGTTACTGAGAATCCAGTCACTAACTCTGAAACAGGGAAAAACTGACCTTTCCCTGGTTCTAGTTGCTGGCATGTCAGACTAGTAAAAGTGATGCCCAGTGTTGTCATGCATATGCAGTTTAAGGCTATAAGAATTGTAGAAGATCTCACATTTTCAAAAGCACCTTTAGCAAAAGTACACAGTAGCCTTAATTTAAAGAAATGCCTGGAGTCACTGCTCAAAATAACTACAAGAGCAGCAAAAACTGATGCAACCAATCACAGTTCTTTCCTAGCCAGAATAATCATTGTTTACACTAGATGCAGCAACCTAGAGGCCACAGGCCAGAGCGGGCATGTGAAGAGATGATCTGGCTTGTGGCAGCTTGGGGAATCGGCAGCATGCTCCAGCTGGAGCAGCAGAGGCAGCATGTGCAGGGTCCTACTGTCGTCTTTTTTCTAGCTATTTCTTTATCTGCAGAGATTTTAAAGCCCACAGTGGGAGCTGGGTCACCCACGGCAGCAAAACGTTGCCAACCTTTGGTTTACCAATTTCTCCACTGCAGTAGGAATATGTATACAGGCAAGAGCAGAGTACCACCAGGGATTACAGCTGTTAGCACAAAAAGTACACCTCTGTGTGTATACATTTGAGAGGCTTCCAGAGTGATATAGCATTGGAATAGCTAAGAAAGGAAAGCAAAATATCTGTTTGGCAGAAGGGAATCTATATTCTCCCTTGTTTAAAACAGATTTTTAGGAGAATGGGGGAATCAGTCTTTGCTGTGTTGTTACTGTGGTGGCATAAAGAGTTTAAAAGTTTAAGGCTCCAGCCCTAGACATAATGAAGCATTAGGGGTAGATTTGGAAATAGTTCATAGGTGCTCTTATATGGCACCTATGGGTTACTGACAACAAAGCGTATAGGTGACAGCAGGATTTTCTTTTGTGTGAGCGTGTGCGCATGCGTAAGAGGGAACCTATTTTCTCTATACTAAAATCTACAATGGGAGTATATACCATTCCTCGCAGTATGGAATTCCCTCTGCTCTGAGTTCCTGTGATGATCTCCTGGCTTGCTCTTCATCTCGATTCCTAACGGTAAGGCTGCAAGGTAGCAAACAAACAGATCTTGGTCAAGTTTAAATAAAAGTTCAGCCTACATAAAACTGTTCTTTTATTTTGCTTTCCCTTAACTGGACAGAAACTATCTGTATGCCGTATTATTCTAACCTTAAACTAGATTTGTACCTGCATAAATCTAACAACATTAAGACAAGTAGAATACATGGGAAAAGAATCAGGCTGCTTTCTAGCACTGCCACAGCAGAGTTTGGCACGGCTTTCAAAGCATAAAATTTAATCATAAAGGAAATACAAGGGAAAGCATAAAGGAAAATGCTTTTGATGAGCCCTCCCTTTCTACGATGATTGCAGAGAGACAAATACAAGCCACAATAACTGATGTTCATTGTAAAATGTTATGACATTCTTTACAAAAAGAATGACAAAATTCTGTTGCTGGTCAAATTCCAGATAAAGATTTATCAAATGAGGATTACCTACCTCTAGAATGGATTATTTACAGAGTTGACAGAGTACATGTTAACATACAGAGTACATCCCTATTTATAGAGATTAACATATAATCTCTATAAACAGGGATTATAAATAGATTACTTTAATTGCAGTTTGTTTCACATTCCTCACTACATGGTTGGGTTGGGTTGGGTTTAGTTTTTTGTTTTTTGTTTTTTGTTTTTTTTTAAGGGCCAGGTGGGATAAATGTGCATAAGATGAACATCTGAGATATAACTGATTCTGTCTGGGGGCAGAGAGATGCATTAGAATGACCTTGTGCAGACCTTCCAATCCTTTTTATGATTTCAAAATATCCCTTATTTCTTTGTTTAAATTTCAAAATGTGTGGGGTTTAGCATGGGATTTTTTTCCGCTTGTACTGAATAGCTGTTGCATTTCAACCTAGGGCTGCAGTTGAGAGGGGTAATCCATATGGAAAAAAAAACAATGTCTCCAAAGCCATTTAGGATTTGTCAAGACCAAAAGGTACAAAACAAATTATAATGCATTATCCATGATGAAATCCTGGATTTACAGGCTCTTGCTGCAATTGTTATAAACTAGTGAGTTTCATACAATTTACGGGGAAAATCTTTGAGCTTTCAATTGCTTTGTTTGTTGTCTTAGCTGTTATGTTAAAGAAAGGTACTTCACGTCACTATTTTCACTTTAGTTCTTAGAAATCTCACTTAAATGGAGACAAGTTTCTTTTAAAAAGTGTAAATATTCTTTACTTGGTTGCTTGTAAACTCATGACTTTATCTTATCTGCACCTTTTGACACTTCAATGGGCTCTAATCTTTTGGGTTTGTTTTTTTTTTCTTATTCTGAGTTTTGTGCCTGTAATCTGCAGAGGCATTCCTAAAGGTTTGCAGACACTTTAGGACTCAAATAATGTAGCTTTTGGGAAATGGGAAACAGCTATCTTTTCTCTTATAACATCTTGATGCAGTGGAAACCTGGAAGGTGTTTTCTACATGTCCCTGGGGTATGGTGGTCACACTTCATGTAGCACCTCATTTTGTGTAATATACCTGTAAAATACCTTCAAATAAACTACTTTAATGTATTTTCTCTGTACAGGCAGATACATAGTAATTACAAAAGAACTATACTATACTGCCTTGTCCTTGAATTTCGAGGTGACTGTGGGAAACACAAGATCCAATAGTGACTGCTTTTATCCTGGTGTTTTTGTGAAATATCAACAGACGTGTTGGTGATTATGAAAAACAAAACAAAGTAATACTATCCTCTGGCTTGACATATTTTAGAGAGACACAATACATCAACAAAGAGCACGAGTCTTCTTAAGAGAACACCACGATACAAAATTACATTGGTCCTTCTGGACAGGCAGATTTTCTAGAAATATAAAGGTACAGTGGAAAGGAAAGGGAATATTTACTTAGCTACATCTTCTACAGGCTGCAGAAGGGGAAGAGGCCTGAAACTTGAATGGCAGCTGTAGTAATAACACGCCTCCAGATTCATTACCCCAGCCCATAGCAGTTGGTTCTAATTCTAGTATTAAAAGGGCATTGAATATCAGATGTTCTGTCTCAGCTGCATGACTCATACAGACTGTTATTTTTGTTCCTATTCATAATTTTCTCTGTGCAAAGCACTCAAGCTATTTTGAGGGAAGGCGCTCTATAAATAGGGATTATAAATAGATTATTTTAATTGCAGTTTGTTTCACATTCCTCACTACTAGGAAACAGTTGTTCTCAGAAAATTAGAAATGCTTTTAAAGCAAAGCAAAGCTGCTCTGTTTGTAGCCTGTAGCTGGTTCCCAGCCCGTTCTGAAACACAAATAGGAATTTGAATAGTTATAAACATTGGGTAATTTTGCACACCCCATTGAGTAAATCATTTTCTTTGTATCATTTTAACACTGAAGTGCACAAAAAATGGAGCATCAAAGAAAATACGAGATAAAATGGCAAGAAATAGTTTGTCAACAGTTTAAAAGAAGTAGTGAGAGGGGAAGTTTTTATTTATGTGCTAAAGAAGGGTAAATAATATGATTTCATTTCCTCTGGTTGAGAGAGAAGCACCCACCTGAAGCTATGAGTGTATATAATTTAATATGCAACTTGAAGTTAAAAGCACCCATGAGTTTCAGAGATTTCAGTGGTATGAACTGTTGATCTACTAGCACTTAGAGGGTGATGCCCTCTCCTTCACTGTGGGCTCCCTGTAAGGGAAAAGCCTTTTGCCAGATCTAGCTCAACACTTACTCATGCTAAACCCTGAGTGCTCAGCACCTTGCATGATTTTAGCACTCTTACAAAATATTCCTCACCCCCAGGAGAAGGATGATGAGTTTTCCTATAGTCTCCACCCCAGGGTCAGTCATCCCAAATGTCAGCATCTCTATGTTGTACCGTGCATTTGAAAGAAGCACTCAGCTTCCTCTTATCAGTTTGTGTTGGTTTCCTGCAACTGTTTAAGCCTATTCCTTATCCACCACAACACCTAGCCCCATTCATATTCTAAGCATTAGACTTGAAGCAGAGCTTTCAGGATGGCAAATAATGCATTCTGGTTTGAGTAAAACTACAAAGGCCTGAGGACTGGTCTGCCCCTGCTATACAACATGATGAATAATTGAAGGAAGAATGAATAATTTACAAAGCGAACAGAAAATCATTTCTAGTTTTGGCTTCTCTTCCCCGGTATGTTCCTTGCTTGTGCCCAGTTAGGAATCCTTCCAGTTTCCATCCCAAGTAGTACCTTGACCTAGTGCTGGTTATGCTTTATGACCTGTTTGGATGGAAGGTTCCCTTATCCTTGAGAGCACTGAAGTTGCTTTGACACTACTTATGGTTTGCAACAGGTTTGGATCTAGTTGCCCTTAGAAATGGCACAAACCAGGTACAATTACTTTTGAATCCTAACTATTTACCTCTACCTACATCTCTTGGACGAAGGGGGTGGCCAGGGTTACATACTTTTTGAATAAGAAAATACTGTGACCATATCCAAATGTGCCTCAATGTGTTCCTTCTTGTAGAAAACTTGTGATTTTTTTTTTTTGGCTGCCATCTCTTACATGTGTGTATTGCACTTAGCATAAGAAAGCCCTAGTCTGGCTGGCCTCTAGGTGTGCTTGTACACTTGACAAAAATGTTATTTGTGTGGCTTAACGGCATTACACATTACATGTGTGCCAATTTGGGGGGCTTTAGATGAGTTTGCATCATTGTAAACTAAACTACATCTGGATGTAGTTTAGTTTGCCATGTTGCAACATTGCAAATTGTAACGATGCAGCTGTCAGCTCACCCCTCCAGCTGTGGGAGAAGTGGGCAGGCTGCAGAAAAAAGGATCAGACCCCTCGCAGCTTCTGCCGGGGCCTGCACCCTGGGTGGGCTTGGGGAACAATTGGATGGAGCCAGGGGCAGCACCCGGTCTGCTAGCAGCCCCCCTGAGTGGCCCAGGGGGCACTGCCACTGTGGAAGGACTGCTGAGGGGTGACTCGGCCTGTTGGCTGCTCACTCCCTGGCTGCAGTCAGGTTCTGACTCTGACACAAAAAGAAAAAAAAGGATTGGACCCCTCACTGTGATGGGAAAATTGAAATGGTGGGTTTTGATTAAAGTATCAGTATATTACTTTGATCAGTATATTACTCAGATTTTACTCTAGTAAATTTACTCTGTAGTAGGGGCAGATATTTGATTTGCATGCCCTACCTAGCTGCCATTAGTAGGTTCCATTACAGTACCTGGCCACTAGGTAGTAGAAAAGGCAGCTTGCACCAGGCAATCATCTACCTCAAGGTTAAATTGACTGGTGAAGTAGACCTATGAAACTTATACCAGTATATAGTGGGTTGACTTAAAGTGAGGTGAGGTTGCATATCTTGCTTCCATTCAACTCTTTCTCCAGAGTAAAGTCAAATTACTTGGCAGTACTACTGGCTATTCTGTCATAGTGTGACTGGGCTTGAACTGCATAATTGGCCGACCTGTTTGATCAATCTGACAAATAATGAGATTTTTGATAGTGAACAAGAGCTTCATTGACAGATTAATGGACTTGATTCTACCTTAAAGTCTTTCATTAGTTAGTCAGACTGTTGCCTTCCTCTCTTCTGGAGAAGCCATTTTACTTTTGCTATCTCCAGCAGGGTTAACTATAAGAGGAGTCCAGTATCACCATCACCTATTTGGTGTTTCTTTTTCTCACAGTACTATATAGTGCCTTTAGTGGACAGAGTACATAAAGACATGAGAGCTTCAAAAGCTTTCCAAAGCTCCTGAAATCTTCTATGGCAGTATTGCACATGGCCATAATCATGCTCAGAAGAAAATACAATGACCTAGTTTATTTCTACCTACCTCTTCTCCGTTTATTTCTACCTACCTCTTCTCCACGATGATCTCTTCTTCTGAGTTGAATTGTAGTTAGTGGTTAAAGCATCAGTTCAGGAGTCAGTGGATCTGGGTTCTAAGTTCTTGGCTCTACACTCAAGTACAACCTTGTACAACCTCTATATCAATGACCTGCTACAAACCTAGTATGGAAATTCACCTATGCTGATGACATCTTCTGTGGATTCCAAGCCTGGACTTTCTCTGAGCTAGAACATACTCTGAACAGTGATGTTGCAAAGCTGGCTGACTACTGCAAGATTTGGAGCCCCCAGCCAAGTGTCAGTAAGATGATTTCCAGCATTTTCCCCCTACACAATGCCAGTGCTACCCAGGAGCTGAACATCTACCTGAATGGTCAGAAGCTGTCACAAAGTACAACCTCTCTACCTGGGTGTGATGCAAAACCAGACATTGAACTACTGTGAATACTTGAAAGACAATAATGAAAGTTGAAACATGCAACAACCTCCTTTAAGCCAGCTGGGTCATTGTGGGGTGCAAAAGCCTCAACCCTACGGATGTCAGCTCTTGCCATCTCATTCTGTGGCAGAGTACTAGGTACCAGTCTGGACCTGGTCACGACACACCAAACTCACTGATGTCCAGCTACATTCGACAATATGCATCATCTGAGGAACTCTTCAACCAACCCATCTACTTTAGCTCCCAGTCCTGAGCAACATTGTTCCTCCTCATATCTAACAGGAAGTTGCAACTAGCAAGCTACTGGAGAAGATATATACCAATCCAAGCTTGCCACTGTACAACAATCTTTTAAATCCACCTGCTGCATGTCTACCATCATAACACCCACTGTGATCAAAATTGTCACTGTACGGCAGAGACCCTCTGATGTGAAGAATGGAGATTGACATTACCACCAAACAAGTTCCTTCTCACAAATCCTACAGTCTGCCCACCTGACTTCAATTTGCCACCCCATGGGGCCTTGCTGAATAAGTTCTGGAGAGGGGAAGGTCTGTGTGCAGCCAACCTCCACCACTGGGGTCTTCATGACAATCCAGACTGTAGCTGTGGCAAAACACATGCCATGTTGCATATTGTTGATGACTGCCTGCTGGCTAAATTCAGTGGCAGACTACAGGAACTGCACATGGCCATTGAGGATGCTATTGCATGGCTTGGCAATTATGCACACACTGATTGATCCAACTTGCCTGAGTAGCTTGGGCAGGTCACTTAACACCTTTCAAGTAGGTTTCAAGTAATACGGTACTGCCATCCCCTGGCTAATTTTTTCCATCCTTGGGTGAGAACAGATTTTTAATTCAGCAAGCCTAAGTTAGGTAGGTAGTGTTAGATTAAAGTTACCATCTCCCTTTACCCCAGAAGTAGGCACCTGGGGCAGTTGCCTCATTCTCTCTGGCCTAGTTACACCACTGGGTCAAGTACAGATTGGCTGGATAAGCATTCTTAGATTGCACTAGGAAAATCAAGCCAGTCAGATGCCACACATGCACTTAAGCATCCTGTTACTAAGTACCAAAATTACTTGAGCTTGCCTTGGATGCATCCCCATAGCTCTCAATCAAAGTGGTGGACATTACAGGTAGACATGGTAGCTAAGTGTATAGTTGTAAAGTTAGGTAGGTAGTTTTAGGTTAAATTCACTATCTCTGTTAGTGCATTTTTAGGCTAACATTCCTAATTGGAGGGACTGCTATGATCATGGTTCTGTCTTCCTGTATGATGCAGGCCATAGAACATCACACAGTAATTTCTGCATTAGGCCTCAAGCGCCTGTTTGAGCTATGGCATATCTTCAACTGAAGCAGTGGAGACATGGAGCCTGATTCACCACTCTCTTGAACCTTGTGAAATACTCTACACTTGTACAAAGTAGGTAGTGATTGACACTCCAGTTAGGAAATTAGTGGAGATAAGGCCACATATCCAACAAGAACTCTTTGAAAATGAGTCTGCAATATGAAGACCCTAGTAACACTTTCTGTTGCAGGATCTCAGAGACCCTTACAAAACCTAATGCTCCTTTTGAGGTAAAGAAGTATGTTTTTTTCCATTTTATTACTTGCTTATAATTGTAAAAGAGACATTGCACTGGCCCAATATGTTTTTTAAAGTGAAGCAGTCTGTTAGAAAGGGGTAATGATGATAAAGGCAAAGGTGTGAGAAGTCAGGTAAAAAAGTGAACTTTACAGTATAGTGTTAAGATGGTATAACATAAAAGCACAGGCATAGGAACACATGTTTATATAAGATGTTCGATGTATGTTTGAATTTAATTTTGCATTCTGGGAACTGTATTCTGCTGCAAATTTATGCAAGCTGGATATGCTTCTGAGTGAACAGGGATAGTAAACAGGACAGTATGCAAGCAGTTTGTTGGGCACAAGAGCAGGAAAGGGAAGAGGAGCCAGGGACCAGGCACCATATCCTGCTCTGGGAAGATGAATGAGCCAAGGCTGTGCGTTTGTTTGGTGAGGTGTGTGCTTGGGTGTGTGCTCTGAGCAGCTGGGATATTGCTGGGTCATTGCTGCCTGTGTCTGACAAAAGCCTTAACAAGGGGCAGAACCAGTCCAGGCACGGAAGGGTAAAAAAGGAGATCCCAAGTGACCAGGGTCAGCAAACAAGAAAGACTCCCTTCTGCAGGGCACAGAGGCATCCATCTGCTGGCCTGACCTGTTGTTTTGGGAGGTCTGCCATTTGCCCAGAGCCTGGATCTGAGATGTCACAGAAGGATTACCAAGAATCATGCAGCCTTCTGACTACTACCTCAGGCTGCTCATCCATGTGGGCACCAATGATGCTGCCAGGAGCTACCCTGAGAAGATCAAAAGTGACTACAGGACTCTGGGAGCAAGGATAAAGGGGACAGGGGGCTCAAGTGGTATTCTCAACCTTTCCAGTCAAGTGGAAGGGCCTGGGAAGGAGAGGGTGTGTCTTTCAGATCAATGCAGGTCTGCACAGATGGTGTCACCAGCAAGGTTTTGGTGGCTTTAACCACCAAATGCTGTTCCAAAAAGGATTGCTAGGAAGAGACAGGATCCACCTGATGAAGAGAAGGAAGAGCATCTTTGTAAACAGGCTTGCTAACCTAGTGAGGAGGGCTTTAAACTAGGTTCACCAGAAGATGGAGACAAAAGGCCTGAGGTAAGTGGCACAAAAAAAAAAAGAAGCTTACAAGAAATGAAAACTTGGAGAAACTAGGGAGTTAGTATAAGAGTATTGTGCAGGCATGCAGGGATAAAATCAAGAAGGCTAAAGTGCAATTGGAATTGCAGCTTGCAAGGGATGGTGATGGTAAAGAGAAGAGTTTCTACAAGTGTCATCAACAAGAGGAAGGTAAAGGTCCCTTACTCAATAAGAGAAGCAACCTAGTAAAAAATGATATGAAAAAGGCTGAAGTACTGAATGCCTCTTTTACCTCAGTTTTCACAGGCAAGGTCAGCTCCAAAACTACTGAACCTGGCAGCAATTTGGGGAGGATGTGAGCAGCCAACAGGGGCGAAAGAATAAGTTAAGGACTATTTGGAAAAGCTGGATGTGTACAAGTCCATGGGGCCATATGTAATGCAGCTGAGGGTGCTGAGGGAGTTGCTGATATGATTGTAGAGCTTCTGGCTATTATCTTTCAAAACTTGTGGCAAATAAGAGAGGTCTCAGATGATTTGAAAAGGGCAAATAGAGTGTCCATCTTGAAGAAAGGGAAGGAGGAGGATCCAGGGAACTACAGACCAGTCAGCCTCACCTCAATCCCTGGAAAAATTATGGACCAAGTCCTCAAGGAATCCATTTCTAAGCACTTGGAGGAGAAGGATATTACTATTAGGAACAGTCGGTATGGATTCACCAAGGGCAAGCTTTATGCCTGGCCAATCTGACTGCCTTCTATGATGAGATGACTGGTTTGGTGGATGCTGGGAGAGCAGTAGTGTCATATACCTTGACTTCAGCAAGGCTTTTGATACAGTCTACCACAACATTCTCCCAAATAAACTAAGGAAGTATGGGTTGAATGAATGGACTGTAAAGTGGATAGAAAACCAGCTAGATCATCAGGCTCAAAGGGTAGTAATCAATGGATCAATATCTAGCTGGCAGCTGGTGTCAAGTGGAGTGCCGCAGGGGTCAGTCTTGGGGACAATTTTGTTCAATACCTTCATCAATGACCTGGATGATGGCATAGAGTGCACCCTCAGCAAGTTCGGAGTTGCAAGGTGGAGTGAGTACTAGATGCATTGGAGGGTAGCGCTAGGATTCAGTGACCTAGACAAATTGGAGGATCGGGCCAAAAGAAATGTCATGTGGTTCAAAGTCCTGCACTTAGGATGGAACAATCCCATGCACCAGCACAGGCTGGAGACTGACTGGCTAAGCAGCAGCTCTGTAGAAGGGGACCTGGGGGTTACAGTGGAAGTAAATTGAAGATGAGCCAACAGTGTGCCTTTGCTGTAAAAAAGGCTAATGGCACATTGGGCTCCATTAGTAGGAGCATTGCCAGCCGATTGAGGGAAGTGATTCTTTCCTTCTATTCGGCACTGGTGAGGCCACATCTGAAGTACTGTGTCCAGTTTTGAGCCCCCCCCCCCCACTACAGAAAGGATGTAAACAAATTGGAGAAAGACCAGAGGAAGGCAATGAAAATGGTTAGAGGGCTGGAGAGCATGACTTGTGAGGAGAGGCTGAGGAAACAGGGCTTATTTAGTCTTGAGAGAAGAAGACTAAGGGGCAATTTAATAGCAGCCTTCAACTACCTTAAGGTAGCTAGGCTGTTCTCAGTGGTGGCAGATCACAGAACAAGGAGCAATGGTCTCCAGTTGCAACAGGGGAAGTTTAGGATAGATATTGGGGAAAACATTCTCATGAGGACAGTAGTAAAGCACTGGAACAGATTACCCAGAGAACCTGTGGAATCTCCATCCTTACAGGTTTTTTTAAGAGCTGGTTTTTTTTATAAAGCCTTGTCTGGGATGATGTAGTTGGATGGTCCTCCTTTGAGTAGGGGGTTGGACTAGATGAACTCCTGAACTCCCCTTCAGCCCTAATTTGTTATGATTCTATGTGGGATTTTTTTCTTAGGATAACCAGAGGTTCCATGGCTAGTCTGATCCCACCATAGGAGTCTTTAATTGCATATATGAAGGCAGCTGGAACCCCATAGTTGTTCAGCCCCAGCCATCTCCATGCCTCTGCAAGACAGCTTCTTGGGTAAAGAGGTCAGCATTTCTAGACTTGGATGCCTGATGTTGATCCATAGATGCATCAGAGACTCATTTCCCTCATTTAGGTGCATAGCACCTCTGCAAGTTGGTGTTGTCTTTGTTTTGTTCCTATCCAAATCCCTCCTAAAGATTTGTTTCTTCTACTGTGCCCAATAGAAAAGATTTAACCACGTGACTGTTAAAAATCCTAGTGTGTCCCTCCCCTAGGGAGCAGTCTGTCTGATATACTCTGTCTTACTTGGAAGCTCTTTCAGTTCTGGAAGCAGATGGCTTTTTCTTGCATGGTATCAAGCACACTGAGACTTCATTAGCAAGGAAACCATTCCCAAAGGGTGTGTAAAACATTATAGGGATGCTAAAAAACCCCAGTGTGTTCCTTTATTTAAAATGCCATCTGATGGTTACTACTTGGCTCCTGGAGCAGCTCATGGGAAATAAAATCCTTTTCCCACCCTTCTTTAATTCGAGGGGAAAAATGCATTCAATGGAGTGAAGGCTGCATCCACAGCAGCAGCACAGCCATGCCATGCTTGTGGTACCTCAGAGGTGCCTTTGTTTCTGTTATCTTGACTCCTGCCTCTTGCTCACCTCTGGAGGTTTAAAGAGACTGAAAAACATACCATGAGCAGCTGCAACAACAGCACCAGCAGAAACAACAGGCATTGGACCCTCGATTCCCAGTGCCGTGCTGTGCCTGAGCAGAGCTCGTTGTCTCCTGGGCTGCTGACATCTGCCGTTTGCGCATCTCCATCCGCTCTGATCCCATGGGCTGTGAAAAGCAAAATAAGGGGAAATAATTAACTTGTGTGAGAAACCTTGCCAGGTACCAGGAAGGCTAACTCTTCTAGGTTGATCTCCCAGGGTAGGTAGGGTGCCAAACTCTTTTGGAAATCTAGTTTCCCTCATTTAGGTGCTGTGAAGTTCTCCATAATCTTAGGGTTTAAGGTGCTTCTTGCCTGTGACAAATCTGATGTAGATGGAGTTAGAAAAAGAGGGGAATCTGGTAAAGAAGTGGCTATAAGAGGGGAAAAGTATGTTCTCTCTCTTCATGGTTGGTTGTAGCTGCAAAGATCTTGGTGGTTGTTAGTTCAGATTCTGAATTGTTAGTTCAGATTCTGAATTTACACTTCAGATTTTGGAACTAAAGCCAGCCTTAGGAACAGGATATGAAATGACCTGTAGCTAAGATTTTTATTTTTTATTTCTTCCTTTCCCAGTTGGCAAGTGTCTGCAGGTACTCAGTGATACAAAATAGGTAATGTGCTCTTCTGAAAAACTCATGTCCATTTTGGGTGTTAAACTTTTGAAAATTTGGCTCTTGGGCATTGTAAAGCCAGGTCTTGACTGAGCATCATGGGTCTGGCTCTGTACATTCCTGTAATGGATGGTTTTCTCCTAAGGAAGCTTCATTATTTCTGCAGGGTAGGGGGAAATTATTTACTTTGAGAGGCAAAGGTCTTTAGAGGATGATATCTTGTATTGGACCAACCGCATGGTTGGGAGAGATTTAGGTAAACTTTCAGGTATATAGCATTCTTCTTCAGGTCTGAGAAAAAAGCAGGCCCAGTTCAAGCTGTGTGGTAGATAAAGCAATGTCTGTGTAAACCATACATAAATAAAAACAGCCTGCTTAGAGGAACAGAACTGGGCTGTGAAATAGGAGAAATAGCAGGACTAGCTAACAAACTAGAAACGTGCAGACAAAAGCATAAACCAAGTAGTGGAAGAGCAAGACCATTCAAGAGCGAAGAGGGTCACTAACATCTGTGGAGTGCAGTGACATCAGCAGGTATCACATAGATCGGGGTGGGCAAAATATGGCCTGGGGGCCAGACCCGGCCCACTAGGCCATTCTTTCTGGCCCATGAGGCCCCTAAAAAATTTAGAAAATAAATATTAATTTGCTCTTGGCTGCCTGTTAAAGATGACAGGAGCCAGGGGCAGTAGCACCCAGGGGAAGCAGGCAACAGGACCCAGCAACAAGGCTCACCCAACTCCGCCCCCCCACCCCTCCCCAGCAGAAGCCCCTGCCTAGCAAAGGCTTCTGGCCTGGGACTGTGCGGCTGTTCCTGATTCCCTGCACCAGAGAGGGAAATGCGGACCTCAACAGCTTGCCAAAACTCGGTAAGTGGCCATCCACCTAATATAATTGCCCGCCCCAATGTAGATTATAATGAGCCATGAAGTCAATGTCTTTGGTTTTTGTATCCAGTAAGGTTATAAGGATTTTTGTTTCACGGCCTGTCTTTTAAAGGTGTTTTGTAAATGTCTCTTGAGCACAAGGACTGTGAGGTCAAAAACGGAGTGGCTGACTGTTCTGTGGAAAGTGTTTTCCTATCTGGATTCATGTGCTGGTACCTCTCAGCTCCATGCTCTTGGGGAACCCTGACACAGGGCACAGACTGTCTGATTCACAAAGAATCCCCGCCCCCCACCTAAACATAAACTGATTAAGATGCAGTGAGAGACGCACCTAAAACCCTCCAGATAAGGCTGACAAAAGTGAAACAACTGGCCTAGGTCTCATTTGCATCCGAGATAGAACCAGACGACCATTCATTTACATGAGAGATGGAGAACAGAAAGCCTGAAGCAGAGACTGCAGTGAATTCTGGGATGAGAGGAGCAGGGGAGCACCGCATGATGGGGAATCTGTGCTCCAAATAATTTACCCACACACCCAACTCAGCATTTATCAGACCAGTTCTAATCTGGATTTACAAAGGACTCCTCCCCCTGCTCCCCCCCCCACGTCTAAGCAGAAGTAAGTTTAATAGGCATCTCGGGCCGTACATTCCCCGGTCCCACTATTGGAGGCCTATTTAAACTTAATTGGCTAAAACTCGGTTGCCGGGTTAGGGAATGCTGAGGCAATAGACTGAGTTAGAGGGGGTATGGGCAACATGTGAACAATGGTAAAGGGTTCATCACAGCATCCAGCTGTTGGAGCCCTGACCACAAGTGTTGTCATACTTTTCCCGGGACGGCTGGGGGAAGTCCTCTCCGCAACAGGTTATGAACACTCCAATAATTGCCTTAAGTCTGTTAAAAGACTATAGTAAGATCTGGAAAAGTCATGCTAAGCTGAGGCTTGTTTACAAGTAATCCAAAACCCTGATGCTGCAAGCTATCTATTGTTTCTAAAGACACCAGGCGATATCCTATCAGTATATCTGCTATCCATAGGAATGTCAAGCTGCCTCCTAAGTATGTGTTTCCTGAGTATCAATCAGTTTCCTAAGATGTTCCAACCAGATAACCCCTTGTCATAGTTTCATAGTTTCTAGGGTCAGAAGGGACCTGAATAGATCATCTAGTCCGACCCCCTGCCATGGCAGGAAAGAGTACTGGGATCAAACGACCCCAGCAATGTGTTCATCTAACCTCCTCTTAAACACCCCCAGGGTAGAAGCCAGTACCACATCCCTTGGACGTAGGTTCCAGGCCCTAGCCGCCCTGACCGTGAAGTAGCGCCTCCTGATGTCTAACCTAAACCTACCCTCTGTCAGCTTGTGACCGTTATTCCTGGCGGTGCTCGGGGGAACAGTGACTCCCCCAGTACCTGCTGATCCCCCCTGACTAGTTTATAACAGGCCACTAGATCCCCCTCAGCCTTCTCTTGTGGAGGCTGAACAGGTTCAGGTCCCATAGCCTCTCCTCATAGGGCCTGCCCTGCTGTCCCTTGATCATGTGAGTGGCCCTCCTCTGGACCCTCTCCATGCTGTCCACATCCCTCTTGAAGTGTGGCGCCCAGAACTGGACGCAGTACTCCAGCTGCGGCCTGACCAGTGCCGCATAGAGGGGGAGGATCACCTCTTTTGACCTGCTTGAAATGAATCTGTGGATACATGACAAGGTACGGTTGGCCTTCCTGACTGCCTCCCCACACTGCTGCCCCATGTTCATCTTGCAGTCAATGATGACTCCAAGATCCTTTTCTGCCTCCGTGCTGATAAGAGGGGAGTTCCCCAACCTGTAGGTATGGTGCCAGTTGTTTCTCCCGAGGTGTATCACCTTGCACTTGTCTGCGTTGAATCCCATCCTATTCTCGTCCGCCCACCCTTGTAGCCTGTCTAGGTCTGATTGTAGCCTGTTGCTTCCTTCTAGTGTGCTCACATCCCCCCACATCTTAGTGTCATCAGCAAATTTGAACAGGGTGCTTTTTACCCCCTCATCCAAATCACTGATGAAGATGTTGAACAGTGTGGGCCCGAGGACCGAGCCCTGCGGAACCCCACTGCCCACGTCCTTCCAGGTTGAGAAGGACCCATCCACTACCACCCTCTGGGTGCGGCCCACCAGCCAGTTGGTGACCCATTTGACTGTGTGGGTGTCTACACCACAGCCCCCCAGTTTCTTAATGAGAACGGGGTGAGAGACGGTGTCAAAAGCCTTCCGGAAGTCGAGGATGACTATATCCACTGCTACCCTTGCATCTGATGATCTGGTCAATAGAAAAGACAATTTGATTTACACTATTGAGAATGCTTGAAAGAAGCTGAACTGAGGGTATAAAAATCTGTAAAAGAAGCAGCAGTGTGTGTGCTGACACCACCCGCTTTCTTCTCGAGAGGCTGCAGAAGGCAGATCGTCTCCCTTCAAGGATCGTGCTGAGAACTTTAACCTGTCAGCTTTGCAACCCGAGTGCCTTGGACTGGTAAGATCCCAGTTCTCTCTCTCTTCTCTTTTCTCTCTAAGCATAGATTTCTGAACCTGAGCTGTATTAGTTAAGCTTGAGCTAAGTTTCCCCAAATACTTAGTGAAATCAGGGTAATACTGTGATTGTTTGTGTTTCTTTTCCTTTGCATGTCTATTACTACTAGTACCATTATATATTTCATATACTTAGCAATAAGTAACTTTTAAATGGGTGGTAAATGGGTATATTTTTCCTTTACTTCTCTTTCCCCACTTGCTCTGTGGCAATGCTTCTTTTACCTAAGCTAAAGATCCCAGTGAAGCCCAAAAGTACTGTGGGGTCTGCTCGTCAAGAGGCTAAAAGATTGGAACGTGCTGAGTTAGAAACACATAAGGGGATCAGCTTGTACAGGCTGATTGACCCAGTTTGGCTCAGACGTGCCCTAATGAACTGACTGGTGGCCCATGAGGGTGTCATCTGGACACCCAGCTGGATTCAGAGGTATTCAGTTTAACTGTGTGCTTGTGTCTGACTGTGGTTATTGTTGCTCTGATGAACTGATTCTTGGCATATGAGGGTGTCAGCCTGTCCATGCTGATCAACCTGGCTGAGTCAGGTGTGTCACATTAATCTGTGTGTATTTGTGTGTGTGTGTGTGTGTGTGGCTGATTTGGGGACTGGAGGAACCCAGCCCCACTGAACTGAGTCCTAGAAGATAGCTCCATTGGGGGTGAGGGCTTGCAGAAGGGAGAGATCCAGCTCCATACAGATACACAAGTAACACAAGCAGCACATTAATAGAATTACCAAGACCCTAGAAACATATCCCAAATAAATGAGCACACCCCAAAGTAATGGGCAAATCTGGTAACAGTGCCTCTGGCCTGAGGAAACTCGTGGCCAAGCTACATGATGTATAATCAGTCTATTCTCATCAAAACAGCAGACCACACAGGATATCTCACAGTGGGCATATCATATAGTGCCTTGGAGAGTTCAGGGGAAGCTACCAGGTGCCCACATATTTCAAACATTTAAGTGTATGAGCAAGCACAATAGCGTGGCTAGTGTCAATAGTTACTGGGCTCTCATATAAGCAAATTTCTGCATGCTCAAATTTGTGCTGCAGAATTTGGGATGAAGTCTGTGTGCATAGCTTCCTGCATACTTCTCATTCCTTGTGGCTTTGTTAAATTGATGAAAAATCAGGCTGCTTCAGTGTGACAATGGATGAATGCTCCAAGGCCATTTTTGGATAGTTAGTTAATTTCACTTCTGAAAAAAGTGATACCTTTTTGGTATTGCTTAGGACTGAGTACAGTACAGTTGCAAGGGAATGGAAATAACTGTAACAGGGCACATCCAGATGAGCCCGCATGCACCTCTTGCCACATTTCAAAGCAATTTGAGACATGATGAGAGGCATGCTGGGAACAAAAAAATATTCCCTGTGTTGTATATTTGCAGCAGGGGCTCAAAATATGATACCTGGATATCCAGGTATTAAAATAAAACACGGGGGAAAACCCTGAGGTAACTGGAGGCTCGTGTGCTCCAAAGAGATGCTCTGGTAGCCAACCAGAGTGTTTCTATGGCTGTCCCTTGCCCCGGCGCTAAAGCACACTTCCTGCCCATGCAGGGCAAACAGCGGTGCAGGCTGCAGGGACCTGGACCCGGGCTCTCTACCAGGCAAGTAGTGGGTGGTGGGGGCTGGAGGGGGGGCAGTGGGAGAGCTGTGAGTGTGGTGAACTGTGAGAGGGAAGCTTGGGAGGGGTGGGTCCCCCACCTGCCCCCCCCTTTCAGGGCCCACATGACCCCCACACAGCCTGCAGCTCACAGCAGCAGCAGCCCTCATGGCTCTTGGGGCCTCATGGTACAGCCCCACCGCATGGTGCAGGGCAGTGTGGCTGGGCCCTCGACACCTGGCACCCAGCACTGCCTCTGCCAAATCATACAAATGTGGCCCAGCTCAGTGCGATGCAAGGCCATGTGCCTTTGGGTAGCTTTGGGCCACTCAGGCTGTTACCCAGGGCCCTATGCTACTGGTGGGGACTACCTGTCATGCCAAACTGGGTCCTGCATGCATGGCCCCATGCGCTGTCAGGCCGGGCCAGTTCCATGCGTGCAGGACCTGGCCTGGTGCAATAGGTGGTCCCTGTGAGCAACACTGGGCCCCAGACGACAGCCTGAGTGGCCTGGAGCTCCCTGAAGGCACATGGCCCCACCCATGCAATGAGGCGGAGAAAGAGGTGCCAAGCAGCCCTGATGGCTGCTCCTGGTGGCCATGCAGGGGGAGGGGGGGCTTGGTCCTACAGGGAGGGCTTTAGCCCCTATGGGGAGGGGCTGTACCCTGTGGGAGGCAGGGGACCCACCCCTCCTGAGCAGCCCCACCCACAAATCCCATACCCCTAAGCCACCCCCACAAACCCCTCACCCACATACCTGGCCCTGTGGGTCAGGAATGAGGGAACTGGGATTGGGGGGCAGGCTGTGGGTTGAAAGTGAAGGGCAGGGGAAGGGCACTGGTGTATCAGAGCTGTCTAGCACTGCACATCCTGGTGAGTGAAGGGGGTAGGTGCAGCTCTGACTTTTCTATGACAAAAAAGTGAAAAGTGAATGCCAAACTGTTCAGATGTTTAGATTTTATTTTATTATGATAGAGGCACTGATAGGCTTTGAAATTGCTTTAAACTTGTAAATATATCAATAAAATTTTGCCCAACTGATCTCTCTATATATAGTGCCATTTCATTTTAGTAGCAAAAGAACAGTATTTTGGGTATTTTAATGAGAAAATTTGGGTTTTTTATCAGAGAATTTGCAATCTTTAAATAGGGAACACCAGGATTTCTGCTGGTGAGACAAGTGGTGAGAGCCGGGGAGAGGAGCCTGTCCAGGGCCAGCACTGGAGGGCAGATGTGGTGACTGACTTGGCCATTTGAGACCAAGAGGCCACCACAAGGAGCACATTGTCTTGGCAACAGCTGTCCAGGTGGCAGAGCAGGGACACCCTATCCGGGTCTGGCAAGCATGCAGCCATGGGGCCACAGGTCCAAGGGGGTGGATACTGTTGCAGGTGGCAATAGGTCACAGCCAGGCAGCAACCCCCACTGCCAAACTGCTGCAATGAATAGAGAGGGCGGGGGCCACTCCAGGTCAGGGCTGCTTCAGCAGTGCTGTTGGCACAAGGGGTAGTGTCCCCAGATACCAACTGGCTGGGCCTCAGAAGCTCCTGAGAGCAAGTAGCCTTGAGCTGCTCACCAAGCAAAGCAGCACCTGTGCTGGCCTCAGGCTCTAGTTACCCCTGGCTGCAGATCTGGAAGAAGCTGGGCAGGGTTATTTTGCCCCAAGTGCCACAACTTGCCCCATACCAAAGTGTATGTCTGGGCACACACGCTGAGGCAAAAATCCCTGATTCAAATTTGTGCCACTCCTATTTGAGCTGCTGCTAGCGCACATGCCTGCATGTGTGGATGCACCCACGGTGTCAGACTTCAAGTTTGTGTTGCTCATCATTTAACAACAGGCTTGAGAAATCAGCATAAAGATAAATCATCTCCCTCCATACAGGTTAGAGACATATTTATGTAAGATTATAGTGGTAGTTTGTGGGGGGAAGTTCAATACAAATGCAGCAGGCTCTGCAACAGAAATTATAAAATTTTGTATGTAGCAAACAGCAGGTTATTTCAGCTCAGACAGTATTAATACATGCTTGATGCTTTTTTTCAACCAGTTCCTCTTTTTACTGAGTTTATTTTATAGTGTAGTGTTCTTCTCAGTTTTTGCTGGAACCACCCACTCTCCCAAGAGAAATGGGTATGCCATGCTGAGCAAGAGCAAACTTGGAAGCCATTCCCTATATGGCCATAAATCTTCCGGAGCCCCATCCTGACTTGTTTTAAAATATAAAAGAGTAAGCACGGAAAGGAAAATATGGAAATGTATGTATTAGTGTTTCAAGTTCATAAAAGTAGAAGGAAATACTGAATATTTTCAACTCCCTTTTTGGTATCTATTTTATTTTTGAAAAGTGAAGCATGTCTGTCTTAAAGAAAACCTAATCACATACAGAATGTCACAATAGACAATAGTATAGCAAATTAATTTCAAACTTCTTGTGGACAGTAAACATTTTCTTATTTCCAATTAGAAAAGTGTAATTTTCAATCAAATGAGTGCTGTTTTTGTAACCTAATTCATCCAGCTTCATTTATTAGATGGCTTACATGGTTACTATGCACATAAATACCTCTAACCCATTTTACAATTGAATTGACATGATTAGTGGTATAAATTGCTGTCCTCCTGTTTTGTTTTGGTGGGCAGGCAGAGGGGAGATGCGAAAAGAAGGAAGAGGTTCAGAAATCACAGCCAGCTCCTAAATCTCTTACTTCACAGAATCCCCTTTTAGTTTATTGCTTCCCCATGTTAACCTCTGCTGTCCACTTATTCCTTGCTATACTTTAGTACCAGGGAAGAATACTTACATGTGCACACACATTCCCTCAGCACTCGCAAAATAGTCTTCGGTTTCGTAAGTTGAACAAAGACTATTCAGAAGCAGTGACTTTTATGACTGTAAAACAAATATTTACCACTTACATGTGTATCACAACATGTGGAATATGAAAGGCTGGGCAGGAAAATATTCAAGGAACTTCGTTTAAACTTTCTGTGTTCCATTAGCAGATGGACACGTTAAGACATTGACTTCCATTTTAACTACACATAAATTAATCTTATTGCTTGTTGATGTACTATGACGATTTAAAAAACTACAGTATTTCTAACAATCAGTACATTTTTAGGTGGCAAAAAACATGTTCAGAAAGTTGGAAAAAGGGATCACTGTCAGGAATATCTCTACTGGCTTTTAATTCATATAATTCAAATGTTGGTACAGAGGGCACAGGAGAGGCCATGTGTGACTATGGGCATTAACACCAATTGTGCACATGCAGTTGGCAAGATGACTAGCAGATTGCAAACTAAAGGTGAGATGACAATGTGGGGCTATTTCAAAAAAAAAGAAGCAAATCTCATTCTAGGGGTGTTTTAACTTGAGCGTCAGAGGTACAAAAGAGAAGTAATAATTCCACTCTACTTGTTGCTGGTGAGTCTGTAATGTATTCAGCTTTAGGCACTGTACTTTAGGAAGGAGCTAAGCAAATTGGCAAGAGTTAGTTTGGGAAGTAGAAGACTGAGGTCTTTCAATATTGTGCTAGGCACAATACAAACTCCTAAGTTAAGTTGCAGCCTTCTACAGGGGAGGTGGAGGGGAAACAGGCTCATAGATAAAGCAACTTGCCAAAGATCACATGGCAAGCCTCTGGCAAAGCTAGAAATAAAGTTCTGGTAAGAAATTTGCTATTTGTTGTTGTCATGGTATCATTCTAGTTCTTGAGAGTCCCAGTCTATGACCCTAGCCCAAGAGCATTCAGGCTTCTTACTTTTATAGTAATAATCTGTCTCCTTGAAATGATGATGGTTTTGATCTATGCCAGTGACAGAATGCCTGGGTTATATCTGTTGCCGCTTGCTATAATGTTTGCAGAAGAAAGTTTATCTTATAGCAGTTCATCAAACTCCTTTGCTGATTCAACGGACTGGTCTCTTAATTTTAGAGACAGGGAAATGTGCACTGTTATGCTCCATTTACCAAGATCTATATGATAAGACAGCTGACACATTTTAGTCTTACATTCAGGTCAAAATAGGTTTTATAAAAATGCGAAGTCTGATTTTCAGTTGATTTGCATAGAACTGCATAAACTCACAGTAGTTGGGAATCTGGACCACTAGTGTTGAAGAACTGCTGATGCGATTAGGGAGAGATGTGGTAATTATTTTTGAGAAGCCCCTTTGCCTAAACGCCTTGATTTTACAAGCAGTTTTAATTTCTTGACGAAGTTGCCATTTTGAATGAAGTGTGTTCCAAAGGTGGAGAGGAGGGTCGGAAAGGGGTTATGAAACTGAGCAGCTGAGCTCTCCCAGACTGAGATTGCCTGTCAGAGGCTCCATGATCAACCAGTTGATTGTGATCGACTTGTTGGTGACCACTAATTCCAAGTAAGGTTGGGGCATTGCTATAGATGTGATGATCCAGGAAATATGAGAGGCAAGGTTTATTGGTGATATCTTTTACTGGACCAACTGTGTAGTTTGGAGAGATGTTAGACAAGCTTTTGTGCATAAAGACATATAAAGGGTTTTTTTGTGAAGTAAGATTCTTGTTTGCTCCATCCTGGCTCCTTTAAGCTTTTTGGTATAAAAAGGGATCTTTAAACAAGGTGCTTACACCTCCAAGTGTGTAAAGCTGGCTGATCACCAGATCATTAGATGTAGGGGTAGCAGTGGATATAGTCTTCCTGGACTTCCGGAAGGCTTTTGACACTGTCACTCACCCCGTTCTCATTAAGAAACTGGGGGGCTGTGGCGTAGACACCCACACAGTCAAATGGGTCGCCAACTCGCTGGTGGGCCGCACCCAGAGGGTGGTAGTGGATGGGTCCTTCTCAACCTGGAAGGACGTGGGCAGTGGGGGGTTCTGCAGGGCTCGGTCCTCGGGCCCGTGCTGTTCAACATCAGCTATTTGGATGAGGGGGTAAAAAGCACCCTGTTCAAATTTGCTGATGACACTAAGATGTGGGGGGACGTGGGCACACTGGAAGGGAGGAATAGGCTACAATCAGACCTAGACAGGTTACAAGGGTGGCTGGATGAGAATAGGATGGGTTTCAACACAGACAAGTACAAGGTGATGCACCTGGGGCGGAACAACCGGCACCATACCTACAGGTTAGGGAACTCCCCTCTTGTCAGCACAGAGGCGGAAAGGGATCTGGGGGTCATCATTGACTGCAAGATGAACATGGGGCAGCAGTGTGGAGAGGCAGTAAGGAAGGCCAACCGCACCTTGGCATGCATCCACAGATGCATCTCGAGCAGGTCCAAGGAGGTGATCCTCCCCCTCTATGCGGCACTGGTCAGGCTGCTTTTGGAGTACTGCGTCCAGTTCTGGGCGCCGCACTTCAAGAGGGATGTGGACAGCATGGAGAGGGTCCAGAGGAGGGCCACTCGTATGATCAGGGGACAACAGGGCAGGCCCTATGAGGAGAGGCTATGGGACCTGAACCTGTTCAGCCTCCAGAAGAGAAGGCTGAGGGGGGATCTTGTGGCCTGTTATAAACTAGTCAGGGGGGACCAGCAGGCATTGGGGGAGTCACTGTTCCCCCGAGCACTGCCAGGAGTGACCAGGAATAATGGTCACAAGCTGGCAGAGGGTAGGTTTAGGTTAGATACCAGGAGGCGCTATTTCACGGTCAGGGCAGCTAGGGTCTGGAACCAGCTTCCAAGAGAAGTGGTGCAGGCCCCTACCCTGGGGGTGTTTAAGAGGAGGTTAGATGAACATCTTGCTGGGGTCATTTGACCTCAGTATTCTTTCCTGCCATGGCAAGGGGTTGGACTAGATGATCTGCTCAGGTCTCTTCCGACCCTAGAAACTATGAAATTATGAAACTATGAATGACGCTATATGGCCTCCATCCTTGCTCCCAAGTCCTCAGTATAGGGACTGTACCATCAACATGAAGCAGGGGATACGTTGAGAGTAGGCTGCATTGTGGCAGTGAAAATAACTGAATCCTTGAGAATGTTTGATGATGTTCTAAACTAGGTTGGAGATGGGATCACAGATTTTTAGATTATTTTTAGGGCCAGAAAAGACTGTTCTGATTGCCTAATACAGGGCATAGAATTTTACCCAGAGATTACTACATGTATCTAGTCTGTATTTGCATTAGGCTGTAGCTAGTTCATAAAGTCCATTTGCTCCTACAGTGAGAGAATAAACAGAACATCCAGAAAGAGAGCCAGGCTCTCTTATTGCTTGAAACCCAGAAGGCACAGGCATAGCACAGCATGTTCGAAGTTTGTAACAAGCCACACACCTGTGGTTGTACCTGTACATGGTTCAGCAGCTAAGAGAGAAATTCAGCTCTGATCTATCACTGTTTTTAATTAAAGAAAGGAACAATTAATTAGATGCAACATTATGGCAGATGCTCTAAACACGCATAAATTAGAAAATTCACAGTGTTCATAGAAAATCTAACTTTAGATTTTGTTCTGAGTTTTTTCTTCACTGAAGACATACCAGTTCTCAGCTCATCCAACCATTTTTCTATCAAACCATCAAGCTCATCTATTCTTCTGATTCCTGCAACTGAGACTGTGCCTGGTGGCTTCTCACCATTAAAAGATTCAGCCTCACTCTGATTACCATGCAATTTCTTCTGCAGTTGTAGTGAAGAGAGTGGTTAACCCTGCACCTCTTGTATCATCTCTTAAGAGAAATCTAGCACAACCTTTTTGTGGTCTCTCAGACCCAGGCTTCTGGCAGACTTCCAAGTCAGGCTGGCAGACATATGCCACATTGTTGGGGCAGGTTTGGGACACAGCAGAATAAGCTGTGAAACCAGTCACTAGAACCAGTGAGTTTCCATGAGATCTGCATGGACCCCAGGGGATCTAATGGAGACCAGAACCTTATCTTAACTAAGTACATAAATTGCCACTATCCTGTAGGATCAACAAGAAGGCAACTTCTTTGAAGATGATCTGCTAACACTGCTGCCCAACTACCCCAGGATTACATTCACTATGGTACTGTTTCATTCGCATATGCAGCAGCATGGACTATGAGATGGGGGTCAGAATCCATTGGCTTTGATGTAGAATCCATTGGCTATTAACTCAAAGAGATCAGACACCAATGACAACAATGAATTTGGAAAATGCAGGAGATTTTCTGTTTAAGAGCCTACCTCCAAAGTAGGAGAAGCCCCTTTAAGGAAAATCTGTAGGGAAGGTATTGGGAGAATCTCAGATTGCCTGGCTCCAGTGGGAGGGAGAGTATACTGGCCTCCATGTAGATGGTTCTGGTCTCCATTGGATCCCGTAGGACCATGGAGATCTTCTTGTTGAACCCATTAGTTCTAGTGACTAGTTTCACAGCTTATTCTGCTGAGTCTCAAACCTGCCCCAACAGTGTGGCATCCATCTGCCAGAAGCCTGGGTCTGAGAGACCACAGAAAGGTTGCAATACTCATCTGCTCATCCATGTGAAAGCACACATCCTAGAGGACAACAAATGGCTGCATAAATGGTGTTGCTGGTAGGGCTTTGACTTCTTTGAATGTGGGTTGGTATTCCAAGACGATGGACTGTTAGAAGTCCTGATGAAGAGAGGGAAGAAGAGTATACCTAACCTAGTGAGGAGGACTTTAAACTAGGTTCACCAGGGGATAAAGACAAAATCCCAGAGGTGATTAAAGAGCTGGGGGATCTGCATAAAATCTTAGTAAGGTGAAACAATAGCAGAGAAGCCTTAGCAATGTTCTCGGAGAAGATAGGACAATAAATTAGGTACCTGAAAGGTTTATATACTAATGAGAAAACATAGGGACCAAACAGAAAGAAATGGAGGTCCTAGTACTATCACAGAATTATGATGTAATTGGGATTATGGACACATGGTGGTATAGTTTACATGATTGGAATATGGTCATGGATGGATAGAAATTGTTCAGGAAGGACAGGCAGGAGGAGAAAAAAAAAGGAGTCGCCATATATGTAAGGGCAGTGGACACACTTTCTTTGGTTCAGTACAAAATGAAAGGGAGGTTGGTTAAAAGCGTATGGGTAAAGGTCAGAGAAACACATCAATGTATAAGCAGTCCAGCAGGTTCCAGCAGTATGTTGATACAGGTAGTAGAGGCACAGTTGAGGGGAAGATCTTCCTGACCTGCTGCTCACAAATAGGGAGGAACTGGTTGAATGTGATGGTGGAAGGTAACTTGGGTGACAGTGACCACAAAATGGCAGAGTTCAAGTTCCTAAGGGGAGAAAGGAAGGAAAGCAGCAGAATATATAAACAATAGACTTCAGAAAAGCAGACATTAGCAAACTCAGGGAACTAATGGGCAGAATCCCCTGGGAGACAGGTCTGAGGGGAAAAGGAGTCCAGGAGAACTGGCTGTAATTTTAAGGAAGCCCTCTTAAGGACACAGGTGCAAGCTATCCCTTGGTGGTGGAAACATGGCAAGAGTAACAGGAGGCCAGTCTAACTGGACAGCAATCTCTTCTGTGAGTTGAAACTCAAGAAGGTATCTTACAAAAGTGGAAACTTTTATGCTTTTCCCTAGTATTATGATAAAGTATTGCACAGGCATGCAAGGAGAAAATTAGGAAGGCCAAGACATCCAGCTGGCAAGGGACATAAATGGCAATAATAGATTTTGTAAGTATGTCGAAAGTAAAAGGCCAGGGGCTTACTTGGAGACCCTGGGGCTGCCTCTCTTACCTTGATGGAACCATTATGGTGTTATGCCATGCAAGAAAAAGGAAGGGTATCCCATGGAGCTGGAGTGGGGAGGCAGAAATCACATGGCCACCAGAGGGTATCACAGCCACCCCTGGGGCATCTATATGCTACAGGTGCATAACTGTATCCAGCAATTATCATGCTCAACAAATAATCATCAATTGCTTAATGTCTAGTTGAGAAGAGGTATCAAGTAGAGTTTCCTAATGGTCTGTCCTGGGTCTAATATAGTTCAACATCTTCATTACTTTTTTAGATGATAGGGTTGAGTACTCACTTAGCAAATTTGTAGATGACATCAGTTTTGGTGGAGCTGCAGATACTTTGGAGAACAGGGCTAAGATGGTGAATGACTTGCATTGACTGGTCCACAATCAACCAGAACAAGTGAAAAGTCCTGCGCTTGGGATGAAACAACTGCATGCATGAATACAGATTGGGGAATGACTGGCTAGGCTGTAGTACTGCAGAGAAGGACCTGGGGGTTACAGGAGACAAGTGGTGCTCAATCTCTTTGCCTAGAAGGATGGATGGGTAGTGCCAGGTCTGCAGGGCAGATATGGCTGGTGGTTCTGTGCTACTGCCCAGGACAGGGGCCCATCTGGCAATGTGGAGGGGGTTAGGGAGCAGTCCAGCCATGATACAGCCATGTAGGGAAAGGGGGCTTGGCCTAGCCTCAACCCAGCCCCATGAGGGGGAGGATGGGGGAGGTAACATGACCTGGCCCTGATCCAGCCCCTTGGGAGGGAGGGGATATGGCCTAGCCCTGATCAGCCCTTCAGGAAGAAGAGGGTGTGGCCCTGCCCTAACCTGGCTGCATGGAAGCAAGGAGGCATGGCTGGGTCTCGACCAGGCTTTGTCTGGGAGGTGGGGGGGGGCACAGGCTGGGTCTGCCCCATTGCACTGGGCTTAGGGTTTGGGAACTTGGCAGGGAGGGTGTTTTTAATTACTACTGTTCCCCTGCCACCAAATTTTCTGACCCTTAGGGAGTCCTGCAGGCCAGATGTCCTAGCTCCACAGACCAGATCTGACCTATGAGCCAGAGGTTGAGCACGCTTGCGTAAGCTAAATGAGCCAAAAGTTTGTTCTTGTTGCAAAAAGAGCCAAAAGCATACTGGCTTTTATTGACAGGAGTGTCACTTCCAGTTGTCACATGATTACAATTGTGACTGTGATTGCACGGCTGCTGGTACCAGCAACTTTTTTTTGGTACCTTGTCCTCCAAGTCAGTGCCTGGGGCGATTGCCCCATTTGCCCTGCCCTAGTGCCAATACTGCTGGTGAGGCCTTACCTGGAGTACTCTGTCCAGTTTTGGGCCCCACACTTCAAGAAGATTGTGGACAGATTGGAAAAAGCCCAGCACAGAGCAATAACAATGATTTGAGGCTTGGGGAGCAAGACTTATAAGGAAAGACTGAAAGAACCAGGGCTATTTAGTCTGGTGAAGAGAAGACTGAAGGGGGGGGGTGGTGAATGAGTCTCCAAATACCTGAAGAGCATTTATTGAGGGGATAGAAACATATTTTTCTCTGTGGCTGTAGGGGACAGAAGTAGGAGCAATGGACTTAAGCTGTAGCAGAGAATGTAGGTTGGATATCAGGAGGAACTTTCTGACTATGAGGGTGGTCAAGCACTGGAACAGGCTATCTAGAGAAAATGTGGAATCTCCATCCTTGGACATTTTCAAGAGCAGGTTAGACAGATACTTGGCTTGATTGGTTTAGTCAGAGACGATTCTCCCTTGAGCAGATTGCTGGACTACATGACCTTGTAAGGTCCCTTTCAGCCCTAGTTTTCTATGATCCAGACACCCTCAGTTTTGCTCCTGTTATGTCTCTAAGTGATTTTGTTATGGGAGCAGAAATTCAGGTCAGGTCCACATGGAATGCAATGGTTCTATGACACAGAGAATGCCTAGATGCCAGAAGATCTTCTACAACATCTAGAATTACATGTGTTTCTTTGTGTTTGGATATTTTCCCATTACTTGTTGTTTCTATTATGATACAAGAGTACACATCTACCAGTTTAAACTACATCATGTTTTAACTTCAGTAACCTAGGATGGTTCAATGTAATAGGAAATTGTATGCATTATGTTGGTAAAAGATACAGTTTTATGCTTGTGTAATGTTGCAATTGGTAATTTAGGCTATCAGATGATGTTGACTGGATGTGTTAGGTGTGAAACTGTTTAAGCACCTTATCAGAGAAGATCCTGTGTGTGATCTTTTAATCAGTGGTGAGAGTAGCAGTAGATATTAATTAGGAAGAATTATTCAATTGTGATCCCACTGCTACAGTATGCAGGATCACTGGTTGGCATTTCTTAAAGGTTACTTTCACACTGGTGGGGGGAAAAAACAGTCTTGTTGAGGGGGCTCAATTCTGCTGAGGTTGAAGTTCAATAGTTTTGCCTCTACCATCAGGAGGATAGAGTACTTAATTTTCTTCCATGCTCAAGTTTTTGAGCAAGAAACATCATGAGCATTCCAATTAGATGTGACATTCTGTGCTAATTATTGGCTTTGAGTGATGTTATTGACAAGAAAACCACATACTTTGCTACTTGTATTTAGTTTCAACATGCTCCAAAATATTCTGGAGGTGAACTGTGAATGTAGAACAATAAAGAACTCATAGTGGGCATGTCTACACATGCATTTACGCAAGCTTAAATTTATTGTGCAGTAAGTTACCAAGCAGAAATAGGTTGGTGTTTACATGTGCAGGCATTAAAGCGCATTAACATTGTTTGTAGACTGACTTGGGACTAACTTTAACTTTAGTTCCAAGTCAGTCCACATGCACAATGTTACTATACAGCAAGGCATCTACACATGCATTACTGCGCAGTAAGTAATTGGGCATAAATTTGATATCTGCATGGTGCAGGTGTCAAATTTAAGCTCAAGACAGCTTAAATTGCCATATTTACTGCACAGTGTGGGCATGCGCATGTAGATGCATGCCAGTACTGCACAGAAATTTCAGTTACTGTACAGTAAATGTGCATGTGTAGATGTACCCAGTGTTGCCTTGTTCATTTAGTGCTAGCACTGTCTGACTTCAGCCTTAGTATTTCATACAAATAACATGTATATGAGTAAAAATCGCATGAAATTTCATCTCTGCCACCACAACAGTTTCAAAACCTGTCATATATAAAATTTCCCCCAGGGCAGTGTAAAAATGGCTATTTTTTGGTGTTAACATTTATAGAAAAACTAAAAATATTTCATTTATGAAAATTCAGCACCGTGATACTGACAGATCTCTGAAATGTTATAGACTCAAAAAAGGAAAGTATGCTTGAGATCAACAGAGAAGCCAAAGGAGTGCTTTATATGCCCAGGGATGTATCAAGGTGTAGAATCTAACTCTGTTGCTGTTTCTTCTGCTGTTTTTGTCCTGAAGCTCAAATGAAGTTTTCTGTTTGGTATGTGTCAGTCCATCTCTCTTCTCAAGCCTTTCATTCCCATGCTAATAAAAGACTGTTTGCTTTCTCGGGGTATTTGCATGGGAATGAAAAGCTTGAGAAGAGAGATGGACTGACACACACCAAACAGAAAACTTCACTTGAATGAAGACCTCACTGTCTTCAGGTTCTAATTTCAAGGCCATTTAATCCTTGACCTTGACCAGAAAGGAGACAAAGTATCTCCAAAACAGGATGGTATTTTGGCACCGTGTTCACCTCATCAACTGAAGAATGAATGGAGGTGTGGACCTCAATGCTCCTGGGTCAGATTACGATGCTACAGTATTTGCCCATCTTTCTATTATTCTACTTGTAAGTATGGTTATGTTCTTTTGCAATGTAACCTGATCCAGCAAATATCAGGCTCTTAAGAACATGCTTAAATTTAGGAATGCAAATAATCCCACTGATTTTTGTGGGACTACTTTTGGTCTTTATCATTAAAGATACTTATGGCTTTGTAGGATTTGGATCTAAAGGTATAGCTCTTAGTTGCACTGTAATTTATTTGTTCCTTTCCACCACCTTTAAACAGTCCTAACACCAACTCTTTGGTACCACAAGTACTAACTGTATCTTATTTAAGACAAATGGTCTAAGTGATGCCCACTGAGGAGGCAGTACAGTGTAAAGCATGTAGATTAACTGATGTCTTAAACTCTTGGTCTAAAATCAAATAAATCCAAGCAACAGGTTCAGGCAGTAAGGCATACCAGTGCTGATGCTGTTGGTTTGTCCTGCTTGAGCCGATATTCAGGAAATGAGCATGCGGCCTTTCCATAAATCTGCATCATATTCCTACCAGGGACATAAGTAATTCTAGTGGCTAGGGACAGATATTGAAAAAGCCTGAACCTGAATTGATTCAATATTTGTAGGTTACTCTTACCTGGCTAGGCTAAGTCAGCTTTGTAACTGGACAGACATCCCAGAAATGCAGGCACATGTCTGCTGTGGCTCAGGTTAGAAGCCAAGGGGGCACTAGAGCAGACCTCCCTTTCCTTCAACAGCATGGAGCTGAGAGGGGGCCATGGCCAGGCTCCTGCAGGATGCTGTGATTAGTCCAGCAGGGAATTGATAACTGTGCATCATTCAATTAAGAAAAGAACAGTGGGACATTACCAGCTACTTGTTGATTCAGCACAGACCTTAGCCATCATGTGGTCTGCTAGCTAATACACAGACACCTCCTCAGCAGGGCAGAGGGGAGTGGGGAATTCTGCTCATCAGGGAGTGGGGGGAGGGGAGCTGTAGCTAGTGAGCAGAGGGGAGGGGCCAGCCCTGCAGTGGAGAAGAGAGCCCCATCCAGCCCAGACAGCATGCTGGGGGTGTCTGGTTTATCTTAAACCAGCAAGGGGACTGGGACAGACATTGCATAAACTGGTTTGAGCCAAATCAGTGAAGTCTGATACTACATTCAACCAAGTTTATCTCAGACTGGTTTATGTGCACTGAACATCTGTTCTGTTACAAGTTTAAGCCACTTTCTGATCTCTTAAACCAGTTTATGTGTAATGTCTGTCCCTAGCCAGTAACGAATGTATACTAGCAGGCATAAATCCCCTTTTCCTTTCAGGCCCCAACTCAGAATGCCCCTCCGTCAGAGGAGGATACAGGATTTTGAAAAGGGGATGTGGTAGCAGTAACCAGCACTGCAGAGGTGGCTGTATTCCCTTGCTTCTAGCCCCCTACCCTTCACTGGGACAGCCAGAGCACACAATGGAAGAGCAGACAGGGACTTAAGTCCCCAAATCAGATAAGAAATCTATCCCTGCCCTTCCCCTCATGCTCAGTGGCACCTTCCCTCCCTTCTCTTCCCTGCTTGCCCTCTTCTACTTATACCTCTAGGCCCACAAAGGGGAGACATGTCCACTGTTGTCCTGGCCACTCCTGTCCTGTTCCATCCAGCCTGGTGAGGAACACCCAGGGGGCCAGGCTGCGAGGGGTAACCTTTTCACTGCTGCCACTGTCCCTGGTAGAGCTCTGCTCTCAGTGCAGCCACTCCCCAGAGCCCCAGCTGGAGTGGGACAACAGTTTCTCTCAAGTTTCTCCTACTCTAGGTCAGCCGGAGACAACAGCAGTCTCCCCTTTATGCATCCAGAGGCATAAGTGTGTGAGTGTGTGCGTCTGTGTGTGTGTGTGTGTGGTGGGGTGGGGGGGGTGAGGAATGGGATGGGAAGGGAGGTCCTACTGATTGTGGAGGGGAAGGAATGGGGTGCTGGGTGGGGGGAATCTTACATGCTGTGGGGTCTTTTTTAAAAAGTCTGTTGCTGTTTCTGTGGTATGGTCCAGATTCCCCAGGGGACCTAAGTGTCCAGAGCTGCCAAGCTGCACTATGAAAGGGGACTGCAACCGTGTCATCTTGTCCCCTTTTGATCTGCCCCTGACCTTTCCCCCTGCTGGCAGTTGAGAATATATAGATCCACAGATGGAGGTGTGGGAGGAGGTTTGGAGCAGAAAACCATTGCTTCCCTACTAGGTGCCTTAAAATTTTTGTTTACATCCTAGCAATATAGTTTGCAGCACTATACATGATGATAGGAAAGATCCAGAATCAAGTTATTATCTCTAGCTTCTTGAACCATGTGCTATTAAGATATTGTAAAACTATTACCCTACTGGACTAAACAGAGAGAAAGTAACTGAGTCATAAAGTCAGTTAAAGGACTTCTAAGCATAAGAAAGAAGGTACATAAGGGTAAGGGAGAACTGCTTCAAAGTGTAACCTGGGAACACCCAAGGGTGTGCCCATCCTCAACTGGAAAGGATAGATGAGGCAGGTGACAGTGCTGTGAGAGGGACACCTGCTCAAGTCCCCCTTTCCTCCATAGAGTCAGCTCCACGCCAATGCTCTTAACTATTTACAGTTTATTAAATTATAATATACATATTATCCTTATCCAATATATACAGGTAAGTATCTCAGTAGGTATCACCCAATGAATAAAGGAAAACTTCTGGTAAGTATTTCCAATAATATAATTTACCAATGCTAAAGGTATACAGATAAGTATTTACAATATGGTAAGCCAGGAACCCCTTCCTGGGACTGCTCATCCTAATGGGCAACCCACCTTGGGGATGACCTTCTCAACCCTGCACCCTACAGAAGCCTGGCACAACTGGTGAGTTCTCAGGATGCCCATGTGAGAAGGAGGGGCGAATATCCAGATGGGTGAACCAGGTAAGTTAGGGTTAACAGGTAGTTTACAGGGAACTCAGAGGAACCATTGGCAGAGTACAACTAGATAGAAAAAAGGATGGGGGGAGAGGAAGGTGTGAGCAGGCAGCGCACCAATGAGGAACCAATTATACAAAACTAAACCAATCCCATCACATATGGCACAACATATCCACAATCATGATAACAGTCTTACAAAATATAAGGCATATCTACCCCTAGATTCCAGTTAGCAAGGGGTACGTACCCTCCTACAGGTCTAGCTGGGATGGAACCTTTCACCCTGGGCTTCCCTCTGAGTGGGGGGGCCCTTATTTCAGGAACGCTTCCCCTGCAGGACCTGATTCTGCTAGCAACTCACAGTCTTCTCTGAGGAGCCACTGAGTGGGCCTCGGGGTCCTCTGCTCAGCCAGTGGCCCCCCCCAGCACTCTGCCTTATACTGAGACCTCCCCTCCTGGCCCTGTGCCCTGCTTTGGGGGGTTCTTCCAGGTCTCGGGGGGGGGGGGGGCGGGGGGAGGGAGGCAGGAGGGAATCCAGCCACTGCTGGCTGGGTTTATCCAGCCTTATGCTTGGGCCTTCCCTTTCCCGGGCCCTGCTCTAGGCTCTAGGGCTCTTTTAGTTCCTTGTCTGAGCCACACTGTGGAGCTCCAACTATCCAGCCTATGCTGGGGCTAACCAGAGCAACCTCGAGCTGCTCCTAGAGCCGGATCTCCGTGTGCCAGTCTGCATATCATGTGGGGCTCAAGCTGCTCCCAGGGCCAGTTCTCTGTGCCAGTCTGCACACTGGGTGGGGCTTAAGCAGCTTCAAGTGCTCCCAGGGCTGGCTCTCAGTGTGTTGGTCTGCACACCGCTCTATCCAGCTCCCTGCTGGGGATGAGGGCTCGAGCCGCCTTGATGCAGCTTCTAGAGCCTGAATCCCGTGTGCCAATCTGCGCACCGCTGGGGCAAAAAAGGGAACCGTGGTGGAGGTCCTCTTCGGGCTCTTCCCTCTCCAACATCCCTTGCCGCATACCCTTATGTGGCTTATGCTGCTCCTTTTATACCTTCGGGGGCTCCATCCCCTGAAGTCCAGCAGACCTGCAGCTTGCAGGTCTGAACTCGGTCCAGGAGTTCCTTGCCCCCTCCTTTCAGGAAAGGGGCGGTGTTGACTCCTCCCCACTTTTCCTGGATTGGTGGATGGGCTCCACCAATTGGAATTGAGAATTCTCAAGCTCAGGATGTGCGGGGGCTCGGGCAGGTAAGTCAACCACAAAAGCAACAACCTAGTTAGAGAATAGTCTTGAAAGGAAGGAACAATCTTAGAAAAAATAACATCCACATCCATCACCATGCACCTGGTCCTGTCAAATGACAGATTACACACAACCTGATAGGAGAATGTATTTCATAACAAAATTGCCATTGAAATTGGAAAGAATCAGTAATCAACACTTGCTAGGTTCCTTCTTGTAGAAAAATTGTATAATGTAGCTAAGAAATGAATAAGTAAGATTCATGTTTCTTTAAATATCAGTGCAAATGTGATTCCATCAGCTGAAATATTCAGCTTCTTATTCCCAGGTGTATACTCTGGAAATAGCAATCAGTAAATACAGCTTTCTCTGACCGGAGTGCACTAAGCATAATCACTTACTCGATCACCTGATGCTTTCGAAATCAAAACATGAGGTATTCATTTTCAAGGCTTGCACCTGATGCCAGTTGTTATTAATATGTGCTTTTAACTAGATCTTGTCCTAGTCAACAGCACTGTTTTCTTTTTTGCTTTTCTGAACAATGAAGTACCATATGTTCACCAAAAAAGATGTCGTCTTCAGAATGTTAGTACTGTGTGTGTTTAGAGCAGTGATTCTCAACCAGGGTGCCATGGCATCCTGGAGTACCTTGAGATCCTTAAGGCTGCCATGGGTTGTGTCACAATGTTAGCACTGTTAGGCGTGCAAAGAGGAATCACAGAATGAACTTAGTTTTCACATAAGAATCTATAGTGTTTAAAAAAACATTGACTTATTGTGGTCTTTCTGAGTTCCTTGCAACAGAAAAATTGCTCTATTATTTTTCTGTAGTCAAGGAAGAGTGAAAACAAAGACCTGGCATTTTCAAGGGATGCCCTGAATCTGGCAAGAGGTTGCCTTGAGTCTAAAAAGATTGAGAATCACTGGATTAGAGATGCATATATCCTGATTTTTCATACATAAAATAATAATATTAAGATTACATTTAATGAGGGCCAAATCTTCAGTTGGTGGAAAACAACACAGCTTCACTGAAGTTATAGAGATGTATACCAATTAAAGACTTTCCTCACTGTTGTTTTGTTTACTGCAGAGAAAAAGTCAACCTATTTTATTGGCTGCATTTACCATTAGATGTTGTTAGATTGTGGGATTATGGATTTCTTCTTGGTTTAATTCCTTTCATCTTTTATCCGTTGATCACCTTTCTATTATATTAATTTGCTTGTTTTAATTTATAAAATCCCCTTATTTGGTCCAGAAGTTTTCCATGTTATCTGTATAGAACTATTCACATAACCTCATCTCAGTCCAAAGGAAAGTGACAATTGCCAACATGCCAGTCAAGCAGGTACTTTAGGAAAACCATGCATGTTCACTGTTTATGGTCTTCCTATGAATGTTTCTTTTTTCATGTGAGCCCTCTTTAGTTTGAGTCACCTTTGAGTAAATTAAAGGGCAGATATCTGCTTTTTAGATGATTACTGTATTTTTCAAAAGGATTTAAGTACAAAGAGGTTTGTATTTTATACTTGTTTTTAACTGATAGAAGTCAAAGCCCCTGGGGTGCTCAGCTCTATGTATTCAACCCAAAGTCTTTGGGACTTCAAGAAGATCACCATCCCATAGGCTTTGGCCCAAAGTGCTCAGTCCTGTTGCCTTAATTCATAGGGAATTCCTATATCTTTAATACATCTTTCCATGCGATTAAATGCTTCAGGTTCAGACACTTAAAGAGGTCCAGATCACTTCTCACCTGATAAGGCACTAGGGAGAAAGTTCTGGAGGAGGAAATATCAATTAAGACTTCACTGTACAAATTAATTCAGTGTTTCTCTTAAGGAAGTATTTCTTCCTCCCCCACAGCACAGAATATCAGACAATCTCCCAGCCCACTTGGATTGCCCTGGCTCCTAGCAGCTGTGCACACAGTTGCTCTCATCTGATAGAAATACATCCATAACGTCTCTAACCCATGGCTGTCCCAAGACAGCCTTTTGGGCATTCACTTTCTAAAGCTGGTTTTGTGGCAAAGGTAATATAATCTCAAAGGCTGCATCTAGACGAGCCCGGACATGCCTCTTGCAGTGTCTCAAACCCCTTTGAGATGCTGCAAGAAGCACATGTGTGAATGGGAAAAGGTTCTCCCCACTGCAGGTTTGCAGCGCGAGGGCAAAATTAGACTCCTGCATATAAAAAAAAAAAAAAAAAAAAAAAAAAAAAGGGGGGGGGGGAAGTGGGGCAGGGTCCTCCACAGAGATGCTCTGGCTGCCAGAGTGTCTCTGTGGTTGGCCCCTATCTTGGTGCTGAAGCATGCTGCCTGCCCATGCAAGCCAGGCAGCATGCCAGCAGCAGGGAGCTGAACCTGGGCTCCAGTGCCGGTAAGTAAGGGGTCAGGGGAACTTGAGGAGAGGGGAGGGGACCATGAGGGGGACCCCTGCTGACCCTGCCCTCTCTCCCAGCCCCTCAGATTCCTTCCCTGCCCTCCCTGCTGCTCCCCTAGCCCAGCATCCCTGCAGTTAAACAAAAAAAACCTGGCACTCACTGCAGTTCTACTTGCCATCTGGATCACTGGGGCCCCACCCACATAGTGCAGGGCTGGATGACAGCCCCCACAGTCCCTGCTCCTGGGGTGAGTAAAGGCCTTTTTTTTTTTTTTTTTTTTAAGTGCTGAAGCCTGGGCGGCGGGGGAGGGGGTTCAGCCATCAGGAGCTGGGGGTGCAAGTGGGGGATAGGGGGGCCAGGTGGGGCAGCCATTGAGGGGGCTGGGGGAGTGAGGGGGCTGGGGCTTGGTGGGGCAGCCATTAAGGGGGCTGCAGGAGCCAGCAGGGGATGGGACCAGGCAAGGCAGCAATCAGGGAGCTGGGGTGGGGCACATGGCCCTTGCAGGAGTGGAGGAGTAGCCCTTGTGGCAGCCATTTGACCCCTGGTGGGGATGCTGTGGTCTCTGGTGGGAGGCAGCAAAAACATATAGGTATTTAGAATTCATTTTATTATGATGATAGAGACACTGGTAGACTTCCAAATTGCTTTAACACTGTAGATATATCAATAAAACATTGCCCAACTGACTGATCTCTCTCCCTCTCTCTCTCTCTCTCTCTCCCTCTCTCTCTCTCTCTCTCATATATAGTGGTCTTTTGTTTTAATTGCAGAGGCACATAGATTTCAGGGTATTTTACAGAGTGGCTTTGGGATTTTTTTTATCAGGGATTTTTCAGTTTTCCAATAGGGAATACCAGGGAGGCCAGTGGCAGGACACTGCCTGCTCAGAGCTCGCACCTTGGATGCAGCTGAAGCAGACTGACCTCCTAGCCAATTGAGGCCAGGAAGACATGTTTTGACAGTTGAAAGCAGGTCACCACACCCATAACATCTTCCGGGTGATAGCTGTCCAGATGGCTGGGCATGGGGCACACATGGCAATAGTGCCACACAAAGGCCAGTCCTGCAGCCACAGCCCATTGGCAGCTGGCCCAGAGGGGCAGATGCCTCTACTGGCTGTGCAGTCCCCTCTGGGTCTGGCAGGTACACAGCAGGTCACAGCCAAGCAGCAGCCCCCACTGTCAAGCTGCTGCAGTGGGTAGAGGGTGCAGGGAATTCTTGGGGCTGCTTCAGCAGTCCAGCTGGCACAAGGGGTAGTGTCCCCAGGTACCAATTGGCTGGGCCTCAGAAGCTCCTGAGAGAGAGTAGCCCTGAGTTACTTGCCAGTTTTTGTAATGATGGGGCCAGGACAGAGCAGCTTTTTATACTGCCAGGGACAGCATCTGTGCTGTCCCCTGGCTCTGACTCTCCCGGTTGCAGATCTGGGAGGAGCCAGGCAGTGATATTTTGCCCCAGGTGGCACAATTTGCTCCACAACAAAGTGCATGTCTGAGCATATGCGCTGAGGCAAAAAGCCCCAGCTTAAATTTGCACCACTTCTATTCGAGTTATTGCAAATGCACGTGCTTGCATGTGTGGACACACCCAAACTGTATATTTTTTCCAGGTCATCTCCATACAGCTTGATTGGGTACATTGTGGACTCAATGTCCAAGTCCCATTTGGTGACATTTTTGCCCCTTGTTTCACACAGGTCTCCAAAATAGTGGATACCTAATAGAAGGAGGGAATGAAACAGCACAAAATGGATTAAATCTTCTATAGAAATAGATAAGGTGAGAAAGTACCCCATGCACAGTCACAAAAAAGTCAGTGGGAGTTCTGCGTAACATATTTCCTAGATTTCATAGACATTTGGGCTGGAAGGGACCCCAGAGGATCATCGAGTCCAGCCTCCTGCCCAGGGGCAGGAGGTCAGCAGGGATCATAGGATCCCAGCAAGATAAACATCCAAAAGTATCTTGAAGGCATTCAAAGTGGGTGCTTGAACCACATCTGGCAGCAGTCTATTCCAAACCTTGGGGGCTCAGACAGAAAAGAAGTTCTTTCTTATGTCCAGCCTGAAATGGTCACAGAGGAATTTGTTACTATTCGATCTTGTCATCCCTTGTAGTGCTCTGGTGAACAGACATTCCCTCGGATCCGGGTGAACACCCATAATAAATGTGCAAGTTTATGTGTAAGTTCAGATGCAAAGTCTTCACACATATTCCCGTAGTCCCACAAACCCTTCCTTGCATATAATCATCTAAGAGAAAACTGCAAATAATGGAATGATGTTCTGTACTAATGAAGTAACAGACTCCTGCTGTTGTGTTGGGTTTTGGTCTCTTTACAGCGCTATTGAATACAATGGGACAGATTTAGTAGTACACTCTGACTGCTTTGTGATACTCCTAAAGCACAAAACATCTATAACTCAGCTAGTTAAACTGACTTCACAGCTGCTCTGTGTCTCTTGAACAGTGTAAAGCAGCTGGAAAACACTGGTGGATTTGGCCTGGCTTTTAAAACATATGACAAAATAACAAAATAGCACAAAAATTGTGCTGGCTGAGGCTGCATGCTCCAGGACCATGGTTATCCTGGGTGACTTCAACTATCCAGACATCTTGTGGTAGGATCACTCAGCAAAATACGAGTGGTCGCAAAGCTTCTTATCGTGCATGGAGGACCTCTACCCAACTCAAGAAGTCTATGGGCCATCGAGAGGTAAAGCGCTGCTCGACCTGGTACTGGATACTGGGGATGACCTAACTGGCGACCCAGTGATCGACGGGAAGCTGGGTGATGACGACCATGAGCTGATCACCTTCACCATCCGCCATAAAACTGGCAAGTCAGTCAGCAATACTGAAGTCCTTGACTTCAGGAAAGCTGACTTGGACAAGCTCAGGAGGCTTGTCAGTGAGGCCCTAAGGGACCATGATCCCATGGGGAGGACAGTTCATGAAGAGTGGTTGCTTCTCAAGGGAGCGATCATCAACACACAAGCTATTTCTATTCCATCCTGGAGGAAAGGCATCAAGAGGGCACAGCAGCCCCCCTGGCTCTCCAGAGATCTAGCAGAGCTCCTGAGGCTAAAAAGAAAGGCCTACAAAGGATGGAGGATGGGATTCACCTCCAAGGAGCAAACCAGGAAAGCCAAGGCTGCAACTGAACTCCAACTAGCTTCGAGCATCAAGGACAATAAAAAATCCTTTTTCAGATACGTGGGGAGCCAGAGGAAAAGCAAGGGCGACATTGGACCCCTGCTAAACCAGATGGGACATCTGACAACTGACGCCCAGGAAAAAGCTAACCTATTAAATGGGTACTTTGCGTCAGTCTTTCATCAGTCCCATGGGATGCCCATGCCCACTACAGGACAGGGAGTTCTGGCTGAGGGAGATCCCCTGCCCTCCATCAATGCTGACCTCGTGAAGGAACACCTTGAGAGGCTGGATACCTTCAAGTCAGCTGGCCCTGACAATCTACACCCCAGGGTACTCAAGGAGCTGGCAAGCATCATAACCCACCCTCTGGCATGGATCTTTGAAAACTCCTGGCACTCTGGTGTTGTTCCCGAAGATTGGAAGAAGGCCAATGTGGTGCCTATCTTCAAGAAAGGCAGGAAAGTGGATCTGGCAAACTACAGGCCCATAAGCCTGCCCTCTATCCTGGGGAAGATCTTAGAAAAGTTTATTAAGGAGGCCATCCTTAATGGACTGGCTGATGCCAACATCCTGAGGGATAGCCAGCATGGGTTTGTTGTGGGTATGTCTTGCTTGACCAATCTCATTCCCTTCTACGACCAGGTGACCTATCACCTGGACAACGGAGAAGAGATTGATGTCATATACCTTGACTTCAAAAAAGCCCTAGATCTGGTATCCCATGATCACTTCTTGGTGAAACTGGCCAGTTGTGGCCTTGGGTCCACCATGATCCGCTGGCTGGGAAATTGGCTCCGTGGTTGGACCCGGAGTGTGGTAACTGACAGAAGTCAATCATCATGGTGCCCTTGACCAGTGGGGTCCCCCAAGGCTCTGTCATTGGACCCATATTGTTCAACATCTTCATTAATGATATGGACATTGGAGTCAGAAGCCGACTGGCCAAGTTCACTGATGACACCAAACTTTGGGGAAAGCATCCACACCAGAAGACAGGAGGGTGATCCAGGCTGACCTGGACAGGCTCAGCAAATGGGCAGATGAGAACCTGATGGTGTTTAACACCGAAAAATGCAAGGTTCTCCACCTTGGGAGGAAAAACCTGTAGCATCCTTATAGGCTTAGCAGTGCTACACTGGCTAGCACTGCAGAAGAAAGACTTGTGGGTCATGATTGACCACAAGGTGAACATGAGCCTTCAATGCGATGCTGCGGCTAATAAAGTGACCAAAACACCGGCTTGCATCCATAGATGTTTCTCGAGCAAAACCCAGAATGTCATTCTCCCCTTGTACTCAGCCTCGGTGAGGCTGCAGTTGGAGTACTGCATCCAGTTTTGGGCCCCACAATTCAAAAAGGATGTGGAGAAGCTTGAGACAGTCCAGAGAAAAGCCACGTGCATGATCAGAGGTCAGGAAAACAGACCTTGTGATGACAGACTGAGAGCTCTTTAGCCTGGAAAAGCGCAGGCTCAGGGGTGATCTGGTGGCCACCTATAAGTTTATCAGGGGTGATCACCAGTACCTGGGGGAACGTTTGTTCACCAGAGTGCCCCAAGGGATGATGAGGTCAAATGGTTATAAACTCCTGTAAGGCTGTTTTAGGCTGGACACAAGGAAGAATTTCTTTCCTGTTCGAGCCCCCAAGGTCTGGAATAGCCTGCCATTGGAGGTGGTTCAAGCACCTACACTGAACACCTCCAAGAGTAAATTGGATGCTTATCTTGCTGGGATCCTATAAGATGACTTCCTGCCCTTTGGGTGGGGGGCTGGACTCGATGGTCTTCCGAAGTCCCTTCCAGCCCTAATGTCTATGAAATCTATGAAAATGCTATTAATCTTAGGATAGAAGAATGCTTGCTAAAATGATGAAATATTCCTTGAAAAGGGATGAAGGCAATAAGTTAGGGTGAAGTTCATTTCACATTACACTTCGACCATCCTAAGGGCACTTAAAACATGAGTATCCACATGTTAAAACTCATTAACTTGTGCTAAATGCCCTCCAAGCATCTTAAAGTTATGCCACTTCAGGTGAGAGTTCACTCTGGGTTGTGCAACCTAGCTTGTGTTGGGTAACTTCAATCTGCTCCATGTGTTGGGACAAGGCTAAGTGAAGCTTATGCTCTGCAGTTTGCTTAATTGGGTCAGCTGGACCTAATTAACTAACCAGGGTCATCTTATCCCTAGCTGGCAAGGGCAAAACTAAGCAGGGCTTCTGCCATGCAGCCAGGTTACTGAGTCTAATGAACTAAACAGCACCAGCTAAGCCCTATCCCCTTCCCTTTGACTGGTTTCAGGTCTGCTCCTAAGGAACCCCTCCAGCACCGGAGCTTTCCTGCACAACTTACTGGTCTTCCTTGGGTGCAGCAATTGGCCAGCACTTGCATGGGGGGCACCAGTGCTCCCATCTGCCCCCCACGCATTGCCTAAGTGGCAAGTGCAGCCAATCAGTGGGTGTACCGGAACTCTCAGGGGATGCACGCGCACCCCCATGCACTCCCTATGCATTGCCACTATGGTCTCCAGTCCTAGTGTGGCTCCTGTCCCAGTATCTCCCCTGATTCTCTGATTCCTGGTTAATCCTCTGGCTCAGGGTTTGGAGTACAGTTTGATTTTAGCTTACCTTCTGACCTTGGATGTCTGATTAGTTCTTTAGTTCAGTTTTAGACTCTGGGCTTTGGTCCCCACCCCTTGGTTTAGAACATGTGTTGCCCTTGATTGCTCCCAATCTGCAGTTCATTCCTGCAACCCTGCCACCAGCCCTCACTTCCAGGTCTATCCACTAAGCCTGACACCCTTGTGAATAATGAGCAATTTGCAGTCCTTCAGAATCCCAGGATGCACTGCTCCCAGTACTCCATTTCTTCTGATATTTCAGTATTCCCCTCCACCCCCCAAATGCACACACACTTGATTCAAGGCAGGAACAGAGTGTGGTTGTCCCAGCTCCTAGCCATAACCCTACTTGCAAGCCCTCTAGTAGCAAGTCAGAGCTGTGCAGGCAAGAAACAGTATTAATCCTTAACCACGACTGTTTGCAGTACTAACTCATAAGTCCAACTTTAACACTGCTTAATGTTCTACAGATTTAGTACAGCCTAGGGATAATGTGTAATTTCACCCTTAGAAGAACTAAATGCAACCTGAAAAATCTATATTTAGGCAAGTTTACTGTCCTAATCAGCAAAAGTGTTAAGCACCAATCACAAAAGCTTCACTGCTGGATAAAAAAAAGAATCAGGCATAGCAAAGGTGTTTTATGGGGAAGTGATTACAATTTACAACACATTTGTTCTTAGTTAAACGCAAGTTAGCAGTTGCATAATCAAATAGCTAAAACGTAACAAAATTGCTATTTATTGAAAACAAAGGGAATGCTATGGTATTTTTTTCTATATAGAGTCCTATGCTACATTTACCACTAGAGTATGTGAGTGTTTTCCAGTAGTCCATTATATGACATGACTAATATCTATCATATGTTTTTTTTCTCTAAAGTTTTCCCCAAAGGCACTAGTACAGTGGAGTTTTTGTTTTGGTAATTTTATGTTACCATTTCCCCTGCTCTGAGACAAGAAGCTGATGGCTCTGTGATGGTTCTGTTTCTGGGAGCGCACATCCCACAGTAAAAACCAACAGTATGGCCCTAAATCTGTATGTAGGCAAGTTTACTGTCTTAATCAGAAAAAGTGTTAAGCACTGATCACAAAAGCTTCACTGCTGGATGTTCAGCACTTTTGAAACTTGTATTAGTTAGTGCTTGGACCAAAGTCCACTGAGGTTGGTGGAAAGAGTTTCATTGCTTTGAATTGGCTTGGGATATATCCTGACTTATGCATCTAAATAAAGATCTTAGAAACACTTTTTGAAACTCTTGTCCACATTGTACTTATTTTGTAGCAAGTGGAAGATTTCAATCTTCAGACTTATTTAGTCTGGCACATTCCCAAATACCGATTAAAAAAAAATGAAACCAACAATGCCTATTTTAATTATATAAAAACTGTTCCTAAAAAGCAATGAACAAGAAAAATCATTGTATACATTCTGCTTTATATCAAGATAGATAACTTATGTAACATATATAAAATACGCACATAACTGTAAACAACTGTTGGCTGTTCAGTGTTGCTTAAAACAGCAAAGGGTTTTGGATAAACCTTTGAAATAACAGAAAGTTAAAATGTATGCTCTGACTCTTATGCTGGGATGCTGAATCGATAGGAAGGTCTCACCAGTCCTCCCAAGGATGCTTGTATGACATTCAGATTATGTGACATTTTCTGTGTTTAATCTTATGGATATAAATGAGTTCAAAGATCAGGGATGAAAGTTATTTCCTTGGTTAAAAGCAGCTTAAGTGATGTTTGGTTTAGAGTTATTACATTTATAGTATTTACTAATCTCGACTGCAGAAACATGGGCTCCTAACAGTAGGAACTACCACACAGGAGGAGGAATATATAAAGTCTAAACAGCAAAGGAATCAAGCTTGCCCTGAAAAAAATAGTTACAGAATCTTTTATATTATCCAAGATTTTCCTTGTTTTATATTGCAGCAACCTAAAGTTTTGTCAGCTACACAGAGTGCAAGGGTGCTATGCAGTTTCTGAATCATAAAAACAATGTTCCTCTTCACCCTGCCATAATTAAGCAGTTCCCCAAATTGTTACTTGCTCTGGGGTCTAATTGGCTCCAAGTATTTGTATTCTGTATAGTTTGTGTGAAATAATCCATGCAGAAGTTATGCCAATCACAGGACAAAGATTTGCATAAAAACAATACAGTTGTCATAATCCTACTGGGACTGATTCAAAAGTTCAATAAGACAATTAAAAATTCCTGTTGATTTCAGTGAATTATGGGCCAGGTCTGCTATGCATATTTTGTAAATCACTTGATTGCTATTCATTGTTTTTAATTCATAATCCATACTGTTATAATAAAGTAATTCTGTGATTCTTTAGTATTGTCATAAGCTGGTTGTTGGACTTAGGTTGACGGTGAATCTCAAAAGCCTTATTTGATATACTTTTGAAGTAGAAATTTTACAGTGGGAATACATTGAATTCAGTGGTGGGTTACTGTTGATAATGTGAACAGGAATGGACCTTTAGCAAACTTGATAAATAACTCTACTTCTTTCCTGTTGGTTAACATGAATTAAGAAGGATGACATTTTAATGGAAACCAAATATAATGTACATTAATGAACACACACATGCCATGAGAAATACTGGTCAGGTTAGCAGGATGGTGAAAAGATAGGCAAATAAGAAGATAGGATTGGATAGGGTCTCCTGGACCACTGAATCCAGTCCTATGCATTTGCAGGTAACCATTTACTCAAGAATGTCCCTAAAACACCACTTTAAGTACTTAAATACAACTATGAAACACAAAACCTAAAATACGAAGCACACCCTACAACATACTACAAGTAAAAGCAAGAGGGATGAAGATGCAGTCACTACCCTGCTACTGCAATGCCAGATGGGATCTGGGTTTTCCATTTCCCATGGAAAAATGGAGAAAACCACAGATTTTCCGGTTCTATCAGAGAAAATGCAGATTTCCCCTTTTAGCAGAGAAACCTGTAGCTCTCCCCCTTTTGCAAACAGCTATACAGGCCAGCAGAGTTTCAGCCTGCAAGAGCTGATTGCAGGGAAAACCCCAACCCTGCCCAGAGGGACAGGGGGAAAGGTGGGGCCTGAGGCTTTTAGTCAGTCCCAAGTCTTGGGCCAGGATCACTTTCCTTCTGGAGCCTGTGAAGTGGTAAGTGGGGCTTGCAGGGGGCTGGGGGGCTGACTGGCAGGGCTGGGGGGAAGTTGGTTGGGGGCTGATGGAATGGGGAGGTTTTGCAGCCAGTTGGAAGCTGGGGGGGGTTTGCAGTGGGCTGGGAGCTGGGAGGTTTTGTAGCAGCCCCTGGGAGCTGGGGGTTTGCTGAAAGGTTTGAAGCAGCTGGCAGCTGGGGTAAAGAGGGGGAGTTTGCAGCCAGCTAGGAGGTTTGCACCCAGCTGGGAGCAGGGGTTTTGCAGCCTGCCCACTCACAGTGGGAGTGCCAGGCTTGCTGCACATGAAATCCAAGCAGTGTTATCAGGGGCTCCTTCATATGTGGCTTCCCTTAAGGGCCAATAGTCAACTCACAGTCCACATGCAGCTGGCCCGGCAGCCACTTCACATCTTTCCCCAACACCTCCCCACTCCCTCAGCCCCCAGCCAGCTCCCCATGGCAGTGTGTGCAGCGTGTACACACACACACACACACGTGCACACATGCATGTATAGATGCATGCACATACGTATACCCGTAGATGTGCACAGGGGTATGCATACACATGTCTATATGCACATACACAGATGCACACAGGAAACAGGGGCACCAGGAGGGATGGGGACACTGGAAGGGGGAGTGAGGGGCACCAGCAGGGCCAGGGGAACTGTAGGGGGGAGCTTTCATTTTAATCACGGAGTTTGGGTTTTTTATCAGAGAATTTGTGATTTTTTTTTTTTTAATTGGAGAAAGCCAGGATCCCTGCAGTAATGGATCTTAGGAAGAGGAACATACTCCACACTACAGAAGAAGGCAATTCCCTCCCCTCTGTCTTCCCTCCCTTTCTCCCCGTGACAGTTCTTGCCCTCTGGGAAATATCCTTTCCTGATCCTGAACTGGCCAAGACTTTCTAAGTTTTGTAACTACCAACAAGAGCATCAGTGCACTCCAGTCAAAAACCCTTGGTTGTTTTCTCTTTGTACTGGTGTAGATATGGTGCATTGTAATGGTTATGGGGTGACTTAAAAATCGTAGCAAGGAAGAAAGCAAGACCAGCTTTTAGTATAGGTGATATTGCAGTCATCTTAACTGCAGCATCCTATGTGGGGACTAAAACAGAGGATCCAGGGAGGATCAGTACATGTGACTGCAAGAGAAAATAACTTTCCCCTTATAAGACCTGATGGAAATCCAGAAATATTATATAAAAAGATGGACAGAAACCAGGTTGGTCGCTTTCATCTGTGGCTAGTTTTTTTAGATGCATAGCTTGATGAAGAGCTTTGTTCATCTACACAGATTAAAGTGTTCCTTCACATTTCAAAGAGAACACTTAAAGTGTAATACACCCACACAGTAACAGGGAATCATACACATCTTATTTCAGTTACAGTTTAAGGTCTAATCTTGCAAAGCTCTTGGGTGCTTTGAACTGCTTTTACATCCATGTTCAGCACTGTACAGGAGGTACACCTTGCATGATCAACCTGCTATGCTCAGAAAAAGCCACTTCTGGATACAACCTGACATTCTAATAAACATGTTATTCCATGTCCACCATTCTTCTACATCCTCTGGGTTTCTTTATTGGGATGTATGCTCAACATGTACTATGCCAGTGCTGTGTAAAACTTCAGTAAAACAAATGTCATTGTAACACACCAACCACAAAGTACACACACATTCAACTATGGTGAACAGAAAATGCTTTGCTTTTACAGAGAGAATCTTATAGGCATTCCTCAGACTGAAAATATGTGGATATACTTGCAGACAAAGTATAAGATGAATAACTAGATCTGATTTTTGGTTACAGTAAGCCTATGTCATAGTGTTCTTGTCATGTGAAGGGGGCTGAAACTGAGTATGGGCATCGACAGACCAAACATTTACACTGGTGTAATTGGCATTGTGCTGGTGTAAAAATGAAGTGGAAAACACAACTCCACTTCATTTTGGGGATACAAAAATGGATTGGTATGGGATACAAATCAACAAAACAGTATACCTTTGCACAATCCTTTGGAGACCCCTGAAAAAGTAGGGGTAAAACTCTTATTGGTGTAATTTAAGCAGGTTTGGGTTTCATTTGTTTATGTTTATCTTAGAGTATTATTTGCCCTCCCATTACTAGTGCAAGGTAAAATAATAGCTACTTACTGTTGTGAACGATTGTAGGAACACTGCATATACATCTATTCCTGATTTTTGGATAGTTTACCCTGGTGTACATAACAATTTAGGGGTATGTGTTTATCAGTCCATAACCTCTAAATGCAACTTATTTTAATATGATGGACCATTTACAATACCAGAGCAGTTTAAACTGGCTTTATGCTAGATCAGAATCAAGCCAGTACTGTCTCTGCATCACAGGGCAGATTTTAGAAAGCCTGAGTTGCCATCGCTCTATTGACTTGTCTTGCATAGCAACTGCAGTTGGCTTCAAAGGAACTACAGTGGCTTATAGAAGTTGGGGATCTACCCATGACATCTAGAATGCTAAGAAACGGATCATTCACAATGCTGAGAATTGTACAATTTGCTGGCCTTACATCTGCTGTCTTTAATATCAAACGAAAGCAATCGTCTCACATATTTTAATACAGTGACTAAAAAAGTTCATTCAGCTTGATATTTTACAAGCTGTTTTACTATTATACAAACAAGGGAACTACTGCACATCGCAGATTACTGTGCCGACTCCCATCATCCTATATTCTACCAAATACTCAGTCACATCATGCTTAATTATGAATGGTCTCCAAAAAACCCATTCTACTGTACTATGAAGTGACTCACATCACACAGAAGCTCTGACAGCTCACACTGTGTATTGGAGTCACGTGGTGCTGTATTAGTCAATGACTCATATCATATTGTACTAGGTGCTGAGATCTGACTCATATCAAACTGTGTTAGGAACTGACTGACATTGTACTGGTCCGAAAGCTGGTCTGCATCAGGGTGACTCATCTTGTAGTGCATTAAATACTGATTCACACACCATTTCCTATTGATTTTGATTGTTGTGATCCACTTCAGGGTGTACGATGCTGAAATCTGACTACTCCTAACACTTCTGCATAAATCTCTGTAGCTGTATTGGACACGGACAGCCTCATTCTAAACCTAATTGTACCCCTATAGCCCAGGACTGAAGTCAGTGAAATTGCTAAGGAAAACCTGATGTTAGATCAGGCTCATGGTTACTGTTTGAGTAAAATAAGATAACTTGAATAACAATAGCTTTGGGGCTTCTGTACACAAACCAGATGATAATTCTGCACGAAGAGTTCAAAACCAAGCCTCTAAACAGAAATGCAGAGACTACCTGTCTTCAAGTAGAGTGTTTTGAGTGACACAAGTTTATTCCTGAGTGTTGCCATATTTCAATTCCCAGATGCACTGCCTCCAGAGAATAACAGTTCTACAATGCTGAGATGGAGTTGTTTTCAGTAGCTGCCAGTGCCTCAACTCTTGGCAGCCCAACTTGAGACATTGTAAAAACGTGTGATGTTGTGAGATGCTGAGCATTCAGCTCTTTATATTGCATTCCTCTAAGGTGTCTCAAGTTGGGCAGTCAAACCAAATGGTGGCCTAAAACGTGAGTCACCCTTGAAAACTTAGGCCGTTCTCTCAGGGGCTTCAGAAAGGGAGGGCTGTAATGACATTTTCTGAAGTGAAACCAAGACTTACAGAAGGCAATACTTCATTAAACAGCTATTATAAATGGAGAGGGGTGGCATGACTGTCGATATGAATGTGGACAGACAGACACAAACATCAGGGGTGAATAGAAAAACTTATCTCTTCATACTTCATAGTATGTAGTACATATGGGGAGGAGGTATAATTATAATTTTCATCCTTATATTAAGGAGACTTTCATGTACTTTTCAGTTTGTTCCAAATTCAGAGTGAAGCTCCGGCCTCATGCCAAGTAAGTTAAACTGGATTTCTACATCATGTTTCTTGGTGCTGTATACCACATAGTAGTTTCCCCCTACCACCACATAGTAATAAGGCACTATATATTGGCACTTGAAGGTATTTTGCCCTGCTGATCCCAAACTGCAGTGCTACCCTATGGTGCCTATGAGCAGAAAAACACAAGTGACACACAACTATTAGACAGGTCTTTGCATTACACCAATAGCATTCCAGTATATAGATATACATTTCCATGATTTTGCATTTTCCAGTGACAAAACCTGGAATACATGGGGTGAGGGCATGGAAGGCTTCACCTCCCATATGCAATGCCAGTCGCTCCTACTGGGATGGGCCAAGATGAGATTATTTGAACTTTCTGCCCTCGAGGTCTAGTTTTCAAGACCCTATTTAGTGCAGCAGGCGCCAGGGTGGACCTCAGGCCAAGGTCTCCGTCTTGTTCACAGACCCCAGCGAGGGTCGAGACCCAGCTCCAGGCTGGGAGGGAAAGGCTTCGCAAGCCTCCTCGGAAAGGTGCCTCCCGTTTCCAGTTCTCAGGAGGGGGAGGCCGGGCTGCGGTGCCCTGCCGCCCGCCCGTCCGTGCGAAGGGCCAGAGGAGCGGGCAAAGCCGGGCACGACTGGGCATGAGACGAGTGGGCTCCCTGCTGCCAGCGGCGCCCGCCGGCGCGCCCTGGGGTGCGGGACGGAGCCGGAGGCGGCGGGCGCTGCTGCTCGCGGCGAAGCCGGGCAAGGCACCGGCCCGCGGCCCGGGCACCCGCGGAGCCGGCGGAGCAAGCGGGGCCCCCCGTGCGGAGCGGCGCGTACTCACGGTGTCCCGGCGGGGGCCGGCGGGCAGGCGGGGATCTTTGCCGGGCTCGCATCCGTTTGCAGCGGGCTCCTCGGCCGGGGACGGCGGCTCGCCAGCCATGCGCATGCGTCCCGGGCTCGCACGGGGGGCTGCGGGGCCGGGGGAGCCCGCTCTGCCTCCCTGCCTTGCCAGGCACCCGAGTGCGGGACGCGCCGGCGCCTCCCCTTCCTCCTCCCCGCCCTCCCCCCGGGCCACCCGCAGGCTGCAGCTCGCTTGCCCCTTGCCACGCGCCCTCGGGCTTCCCCCCCTCCCCCTCCCCAGCGGCTGCAGTCACATCTGGAACAACATCTGCCGCATCCAGCTCGTCACCGGAGAGGAGCGGGGTCGAGGAGCGGGGTCAAGAAGCGCGCGTGCGGGGCTGGCTGGGCTGGCGAGGCGGAGACGGGGTGGGGGGCAGAGGGGCGGCGGGAGCTCGAGCAGTTGTCAAGCCCCCGGTGCGGGGCGGGGCGGGGCGGGGCGGAGCCGGAGCCGGAGCCGGAGCCGGAGCGGGCGCCCGCGGGGAGCCGCGGGAGGCTGCGCTGGCCCCGGCCCGGGGACAGGGAGCGAGCCCGCCGCGCTGCGGGGTTTCCCCCCGAGGACGCGCGCGGGCTCCTGGGTGGGAAAGCTCCCGCGGCCGCCGGCGGCGCCGGCCCATGTGTTGCTGCTCGGGGCCCGCCCCCCCGCTCCCTCCCTGCGGCCGGGAGTCCCGCGGCCGACACGCTCCTTCCCCGCACCCGAAATTGATCCGCTTTATAAATAACACGCGCGTCACTTCCTCCGGCTCCCCGGGACCTGGAAGCAGGGCTCCCTGGTTACAGCCCGAGCAAGGCGGGGAGAGAGATCCCCGCCGCCCCGGCCAAGGGGCTCGGGGCCGGGCGGGTGGCAGGCGCTCCGCTTGCGCCGGGAAGGAGCCGGGCTGTCATCGCCACTCCTAGCCCTGACTATGCGCTCAGCTCCCGGCAGGCGCAGGCAGACACCACCCACGCCCTCAATCTTCCAATTACAGGGTGGGAAACCTCGCTCCAAGCGGCTGCCAGGGAGGGGGGCTGGAGACAAACGTCCCCCCTCCCCCGCGGCAGGGGTGGGATGGAGGGGGAGGAGGCGGGGAGTGGTACTCACAGCACCGCATGGCCTGAGGGGGATCCCGTGCTTCCTGAGCGCGGCTCCTTTACATTTATGGCATCTCCGGTGCTCCGAGGAGACGCGGCAGGGCCATGCCAGCTCTGCCCAGCGGCCTCCTAGCCATGCCCCGAGCTGCCCGGGGCCTGCCGCCGCCCGCCCGCGGAGCGGGGGCCCTGTTCGGGGGGGGCTGGTGACAGAGAGCGGGGCAGCCGGCGGAGCTGGAAGAAGGGAGGTGGCGAAGTGAGGGCAGAGCCTGGGAGCTGGAAGCTGGGGGCGGAAGAAGGGGCTGGAGAAGAGAGACAAAGCCGGCAGCAGAGCCAGGAGCCCGGGAGGCTTTGGAGGCTGCAGCGCGGGGGCAGGTCGGGGAGGGGGGAAAAGAGAAAGAGAAACACAAAAGAAGCGTTACTGAGGGGATCAACCAGGCCCTGGCCACAGGCAAGTCCATCTGGCTTGAATTCCCGACCCCCTGACAGACTGGGAGGGCCTCCCCCCTGTCCATGGCCTCTTACAGCCCCCTCCTCCCCGGGGCCGGGTGACTGCAACACTACAGGCCCCTCGGGTCTCCCTCATTCCCTGCCACCTTCCCTCCAGCTCCAAGTGTTTGACTCGAGTGACAGCATCAGGGATCACATAGGCTGCCGGAGGCCCTTGGCCAGGTTCACAGGCCTGCAGGTGGGCTTCTATTCCAGCCGGGAGAAGGGAAACACCAGCAGACTCTCCCTATGCCTGAAGAAAGGTTTGCGCCTGAAAGGCTGCAAAGAACAATTTTGCCAACTATTTTGCTGGTCTAAGAAAAGATACCATGTTTGCCCAAAGACCCTTGTCTGCCTATGTCTTTAGACCAACACAGCTACAACCAGCACCCCAGGAGCTGTTCCAGGAGTTTATAAACAGTGGGGGTAGGGAGGGGAGAAGAGCCAGAACAGGGGTTTTCCACTGCTGTGTATCACAGGACCATGGAAAAGTTGGGCTGGAAGAGGTCATGAAGTCCAACATCTTGCCTGAGGCAGGTGCAGGCCTAGCCAAACCCTCCCATACAAACCATGATCTAAGCTCTACACCAGGCTGTCAACCCTGACACAACACAGACCTAACACCCTAACCTGCCACAGGGACAGCTGGGGAGCCAGAGCAGCCAAAATCCTGCTTCTGTGAAATGTCAATATATGCTCAAGAGGTCCTGGCCCCCCCAGAGGCTACAGAGGAAAGCAAAAAACCCTACAGCCCCCAGTAAACCCCGCCCCCCCCACAGTAAAGAGCCATTACATGCTGATGAGGTAACATGTCAGCAGTGTTTGCTCCTGGGAAATATGCCTTTCCTTTTATCATGATGCCTCCAGCTTCATTTTATTACATGGTTCAGGCAAGGTGGGCCCCACCCCCCATGTGCTATGTGCTGCAGAATGACCCAGGAGGACAGCCCTACGTGCTAACAACCCGTTGAATGCTGTACTCTTCCCCAGTCATTGGCACTGAAGCTTTCCCGGGAACCCTTTTGCTCAGGATGGCTAAAGATTTCAAGAGACAATACAGTTTGGAAAACAAGCAGAGAATGCCCTTGAAGGGCACTCAGTGGTACGGTTCTTCCCTACCACTCTACACTCTTTGCAAACCAGCAGGAAGAAAGGAGGTGAAATAGGACATGGAAAAAGTCCTGCCCCCCCCCCAACCCCAACCTCCCCCAAAAAACCTGCCTTAAAGTCCCGCCTCGGACGAACGCTGCAGCCAGGAGGACATCCAGGCCGCGCGGGACGATGCTACGGACACTCACGGCCGCTGTCCAGCGTGCTGAACCAGCCACGGCTCATTTTCAGCCTCTCTGCTGAAAATGTCTACCTGCGCCCTTGCTGCGGCGTACACCAAATGCTCACTGGCTGCACCAGCTCTGAAATAGCACTGGCCCTCTGAGTTACTTGAGGTTCATGACTTACCCTACTGCGGGGAAGCCGACTTCCCTTTGGAACTTCCTCCTCTTTCCCTTTCCTCCTCTTGTCTGTATTTTCTCAGTCTGAACCCTGAGAAAATATGGGGCACCAGTTAAGGGCACCTCTCTTCCATATTGAACTTGATCCTCAAGCAAGAACGATTCTTCACCCTCCCCCTCCTTCAAAATCCCCAAACCCTGATTTCTTTTGGGTGCAGCCACATTTTGAGAAGTCAGGGTGAAGGTGGGGTCAAAAGCAGCTTGATGTCTTACTGTGGTCAGAGAAGGGGGCAATGGTTTTGGTAAGCGAGCCTGCTTGGCAGGACTGAGAACTATAGGGAAAGCTGGCACTTAGTCAACCCTGCAGTTGCTTAGCAACGGAGCCTCCCTCTCCTCCCCCTCCCCGCCCCCACTAGGTTTGATATATGGTCTCTATGGATCTGTGGTCTATGGCTAGGGGAAAACACCCACTGGTGAATTTTCCCTGATCAGACTCATCCTGAGGTGAAAATAAGCCTAAGTTGGAAAAACTCCTTTCTGATTCATTGGCTGCCATCTGCCTGTGAACACATAGCAACCAGCAGAGTTCTGGGCCAATTTCAACCACCATATATTTTATTTCTTTCCATGCCAGACACTCAGTTAATACAGCAGAGGGTGCCTTCTTCAGACAAGCCCTGTTCTGGCACAAGGAAGACACCTTCTAACGTTCCTAAGCCTTCAAAATCCAGTGATTATGAGAATCATTTTTTTTTCAGGCTGGTAAAAGCAGGAAGGGAAGAGAACAGTCTGGCGAAAGCATTTGTGTGTTGAGACCCAAACTGTTGATCCAACACTTCCCAGGCATTTCATAGACGAGTTTCTCGGTGTGTTTTGTGACAAAAGCCACAAAGGGCCCTGGGTTCTCTCTCTCTCACATTCTCTGAGAGAGATGATGGCAAGAGTCCTTATTATTGCACACTTCATTATGGCTGGTGAATATAACAGTAAGGAATCCTACCTGACTTATCAGAAGGTTGGGGAAGGTATTGGACTATATTACTGTGAGAAAAAATATATAGCCTTATGTGTGGGCAAAGCCTGGGTTTTTATGAGAACCAAACATTTTTCAGTACTTTCTGCTTTATTAAATTATTGATTGGGGGTTTAAGCTGATTCACAATTATTTTATTTAACAACTTGTACATAAAGCAAAGAATCCATTCACACATACATTAAGGTGCACTTATTACTAATCACTTGAAAGCTTTAAAGAATATGAACTTTTAAATGGAAAAAAAATCACAATTTTGAGAAATAGCTTCTGTTTTCAAAGGTATTTAATTCAATTCAGAACTTTCTATGTATAAATTATTTTAAAAAATGTAAATAGATGTAGAATTTTAAAACAGTAGATTTTACATAACCATAATTACACATATATAACAGGCTAGGAACCGTGAGGTGGCTGGGATGGCCCGGGTGGTCACCCTGCTCCTGCTATGTCCTCCGTCCCTTAAACATTCTCTCCTTTCTGGTTGCCTGCCATGCTTTGGTGTAAATAAGTACTCAGAAAAGGGAGCTTGCCTTTGGGATTCCTAAGCAAGATCTCATCCACTCCTAAGTTTAGGTCTTATTACACAGTGCCTTAAGGCTTATTACATTACTTCAGCTGCCCCTTACACCATACCCATGCCTCACAGATGTTACCACTAAGGGAGCCTGGAGGTCTCAATTGGCATAGGAGGGAGCGAGAGCCCAAGAAGAGGGGCCAAAGGCCAGGGAGGGCCACAGCCAGAGACTGACAGGGACAGCCCTGAGCATTTTGCCCATGTTCTAGCTCTGTCAATACCCGAGCATTTTGCCTGTCTTGGCTACTTCTGGGTGCGGCCCTGGGTCCCTGACCTTGATCCTGCCTTTCCTGAGGTACTGGGCCCTGGGGCCCAAATTGGACTTTTTCTGGGCTGCAGATCCCTGACTCTGTTGGTCTCTGACTATGGCCCTCCTTAGCCTTTGATCCCTTTTCTTGGGCCCTGCCCCACCAAGCCAGTTGAGACTTTTAGGCTCCCTAGCCTACTCCTCTCTCCTGGGCTACAAAACCCTGATCCCTTGTCTCCCTTGTGGCCTACGGGTCCCTGACCCTCCTTGCTTTCTCAACCATTCAGTTGTGGTCCTGCTCTTCAGCCTTGGCCCCTATCTTCTAGGCCCAGGTCCTGCTTCTGGGCCAGATGAGACCACCACCATTCCTTGTCTCAATCCCCAGACTACCAGCCTGCTTACCCCATCTTAGGCATTTGCCAGAGCCTGGTTACAGCCCTGCTATTCAGTTCTTCACATCTTGGCTGCCAGGATCAGACTACTGCCCCAGCTCAGTCTCTGGGTTTATATCCTGTAAACCTCCTTTTGAGTCACATGACTCCTGATTGACTTCTGCAGCACCTTCAGACTGCACCAAGCCTCCTGTTATAACATGATATTTAGAGAAACATCCTCCTTGAAAATATTCAATACTCGTATTACATTAACACTAGTAACTTTCAGAGTGTCCTGTGTTTTGTTAGTGGATCTATTGCTAACTTATTTTAAATGGCAGGACTTAACATAACAGCATAAAACTCTTGAGATAAACATATTTTAAGTTTATTATGATCTCTATGTCAGACTGGGAATTCCAAATTGTTGTTAAAACCTGCAGGAGTTTGAGCAATGGATAAAAGAATCAAGCCTAAATGAAGTCATGTCATAGCTGTGTGGGATACAGTTGCACATTATTGGCTCATACCACACCTAGGGCCTGCCTAGTGGTTCTTAATTTTCATAAGTATTGTAATCACAAACAAAAACAAATAGTAATGATATATTAATTCTGGAGGAGGGACTGATTTTGAACAAAGTCTTTCTGTTTTCAAAGGGTAAAATTCAACCTTCTGCAGTAATCCAGGATTTAAGGGCATCATTTATGTTCTCAAAATAAGGATTAAGTAGGACTTAAGTGATGCACAGGCCTTGGGTTAATCCTTTGCCAAAGAGTGAATTTCACGTCAATGGCTTTTATGTATTAAAAATTTACACTGTGTTAGAAGTCATGGTTGAGAAGTTATGGTAACTGACATAAAACTGAAAGTGTAGACAGAAACTTTCTGCTATCCACTTCAATTGGGCCAGGATTTTGAACAGATCTAATGGTTTGTGTGGTTAATGTGTTAGTTTCTGTGACTCTTCAAAGCTGTATTCTACAATGGTGTTGTTTCACAGTGATGTAGTTTCACCCCCAAGTGACTTTTCTGCCAAAGGTAACCAACTTACCAGACTTCATCTTACACCCTAATTTACTTGTGCTGAAATCCAGAGAGCAGATGTACACACAACATATGGACAATACAGAAATGCACATAGTGTATTTCCAATCACTTCTAACTGCTACTAGTAAAGCATTTTTTTTCAAATACATGAAAAAAAAGGTTCCAACCGTTATTGAAAATTAAAAGTGTGGTTCTCAGCTGGAGTAAAGTGTCCAATCTATTGATTTGAGTGGAATTAAGACAATCAGCTGTAGATCTAAAATGATGTCTTTGGTAAGCATGAAGTTCTAAACCCAACCCCTCCAGCTACATATCTGTATTGCTACTTCGCCTTTACACAATCCTGCACAATTCATAAAGTTTCAACTAAGGATGATGAAGCTTTTTTTATCAAATAAATAATACTTACAATTACCTCTAAAGGAATCTGTTTGGGAATGTTATTGGGATAGATTTAGAATGGAAAAGTTAGTTCAACTAATGACGAAAATTGTGCTACTCATTCTGGCCCCCACCCAGCAAAGCACTTAAGCATGCAAACAACTTGAAGTCTGGGGAGTTAGTCCTATAGAGGTCAGTGGGACTGCTCATGTGCTTAAATATTTTTGTGAATTAGATAGAGTTTCTGGCAGATTGACAGAAGAACAAAAAAAATCTGCAGATTAGACTTCTCAGGACATGGCTGTCTACTCAGAAATTCCAGCAAGAGACTTAAAACAACACTGGAATCTTTGTATAGGACCAAGCTTGAAACAAGATGACTCCTTTACTTACATTTCTTATATTTTTGAGAGCTAGTAGGAACCATTTTAAAATCATTTAATTCACATCCATCCATCATCTCTTTTATTTTCCGTTGCAAATTATTTCTGGATGACTAAAAAACCCTTGTATTTTAATTTAAGATTCTTTAAAACATATTTACCCATCATGACCAACTCTTTTTAGGAGATACCCTGATGACATATTATAGCAAAGAACTTGGCAAAAGATGGTCATAGTAAGCCTGTTTTATGTTAAAAGCCCACAATTAACAAGAGTGTGCACAAGAAAAGATCATGGAATATTGTTTTTAATTTAAATAACCCTTATTACAAGTTTCCAGCAGGTGTCACTGTTGGCCTATAATTTAAATTCTGAAGTTAATCCAACTGAGCAGCAATAATTATATTCCATAGTACTGTTTCCTTTTGTACCGTTAGAGAGGACCTCTATTACTTTCCATACAACAAGAATTCTAGGTGCTAAAGGGAAGGGAGATCATGTTCACTACCGTTACAACAAGTTGGAAAAAAATCCTTCATTTAGTCAACTCTACAAGTAAGACATGACCTACTGAAGATACCTGCACAGATTATTTGTGATTTTCTAGACTGTAATGCAGCATTTTTATAACACAGGGTTTAATTACAGAGATAGCTGGCAAACAATAAATACAATCAAATGGGTAATTAAAGTACCTAAATTAATTGGAAGGCAACTTTTGGGTATAGAAGGTAGACTAGAACTAGAAAAGAAGCTGTCCCCCTTCTCCTTCTGAATAAAAAGAGCCAATTTAGAAAGTGAGAATAACAGGAAAATCTGGCAGTAGTGTACATGAGCAAACAAAATTTAGCATAATATAGAATTAGTTGTTGAACACATGATTACAAATGGTGACAGTATAATAGCCTGAGGGTATTCCACTGAAGCCAATGGGAATTTTACCACTGTCTTAAGTGAAAGCAGGATCAGTCTTGAAGATATGAAAAAAAAACTTTGAGGGAAAGTGTGGGGAAAATGGGCAGTCAACTTAGGAATTTGGGTGGAACTAGAGAAATCACATTTTTTTTTTGTAAGATGTGGCTGGGAAACAGAAGTCATAACTAATGTGCAATATACTACAGTGCCTTGGGGAAAAAAATGGAGAATGAATTAACAAACAGCAGACAATGAGGAAATGTGGAAAGATCTGAGGTAAAAGATCTGCACTGGAGAGTGGATACTTAGAAACAATAACACTACAGAGAAAATGTATAACCAAACAACTGTTCAAATGATTCTGAACTCTGGCTTAAAACATATCTTTAATTAGTTAAAGAAGGTTGTTTGATTTCTGTAGAAAGTAAAGGCTATATGATAAAATGAATGATAAAAAGAAGGTAAGATAAATCCTCAAATAATATGAATCGCAGGGCACTAAATGAATGACAGAAGCCAACCACATGGACAACTACAGGCCAAATTATTCCCAATAAAGGCTACTTCTGTACAGAGAGTGGAAACATCCTGGGTTTCTGTTTACAGAGGTTCTTGATTATTTTTATGACATGGATGGATTGCCATTATTTACTTCCCCTTCTACCTTGCCACAGACAGGGTGCATCTACAGATGCACATTTACTGCTCAGTAATTTAGGTTACTGTGCAATAACCAAAAATTACTTCACAGTATGGGTCTGTGTCTACATGTGTACGCCCACACTGTGCAGTAACTATGGTGACTTATGCTGACTCGGGTGTAAATTTGATACCTGCATCATGCAGGTATCAAATTTATGCCCAATTAGTTACTACACAATAATGCACGTGTACACACCTGACTGCACAGTATAACTCTGTGTGTGTGGACTGACTTGGGACTAGCTTTAGACTCAAGTCAGTCCACACATAGCATTACTGTGCTTTAATAGCTGCATGTATACCGACCTAAAAACCACTTACCTGACCTAAAAACCACTTACTCCGCAGTAAGTTATTGTGCAGTAAATGCACATGTAGACGCACCCACAGACAAGGTAATATTTTCCTCATATTTAAGACGTTATTTTCCTCACATTTAAGCAATAATTTTTCTTCACATTTCCTCATATTTAAGCCATATTTCTCTTACCTAAACTGTTTTATGATTGGCAATGATAGAGACTGGTTGCCATGCTTTCGTGTTTTCCATATACTTTAGCGTAAATTTTCATAGATCTATTAACATCAAGATTACAATTTACACCATTATTTTTCAATGAGAGCTTTCAAATGTTGGATAGACCCAGATGTTTCTCTCTGAGAGGGATGTCTTTCTCTAAGAGAAACATTGGTGCACAAAGGAACCATGTGGAGATCCTTTCACTGCCACTCAGCTACACAAGCCCCTGACTTTGAACAGGCTGGGATTATGCAGTAAAGGGCTCCTCTGACTGTCCTTGTTTCTGGAACTTCCTTCAGCGTTTACCTAACCCTAAAGGAAAAGCAATGTATATGAATACAGATGCTAGGCTAAATTCTGTGCATCCCTTGAGATAAGTGCAAACCAAGTGGAAGCTGAAGCAAAGGCAGCTTTATACCAATTTTGTGACATCTGGACTCCAGGCTACTGTGGGGATGAAGCACTCTCAACCTGATCAAGCTTAAGACACTCTATACTAGGCTGCACTGCAACCCCAAATCTCCATAGTGTTGTACTTTGTCTACTGTCTTCCTCATGTGAGGTATTCTAGACTAGCGGTGATCAACTTTCCAGCTCTACGGCTAAAAAATGTTGTGGGCTTAGTCCATGGGAAGGGTCAAGGCCCAGATCCAGCATGGGGTCAGCCCACAGGTGGAATTTGGTGTGCCAGCCTGGCTCTTTGGATTGGGTCTAGCTGTGGAGTTGTAGCAAACTCCCCCCCCCAGTTTTTCTTTTTTTTTCTTTTAAAATGCATTCCCTCCCCTTCCCTAACCATTTCTGACTTTGTCTCTCCTTCTCTATTCCCTATACATAGGTATAAGTAAGCTAAGATGTAGGATAAGCTTTAACATTTTATTTTTGGTAGTAGTTTTATTTTTCTCTCCCCTCTTTGCAAATAAGTGCCCTGCTATTTTGATATAGATATTCACTGTTTTATAAGTGATAATTATTATATTTATACTGATTTTTTACTACTTTGATATTGTATGATTACTGTTTTAGGCCTATATATATAAGTTAGTATAAGTCATGTCAAGTTTTCATCTTGTAATGTCAAGCCTCCATCTTATCCCCATGCCCAGTTGTGTAACCTATGACTCATAGTACCCCTCCTATGTAACTTGATTCCTGAATGAATGGGGATGAATGAGGATGCTTGAGAGACAATGGCAGTAGGTCTAAAAATAGCTCCCTCTGAATGACTGAACCATCAAAACCAATACCTGGACCAATGACCCAGCCATTGGAACCACCCTCAGCATTCAAGAAACAAAAGATGAGGCAACCCACAATTGTGCCAAGGCTGCACATGCTCAGAAAGAACACCTGGACAAAGACCCCTTTGCACCCTAGGGTAGCGATAGGTAGCTATCACCCCCACCCCCTCTTCAGCCAAGGACTTGGACTTTGCTTCTCTTCCCTACCTGGACTCCAACCCTTCTACTGAATCTCTTTCTCCTGCTGCCATTGTGAGTGTGTGTGTGGGAACCAATAACTTCATGGGGCTGTGTAGTGTGTTGTCTGTTTAATAAACCTGTAATTTTCGACCCCCAAGTTGGGTTTTTGTCTGTTTCCTGACTGTTTCCTCCCTTTCACCATTTATCTGCCCCACTCCCCCCCCAATCTCTATGCTGCCAGCCTCAGTTTCCAGCCCCAAGCTCCCAGGTTTCTGCCTCTTTCTCTTTGCTGGCTGTCTCCTC